>NW_018742359.1:600000-1200000 GCF_001683475.1 Chenopodium quinoa
GAAATGTATCAATATACAAGGCTAGACTGGTGGCAAAAGGTTATAGACAAATTCACGGGATTGACTATGATTAAACCTTTTCACCGGTTGCAATGCTAAAGTATGTCCGGATTATTCTAGCGATTGCTGCATATTACGATTATGAAATATGGCAGATGGATGTCAAAACTGCCTTCCTAAATGGGATTTTGGAAGAAACTGTGTACATGACATAGCCAAAAGGTTTTGTTGATCCAAGCAACGCTGGAAAGGTTTGCAAGCTTAAGAAGTCCATTTATGGACTAAAGCAAGCCAGCAGGAGTTGGAATCTGCGATTTAATGAACCATCAGCAAGTTTGGCTTTATCAAGAATCCCGATGAATCTTGTGTATACAAGAAGGTCAGTAGGAGTGACATCGCATTCCTAGTCCTATATGCGATGACATAATGCTCATTGGAAACAGCACAAAATTACTTGAGTCCGTAAAGGACTGGTTGGGAAAGTGCTTTTCAATGAAGGACTTAGGAGAGGCACAGTACATATTGGGCATCAAGATCTACAGGGATAGATCTAAGAAGATGATTGGATTGAGCCAGAGTACTTACATTGATAAAGTACTACCACGATTCAACATGGAGAATGCTAAGAGAGGACATCAACCCATGTCCTATGGAGTAACTCTCAGCAAGAAACAGTGTCCACAGACACCTGTTGAGCGAGAGACAATGGATCGGATTCCATATGCTTCACTAATTGGGTCGATCATGTATCCCATGATATGTACCAGCCAGATGTCTCGTATGCCTTGAGTGCTACGAACCGATACCAATCAAACCCAGGAGAGGCGCATTGGACTGCGGCCAAGAATATCCTAAAGTAACTGAAAAGGAACAAGGATAAATTCCTGGCTTATGGTGGCCATAAAGACCTGGTTGTTGAAGGTTACACCGACACTAGCTTGCAGACTGACAGGGACGACATCAAGTCACAGTCAGGGTTCGTATTTTGCCTAAATGGAGAAGCATTTAGCTGGAAGAGTGCCATGTAGAGCACAACTGCAGACTCTACAACTGAAGCCGAATACAAGGCTACTTCAGAAGCTGCTAAGGAGGTTATTTGGATTCGCAAGTTCATCAGTGAACAACCGATCCGAGACGACTGATTAATCCGAAGGATTTAATAAGTCAACGGAGTTTTACAAGTGCAGACGTTGGATATCGAGCCTAGGGCGTCGAGACCAAGCGTCGCAAAATCACAAGCGACAAGTACGAGCATAGCCGTAGCTAGGCTAGGCTAGCTCATCGCGAGCCTAGGCGCACCATGGTGTGCTAAGTGCGCCATGCGTGTTAGGCGCACTAGGCTGCCCATCGACCATGAATATTGTGAAGTTTTCTTATTTGAGTACTAGTCTCTTTGATGTTGCCTAACGTCTGCTGTAACTGGGGATCATAACAGGAACATGTCTTTATTGTTTACAAGACCGCTCGAAGAGTGAGACTATGAAAATGCATGGCCATGCTCAGATGGATTTTAGAAATCATCTGCTTATTGATAGTCGAACTCGGAGATCGAGAAACACTTCTGAACGTAATACGAATGACGATGAATTTTACCTTATAGTTCACGAAGAGACATTAAGCGACATAGGAAATGGGCAATACACTATATGCACACTTGTCCGGAAGGACAAGTGGGAGATTGAAAGAAATGGTGTCCTTCTAACAAGTGTATTATTCTGATAGAGGGTTCAAAATTATTACAGAGCTAATTCTTTAGTAAGATCAAGTGATCGGAATGCCTAGGTGGAGGCCGCTTTCGATCAGTAATATTAAGGTATAATTAATATTACAGCTTAATCTTAACTGAACCCTTCGGGTCGAACCCAATCGAAAAACTGATCCGAGACGACTAATTAATCCGAAGAATTTAATGAGTCGACGGAGTTTTACGAATACAGACGTCGGATATCGAGCCTAGGGCGTCAAGACCGAGCGTCGCAAAATCACAAACAACAAGTTCGAGCATAGCCGTAGCTAGGCTAGGCTAGCTCATCGCGAGCCTAGGCGCGCCATGCGTGCTAGGCGCACTAGGCTGCCCATTGCAGCACCACCTGCGTGTGTGCGTGCCTTTGCATGGCACAGCAGCACAGCAGCGTGCGTGCATGGGTGCCTAGGCGCCATCGCAGCCCTAGCATCATGCCTAGGCACCATCGCAGCCCTAATATCATGCATAGGCGCCATCGCAGCCCTGGCACCACGCACAGCACCATCGCAGTGCTAGGCACAAGCGTGTGTGCGTGTGCGTGTGCACCATCGCCCAGCAACAAGCCCAGCATGCTGACAAGCGCACTTTAGGGCGCGCTTTAGAGCATATTTTAGGATGATTTTGGATGTATTTAGGCCCGTTTTGGTCGTTTATTGCCTTGTTACACTCGTTTCCTTCATATTACGTGCTTCACGGGTTTAGGTCTGTTTTTGCTGTGTTAACAGGTGTAGTTGACCAAGTTATTTCGAGTCCCAAACCATTGGTGCGTAATCAGGCTATTATCGATCCTAGTCCACCAAGCTAAGACTTTGCTGCGGTTCTCAAGGCCTTGAAAGGCAAGTTAAGTAGCAGGCAAGGCAGAACAGTTCACAAATATGACACCAGTTCACTATTTTGCTCATAACGTTCGGTATACAAATGATATCGGAGTGATTCTAATTGCATTGGAAAGTAGACTAGAAGAGCTTTCCAACGATATATTGCACGCCTCAAACGAAGCTCTAGATAAGAAGTTGTGACTATTTTAAGAAGACCAAAGTGCCTGCAACCTTCTTGTCTATGCTTGCACGGCCGTGCCAGGCATTAGCACGGCCGTGCCAGGCATTAGCACGGCCGTGCCAACATCAGCACGGCCGTGCCAACATCAGCACGGCCGTGCCATTTTCCAGATTCAGCACGGCCGTGCCAGGCATTAGCACGGCCGTGCCAGGCATTAGCACGGCCGTGCCAAAATTGAATATATTGCGGATCAGCTACTGCCATGCTTGCACGGCCGTGCCACTTCTAGCACGGCCGTGCTGATTTACGAAGGGCAGCCTGCGCAATTGCTTTCTAAATTAAAACATATATATATATATATATATATATATATATATATATATATATATATATATATATATATATATATATATATAACCCTATTGTGAGGGTTAAGAAGAGACAGTTTTAGAGATAGTTTTTGAGAGCCTTTGTAGAGAGTTATTGGAGAACGTTCTTAGTATTAGAGATTCATTAGTTTTCTTAGAGATTATTCTAGCGATTTTAGTTTTCTTGGATTGATTTGAAGCAAGATTTGTGAAGATTCTTTGTATTATTCATTGACGACGGATATCAAAGTTCTGAACTTTTCCATTGATTCGCATCAATACAATTGGTATTATTCATTCTTGTTTATTAATCAAGCTTTATTATTCCTTAATCAGAATTCATGTTTATATTTATTATGCTTTTGGAATTCATTATTGCTTTGATTATGAATATGTGTGAGTAGTCTCCTAGCTAGGGTTTCGGGATGAAACCCGGCCTAGGTAACCTATGTAATTGAGGATTGATTTTGATAAACGGATTGTGATTAAATTGATTATATGCGATTGCATGTTAATTCATTATAATAGGAGTAGCTAACCTAGAATCTTGAATTGAATTGCATGATATCCTTGATTTGAACAAGAGATTGTGAATTGAGTATTTCATTGTTGAATGTGGTTTGATTATGTATCGAGTAATGTTAAGTGCATGAGAAATCCAAGCTTAATATTGCCCGTTGTCTTCCTACCTCATGATATTGATCAGACATATAGTCTTTGCATATCCCGTTTGTCTCTGTGATTCCTTGTTGCGTAGTTACCGATGGTTTGGTGAATTCCCGTCTTCCCTAGTGTCTTAGTTTATCTGGTTTATCCCATCTTATTAGTAGTATTTTAGAACACCATTTTCCATTGATTTCGAACTAGCTTAGGTTTAAGATTGATTTGCAATTACTCTCGTTCCTCGTGGACCGAACCTTTATTTGCCATTGTACTTGGTTATAGGGTGTTCGTATAAGTATTGTTTGATTGAGAGTTAGATTGTAGCGACCGATTTAACCCTCGTCAAAATGGCGCCGTTGCCGGGGAGCGGTGTTTGTTAATTGCTTTTTGATTTCTTGAGTCTAGTTCATCATAAAAAAAAAAGCACAAAAAGATTTTTCCCTTTTGGCTACACTTGTAGCCCTGCTATTTAATTAGTTTGGTTAGTGTGTATGCGCAGGTCTAAACAGAGAGAATTAATACCCTTCGATCCAGAAATCGAAAGAACTTTGAAGAGCAATCGTAAATCTCGATTGACGTCATCAAACTCTCAAGGAAAGGAACACAACACACAACAGGTTCCAATGACAGACATACCGCGCCAACCTAATCGGCCAGCACCACGACCCCTTAAGGAGTTGGGAACTCCTGGGGCGTATAGAGCTTCAAGTGGGATTGCTCCACCCACTACTGAGGCCAATGATTTCGAGATCCGGCCGGCTATGATCACCCTCATCGAGAGAAGGCAGTTTAGTGGTGCCAAGCATGAGAGCCCTTTGGCTCATTTGAATGAATTTGAGAAGTACTGCAATACCATCAAGGTTAATGGGGTGAATCAAGAGTTCGTGAGATTGAAGCTTTTCCCCTTTTCACTTATTGGGAGAGCTCTCGAATGGTTAGAGAAGGAGGTGAAGTCGAACTCTCTACACACTTGGGATGATGTCACGACAACATTCTTGGGAAGATTTTATTCCCAAAAGAAGACGGCCGATGTTAGAGCTTTGATCCAGGGATTTCGGCAAAGGAGTAGGGAGGCAATCTACGAAGCATGGGAAAGGTACAAGGAGTACCAAAGAGAGTGCCCACACCACGGAATCCCAACATATCAAGTTTTACAGATTTTCTATGGAGGATTGAGTCCTCAAGGGAAGACCAGTTTGGATGCGGGAGCAGGTGGCCCCATTATGAACAAAACCGAAGAAGAAGTCATTGATATCATAGAAGATGTGGTACGACACCACATGGATTGGCAAGACGACGAGCGAGATGCTGTGAACAAGAGTGGAGGAGCGGTCTATTCAGTGGACCACCTCAATGCCATTAGCAACCTGACATCACAAATTACGAACCTCGGGAAGGAGATGTCAGTGATTAAAGCCAAGCTCGATTCCGTGCCATTGCAAGATCTTCCCTCCCAATCTAAGGGGAGAGGTATGAATCCTAATCCTTCCGTTTCTAATATGCCTGTAGGATGTATTTTCTGTGAAAACTGTGGGTCTTATGATCATTATACTAATGCTTGTAATTTTGATCCCTCATATGATCCTAATAATAATGATGGTAATAGATATAATAATGAACAGGTCAATGCCTTATGATAACGGACCTAGGAATGACAATAATAGATATATGCCACCTAATCAAAGAGGGAACAATTATAATCAGGGAGGTAATGATTTTGATTATCAAAACCAGTGGGGAAATAGGGGCCAAAGGGACCAAAATTCCCAAGGACCCTATAATCAACATGGTGGTTTTGGAAATCAAAACCAATACCAACAGGGTAATCAAATGAATCATAATTCCCAAGGGCAATTCAATCAAGGGGGAAACGGCATTAATAACAGGGGAAACTGGAATAATAATAAGGGCCACTCTAATCAAAATCCCCAACAATCTAATGTGCGTGGTTCCCGAGCTACAAATGATAATTATTATGCTCAAGGACCACCACAGAGATCTAGCTTGGAGGAAATGATGGAGTCCCAGGCTAAAATGTTCAACACTTTTATGTCCACCACTGATAAAAAGTTTAGGGAAGTGATGACACATAATAAGATGCTTGAAACCCAGATTTCTCAGTTGGCTAGTGCTATAAAAGATGGGGTTGGAGTTTCAAAACTACCGCCTCAAGGTATTGACCCTAAAAATTCTGTGAATGCTATCACCACTAGGAGTGGAAAGACTTTGATAGGGAGCGATAATGTAATACCACCAAAGAGTCAACCTGTGACTCCACCTATCACTGATAATGTTGTAGAAAGTGAGGATGAGAGGACCAGAGAAAAAGATAAAATTATTGAGGTCCCAAAGGAACAGGTGGGAGCATAGACCAATGAACCCGACCTATTACATAGACTCCCCTACCCCCAAAAACATGTGAGACATAAGCTAGATGCCCAATTCGGGAAGTTTTTGGAGACTTTGAGAGAAGCCCACCTTTCTATACCATTCACTGATGCTATTAAGCAAATGCCTAACTATGCTAGGTTTTTAAAAGATATATTGAGTGGTAGAAGAAATTGTGAAGGGGTAGAAACTGTTAACCTCACTG
Organism: Chenopodium quinoa; assembly: GCF_001683475.1. Taxonomy (NCBI): domain Eukaryota; kingdom Viridiplantae; phylum Streptophyta; class Magnoliopsida; order Caryophyllales; family Amaranthaceae; genus Chenopodium; species Chenopodium quinoa. The sequence goes on from NW_018742359.1 coordinate 606,368, forward strand.
AACACTGTAGTGCTATAATAATGAACAAAATGCCTCCTAAGTTAGGAGATCCGGGTATCTTTTCAATCCCTTGTGCTATAAACAAAATGAATATTGATAATGCTTTGTGTGATCTTGGAGCTAGTGTTAGTCTCATGCCATATTCTGTTTATCAACGATTAAATAAAGGAGAACTTCTTCCCACTAACATATCCCTTCAATTAGCCGATCGATCGATCAAATTTCCAAAGGGTAAAGTGGAAGATGTTCCCCTAAGGGTGGGGAAGTTTGTCATACCTGTTGACTTTGTGGTCCTAGATATGGATGAGGATGTTCATATACCTATAATTCTAGGACGTCCTTTCCTAGCTACTTCGGGGGCCCTTATTGATGTAAAGGGTGCCAAGATTTCATTGAAAGTAGGAAAGGAGGTTTTAGATTTTGATTTAAATAAAACTATGAAATATCCTTGTTCTAATTCTGATAATTGCATGACGGTTGACACTGTTGATTCCATTGTCTCTAATATGCGTAACGAATTATTCTATACTAATCATGATTTTGAGTTGAATGAGAACAAGGAAAACAGGGACATGGAGGAGCAATTTCTAGATGCATTAGATGTGGCCACTGCAAAGGAGGCTAATGAAGCACCAAAGGTAAAGCTTAAACCCCTTCCAACACATCAAGGAAGGGTTTCCCCTGTGTTTGTAGTACCTAAGAAAGGGGCGGTGACTATTGTCAAGAATAAGAATGGTGAGCTTATCTCCACTGCAATGGCAAGTATTGATTATGGGTAACCTGTAATCCATGTGTTGCGTCAAGCTAATGACGTTAAAGAAGCGCTTCCGGGAGGCAACACGAGACCCAATCAATGAGGTACTTTTCTCTTTCCCTATTTGCCTTCTAGGTAGTCTCTCGATGCCTGACATTGAGGACAATGTCTATACTAGCTTGGGGGGGTGAATGGTTTCCTTGTTGATTTTCCCTTGTTTTTATTCATATTCCTATAAAAAATAAAAAAACGAGTTTCTTTTTGTTTCGTTTTGGTTTGTTTCTATCTAACCTGTGCAGATATGAAGACTCATGGAGGTAGCATTAGGAGTTTCGCCGCATCTCATGTTGTCTTAGTGTGTTTTCAAGAAGCATTTGGTGAAATCTTTCCCTTTTTCCTTTAGTTTTTTTGTTTTTGTGTGCTTAGGATAGTTTAGTTTAGGAAGAAGTTGAATGGTTCGAGGATGTTTGATCGGTTCTAAAGAACCTGGGATCATTGATGTTGATATCAATTGATCACTTGTTTGTCGATTGGGATTATTATGTGATTTTCATGCCTCTTTATGAGCCATTTATCTTGTTTAGATTACTTAGTTGTTTATATATGTGTGCAATATAGGAAAAGCTTCTGTTATGAGAATGTGTAGTCTAGTTTATATGATTTGCCTCATAGTCTTTTCCTATATTTTTGGATCGTGATAAACTTGTCTAATTGCATAAACTTTTGGAATAATGCTCATATTTGGATTCGAAACGTGAATGAATGTGTGTGGATTATCTATTTCTTCTTAAGCCAGTGATGAATATACATTTTGAGTCTATTGTTGATCAATGTAGACGATTCTAGGCGAAGGTAGTTGGTTAGAACACTTTTGTCATGTGAAACTCTATGCCTTTGGGCTGTGGTAAGATGAAGTCGCTTCCCATTTGTGGATTTGATCCCCTTAATTGGTAGTTGCTTTGTTTTTGAATCCCGTGAGGTTTTATTGTTCTAGCCTTCATCATTCTTCTTGAGTAGCATATTTGGATCCTTGATTACGCATGTTTTGATCTTTGTGTTGACTTGTAGCTCCCAAGACCGACTTGACACTTTTAAGGGAGGAAGAGGGCACCTTTTTCATTTTTCTTATTCTTGTTCTTTTTGTTTTGATACAAATTAATTTTCTTTTTACATCATCTTACTTGCTAACCATGTTGAGCCTTTAATTCCATTCTTGGTTACCCATGTTACAAACCCGATGGCCAATGTTTTACCAACCCTTAGTTGTGAAGCGTTTACCTCGCAAGGTTTGTTTGAGCTTATTGTGTATAAATCAAGAATAATGATCGATAGTTGGTTTGAGCAAGTTTGAAAGTGAGCTTAATTGTAAAGATGTAATATGAAAATTTGTTTTTGAAAAAAAAAGAAGAAAAAAAAGAAAAGAAAATCAAAAGAAAAAAAAAAAAGGAGAAAAGCCGTCCGAATTGTGAAAAAGGCAAGGACACATAAATAAAGTTTTGAAGTTTGAAAGAGGTCATTCGAGTGTGTATTATATGGATAATTTGGGATGTGTAAGAATTTGAATCAATGAGATTGTGGAAAGTGAATTAATCTTTTGAACTATTGTTTTTGAGAATTGTGATTCTTGCGCTTCATTTAGGTATTAACCCCACTTTTTAAATTGTTTTCACCTACCTTACCCATTGCCAATACATTACAACCCTTTAAGACCCTTAGACTTTAAAGGTGTTCGGTTCTCAAACGGTGGAGGGAGATACCTTTCAACCCTATGGAAAGATTATGCCTAATCGAGATGTCAGGATACCTTTGTTATTTCCTCAAAATATCACTTTTTCCGGTTCCTTCGAGGAATCACGAGGGGCCAATTAGGGTGGTGATTTGAAGCAAAAGGGGAGGACGTGGCCGGTTTGGTTGGGTTAAGAGGGAAGCATGATTTCTTTGTTCTCTATGCTTGGTTTAGGTTTTGTTTGCATTTTGATCAACGATATCTTGGATTGTGTGTCTCGTTGCTTGTTTGAGTGAGTTTTCATTCCGTGCATGGTTGTTCTAAGTAGGATCCATTGATTTCATTCCGTGCTTAATTTGATTTGTACGCAATGGCATAGTTTATTTGATCTTGTGTGTGTTTCCCTTGGTTTTTGCTCGAGGACTAGCAAAAGTGTAGCTTGGGGGGTTTTGACAAGCGCACTTTAGGGCGCGCTTTAGAGAATATTTTAGGATGATTTTGGATGTATTTAGGCCCGTTTTGGTCGTTTATTGCCTTGTTACACTCGTTTCCTTCATATTACGTGCTTCACGGGTTTCAGTCTGTTTTTGGTGTGTTAACAGGTATAGTTGACCAAGTTATGTCGAGTCCCGAACCATTGGTGCGTAATCAGGCTATTACCGATCCTAGTCCACCAAGCTAAGACTTTGCTGCGGTTCTCAAGGCCTTGAAAGGCAAGTTAAGTAGCAGGCAAGGCAGAACAGTTCACAAATATGACACCTGTTCACTATTTTACTCATAACTTTCGATATAAATATGATATTGGAGTTATTTTAATTTCATTAGAAAGTAGACTTGAAGAGCTTTCCAACGATATATTGCACGCCTCAAACAGAGCTCTAGATAAGAAGTTGTGACTATTTTAAGAAGACCAAAGTGCCTGCAACCTTCCTGCCTATGCTTGCACGGCCGTGCCAGGCATTAGCACGGCCGTGCCAAATTCAGCACGGCCGTGCCATTTTTCAGATTCAGCACGGCCGTGCCAGGCATTAGCACGGCCGTGCCAAAATTGAATATATTGCGGATCAGCTACTGCCATGCTTGCACGGCCGTGCCACTTCTAGCACGGCCGTGCTGATTTACGAAGGGCAGCCTGCGCAATTGCTTTCTAAATTAAAACATATATATATATATATATATATATATATATATATATATATATATATATATATATATATATATATATATATATATATATATATATATATATACATATGTAACCCTATTGTGAGGGTTAAGAAGAGATAGTTTTAGAGATAGTTTTTGAGAGCCTTTGTAGAGAGTTATTGGAGAACGTTCTTAGTATTAGAGATTCTTTAGTTTTCTTAGAGATTATTCTAGCGATTTTAGTTTTCTTGGATTGATTTGAAGCAAGATTTGTGAAGATTCTTTGGATTATTCATTGACGACGGATATCAAAGTTCTGAACTTTTCCATTGATTCGCATCAATACAATTGGTATTATTCATTCTTGTTTATTAATCAAGCTTTATTATTCCTTAATCAGAATTCATGTTTATATTTATTATGCTTTTGGAATTCATTATTGCTTTGATTATGAATATGTGTGAGTAGTCTCCTAGCTAGGGTTTCGGGATGAAACCCGGCCTAGGTAACCTATGTAATTGAGGATTGATTTTGATAAACGGATTGTGATTAAATTGATTATATGCGATTGCATGTTAATTCATTATAATAGGAGTAGCTAACCTAGAATCTTGAATTGAATTGCATGATATCCTTGATTTGAACAAGAGATTGTGAATTGAGTATTTCATTGTTGAATGTGGTTTGATTATGTATCGAGTAATGTTAAGTGCATGAGAAATCCAAGCTTAATATTGCCCGTTGTCTTCCTACCTCATGATATTGATCAGACATATAGTCTTTGCATATCCCGTTTGTCTCTGTGATTCCTTGTCGCGTAGTTACCGATGGTTTGGTGAATTCCCGTCTTCCCTAGTGTCTTAGTTTATCTGGTTTATCCCATCTTATTAGTAGTATTTTAGAACACCATTTTCCATTGATTTCGAACTAGCTTAGGTTTAAGATTGATTTGCAATTACTCTCGTTCCTCGTGGACCGAACCTTTATTTGCCATTGTACTTGGTTATAGGGTGTTCGTATAAGTATTGTTTGATTGAGAGTTAGATTGTAGCGACCGATTTAACCCTCGTCACATGCGTGGCTCACTAGCAGCACGCATGCTAGGCCTTGCGTGCGTGAGGGGCTGGCTGGCATGGCTTTGCGTACAGCGTGTATGTACGAGGAAATGCGTGGGAGTGCTAGGGCCAGCGCCAGCATAGCGTGCTAGCAGCGCCTAGCACTAGCACGCACCAGCGCCAAGCATCGCCCATCACCAGCACGCACTGCCTGGCTGGGGATGCAAGGCTGCTGACTGGTGCTAGCTGGCAGCCAGCACAGCCCTCCTTGAAGCCGGTTTGTGAGTGGTTGTGGGGACCAAGCAAAGCCTTGGGGAGCAAGCCTATGGTCCCCCCCTCCTAACCTTGGGCATCACTCATTTGCATGTAATTGTGCCACTTGTCGCGTTGTGATTGATTTAATTATTTATTTAATTTGGAATTAAATAAATTGTTGAATTTACCAACTCTCCCACATTGGTGGGAGATTGGAAATCAAGGGTCCATTTCCCTATAAATACCAAGGCATGGGTATTGGGAATGAACAACCTTGAGTGGAATTAAAAGGCAACTCTTGATTTGAGTAAACCTTGAATTCGTAAAACTCATAGTTTTATTTGTCCGAGTCTCGACTAACCTTCGAGACTTAGGATGCTCGGGTCGGGTTCGAGGGTACGATCCCCTCGGAGGCCTCGTGTTTTTGAGGCTCAAGTAAGAGCTCATAGTTGAGCGAAGCACGCGTCAAAGGTATAATCTTTTATCCTTAATTATGTTTTAATTATGTTTTTCTTGTTAATTGCATTTATTATGGGGTTGGTCTTGGTGGGTTTCATTCCGCGTAGTATGGGTCACTACTAAACCCAACAGAATGCGCCTGCTACCTTCCGGCGTAGTGTGGGTTTCATTCCACGTTTTTCATCAATCAAATCGGAAGGAACGTAGAGGCGTATATTGATGACATGATAGTCAAATCCAAGATTCAGGCGGATCACCAAACCGACCTCCGAGAAATCTTCACCACCCTCAGTCGCCACAAGGTCGTCATGCTTAATCCCAAGAACTGTGTCTTTGGTGTTGAGTCTGGGAAGTTTCTCGGATTTCTCATTGATCAAAGAGGTATAGAGGCTAATCCAGAAAAGGTACAGGCGGTAATTGACATGCAGTCACCCCGCACTGTCAAGGAAGCCCAGAAACTTACCGGTTGTCTGGCGGCATTAGGAAGATTCCTCAGCCAGTCATGTGACAAGTGCCTTTACTTCTTCCAAGCAATCAGGAAGAGGTCTAGATTTGAATGGGGAAAAGAAGCTCAGGCAGCATTTCAGAGGTTAAAGCAGCACTTGCACTCTTTGCCAAGGCTAGTGAATCCCCTGCCTAAGGAGGTTCTCTACATGTACCTAGTCGTCTCATATCACTCCCTTAGTGCTGTTCTCCTTGCTGAGAGAGACGGCAAATAGCTCTCGGTGTATTTCATCAGCCATATACTCAGAAATGCTGAGCTCCGGTACCCAATGATCGAAAAATTTGGGCTGGCTCTTTACAAAGCAGTCAAGCGGTTTAAGCCCTACTTCTTAGATCATCCGGTGATTGTCTATATTGATCAGCCACTCAAGCGTCCAATGACTACTATAGAGTCATCCGGCAGAATGATCAAGTGGGCTGTTGAAATGCAAAGCCTGGAGATAACTTTCAAACCTAGGCGGGCAGTGAAAGGTCAGGCGTTTGCCGACTTCATTGTAGAAATGACTAGGCCGGCACAGCCGGAGAAAGCTGATCAAGCTTGTAAGTTATTTGTAGACGGAAGTTCCACCTTGAACGGCTATGGTGCAGGCGTAATTCGCAAATCTCCGGAAGGGGATACATACGAATATGCCCAACAGTTCAAGTTCAAGTTAGCCGGTATACGCATGTTTAAGGCGGCAGGGGCAAGAAAGGTTGACGCTTGTTCGGATTCTCAATTGATCGTTAGCCAATTCAATGGTGACTACGAGGCCACCCATCCGACGATCATCAAATACCTTCAAGCGGTAAAAGATGAGGCGGGGACACTTGACGAATTCCATCTAAGTCAGGTGCCCCGGTCAGAAAACAATCAAGCGGATGCTTTGTCCAAACTGGCCTCATCCGCCACTTGTGATACGCCTAGGTCAGTCTTCTGGGAAGTCATGGAAAAAAGAAGTATTGAGCATGATCCCATTGGAATTCTTGACTGAAGCTCTACCTGGATGGATCCCATCCGGGAATATTTGGTAGACGACACTTTGCCGGATGCCCCTTCAAAAGCGACAGCACTGAAAAAGCGAGCTCTGAGCTTCGAAATATTCAAGGGGGAACTCTTCAAGAAGGGTTACCTCCAGCCGTTGTTGAAGTGTGTTACCCTAGAAAAGGGAAAAGAGGTGCTAGAGGACCTGCATGCGGGCTTTTGTGCATCGCATATAGGCGGCAGGACCCTAGCAAAGTGGGCCAAGCAGCAAGGCTACTTTTGGCCCACCCTTGAAGCAGGCGCCATGGAATTGGTGAAGAAGTGTGACAAGTGCCAGAGGTTTGGCCGGCTCATACATCGTCCGGCAACAGACCTGACGGCTATCTACAACTCGGTTCCATTTGCAAAATGGGGCATGGACTTCTTAGGTCCCTACATGCCTGCCTCAGGCGGCAGAAGATATATTTTTGTGGCTGTAGACTACATCACCAAATGGGTTGAGGTAAAGGCGGTCAAAGGCATTAAAACAAAGGATGTCATCTCCTACATTTGGAGGAACATCATCACCCGGTTTGGGGTTCCTATGTCAATGGTTTTTGACAACGGTCCTCAGTATGAAATGCCTACCCTCAAGAGTTGGTTGGGAGATCAGAGGATCTCACATTGTTTTTCATTCGTTGGCCGGCCCCAAGCAAACGGTCAAGTGGAGGCCTTCAACAAACTCATCTCAGACGGTATAAAAAAGAAGATTGAAAGAGCTGGCGGTCTTTCGGCGGATGAGTTACCTCACGTCCTTTGGGCCATCAGAACTACTGAAAAGGGGGCAACCGGTGAAACCCCATTTCTCATGACATACGGCACTGAAGCCGTCCTGCCAATTGAACTTTATGAGCCAACACTCCGAGTCATGCTCTATAATGAGGAGGCTAATTAGGAGGCCATGCGTCTTGCATTGGATTCGCTCCCGGAGCGCGGGGAAAAGGTGCCTTGCGTCGTGAGATATACCGTCTGAGAATGACGAAGGCATACAACAAAAGAGTACACAAGCGGCCCCTCAAAGAGGGGGACTTTGTGCTACGAAAAATGGAAGCAACCGGTAGGGCGAATGAGCAAGGAAAGCTAACCCCAAATTGGGAAGGTCCCTACCAGATTTTTGAAGAAGTTAGAGGCGGCACCTACCGCCTGGAAACACTAGACGGCAGGCAGTTAGCCAGAACCTGGAATGTAGATAACTTGAAAAAGTACTACTTCTAAGGAGATTGTAATTATTTTTGTAAATAGAATATATGAATGAAAAAAATACTTTATTAAAAGTTCTGTTTTTGTATAAAGTCCCATGTGCAATGCACAACCGGGCACCTTCTAAGTCCCATGTGCAATGCACAACCGGGCACCTTCTAAGTCCCATGTGCAATGCACAACCGGGCACCTTTTAAGTCCCATGTGCAATGCACAATCGGGCACCTTCTAAGTCCCCTATGCAATGTACAACCGGGCATTAGTTTGCTCAAAATGAGTAAAGGGCTAAGTACCCAACTTAGCTATACTAAAGGCCCAAGGCCAACACATTTAAAGCCGCCTGCTCTAGCCAGGATCAGGCATCCGGTGATGACCATTTGGGTGAATTCGTCGAAGAGAACATCTCCCTTCCGGGTGGTACATTGTTCTATGCGTCATAAACTCGAACGGCTTTAACCAGTTAAGTTAAAGATAACCAATGGCCGTTGAATGACCTATCGCAGTCAAGATAAACCCGGTTATTGCCCCAAGGCAATACAGATGGTGAATTAAATCTTGTTAAGCAGTCGGCTTTTGCCAAAAAGCACTACAGCCGGCCCCAGCTTCCATACTGAAGTACAACCCTGTTGACTTCAAAATTCACCTAGCTATTGCCCCAAGGCAATACACCTGGTGAATTATAAACATAGATAACGACCGGCTATTGCCCCAAGGCAATACAGTCGCTGAATTGTCATAGATTACACCTCGCTATTGCTCCAACGCAGTGCAGGCGGTAATCTGTATTTTAGCACGTAACCGACTTTTGCCAAAAAGCATTACATCCGGCTTTAATTTCAATAAACCTTGTCGAAAGCAAGAAACGATTTGAAATGCATACGTCTGGATCGAGCGGTATTGACAGATACCCAAGTGGTAACCTGCAGTTGGGCGAGCGGGTACCCTAAGTTTTATTTAGCCGGCATAGCCAGCAGATTCAACTTGGACCAATCCTGTTGTATAATGGTCAAAGACTGCCTAATCGTTCATCCTGATGCTTATGGACGGCTTCCTGCTTAGACTTAGTAACTATAAGTAAACAACCATCCAGGGGCAAGCAGAGCTAGTGCATCCGGCATATCACAAGATTTCAGGCAAAGCAAAGAGTGCAAAAATTAAAAAGAATTGAAAACATGTAAAGAAAACCGACATAGTCGGTATAAGTATATATATTGAAATTTAAATTCAAAATGTTATCCGGACCCCCGTCCGAAAAAGTGATATAGAAAGCTACGGCTCGCAGGCCGGTAAAAAGAAAGAATTGTAAAGATCCTACTACTGATGTTGTTGTTGCTGAGGTTGCTGTTGCTGCTGCTCCGGCTGCTGGCCCTGACCGGCATTAAAGGCATCTTGGGTCTGCTGGGGTTGGGCTTCTCCGCCTCCACCCGGCACTCCCTCCTCTGTTTGCTCATCCCCTAAGCCGGCCCACTCCTCGAAGGGCGCCGGCTGCTTAAGCTCAAGTACTTGAGCATCAAATACCTCTGTCGCGTATTTGTACCTCAAGTTGAAGAAGGCATATTCGATGTCCGGGTGGATCATGGACTATGCCATCTTCATGCGTGCTTTGCAGTCACGCTCATTCTCGGTGACCAGCCGGGTCTGCTCAGCCGACAGCTGGTCCAGAGCTTCCTTCTTAGACTCAACCAGCTCGTTCTTGGTTTTGTCCAGCTCCTCCCTCAGCCGGGTGACCTCATCCTTCAACCCAGCTCTCTCTTTCTCAGCATCCTTCAGAGCCTGGATGTCGGTTTTGAGCTGGTCAATCTGGAGCTGCCGGTCGGCAGCAGTTTGATTGGCTGTATCAGCAGCAGCCGTCAACTCCCGGATGAGTTCCTCCTATTTCATCTCCCGGGCTTTAGTTTGGATTTCAAGCATTAGGGAGTTGTATTGACAGACATCAATTAATTCGGCTACCCATTTCTGGGCATACCTTACCTCCTCTTACTTCTTCCGCAAGGGGGTTTTCAACCCATCCACCCTCAGCAACGCCTGCAAGGTCAGCCGGAAAAGAAGTTAGTTTCATTTATAAGTAAACCGGCAACTAGCAATCTTGCACAAGAATACCTCATCCGACAAATAAGCAAATTGCACAAAAGTATCCCATCCGATAACTTACCTCAGCCAGCAGTGAGGTGATCCGGTCAAGATTGACCTGGTTAATACCAGGAAACAGCCTCCCTCTCGGACCAGGTGAGGGACCTCAGCATTCTCTTGGCATAGTTTTGCATATCCGGCCAACGAGAAGCAGTATCTGCATTATGAGATATATTTGTTAAGTGTTGGGCATAAGCGGCTCCGATATTCAGACGGTCGCCGGAAGAATCTCCTAATTGAGAAACATGAGACTTGACTCGAATTGGCCCAAGCGGCCAGGGGGGTCAAAAGGGAAGTCCATACCTTGGTTATCAGGCTGAGGGGTGCCACCACCCCCAGCCGCATTTGAGCCGGATGCAATAGCAGGCACCTGGCTAGAAGGAGCCTCGGGCCCCCTAGATTCAACCCCAGGCGGACCGAAGCTTAAGCCTAGGCTCTACAGACTCTTGCATGTTGTTGTGGGTCTATCTGGAGCCGGCACTCCACCGGCTGAGGCTGGCGCAGAATCGCCTGAGACCCTTTGCCTCTGAGAAGCCGGCTGAGGGAGTTCCTCTCCCGGTCTGCTCACCATCTGATGCACGGAGCAAGGACTATTTTGGCTCCCCGTCTGTAAAAGACAGTAAAGCAACAAGTCAGTATCAAAGTTATTTGCAAGACATACAGACGGCATAGGGTCAGCCGGCGCTTACCCCACTCGTTCGGGCCGCAAGCTGGGCTCTTTTTTGCTCAAGTTGCTCCTACCTTATCTCGGCAGCTGACTTAGCCTGAGTTTTTTCAAGAGGGGTCATCTCGAGCCCTTTCTCTACAAAATAACAAAAGGAAAATGTTAACAGCATTCAAACACCATACAGGCGGCATAAATTGCCTGTTAAGCAGTAAACCTTTGTCCCAAAAGGTGCTGATCCCACAGGCAGAATGGAACGCCTCATCTCTGAACCAATCCGGATGAGGGACCTAGAATTTGGGGACAATGATTTGTGTCCTATCATCCAGTGGCTTTGTAGTTTTCTTAAACAGTCCCGGCTTCATAATGGCATCCCAAGCCGCAGCCGGCACTCTTGGGAGAGCGCATTCCTTTCCCAGAAGGACCGGATTCTTGTTGTAACGGCGCATCCGGTGATTAGCAGCCGTAAATGGGGAAGAGATGAAATAAAACTTGCTCTTCTAGCTAGTCCACTTGGAGGGCTTCTCCAAAGTCATCATATATTCCGGATGCGTGGTGAGTGTGTACCACGCATTCCAGCCGCCTGTGGCACAGCTCAGGTAGTGCATGTGCGCAAACGCCTCCCATCTAGGCGTCACATCCTGTATCTCGCAGGAAGCTACGTATTCAATGATGTTCACCCAAGAGTTGGGTGTGAGCTGCCAGACACCACGGTCGTAACCCTGTAGAATGGCCTTGATAGTTCTGTGGAGGTAGAACCGGAGGCCGGCTTTGAATGCCACCTCATAGCAGCCGAAATAATTGTCGGCATGCTCCAGGTCATCTTCCCAAACAACGGTTGCGGTAGCAGGCGGGACGCCAACCTCCCCGCCGGCCCCTACCAGGCGCTTCTCCAAAAATGCCGAGAGTGTTACGTTTAGCGTCACAACATCCCGGGCGCTCATGTACGCCTCTAATGGATTATTTATTGAAGGCCAGTTATATGCCTCCTAATCATCTTGAGGGGCATCCGGTGTCATGGTAGACTCGGTAGATCCGGCCTCCTAATCGGTTTCCTCACCGCTTGAGCTCCCGGATTCTTCAAGAATCTCATCACCGGGCGTACTCGGGAAGCCCGGTTGGTCAAAAGGAACATCTTCAACCGGAGTTCTAGCTGAATCATCTGATTGGTACTCGGGGTCAATAGCCGTTTTTCTTGTCCGAGCCATTCTATCCAGCACATGAACAGAGACGGTTGGATTCGTAGAAGGATAAGGGTGGTCCACACACCCCCAGACGGCATCCCCAGTCCTAGATTCAGCTGTATCCGGTGACCGGTTGACAACTACTCTAGGTCGTACCGTGTGTGTATTGGGAGAGTCCATTACTCTAACCTATACAACTGGTAAACTCAAAAGGTTACAAGGGGGCAAAGGTGATACCTTGAATTTGTGAAGACGTTTGTAGAAGACTTGACTGAGATTCCAAAATGTGGCTTGAAGAGGCCACAGGCGGAGCAGTCCGGTTGCGTATGAAAATCTGAAGCACAAAGACAAACAGTCAAGCACTTTAGAGAAAAATCACCCAAAGATACCCCATACGGTATCACAAAAGCTTGCTCAAAGATACCCTAGACGGTATCAGAGGAGTTTGCCCAAAGATACCCCAGCGGTATCAAGCAAGCTTGCCCAAAGATACCCCAGACGGCGTAAAGGCCGACTGAGGGTCTAATGAATTGGGTTGCAGAGCATTGTTCAAAGACCCCCCAGGCGGTATCGATGAAGATTGCTCAAAAGCCCCCCAGACGGCGATAAGACCGTCTGAGGGTCTTATGAATGCACAAAAAAAATAAAAAAATAAAAGATGAAAATTACTCAGAAATGCCCCAGGCGGAACATTTCCGGCTGAGGGTCAATTAAATGGTTTAAAAGAACTTCTCAAGGATACCTCAAGCGGTATCCGTGAAGAAAATTGCTCAAAGACCCCCCCCCCCCCCCCAGACGGCATAAGAACCGGCTGAGGGTCTTACAAGAGCAAATCATGAGCGAGTTATGAAGAAAACTGCTCGAGCATCCCCCAAACGGTATAAGCCCGGCTGAGGGTATGAGGAATACAAGTCTTGAAGAACAATTGTTTGAAGATACCTCAGGCAGTCCATAACCGTCTGTGGGTCTAGTTTGGAAGAGCAATTTTCTTAAGATACCCTAGACAGTCCAAAACAATATGTGGGTCTAGATTTGGAGATCCTTTGTTTGAAGGTACCCCAGACGGTTCCTAGCCGTCTGAGGGTCTATTGAGTACAAAATGTCAAGACTATTGTCTAAAGATGCCCCAGACGGCATGTAACCGTGTGTGGGTCTCTTGAATGCAACCCTTTGAAGACTATTGTTCAAAGATGCTACAGGCGGTATATCACCGTCTGTGGGCCTATGGAATGCATTATTGGAAAGTCCATTGTCTGAAGATACCTCAGACGGTCCATTACCATCTAAGAATCTGTTTTTGAAGACCATGGTTTGAAGATACCCCAGACGGTCCAAACCTTCTGTAGGTCTACCAAATGCAAGACACGAAAGAAAGGGCTTAAGGTGCCCCAGACGGTGTAAGACCGTCTGTAGTTCTACTCAAATCAAGAGAAAATCAAGGGTCAGACGGTACCTAAATGAGTAGATTGAAGAAGCACTAAACCGGTATTCGGATGCGTTGGAAAGAAGAAGCTGGTTGCACAATTAAGCAGCCGGTATCAGAGCTCTCAAGAAATTTTTGCAAAATTTGTAAAGTGTAGAGGAGAAAGGGGGTGCGTCTCTATTTATAGACAAGCCCTGAAGGCGAATCGCCACCTTCTACCTCAAGCATTTGAATTCAAACTTCAAGAAAAAAGGCGAGAAGCAGACCAACCGTCGCCTCCCCACCGTTCGACACCCGTCACAGGTGACACGTGGCTAAGCCACATCACACCTGTGAGGGGCAAATGTTTAGGGTAAAAATACCCTATGCCACGTGGCCCAATAGAATGATGACACGTGGCAGCCCACCAGAGGCCCAACGGGATCCAATCGGATGCTGACACGTGGCATTGTACCTCCAATGGGGGAGCAGATCCTCATCTGCTATAAATAGAGGAAATTCCTCATTTATTACTCATTCATAAATACATACAAAAAACCCGAGCAATATTAATTGCGGAATTTCTCTGAATCAGTGAGAAAAACCCATTTACTTTCCGCCCGTTTACCCATCCGGAATCATACTAACTTGATCGTCGGAGGCGGAACTCCACCCAACCGGAGTTTCGTGGTTTTGCAGGGACAGGCGTCAGGCGCACATACTCCGTATTGTAACTCTCCCGAGGGACTCCGAAAACCCCTGAAACAGCAATAATAGTCCAACAACAACCAAATATGTCCACAAATCTAATTGCAATTTTCTATGATAATCAATAATATCCGACAATAATCAATAATAAACAACAAAACTCCACAAATAATTTGCAGTATCTCAATACTAACCAAAGGTAATCAAAATCTTTGCTTCAAAATAAATCAAAAGATATAAAGAGAACAATGAATTCAAATACCTAACCCTTTTGTGCGAAAATTTGTTGTTTTTATGGACTTGAAGAACCGGATTGGAGGGATGTTGCTGCAATGTTCGTGTCGTTGAACCTTCAGGATGAAATTGTTGTGATGCTCGTGATTTGATGATGGCGCGGTGGTGAGATGGTGAAGGAATGACCTTGAAGCTTGTTTGAGGAATGGTGAAGATGGATTTGAGAGATGGAGAAGTTAGGGTTTGTTTGAGTTTTAGAGAGAGAGAGTGTAAGAGGAGAGTTTTTTTTTTAAGAGTGAGAGGGGAGTTATGGGGTTTTCACAGTTTAGGGTGTTTTTCTTGTTTTTTTTTTATTTTACAGAATTCAACCGCGCACTCCCGCTCCCGATAAAGGTGCTCCCGCGCCAAACACAGGAGCGCCTGCGTTTAATGATCACACGCCCGTGCAGTTAAGATCGAGGGTTTTGAAAACATTCTTCAGATGTGACGGCACGCCCGCGCTTATAGAGGCACGACCGCGCCACCTGCAAACGCGCGGTCTCTCCTTAGCCGCGCTCGCGTACTCTTTTGTTTTTTCCTTCAATTTCAGACCCCAAATGAGGCGCGCCCACTCCATATTTAGCGCGCCCCGCGCCATTAGAAGATCGCAGACCGCTCCTTTGTCGCGCACAAACCGCGACCTTCACTGTCTTTTTTCAATTTGCAGAACAGGGATTAGACGCGTCCGGTACACCACCACTGTCGTTTAATGATTAGGGGATTTTGCTCCCACCACCAGGAGTCTCCGTTATTTTGCAGGTACACGCGTCCGGTTCCAGTCTCGGAATTGTAACTCTCCCGCAGGACATCAGAAAACCCCGAAACATTTGGCGCCGTCTGTGGGGAGAGTACTTCTGAGATGGCATCCAAGTCTGTACCGACTCCTGAAGAGAGGCGTCCCTTAGACGACCCTCAAGTTCAGTCGGACCATGATACCGAGAGTGAATTTGAAGTTGAAGCTCACACAGCTTCAGACGGGACCCTAAGGGCCCGACGTACCCGTCATACCGAAAGGAGGGAACGGGAACATCTTCAAACTGGAAGTGAGCCAGCAGACGCACCGCCTGTTCGGCAACAGCCGACTGATGGGTCTGCTCCCATCACAAGGAACGAACTCATGACCTTCATGAGGAACTTCAAGGGAGAGATTCAAGAGTTGATCAACAAGAAGCCGCCTGCTCCAGTCAAGGAGCAGTCGGCTAAGAAACCCTCCACTTCACTGAAGAGGAAGCCAGTTCAAGGGCGAGAGGCGACTCCTCATCCTAAATCTAGGAAGCGGGAGCCACCTGCCCTTGATTTCACAAAATTCCGTTTTCCTACAGGGAATAGGAAACCTGTTCGTCATATTCAGGCGGACGGGTTGAAGCAAACATTCACAGACGCTCGGCTACTGCTAGAGTAGAAGAAGAGTGACCGATTGTCAGAGTCGGCCTCTACTTCAAACTTTCAAGACAGTCTGCGAAATGCCTCGATGAGGCATACTCAGTCGTATCATGAGAGTCAGTCAGGCGGCACCTCCCGTCAGTCCGGCTTTCATAGCGACCAGGCGGTACCAAACTTACCATTTGTGCCGCAACAACAGTATTTTTTGCAGCCACCTCCGTTTGGTGGACCTGCAGCAAAAAACGTCCAACCCATGGACTGGCAGCTACGGTTGCTTAGACTTGGTGAACAGCCGTCGGCCTTCTCCAAGGAAATTACTGAAGCCGTTCAGGCGGCCAAAGTGAAAAATGTACTAGTAGGCGCCTATGACGGTACTACTAACCCAGAAGACCATCTGATGGCATTCACCAACCTGATGTACCTTCAAGGGTTGGATGATCCCACTTGGTGCAAGTGTTTCCCAGCGACTCTCAAAGGAATCGCACAACAATGGTTCGGCAACCTGCCGACTGGTTGTGTAAATAGCTTCAGGACGCTTGCTTACTTATTCACCTCCAACTTCGCCATGAACATCCCTGCGAAGAAAACGACCCTTGATTTAGGAACAATTCAGTAGGGCGAGAAGGAGGGGCTTCGTTCTTACATCAGGCGGTTTAACCTGATGAGAATAAAGATTCAAGGGTTACCGGATGAGGTAGCCTATACTGACTTTTTCAGAGGTCTCAAAGACGGGTCTACCTTCAAATTTGATTTGGTTCGAAAGAGGGTGGCGACTCTTCAAGAGGCCTTGATTGAAGCAGAAGCCTATATACAGGCGACTGATCTTTGTACGGTAAAACAGTCGGACGGGAAAAGGTTCGACAAAAGAGAAGGACGACAGAAACAGTCGTCAAACAAAGATGAGAAGAGAAAAGAGGTCTGGGCGGCTGATTCGTCTAAACAGCCGGCCCAGAAAAAGAAAAAAGAATTCAAACCATACTCCCCAAAGTATGCGTTTAACAAAGATAACCAGTTTATCCTAAAAGAAATCAAGGGACGGATCTCAATTGAGAAGCCGGTCCCCATGAAGGGTTCTGCAAACAACCGGAACCAAGATAAATTCTGTGCTTATCATGATGATGTTGGTCATCACACCAATGACTGCATCAGTCTCATGCGGTATCTGGACCGCCTGGCTGAGCAGGGTGATCTTGACACTTATGTCAAGAAATCTACGGGGAACACTTCCTCAAAAAAGCAGTCGGCCAAAAAGAATCAACAGGCCGACAGCTCCGATACAGATGATGTAGTCGTCTACACCATTGCAGGCGGCTTCTCAGGAGGAGGCCCCACTATTAGGGGCAACAAAGACAATATCAGGCGGTTAGATGTAAATTTCGTTCACCAAGAACGGCCGTCCAAATATTCATTTCCTGAGATTGTCATCACTGAAGAAGATCTAGGAGGGGTAAGAGGGCCGCATGACGACCTTATCGTTATTGAATGTAAAGTGGCCAACCAGAGAGTTGGCCGAATCCTCTTAGATACCGGAAGCTCCTCAGATCTCATCAGTAGCAAATGTCTGTCGAAACTAAAATATCAGACTGATTGCATACATCCGGCCTCCCACCCTTTAGTAGGTTTGGAGGAGGAGTCGTCCACCCACTGGGACGAGTGGATTTACCCATCCGCCTGGGCGAAAAAGGGGAAGGACGACACATGGTAGTCCGGTTCCTGGTAGTAGAAGAACTCTCGGCCTACAACATGATTCTGGGATGACCAACCCTGAATAATTCCAAGGTTGTTATAATCCCATCTCTTATGTTGCTCAAGTTTGAGAGGGATAATGGAGCAGTCGGCTCCCTAAGGGGAGATCAGAGGATGGCCCGAGAGTGCTATCTCTCGGATGTCAAGCCCACTGTTATGGCCACTGCGTAAAGCGGTGAAAAAACAGACCTTGACAATGTCAAGGAGAGTGCGCCTTTTCAAGAAGCAGGCGGCAAGAAGAGAAAGGCATCCCAGACAGGGGCCGCAAGAAAAGAAAGAAAATAGCAATCATTGGCAGAGGAGAGGTCGGATGAGTTCCGCCCTCAGCCGGCTGGTGAGCATGCGGACCTGATCTTAGACGACTCACGTCCTGACCGAACAGTCAAAGTTGGGACGACTGCTCTGAGAGACCTTGGTGACGACTTTCACAAACTATTGAAAGAATACAAGGACATCTTTGCATTCGAAGTCCATGAAATGCCAGGCATTAGTCCTGATCTGGCGGTACATAAACTGGTCGTGGATCCGAAAAAGAAGCCGGTACGGCAGAAGAAGCGGAACCATGGCGAAGAAAGAAGTCAGGCGGCAGCCGCCGAAGTTAAAAAATTACTTGATGTAGGGTTCATTCGGCAATGTTACTTCCCAGACTGGGTTGCAAATGTGGTGCTTGTTAAAAAGCCGAATGGCACCTGGCGAATGTGTGTAGACTACACAGACTTAAACAAGGCAGTTACCCTCTGCCTAAAATTGATAACCTGGTCGACTCAACAGCCGGCCATGCCTTGATGAGTTTTATGGACGCCTATTCTGGTTTCCATCAAATTCCTTTATGGAAGAAAGATCAGGAGAAGACGGCCTTCGTCACTGATCAGGGGTTATACTGTTACACGGTCATGTCGTTTGGTTCAGAAGTTCAGAAGTTAACAGGTTGTCTGGCAGCCTTGGGAAGATTTCTAAGCCGATCAGGCGACAAATGCCTATACTTTTTCCAGGCAATTAAGAAAAAGGCAAGGTTTGAATGGGGGCCGGATGCTGAGGCCGCCTTCCAGAAATTGAAAGTTCACTTGCATTCCTTGCCGAGGCTGGTCAGCCCTTTGCCCAAATAAGTACTCTACATGTACCTGGCCGTCTCTGATCATGCGTTAAGCGCTGTTCTCCTTGCTGAAAGAGACGGCTGTCAGCTCCCGGTCTACTTTGTCAGTCACGTACTGAAAAATGCCGAGTTGAGGTATCCCCTAGTGGAGAAATTTGGTCTTGCACTTTTCATGGCTGTTAAAAAATTGAAGCCCTACTTTTTGGCACATGCAGTCGTCGTGTATACAGACCAACCTATCAAGCGGCCACTGACCATCATGGAGTCGTCAGGCCGAATGATCAAATGGGCCATAGAAATACATAGCCTCGAAGTTACTTTCGAGCCTAGAAAAGCAGTGAAGGGGTAAGCCTTTGCTGACTTTATTGTAGAGATGACTCGTCCTCCTGACTCTCAAGTTCCAGACCAAGTATGGAAGGTATATGTGGACGGAAGCTCTACTTTAAATGGTTGTGGAGCAGGCGTCATATGTCAGTCGCCAGAGGGCGACAGGTACGAGTATGCTCTACGCTTCAGTTTTCAGGCTTCAAACAATGAGGCAGAATATGAAGCTTTACTAGCCGGGATCCGCATGTGCAAGGCGGCATGGGCAAGAAAAATAGACGCCTGTTCCAATTCACAATTGATAGTGAGTCAGTACAATGGCGAATACAAAGCAACCCAGCCGGCCATGATCAAGTATTTACAGGCGATCCGACAAGCAGTCGGCTCCCTTGAGGATTTCCATCTGATCCAAGTGCTGAGATCAGAAAACAACCAGGCGGATGCACTGTCAAAATTAGCATCATCCGCCTCCTCTGATACTCCTCGAACTGTTTTTTGGGAAGTAATGGAGAAGAGAAGCATCGAGGAAAACCCTATTGGAATCCTAGACAGAAGCTAAACCTGGATGGATTCAATCCGGGCATATCTGACAAACGGTACACTGCCGGATGATCCTCAACAGGCGGCAGCACTGAAAAAACGAGCCACCTGTTTTGAAATGATAAAGGGAGAACTTCACAAAAGGGGGTACCTTCAACCCTTCTTAAAGTGTGTTACTCCAGAAAAGGGACGAGAGATACTAGACGATCTTCACTCTGGTTACTGTGCTTCTCATATAGGCGGTAGGACGCTTGCTCAAAGGGCAAGGCGGCAGGGCTACTTTTTGCCTACTTTGGAAGCAGATGCAATGGAGATGGTGAAAAAATGTGACAAGTGCCAAAGGTTTTGCAAACTAATTCACCGTCCGGCTACTGACCTCACTACCATTCATAGCCCACTACCGTTTGCTAAGTGGGGCATGGACATTCTTGGTCCATATACGCCTGCTACAGGCGGAAGGAGGTACATACTTGTTGCCGTTGACTACTTCACTAAATGGGTAGAGGCGGAGGCTGTAAAGGGAATCAAGACGAAAGATGTAATTTCATTCATTTGGAAAAATGTCATCACTCGGTTCGGGGTTCCCATGTCTATAGTTTTTTATAATGGTCCCCAATTTGAGACGCCTGTTCTCAAAAGCTGGTTGGGTGACCAAGGAATTGCAAACTACTTTGCATCTGTCGGCCGTCCACAAGCAAACGGCCAGGTAGAAGCCTTTAATAAAATCATCTCGGACGGTCTCAAGAAAAAGATTGAACGAGCAGGCGGCCTATGGGCGGATGAACTACCACATGTTCTCTGGGCCATTAGGACGACTGAAAAAGGGGCGACTGGAGAAACTCCATTCCTCCTAACTTACGGTGCGGAAGCTGTTCTTCCAATAGAACACTACGAGCCGACTCTTCGAGTAATGCTATATGACGAAGAGGCAAACTGGGAAGCCATGCGCCTGGCATTAGACTCACTTCCTGAAAAGAGGGGCAATGCTGTCTTGCGCCATGAAATCTATCGCCTGAGAATGACTAGATCATACAACAAAAAATTACACAGGCGTCCACTCAAAGTAGGGGACTTTGTACTTTGAAAAATGGAAGCAGTTGGTAGGGCTAATGAGTCTGGCAAACTAACTCCCAACTGGGAAGGACCCTACCGAATCTGTGAGGAAGTCAGGGACGGTACCTACCGTCTGGAAACACCAGACGGACAACCGTTGCCTCGAACTTGGAATGTAGATAATCTTAAGAAATATTTCTTTTGAATGATGTAAATAGTCAAGAGCTACTTAATAAAAGTTTGCATACTTACTATTCAATTTTGTACTAAGAGGGGCACGCCTACTAACAAATAGTCGGCTACTCTCCATGTTTGATTTTTATTCTTACTTAAGAGGGGCATGCCGTCTGTACCTTTACAGTCGGCTACTCTCCATAGAGTATTTTACTCTATTTTTAGAGGGGCATGCCGTTTGTACCTTTACAGTTGGCTACTCTCCATTGAGTATTTTTACTCTCTTCAGAGGGGCATGTCGTCTGTACCTTTACAGTCGGCTACTCTCCATTGAGTTTTTCACTCTATCTTCAGAGGGGCATGCCGTCTGTACCTTTACAAACGGCTACTCTCCATTTTCTCACCATATGGGCATGCCGTCTGGACATATAGTCGGCTACTCTCCATAGAAGAGGGCTGACTGGTTCCAAACACACAGCCACCCCCCTTATACTTAGCTAAAAAAGATTAGGACCTGGCCGACCCTGTTCCTAACAGGCGGCTACCCTCCTCTTACTTAGCACCTACGTTCACCAAGAACTAACTAAGGCCACAGGCCGAATGATCAGACCAGGCGCCAAGCCAACTGATCAAATCTTCAAGACTAATACGACCTGTCCCAACATTATAGCAGGCGTCCGGCGGCATCCCTGCGGATGAAATTCGTCGCAGAGAGCAGCTCCCTTTTGGGTGGAACATTGCTCTATAAACTAATTACACGGCACCTATACGACTGTCCCCAAGGGCAACCACGTAGCCGTTTTTGAGACAAGGACAACTCTATCACTAACCAAACCAGTGGTAGCAGTTGACATCTGAGTCAGATGACCGCCTGTATTACTTGGGATAAATGCAGGGGGTACCTCTTGAGTTAATAGCCAACAAACATTGGCGAATCAAGGGGTCTAGCCGGCCTCCGCCGCCTGGTACCTCTACTTCTCAAGCAAGAGTGACGGCGACTGAGTAACTCCAACGTTAACTTATAGTCACTCCCTCAAACTTAGTATGGAGCCTAAAAGATATGAGTCGTCCGCCTGTTTTTAGTAAACAGGGGCTCTCAACCACTACTCCTGCTAGGTTAACAAATTATGAGTTAAAAGCCAACAAACATTGGCGAATAGAGGGAAACAACCGGTACCCGCCGCTTGTTATCTCTACTACTCAGTTCCTTGGCGACTAGGTAACACTCATGTTTACTTGGTCAAACCACTTTCCTACTTGGTTAAATTTACAAATGACAGGACCGCCTGCCTAAAAAGGATCCAGACCTTAAAATAGTTCGAATACCGATTGGATAAATGGCCGACTGATCGTCTATCCTGGAAACAGACAACCAGCCGTCCAGGGGCATAGGCGGCGTGACTAACTATCCGTACCTGTCTGCAACTATCGGCCATGTAAAACAATCGGTCTAGAGAACAATTGGACATCAGAAAACCCCGAAACACAAACCTTTGACTACTTCTAAGAACTTTCCAAATTAGGCATCTGTAGGGTTTCGTAGTGACCCAACACTACGCGGAAGGAAACCCACCAAGACCCGCCCCTTAATTAAAGCAATTAAACAAGCATAATAAATTTAATCAAACAAGATTAAGAACAAGAATTATACCTTTGACGCGTGCTTCACTCCCAAAGAGCTCTTACTTCAAAATCCCGAAAAGACGAGATCTCCGACGGATTGTACCCTCGACCCGACCCGAGCGTCCTAAGTCTTGAAGGTTAGTCAAGACCCGGACAAAATAACTATGAGTTTTATGAATCAAAGGTTTACTCTTTTCTTAGAGTTGCCTTTTTAATTCCACTCAAGGTTGTTCATTTCCCAATACCCAAGCTTGATATTTATAGGGAAATGAACCCTTGTATTTCATTCCCCAACCAATGTGGGAGAATGTTTAATTTTCTAATTAATTTATTTCTAAAATAAATCAATAAATAAATGCAATCACAATTCGACAAGTGCCAAAGGGAGAGAGAGTATTAGGTGAGGACCATGGAGAGGTGGGGGGGCCAATGCCTTGCTCCCCAAGGCTTTCCCAAAGCCTTGGTCCCCACCCTCTCAAAACCGCATCACTCAAGGCTGATGGCCAGCTGCCAGCTAGCACACCAGCTGGCTGTGCCAGCTAGCCTTGCATGCTAACACAAGCCCAGCATCAGCGCTGGTGCTTGCTTGTGCTGGCGCTGGTGCTTGCTGGTGCGTGCTGGCGCTGGTGCCAGCATCCCACGCATCATCGCTGCACCATATGCTCGCATGGCCCAGCATGCGTGCTGCTAGCGAGCCACGCATGCTAGCCTCTCGCTTCGCACCACACTCGCACATTATGCGCGCCACGCATCAGCCCCTCTCGCACGTAATGCCTAGCATGCGTGCTGCTAGCAAGCCACGCATGCTTGGCTTGACGTTGCTAGCTTGCTAGCCCCTCGCACACACACTCGCACAGCCACACGCATCAACCTCGGCCATGCACCGTGCACCATGCACGCACATGCCTCGCCCAAGCACCACGCACCATGCATGCGCTAGTGTCTAGCACTAGCTGTGCTTTGTGCGTGTGGTCCTGCCATGCGCCCAGCATTGTGCTAGGGCCCCTACGGCATCAGGCCATCCTAGGGCACGCATGGTGCGCCTAGTGATGCTGCCTGGGTTGCGATGGTGCCCAGCCATCCTAGGGCATACATGGGGCGCCTAGTGATGCTCCTTGCTTGCGATGGCGCCCACCATCATGTTAAGGCTGCGATAGCGCCTAAGAATGATGCCAGGGCTGTGTTGGCGTGCCTGGTGCTAGAAATAGCCAGCCATGGTGTCTAGCCATCACGCTAAGGTTGCGATAGCGCCTAGGCATGATGCTAGGGCTGCTATGGCGCCCCTAGTGCCTATGATGAGCTAGCCTAGCCTAGCTATGGCTACGCTCATACTTGTCGATTGTGATTTTGCGACGCTCGGTCTCGACGCCCTAGGCTCGATGTCCGACGTCTGTATTCGTAAAAATCTGTCGACTCATTAAATCCTTTCGGATTAATTCGTCGTCTCGGATCGGTGATTCGATTGGGTTCGACCCGAAGGTTTCAGTTAAGATTAAGCTGTAATATCAATTGTACCTTGATATTACTGATCGGAAGCGGCCTCCACCTAGGCATTCCGATCACTTGACCTTACTCAAGAATTAGCTCTGTAATAATTATGAACCCTCTATCGGAAGAATAAACTTGTTGGAAGGACACCATTCCTTTCAATCTCCCACTTGTCCTTCCGGACAAGTGTGCATACAGTGTATAGCTCATTTCCTATGTCATTTAATGTTTCTTCGTGAACTATAAGGTAAGATTCTTTGTCATCCTTATTACGTTCAGAAGTGTTTCTCGATCTCTGAGTTCGACTGTCAATAAACAGATGATTTCTAAAATCCATCTGAGCACGGCCATGCATTTTCACAGTCTCCCTCTTCGAGCGGCCTTGTAAACAACAAAACATTTTCCCTATTGTTAGTAGGGGGACAATCCCAGTCTTGTATTGTAAGTTCTTCTTACTAAGAGAACATAGTCTCCCTAGTGTTCCCGTTATGATCCCCAGTTACGGCAGACGTTTTGAAACATCAAAGAGTCTAGTACTCAAACAAGAAAACTTCACAATACTCATGGTCGGAGGAAATAAGTTCCGATAGTCATAATGAGAAATGTACTTATGACAAAATTTAAATTTTCTTAAAGTACTCTCATAGGTCTTATCCAGTACAGTTCCAAACTGTACCTGTGGAAATGATTTATGACCGTCACGTCCTCGCAGCACAAGAAACGGTGCTGTAAATTATACTACACACTAATCTACGGCGGTCATCAATCGTCCATCTGTTAGATGACCTCGATTAGGGACACTTTTCGATTTAATATTCAATGTTCACTTAACAGGTGTTTCTTTATCCAAGACATGGTCTTGATACCCTGTTTTGAATATTTCCATAAATCGAATGGACTCATTATTTAATTCTAAACCACAATTAAATAGTAATGGAGTGAATGATAATTTTGCACAAAAATTAATTTCTCCATTAATGAATGGTTTTAATACAGTGTCTTATATTAAATATCCTATTTAATTAAAACACGTGTACAGGGAATTTCAAAGCCAGTCTCCAACATGCTTAATTCCCATTGCCTCAATGTGCTTGTTGTGTTTCACTTGAGGCAAAGATTTAGTCAAATGATCGGCTACATTATCATCTGTGCCAATCTTAAAATTCTGATTTCACCTTCGGATTTCCATTCCCTTATCATGTGAAATCGCCTTTGCACGTGTTTGACCTTCTGGTGCACTCTTGGCTCTCTGGCCTGAGCGATAGCTCCATTGTTATCATAATAGAGGTCTATCGGCCCCTTGATTGAGGGTACAACACCAAGTTCGCTAATGAACTTGTGAATCCAAACAGCTTCCTTAGCAGCTTCTAAAGCGGCCAAGTACTCGGCTTCAGTTGTAGAGTCTGTAGTGGTGCTCTGCTTGGCACTCTTCCAGCTAAACGCTCCTCCATTCAGACAGAATATGTACCCCGACTGTGACTTGAAGTCGTCTCTGTCAGTCTGGAAGCTAGCGTCGGTGTAACCTTCAACAACCAGTTCTGTGTGGCCTCCATACACCAGGAATTTATCCTTGTTCCTTTTCAGGTACTTAAGGACGTTCTTGGCCGCAGTCCAATGCGCCTCTCCTGCGTTCGATTGGTATCGACTCGTTGCACTCAGGGCATACGATACATCTGGCCTTGTACATATCATGGCATACATGATCTATTCGATTAGCGAAGCATATGGGATCTGATTCATTCTCTCTCGCTCAACAGGTGTCTGCGGACACTGTTTCTTGCTGAGAGTTACGCCATGGGACATGGGTAAATGCCCTCTTTTGGCATTTTCCATGTTGAATCGAGGTAGTACCTTATCAATGTAAGTACTCTGGCTTAATCCAATCATCCTCTTAGATCTATCCCTGTAGATCTTGATGCCCAATATGTATTGTGCCTCTCCTAAGTCCTTCATTGAAAAGCACTTTCCTAACCAGCCCTTTACAGACTCTGACAATTTTGTGCTGTTTCCAATGAGCAGTATGTCATCGACATACAGGACTAGGAATGCAATATCACTCCCACTGACCTTCTTGTATACACAAGACTCATCAGGATTCTTGATAAAACCAAACTTGCTAATGGCATCATCAAATCACAGATTCCAACTTCTGCTGGCTTGCTTTAGTCCATAAATGGACTTCTTCAGCTTGCAAACCTTTCCAGCGTTGCCTGGATCGACAAAACCTTCTGGCTGTTTCATATACACAGTTTCTTCCAAAATCCCATTAAGGAAGGTGGTTTTGACATCCATTTTCCATATTTCGTTATCGTAATATGCAGCAATCACTAGGATGATCCGGACGGATTTTAGCATTGCAACTAGTGAAAAAGTTTCGTCATAGTCAATCCCGTGGACTTGTCTATAACCTTTTGCCACCAGTCTAGCTTTGTATATTGATACATTTCCATCCTTGTCTATCTTCACTTTGAAGATCCATTTGCAACCAATGGGTGTATAACCCTCGAGCAAATTCACCAAGTCCCAGACTTGATTTTAAGACATGGAGTCCATCTCGGATTTCATCGCCTCTTGCCATTTTGCAGAGTCGGGGCTCGTCATAGCTTGCTTGTATGTCGCCGGCTCATCACCATCCATAACTAGGATGTCCTGATCATCGGTTAAGACGATACCGAGGTATCTGTCTGGTTGAGATCTTTGTCGTTGCGACCTACGTAGGGTAATCGGTTGAGCATTTACACTGTCTGTTTGATTCTGACCAATCTTCTTAGATGCTTCCAAAGTATCTAGATTGTCAGTTTTGTCAGTTTGACATTGTTGCTCGTTCTCTCGAACTTCGTCGAGTTCGATTTTCCTCCCACTTGTCATTTTGGAAAGGTAGTCCTTCTCCAAAAAGACACCATCACGAGCAACAAAAACTTTGTTCTCGGATTTATTGTAGAAGTAATACCCTTTGGTCTCTTTTGGATATCCCACAAAGAAACACTTATCCGATTTAGGGTGAAGTTTGTCCGAAATTAATCGTTTGACATATGCTTCGCATCCCCAAATCTTGAGAAAAGACAACCTAGGAGGTTTCTTAGTCCATAATTCATATGGAGTCTTTTCAACAGCTTTTGACGGAGCTCTATTCAGTGTTAGTGCTGAAGTTTGTAGCGCATGTCCCCAAAAAGAGATAGGGAGTTCACTAAGACCCATCATTGATCGAACCATGTCTAACAAGGTTCGATTCCTCCGTTTGGACACTGCGTTCCATTGAGCAGTTCCGGGAGGTGTCAACTCTGAAAGAATGCCATTTTCTTTCAAGTGATCGTCGAATTCATGGCTCAAATATTCGCCACCTCGATCCGATCGAAGTGCTTTAATTTTCTTGCCAAGTTAATTTTCAACTTCTTTCTGAAATTCTTTGAACTTCTCAAAGGATTTAGATTTATTCGACATTAAGTAGACATAGCCATATTTACTATAATCGTCGGTGAAAGTGATGAAATATCGGTAACCTTGCCTTGCGGGTGTGCTCATTGGTCCACATACATTCGTGTGTATTAGACCTAATAAGTCACTTGCCCTTTCTCCCAACTTGGAGAATGGCTGTTTTATCATCTTGCCTAATAAGCATCCTTCGCAATTTTCAAACGACTCTAAGTCGAATGAGTCAAGAACACCTTCTTGAAGAAGTTTCTTGATGCGTTTGATGTTAATGTGGCCAAGACGACAATGCCACAAGTAGGTTTGATTCGACTCGATGGTCTTAGCTAGTGGTATCAACGTTTGTCTAATCATATGTAAAACATGCAATTTTAATTGAACATAAATTTGTAAGACAAACTTGAAACAACTATTGTCAAAGTCTTACATTTAAATTCCCAGGTGTCCAACACCATGGATCATAATATGTTCAAAGCATGATGAAAATTAGAATTAGTTTAATTACATGTCATAGACAAAATAGTGCATGCAAGCACGACCGAAAAACCATCTTCGTCGTCTTCTTGCTCTTGCACCAACACTTGATAAGATTCTCACTTGGTCCCTGAAAAGGCAACATTAAGTGAGTCATACTTGGTATCTAATACTTATGACAAGCTTAATCCACAAGTGTTAAGGAAGATACCTGAGGTAGTCGGAGTGGTCCCCTCTTCCTTGACGAGCATGCATTCCCTCTTGTAGTGGCCTTGCATACCACAATGGAAGCATCTCATCTTTGCCTTGACCTTCTTGAACTCCTTCTTCTTAGCTCTCAAGGGCCTTTTGGTCATTCCATAGGTAGTGGCTTGGCTAAGTAGTTGCACCACCTCCTTGAGGGAGTGTGTCTCCTTTCCCGCAGCGATATGCACTCTAAGTGCATCATAGCCCGAGTGCAGTGAAGCAAGCAAGATATGCCCCGCCATCTCATCTTCCAATGGAATTCCGAGAAGCTGCATGTGTTTGAAGAGTCTAGTCATTCCAAGCACATGAGGTCGGAGGGGCATGCCGGGTCTCAATTTAGCATTGTAGACCTTGGTCCAAAGCCGTCGCCTTTCCTTAGCAAGACATCCCACGTTTGGTGGCTTTATCCTCATGTTTGAGAGTGACCTAGTCAAGTCAAACACGAGTCCATCAAAGTTGCCATTGTCACTCTTGGTGACTCTTACATTAACAACGTCCTTAAGTGCTTTGAGGAACATGTCCGGAAGGTAGGAGGAAAGAGTTTCCTTCCAATCTTCCGGGATGGAATTTTCCATGAGTCGTGAGACCCTTTTGCAATTGGAAGACCATTCTTCATGAGCCTCGTCGGTCATGATCCCTTTGGCAAAGAAGCTTGGAATGGGAGTATCAAGAGTATACTCCAAGGAACAATCCCGGAGAGTTCTCCTGAGTTCCTCCTCCCATTCCTTAAAGTTGACCAAGTTTAAGGGAAAGGCCAACTTTTCGGGGAGTGTCGGGCACATTTGGTTGTTGTTTGAGTTACTTGCAGACATTGTTCTACAATTAAAAGAATTTGAAGTGAAAAACAATTCATACATCAATAAGTTGAAATTTAAAGCGTTCATGCATATATTCAATCTTATTGAGCATTTTATCCACGCATTTTTAAAATTGTCCGTTGTGGGCTAGAATAAAATGATTCCGAGATCCCAAAGATCGAGAAATGGTTAAGCATGCTTTGGCTTGTCTTAACCATTAAATATCTTAAGGTACGCAATCCAATTGCTAATAGCTCCAAGCTACTCTCAGTTTGATAAAATGTCGCATCTAATGCATTCTTGACATTTTATCTCTTTTGCCACGACATCTAAGGACTCCTTACTGATATCGTTGAGCTTAACCAAGACAACTTATATAGCTAGTATACCTTACGTTCCTAGGGAAGTAGTGATGCCTCGCTTTGGCGTAATCCATCACGTACGCGCGTTAGTTTGGTAAGTGTTGTTCTTGGAACGGCAAATTTTAGCTCAATATTATTAAGGGACCTAGGGTTTCTATGTTGGTTGATTTAAGTGAACTTAACTAATCGTCGCAACATAATAGAAATCCTAGACATGCATCTAGCAATCATATATAATAACAATATATAAGGCATAAAATAGATGCATTTGGCAACTAGCATGACCCCTTGAAATCTTCAATTTCCATGGGTCTTCATCTTGGCTCGTCTTCGTCGAAACGCCGTCTTGAGACATCTTGGCCAAAATGAAATAAAAGAAGCTAGCTAGAACGACTAAGATTAATCTAATAGTACAAAAATACTTAACGGTTCGCAGACCGTATTTAGATTTACAAAAATACATAACGGAACGCAGTCCGTATTTTCTATCCTAGTCGAGCCCCACTAGTTGCCATTTTCAAAGAACCTGTTTTGAAAGCAATCTTCCATTCATCCATTCACTATTTGTGAATGGCCGATGCAATTTTACGAAATACATAATTAAACACGCAAAACTAGTAACTAACTTAGGTGGTTAATCCAATTAATGCGCCTAATTAAAACTAGTCAAAGTGGTTTAATCCATTATTTCTAAACGCAAAATGCTAACGCACTTAATTAAGCTCCCACTAAATTCTGCATCCATACTTAATTAATCCGATTAATTAAGTCGGCATAACCCATAATCTGTCAAAATTTTGCAAAATCGAAAATCGAGGTTTTTAGCCTCGCTACAATAATTAATTAAAATTATTAAAACGACAAAAATTATCGCAAAATCATAGCTCATGCTTAAGCAACAAGGCATCATCCCATGATGCATGGCGCACCATGGCTGCTAGGCAGCCCATGGCCCTGCGCCATGGTGCGTGGTGCTGGCAGCTAGCAAGTTTGCATAGCACAGCCTGCCTTGCTAGCTAGCACCAGCAGCATGCTACGCATGCTAGCAGCTTGCTGGCGCAGGCAGCAGTGGGCTGGCTGGCTGGGGCTTGCTGCCTCGCTGCCCAGCAGCAGCACAAGCGCACCAGCAGCCTAAGGCCCATGCACCAGCACACGCACCACACAACAGACCCCTCCTCACCACACAGCCACGCATCAAACGATGCACAGCCATATGCGCACCACAGGCAGCCTACATGTGGGCTGCTAGGCAGCTCGGCTAGCCTTGGTGACGCTTGCGGTTTTGCATCTTTTAGCGTGCATTTTACTCCGAATTTTAATTCCGATTTGTGTGTGACAATAATCAATTCTAAATTACATTTTAGAATTTATTTTGAGGGAAAATAAAATAAAATTAAGTCTAACTTAAACAAATTTATTTTATTGGTGCACAAGCCTTAATTTATCCAAAATTTCAATTTTGAACAAAATTAGGTCAAACTTTATGCTTAAAATAAAATGAGCTATGTCCAAAATTAATCTTGCCAATATGCAAATTAATAATGGATTTGACAAATGGGAGTTGGAAAAATAAATTAACCATCCAATGATAAAATTTTCCAACTTGCATACTTGTGTAAAATACCAAGATTACATCTTCCAATATGAAGATTAATCAAATTTTACTCACAAGTAATTGAACTTCATGGATTTTAATCAATCAAAATGAAAAATCCAAACTTTGTTCAACATGGAATTTAGGGTTAGTGTTCCAATCATTTAAACCTTTAAAGATTAGAACTTTAACATAATTTGGGAACTGAAAATACAAAATCAAAACAAGTTTTCACACCTTATTGCAATTTATTTGCAAAATTTGTGAAAAACAATGTTTATGTGATAAATAGTATATCAACTTAAGCACTAATAAACACTCCTTTATTATGCTTAAGGATATTTTAAAACCATTAGATTAGTGATGCAAATGTGCATTTAATCTAATCTTGTAATGCTTGCATTAATCAAGGCTTAAAAAGAATTAAAATTTTCGTTGAAAAACGAAAAACCCCAGAAAAAATGGGTTTTTGGTTCGAATTTGGCTTCTAGACAACCTTGAAAGAATTGAAACAGTTTCAGAATGTCGATTCCACCCAAAAATCACTATTTTTGAGCCAAAATCTAGGTTCAACAGCCAAATCGAAAATAAAATCGAGTTTTAAAAATAATTAAAACGAGCATCTAATCTAATTAGATGAACATGAACCAGAAAATTAAATTCTTTTAAAACACCTTAATTAAAAATAATTGCAAAAATTAAAAGGAGCGTGGCTCCGATACCGCTGTAGGGTTTCGTAGTGATCCGACACTACGCGGAAGGAAACCCACCAAGACCCGCCCCTTAATTAAAGCAATTAAACAAGCATAATAAATTTAATCAAACAAGATTAAGAACAAGAATTATACCTTTGACGTGTGCTTCGCTCCCAAAGAGCTCTTACTTCAAAATCCCGAAAAGACGAGATCTCCGACGGATCGTACCCTCGACCCGACCCGAGCGTCCTAAGTCTTGAAGGTTAGTCAAGACCCGGACAAAATAACTATGAGTTTTACGAATCAAAGGTTTACTCTTCTCTTAGAGTTGCCTTTTTAATTCCACTTAAGGTTGTTCATCTCCCAATACGCAAGCTTGGTATTTATAGGGAAATGAACCCTTGTATTTCATTCCCCAACCAATGTGGGAGAATGTTTAATTTGCTAATTAATTTATTTCTAAAATAAATCAATAAATAAATGCAATCACAATTCGACAAGTGTCAAAGGGAGAGAGAGTATTAGGTGAGGACCATGGAGAGGTGGGGGGGACCAATGCCTTGCTCCCCAAGGCTTTCCCAAAGCCTTGGTCCCCACCCTCTCAAAACCGCATCACCCAAGGCTGCTCGCCAGCTGCCAGCTATAGCAAGCCAGTTGGCTTTGCCAGCTAGCCCAGCATGCTAGCACAAGCCCAGGAGCAGCGCTGGTGCTTGCTTGTGCTGGCGCTGGTGCTGGCTGGTGCGTGATGGCGCTGGTGCCAGCATCCCACGCATCATCGCTGCGCCATATGCTCGCATGGCCCAGCATGCGTGCTGCTAGCGAGCCACGCATGCTGGCCTCTCGCTTCGCACCACACTCGCACATCAAGCACGCCACGCATCAGCCCCTTTCGCACGCAATGCCTAGCATGTGTGCTGCTAGCAAGCCACGCATGCTTGGCTTGACGTTGCTAGCTTGCTAGCCCCTCGCACACACACTCGCACAGCCACACGCATCAACCTCGGCCATGCACCGTGCACCATGCACGCACATGCCTCGCCCAAGCACCACGCACCATGCATGCGCCAGTGCCTAGCACTAGCTGTGCTTGGTGCGTGTGGTCCTGCCATGCGCCCAGCATTGTGCTAGGGCCGCTACGGCATCAGGCCATCCTAGGGCACGCATGGTGCGCCTAGTGATGCTGCCTAGGTTGCGATGGTGCCCAGCCATCCTAAGGCACACATGGTGCGCCTAGTGATGCTCCTGGCCTACGATGGGCTGCGATGGCGCCCAGCATCATGCTAGGGCTGCGATAGCGCCTAGGCATGATGCCAGGGTTGTGTTAGCGCGCCTGGTGCTAGCGATAGCCAGCCAAGGTGCCTAGCCATCACGTTAAGGCTGCGATAACGCCTAGGCATGATGCTAGGGCTGCTATGGCGCGCCTAGTGCCTATGATGAGCTAGCCTAGCCTAGCTATGGCTACGCTCATACTTGTCGATTGTGATTTTGCGACGCTCGGTCTCGACGCTCTAGGCTCAATGTCCGACGTCTGTATTCGTAAAACTCTGTCGACTCATTAAATCCTTTCGGATTAATTCGTCGTCTCGGATCGGTGATTCGATTGGGTTCGACCCGAAGGGTTCAGTTAAGGTTAAGCTGTAATATCAATTGTACCTCGATATTACTGATTGGAAGCGGCCTCCACCTAGGCATTCCGATCACTTGACCTTACTGAAGAATTAGCTCTATAATAATTCTGAACCCTCTATCGGAAGAATACACTTGTTGGAAGGACACCATTCCTTTCAGCATCAAGCCTAGACCTAGCAAACCTTTGGGGATATTGCAATTTCTCATTCCTAGGTTGTCTATTTAAGGGCAAAAGTGTTTGATCTTTGTCACTCTCTTTTGTTGGCTCCTTCTCTTTTTGCTTCTCACCCCTCTCATTTTCTTTTTCTAGGACCTCACTCTCTTTAGGTGGCTCATCCTCATCTTTTAATTCTATCCTCACATTGGAACTCTCCTCATCATTTAACTCACTCTCAAGGACTTTCCCGCTCCTAGTAGTGATAGCATACATAGGTTTGGGGTTGACACGTTGACTAGGAAAAGAGGAAGAGGGAGAAGGGGAGGATGAAGAACTAGGTTGGGCTATTTGAGATATTTGGGTCTTTAACATTTTCATATGCGCCTTGATTTGCTTCTTTTCCTCCTCTTGGCTTTTGTTAAAGCTCTCTTGATTCTTGATGAATGCTTGAAGCACGCCCATCATAGAATCAGGAGCGGCTTCCATTTGAGGAGGAGGTAAGTTGGAATTTTGGGCTTGCGGTCTCACTTGCTCAAAATCGGGAGGTCTATTTTGAGGCCTTCCATTTTCAGAACCCTGATTGGAAAATTAAAACGTTGTTGGTTGTTGAAATAGTGTTGTTGGTTTTGATTCCAATTGGGCCTTTGGTTTGAGTAACTTCTTCCATTGTAATTGGAAGAGTTTCCCCTACCTTGGCCTTGGTTATCATAACCACCACCACTTTGATTCCATTGATTTTGATTCCAACCTTGGTTTTGATTCCAACCACGGTTTTGGTTTTGATTCCAATTTTGCCGCATTCCAACATTTCCCTCACGGGGCACAAAATTCATGGCATTAACATCTTCAACATTATCATCATTTTCATGGGGAGGGGGACCTTCACTTATGGACATACATTGTTGAGAATTATGATCATAGTTTCCACATATATCACAAAACATACAACCGGGAGGCATAACATTGTAATTAGAAGGAGAAGAAGTAGAGGGGCTCATACCATGGCCTCCCTTGGTAGAAGGGGAGGAACTTTGAGAATTTTTCTTCATAAACTCTTCCATTTGCTTAGCCATTTTGGCCATTTGGTTCGAAAGGTTGGTGATTGCATTTGTTTGCTCTATGGATTTCACAGTACCTTTGCTAGATGTAGCTTCCCTCTCACCTTCGTACCAATCCTCATAATTGCGCACAACATCTTCTATGATACTCTCCACTTCATCTTCCCTTTTGTTCATGATTGGGCCTCCGGCTCTGGCATCAAGGCTAGTCTTGCTTTGAGGGGAGAGTCCTCAATAGAATGTTTGGAGAACTTGCCAATTATGAATCCCATGGTGTGGGAATTGCCTTTGTAACTCTTTAAATCTCTCCCATGCCTTACAAAGAGACTCTCCACCTCTTTGGCGGAAACTTTGAATCTTTGAGCGAGCCTCAGCGGTTTTCTTGTAATTGTAAAACCTTCCTAGGAACGCCGTAGTTACCTCATTCCATGTTATGAGGGAACCGGGGGGAACATCCTTGTTCAACCAATGTTCCGCCACTCCCATGAGTGAGAATGGGAACATCTTCAATCTTATGTACTCTTGGGAGACTCCGTTGATCTTGATAGTGTCACAATACTTGAGAAACTCTTTGAGATGCTCATGGGGATTCTCAAATTTCCGACCGGTAAATTGCCTCTTCTCTATCATTGAAATGAAATTAGGCTTTATCTCGAAATTGTTTGCTTGAGTGGTGGGGGCTAAGATCCCACTTTGAGAGGCATATGGTTCGGGTGCTCCAAGTTGCTTTAGTGACCTTTGATCGCCCATGTTTCCTTGATCACCCATGCTTTGTTGGTTATGTTTATTAGCAAATGGGTTGGGAATTGAGCTTGTGGATGGTTTACCCTCCTCACTTGAAGTGGGTGAAGATGGGATAGGGGAACTTCTCACTTCCTCTTGAAGTGGGTCTTCACCTCTCTCCCTTGCTTGTCTCCTCAATTGGGCCAGAGTACGCTCTAGCTCGAGGTCTATGGACACCAATGGCTTAGAGCAATTAAGCCTCCTGTGCATATACAAAGCTAAGCAGAAAGTGAGCACTGACAAGATACGAAAAACAAAAGAATAGAAAAGAACTAGTCTCAACAAGAAAATAAACACACAATGGAAACCGTTTCCCCAGCAACGGCGCCAATTTGACAGGCGGTATTTTAGGTCGTTACTAAGATACCTCTATCAAATGATATTTGTAGTCCTAAACATGCAACTAAACGAGTATAGAGGCAAGTCAAGGGTCGAACACAGGGAAACAATTAAGCACCGCTATTTATCTCCTAATGTCAATCTAGTTCGGTCAAGAAATGTGGTGGGTAAAGTAATGACTAAAGGGGGTAGAATAATAATTAAAACAAGCACTAGGGGGAAGGATCAAACATGCTATGAATTCAACGAAGTTAGGCATCGGAAAATAGGTTTACATGTAACACAAACAACTCATACAAGGCAATATCAAGAATATTCTCTAATCACCTATCGGGATTAAGAGCTATCCTAGCTAGCATACACTTACACTATCGTCATAAGGCATACAAACTAAGGTCATGCAATAATCAATCACCTAATGACTATTCCTAAATCACACTATCGTCATGATTTAGTTCAAGTCACTCAACCACAACATGCATATGGCCATAAACATGGAATGGCCAATAAGTATAAGCATAAGGAAGATATAATCACAAATATTCCAAATTAACCTAGCCTAACATACATCAAACTCAAACCATGCCCTCACCAAACCCTAGCA
Organism: Chenopodium quinoa; assembly: GCF_001683475.1. NCBI lineage: Eukaryota > Viridiplantae > Streptophyta > Magnoliopsida > Caryophyllales > Amaranthaceae > Chenopodium > Chenopodium quinoa. Next base: position 642,419 of record NW_018742359.1, read on the forward strand.
ACAAGAGAACTACTTACAATCCATAACCCTAACTACAATTATACTAATCAACATAGTAACTAAGGAATTAATGAGAAAGATGATAACTTTATCAACTAAACCAACAAACATAGGAACTTTAAGCATAAAAACAAGAGAATAAGTAGAAGAATACCAATAACTTCATTAAATACTAAGTGGGAGGACAAAACCTATTCAAGTTCCAAAAAGCTTCTTCAAAAATACCCAAAAACAACTAAGGTTTTTGGGAAATAGAAAATTACACTAAGATCTATTGAGGATTTTCAAGACCCATTGGCTAAAATCTAGATCTAAGAGTTTTTACCCTAAAAACTTCTATTACAAGCCTTCTTTTCTCTTCTAAAGTATGCTGAATATTTAAAATAAAAATTGCTGCCTTTCTCTATCCTCTTTGCTGTTTAATCTGATTTCGGGTTTCGGATTGTCTCCGAAAGGCGCAACCGCGTCTAAAAGTAGCGCGCCCGCTCCAAATATGGGTGTAACGGGATTGGGCCAGCTTAGCACGCGCTCGCACCTAAGATCGTGCGCCCGTGCCTAGGGTTGCGCGCCCGCGCCAAAACGCTGGTGCAATGTCTTCAATCCTTGCTGTAGTTCCTTCCCAATCCGAATCACCGGCAATAATCTGCATTACAAAATAGGAAGTCAAAGCATGATACAACGAAGGGGAAGGGGAGTAAAGACTACCTGAACCATATAAAAACACATTACGCAACACATAGGTAGACTACAATACTCAAATTAGGAAAACCTAACAAAAGCACACTAGAATGAACCATATTACTACTAAAACTACTAGAAAAGGCTACCCTAGGAGTGACATAAATGTCACTCATCAATTAACATTAGTCCGTTTTAGGCGAGAATAAAATGATTCCAAGATCCCAAAAATCAAAAAGTGATTAACCATGCTTTGGATTGTCTTAACACTTAATATTTTAGGGTAAGCAATCCAATTGCTAATAGCTCCAAGCTACTCTTGGTTCGATAAAACGTCGCATCTAATGCTTCCTTGACATTTTATCTCCATTGCCACGACATCTAAGGACTCCTTACCAATATCGTTGAGCTTAACCAAGAAAACTTGTATACCTAGTATACCTTACGTTCCTAGGGAGGTAGTGATGCCTCGCTTTGGCATAGCCCAGCACATATGCGCATTAGTTCGGTAAGTGTTGTTCTTAGAATGGCATATTTTAGCTCAATATTTTAGGGACTTAGGGTTTCTATGTTGGTTGATTTAAGTGAACTCAATTAATCATCGCAACATTTGAAATCCTAAATATGCACCTAACATATCATTCACATATATAAGAACAATTATATATAGAAAACATGAAATAAGATGCATTTGGCAACTAGCATGACCCCTTGAAATCTTCAAATCTTCAAGAGTCTTCATCTTGGCTCGTCTTCATAGAAACGCCGTCTTGAGACATCTTTGCCAAAATAAAATTACTAGCTACTACGAATAGGATTAATCTATATATTAAGGTACAAAAATACGCAACGGTACTCTAGACCGAGTGCCTAACATCCTAGCCATGGGGCTAGGCTTGCTAGGCACCAAAGTTACGGCTGAGGGGTTGCTTCGGTACAGGCAGCATGCCTAGCATGGAATTGCTGCGCCTGCTAGCACCAGCATGCATCGCAGCATGCTGCGCATGCTAGCATGTGTGCTGGCAGGTGTGGCTAGGCCTGCTTGGGGCTCGCTGCCTTGCTGCCCAGCAGCATTGTGAGCATCCTAACAGCCACGCACCACAAGCCACAAGCATGTCCCTTGCGCACTCCTAGCCCTGCCACATAGCCGCAACACTTCGATGTGGGAGCACCACCATGCGCACCAAGGAAGCCACATGTGGGCTGCGTGAGCAGCCCGGCTAGACTTGGTGGCGTTGTGGTGATTTTACCTCGATTTGCGTGCTATTATTTCAAGATTTTAATCCCGATATGCGTGTGACATAACATTAATTCTAAATTTATTTTAGAATCAATTTAGAGCAAAATGAAAAATTAAATTAAGCCAACTTAATTAAATTTAATTTAAATAGTGTACAAGCCTAAATTATTCAAGAACCATTCTTTAAATCAATTTAGGTCTATCTTGATGCTTCAAAAATTGAAGGGCTACAATCATAATTAAATTAATCAAATGTAAATTAATAATGGGATTTGACAAAATTAAAGGGGTTGGAAAATTAAACCCTTTCATCCAATGCTAGGTGCTGGTATGCATGCCACGCTTGCTAGCACCAGCAGCTTGCTGCGCATGCTACGCATGTTGGCTGCTTGTTGGCGATGGCAGGCGAGTGGCTGGCTTGCTGGGGCTTGCTGCCTCGCTGCCCAGCAGCATGCACAAGCATGGCCAGCAGCCATCTGCCAAGCACCACGCACATAGCAGCACACACACGAGCCCAACCACACAACAACAACAGCAATGTGAGGTGATGCACCCTTGTGCGCACCTAAGACAGCCACATGTGGGCTGCGTGAGCAGCCCGGCAAGCCTTGGTGGCGCTTGGGTGTTTTGCCTCGATTTGCGTGCTTTTTCTCGGGATTTTAATCCCGTTATACGTGTGACATAAAACTAATTCTAAATTTATTTTAGAATCAATTTAGGCCAAAAATGAAATTAAGACAAGTCCAACTTATTTAAATTCAATTTTAATGGTGCACAAACCTAAATTATTCAAGAACCATTCTTAAAACAATTTAGGTCTTTCTTTATGCTACAAAAATTGAAGGGCTACACACACAATTAATTTAATCAAATCTAAATTAATAATGAGATGTAACAAAATTAAAGGGGTTGGATAAATAAACCCTTTCATCCAATGAAAAATTTCCTAACAATAACTTGTGTAAAATTGAAAAATTACATCTTCTAATATGAAGATTAATAAAAAATTCAATCACAAGTTTTGAACTTTAAGGACTTTAATCAACACAAAAATGGTTAAATCCAAAAATTAGTTCTACATGGAATTTAGCAATCAAAGTTCCAACCAAATAAACAATTAAAGATTGAATCTATAAAATTTTAGGGGCTTCAAAATTGCAAGTTCACCATAAACATTCACACTTGAAGCAATTTATTTGCAACAATGTGAAAAATTCAAGTTTATGTGAAAAATGAACACACCAAGTTAAGCATCAATAATGAATTCATAAACATGCTTAATGAGGTTTATAATTGTAGTAGATTAGGTATGCAACCATACATTTAATATACCTTCAACATGCAATAATTAATCAAGGTTAAAAGATTTTAAAAATTTCGTCAAAAACAAAAAAAAAAACATTGAAAAACATATTTGTGGGTGGATTTTGGCTTCTAGACAACCCTAAAAGGATCAGAAACGATTTAGAACATCGATTCCACCCAAAAATCACTAATTTTGAGTCGAAATCTTGGTTCGTCAGCCAAAATTTGAAAAATACGAGATTAAAACTAATTAAAACGAGGTTCTAATCCAATTACAAAGCACAACCAGAAATTTAAATCCATTTTAAGTCACCTTAATTACTTATTAGTCACAATAATTAAAGTGAGCGCAGCTCTGATACCGCTGTTGGGTTTCGTAGAGTCCGACTCTACGCGGAAAAAGAAACCCACCCAAGACTCGCACACTAATTAAAGCGACTAAGCATGCAATCACAAATTAAACAACAATTAAGAGAGAGAAGGAAAAGACATTCTTACTCTTGGCGCGTGCTTCGCTCGAATCCTGAGCTCTTAATTCAAAACTCGAACCCCGCAAATGCAAAGGTCTCCGACAGCTTGTACCCACGAACCCGACCCGAACGGTCCAAGTCCCGAAGGTTAGTCGGGACCCGACCAATAAAAACTAGAGTTTTACGAACTTAAGGCTTTTTCGCTTTTCTAAGAAGATGCCTTTTTAGTTCCACTCAAGTGTTCTTCCCAAATCCTAAAACCTTGGTATTTATAGGGAAATGAACCTTGAATTCCCATTCTTAATCAATGTGGGAGATTTGCAATTTTCCCATTTTATTTTAATGAAAACAAAATAAAATTGCAATTCAATCAATAAGTTACAAGTGGCACAAGGAGGATGAGAGATTAGGTGAGGACCATTTCCAGGGGGGGACCATAGCCTTGCTCCCTAAGGCAAAGCTCACACCCTTGGTCCCCACAAGCAAACCGGCCCTCCTCTCCAAGTGGCTGGCTGGCAGCCTGTCTTGGCTGCCAAGGCTGCCAGCTGGCGCCTAGCACCAAGGCTGGCAGCCTGGCCAGCCAACCAGCACACACGCACACAGCCCGCATGCATGCGCAGCCAGCCAGCACAAGGCCAGCCAACACGCAATGCTTCGCTGCTGCTTGGTGCGTGGTGCTGGGCGCTGCTATGCGAGGCACACGTACACACACGCACACAGCCAGCATGCATGCGCAGCCAGCACAAGGCTAGCCAGCACGCAATGCCTCGCTGCTGCTTGGTGCGTGGTGCTGGGCGCTCCTATGCGAGCCACACGCACGCATGGTGCGTAGCGATGCCTGGCACAGCTAGCACGCATGGTGTGTGGCTGCGATAGCTAGGCACCAGTACGCTAACAAGTATGCAATGGTTGCGATGCTTGCGAGCAATGCTACGCCATGCTTTGCGCCAGCGCCTAGCATGCTAGCAAGCCCTAGCCTTGCGATGGCTGGGCGCATGGCATGCTAGCACACACGCAAGGCTCGATGCTTGCGGTGGCTAGCTAGCATGCATGGGCCTAGCACGCCTAGCATGCTAGGCTTGCGGCTAGCATTGCGAGGGGTCTTGCCTAGCCTAGCACCCACATGGCTAGGCCAATGTAAGGGTACAGCTAGGCTCGAACTTGTAACTTGATTGACTTCACGTCTTGTCAAATTCTAAATTCGACTTGACTTGCGACGCCCGGTCTCGACGCGCTAAGCTCGATATCCGACGTGTTTGTTCGTAAAACTTTGACGAATCATCAAATCCTTTCGGATTGATTCGCGTCTCGGATCAGTTGTTCGATTGGGTTCGACCCGAAGGGTTCAGTCAAAATTAAGCTGTAATATTCATTGTACATTAATATTACTGATTAGAAGCGGCCTCCACCTAGGCATTCCGATCACTTGACCTTACTGAAGAATTAGCTTTTCAATAATTCTGAACCCTCTACCGGAATAATACACTTGTTGGAAGGACACCATTCCTTTCAATCTCTCACTTGTCCTTCCGGACAAGTGTGCAATTTGTGTATAGCCCTTTCCTATGTCGCTTAATGTCTCGTCATGAACTATAAGGTAAGATTCTTTGTCATCCTTATTACGTCCAGAAGTGTTTCTCGGTTCTCGAGTTTGATTGTCAATAAACAGATGATTTCTAAAATCCATCTGAGCACAACCATGGATTTTCTCAGTCTCGCTCTTCGAGAGGCCTTGTAAACAACAAAGACATGTTCCCTATTGTTAATAGGGGGACATTCCCAATCTTGTACTGCAAGCTTCCATTACTAAGAGGACCTAGTCGCCTGAGTGTTGCCGTTATAATCCCCATTTACGACAGACGTTTGACAACATCAAAACGACTAGTACTCAAACAAGAGAACTTGCAATACTCATGGATGGGGAAAAAGGTTCTGATAGCTATAATGAGAAATATACTTATGACGATTTGATATCTCTTAAAGCATTCTCATAGGTCTATCCGGTATAGTTCCAAACTAGTACTTGTGCAAATGATTTATGACTATCATGTCCTTGTAGCACAGGAAACGGCCTCGTCTTTGACCGCCTGCAGATATTTGATCATAGCCGGATGGGTGGCCTCGTAGTCACCATTGTATTGGCTTACGATCAATTGAGAATCTGAGTAAGCGTCGACCTTTCTTACCCCTGCCGCCTTACACATACGGATACCATCTAGCAGGGCCTCATATTCCGCCTCATTATTTGAGGCTTGGAACTTGAACCGTAGTGCATATTCATATTTAACCCCTTTCGGAGACTTGCAAATTACGCCTGCACCACAACCGTTCATAGTAGAGCTCCCGTCTACATATACCTTCCAAACCTGATCAACATTTTCCGGCTGAGCTGGCCTTGTTATTTCAACAATAAAGTTGGCGAACGCCTGACCTTTCACTACCTTCTTGGTTCAAAGGTTATTTCCAGACTTTGCATTTCAATAGCCTATTAGAGCATTCTTGCGGATGACTCTAAGGTTGTCATTAGCCGCTTAAGGGGTTGGTCTGTGTAGACCACCACCGGATGTGCCAAGAAGTAAGGTTTCAACTTCTTGATTGCCATGAAAAGAGCAAGGCCAAATTTTTCAACCAAGGGGTACCGTAGCTCAGCATTCCAAAGTACATGGCTAATGAAATATACCAAGAGTTGAATGCCGTCTCTTTCAGCTAGGAGAACGACACTGAGGGCATGATCTGAGACGGCTAGAGAACCTCCCCTGCTAGAGGGCTAACCAGCCGTGGCAATGAGTGGAGGTGCTCTTTCAATTTCTGGAATGTCGACTCAGCATTTTCCCCCCATTCGAATCTAGTCTTCTTTTTGATTGCCTGGAAGAAGTGGAGGCACTTGTCACCTGACCGGCTGAAGAATCTCCCCAATGCCGCCAAACAACCGGTAAGTTTTTTAACATCCTTGACAGTGTGGCGTGACTTCATGTCAATTATCGCCTATACCTTTTCCGGGTTGGCCTCTATCCCTCTTTGATCAATCAAAAATTCGAGAAAGACTCAACACCAAAGACACACGTCTTGGGATTAAGCATGACCTTGTGCCGCCTGAGGATGGTGAATGTTTCTCGGAGGTCAGCAAGGTGATCCGTCTGTAGCTTAGATTGGACTATCATGTCATCAATGGACGCCTCTACATTCCTCCCAATTTGATTAATGAAGACTGTATTAATCATTTGTTGGAAAGTAGCAGGCGCATTCTTCAGCCCAAACGGCATCACCGTATAACAAAATATCCCTTGATTAGTGATGAATGTCGTCTTCTCTTGATCTTTTTTCCACAAGGTTATCTGATGGAAGCCTGAGTAGGCGTCCATGAAGCTCATCAAGGCATGACCGGCTGTAGAGTCGACCAGACTGTCGATCTTTGGAATTGGATAGCTATCCTTCGGACATGCCTTGTTCAGATCTATGTAATCAACACACATCCGCCAGGTACCATTCGGCTTTTTAACAAGGACAACGTTTGCTACCCAATCCGGGTAGTAACATTCCCGAATGAACCCGGCATCCATCAGCTTCTTGACCTCTGCGGCAGCCACCTGAGATCTTTCCTTGCCGTGATTTCTCTTCTTTTGCCTAACCGGCTTCTTTTTTGGATCCACGGCGAGTTTGTGGACAGCAAGATCCGGGCTGACGCCTGGCATCTCTTCCACTTCAAAGGCAAAGATGTCTTTGAATTCTATCAGCAGTTGGTGCAAATCTGCACCCAACTTAGCAAAAGCAACCGTCCCTACCTTAACGGTTCGTTCCAAACAGCTGTCGTCAAGAACAATGTCGATATTTTCACCAGCCGGCTGGGGACGAAGATCATCTGACCGTTCCCCGATCAGTGATTGCTATTGCTTTTCTTTTTTAATGACCACCAAGTGGTCCGCCTTTCTCTTTTTTCCGGCTGCTTTGGGAGCAGGCGCGGCTTCCTTGAAGTCATCAAGGTAAATGGGTTCCTCTCCTTGGCCAGCTGCGACCACAGTAGGCTTGATGTCTGAGAGATAGCACTCCATTGCCGTCTTCTGATCCCCATTCAGGGACCAACTGTCCCATCATCCCTCTCAAATTTCAGCAGCATGAGGGATGGGACGATGACTGCCTTGGACTTGTTGAGGGTTGGACGACCCGAGATTAAATTGTAAGCAGTCAATTCCTCGACCACCAAGAACTTGACGATCATGTGTTGTCCCTCCCCCTTTTTCCCCTGTAGGTCAATCCTCCCAACCGGATGCACTACTCCCCCCCCCCAAAACCAACTAGGGGGTGAGAAACTTTATGCATGCTACTAGGCTTGTACTTGAGCTTCGCCAAGCACCAATAGCTGATAAGGTCAGACGAGCTCCCGGTATCAATGAGGATCCGGCCCACTCGTTGGTTGGCAACCTTGCATTCGATGACTATGGGGTCATCATGAGGTCGCCTGACCTTGCCACGGTCCTTCTCAGAGATGATGACCTCAAAGAGAGAGAAAAGACATTCTTACCCTTGGCGCGTGCTTTGTTCGAATCCCGAGCTCTTACTTGAACCCAACAAATGCGAAGGTCTACGACAGCTCGTACCCACGAACCTGACCCGAACGATCCAAGTCCCGAAGGTTAGTCGGGACCCGACCAATAAAAACTAGTGTTTTACGAACTTAAGGTTTTCTCACTTTTCTAAGGAGATGCCTTTTTAGTTCCACTCAAGTGTTCTTCCCAAATCCCAAAGCCTTAGTATTTATAGGGAAATGAACCTTGAATTCCCACTCTCAATCAATGTGGGAGATTTGCAATTTTCCCATTTTATTTTAATTAAAACAAAAATGAAATTGCAATGCAATTAATAAGTTACAAGTGGCACAAGGAGGAAGAGAGATTAGGTGAGGACCATTTCCAAGGGGGGGACCATAGCCTTGGTGCCCAAGGCAATGCCCACAAACCTTGGTCCCCACTTAGCAAACCGGCATCAATCAATATGGTTGGTTGGCAGCCTGCCTTGGCCGCCAAGGCTGCCAGCTGGCGCCTAGCACCAAGGCTGGGCAGCCAGCCAGCACACACACGCACAAGATGTCTTGATTTTCGGTTAAGACAATACCAAGGTATCTGTCTGGTTGAGATCTTGGCCGTTGCGACCTACGCAGGGTAATGGGTTGAGCATTTGCATTGTAAGTTTGACTCTGACCAATGTCAACAGCTTCTTCTAAAGCACTTTGATTGTCAGTTTTATCATGTTGACTTTGTTTCTATACCTCTCGAACTTCTTCGAGTTCGATTTTCCTCCCACTTGTCATTTTGGAAAGGTGTTCCTTCTCCAAAAGACACCATCACGAGCAACAAACACTTTGTTCTCGGATTTATTGTAGAAGTAATACCCCTTGGTTTCTTTTGGGTAGCCCACAAAGAAACACTTGTCTGATTTTGGGTGAAGTTTGTCAGCAAATTAATCTATTGACATGGCTGCTTTATCATCTTGCTTAATAGACATCCTTCGCAATTCTCAAACGACTCCAAGTCGAATGAGTCAAGAACACCTTCTTGAAGAAGTTTCTTGATGCGTTTGACATTAATGTGGCAAAGACGACGATGCCACAAGTAGGTTTGATTCGACTTGATGGTCTTAACCCTTTTGGCGGTATCATAAATTTGTCTAAACATATGCAATTTTATAGAACATATAAACAAGACATTTTAACAAACCAAACACTGATTATGTCTTGTGATTAAAATAACTTGGTGTCCAACACCATAGATCAAAAGTATGTTCAAAAGCATAAGAAAAAAACCATTGTTTAATTACATATCATAGACAAAATAAATGTGCCTACAAGCACGATCAAAAGACCATCTTTGTCGTCCGCTTGTTGATGCACATGGTATCCAATACCCTACTTGTGATGCCCTCTCACTTGGTTCCTGAAAAGGAAACATAAATTGAGTTATACATGTTATCCAATACCTATGAATAGCTTTAAACACAAGTGTTAATGAAGATACCTGAGGCAGATGCCATATTCCACTCCTCCTCCTCCTCCTTTCGGAAGAGCTTGCATTCCCTCTTGTAGTAACCTTACCAACCACAATAGAAGCACCGCATCCTTGCCTTGTTCTTGAACTCCCTCCTCCTTGCTCTCAAGGGCCTCTCGGTCACTCCATACGCGGTGGCTCGGCTAAGTAATTGCACCACGTCCTTTAAAGAGCGTGTCTATTTTCCCGTAGCTATATGCACTCTAAGTGCATCATAGCTCGAGTGGAGTGAAGCAAGCAAGATATGCCCCGCCATCTCATCCTCCAATGAGATTTCGAGAAGCTGCATGTTTTTGAAGAGCCTAGTCATTTCAAGCACATGAGGTCGGAGGGGCATCCCGGGTCTCAACTTGGTATTGTAGACCCTTGACCAAAGCCGGCGCCTTTCCTTAGCAAGACAACCCACATCCGGTGGCTTTATCTTCATGTTTGAGAGTGACCTAGTCAAGTCAAACACGAGTCCATCATAGTTGCCATTGTCACTCTTGGTGACTCTTATGTTGACAACATCCTCCAATGATTTGAGGAAAATATCCTAAAAATAGAAGGAGAGCTTTTCCTTCCAATCTTCCGGAATGGAATTAGCCATTATATGTATGACTTTCTTGCAATCTGAAGACCATTTCTCATGAGCCTCATCGCTCATGATTCCCTTAGAGAAGAAGCTTGGAATGGGAGTGTCAAGAGTGTACTCCAAGAAACAATTCTGAAGAGTTTTCCTGAGTTCCTCCTCCCACTCCTTGAAGTTGACCAAGTTAAGGCTAAAAGCCAACTTGTCGGGGAGTTTCGGGCACATAGAGTTGTTTTTTGAATTACTTGCAGACATGTTTCTACAATTGAAAGAATTTGAAATGAAAAACCATTCATAAACCAATAAGTTTGAAATTTAAAGCGTTCATGCAAATTTTCAATCTTATTGAGCATTTTATCCACGCATTAACATTAGTCCCTTTTAGGCGAGAATAAAATGATTCCAAAATCCCAAAAATCAAAAAGTGATTAACCATGCTTTGGCTTGTCTTAACACTTAATATTTTAGGGTTAGCAATCCAATTGCTAATAGCTTCGAGCTACTCTTAGTTCGATAAAATGTCGCATCTAATGCTTCCTACACATTTTATCTCCATTGCCACGACATCTAAGGACTCCTTACCGATATCATTGAGCTTAACCAAGACAACTTGTATACCTAGTATACCTTACGTTCCTAGGGAAGTAGTGATGCCTCGCTCTGGCGTAGCCCATCACATACGCGCATTAGTTCGGTAAGTGTTGTTCTTGGAATGGCATATTTTAGCTTAATATTTTAGGGACCTAGGGTTTCTATGTTGGTTGATTTAAGTGAGCTCAATTAATCATCGCAACATTTGAAATCCTAAACATGCACCTAACATATCATTCAAATATATAAGAACAATTATATATAGGAAACATGAAATAAGATGCATTTGGCAACTAGCATGACCCCTTGAAATCTTCAAATCTTCAAGAGTCTTCATCTTGGCTCGTCTTCATAGAAACGTCGTCTTGAGAAATCTTCGCCAAAATAAAATTACTAGCTACTACGATTAGGATTAATCTAAATATTAAGGTACAAAAATACGCAATGGTACGCAGACCGTATTTAGATTTACAAAAATACATAACGGATCGCAGTCTGTATTTACTATCCTAATCGGGCCCCAATAGTTGCCATTTTCACGAAACCTGTGAAACAATATATTTTCCATTCATCCATTCACTATATGTGAATGGCCCATGCATTTTACAACAAAAAACAAGTACAATGCATAACGCGCGCGAACTAGTAACTAACTTAGGTGGTTAATCCAATTAACGCGCCTAATTAAAACTAAACAAAGTAATTTAACATTTTATGTGATTAAGACGCAATTATATCATGCATTTAACGAAGCTCCCACTAAATTCCGCATCCAACTTAATTAATCCAATTAATCAAGCCAGTTAACCCAAATTTTGTCAAAATTAAAATTTTGCAAGAGCCGGAAAAACCGAGGTCTAGCCTCGTTAAAAATAATTAAATAAATTAAAACGGCAAAATTTGCAAAAGCGATTGCCCAAATTTAAGCAAAAATGGCCTACTCCTAAAACTCGTGGGCTGCGCACCATGGCTGCTATGCAGCCCTTGTTTTTGCGTCTAATCATGTTGGGTGCTAGCATGCTCGCCCAGCGTAGCACGCCACGCTAGCTAGCACCAGCAGCACGCTACGCATGCTAACATGCTCGCTGGCACAGGCAGCGAGTGGCTAGCTGGCTGGGGCTTGCTGCCTCGCTACCGAGCAGCACGCACAAGCACCTTCCAGCAGCCATGGCCACGCATCCAGCATCAGCACACAACAGCCCTCACCACACAGCAGCAGCACCTCAAGGCACAGCACCCCTGTGCGCACTTAAGACAGCCACAAGTGGGCTGCGTGGGCAGCCTGGCTAGCCTAGGTGGCACTTGGGTGTTGTTGCCTCGATTTGCGTGCCTTTTCTCGGGATTTTAATCTCGTTGTACGTGTGACATAAAATTAATTCTAAATTTATTTTAGAATCAACTTAGGGAAAAATGAAATAAAATAAGTCCAACATAATTAAATTCAATTTTAATGGTGCACAAGCCTAAATCATTCAAAATTACCTTTGAAATAATTTAGGTCTTTCTTGATGCTTTAAAATTGAAGGACTACACCCATAATTAATTTAACCAAACTGTAAATTAATAATGAGTTTTGACAAAATAGGGAGTTGGAAAAATAAACCCTTTCATCCAATGAAAAATTTCCCAACAATAACTTGTGTAAAATTGAAAAAATTTACATCTTCCAATATGAAGATTAATCAAAATTCAATCACAAGTTTTGAACTTTAATGACTTTAATCAACACAAAAATGATTAAATCCAAAAATTAGTTCAACATAGAATTTAGCAATCAAAGTTCCAACCAAATAAACAATTAAAGATTGAATCTTTGAAATTTTAGGGGCTTCAAAATTGCAAGTTCACCATAAACATTCACACTTAAAGCAATTTATTTGCAATGATGTGAAAAATACAAGTTTATGTGAAAAGTGAACACACCAAATTAAGCACCAATTATGACTTCATAAACATGCTTAATGAGGTTTATAATTTCAGTAGATTAGGGATGCAACCATACATTTAATCTACCTTCATCATGCAATAATTAATCAAGGTTAAAAGATTTAAAAAATTTTGTCAAAAACGAAAAACCCCTCGAAAAACATATTTCTTGGTGGATTTTTGCTTCTGGACAATCCTAACAGGGTCAAAAACGATTTAAAACATCGATTCCACCCAAAAATCACTATTTTTGAGTCGAAATCTGGGTTCGTCAGCCAAAATAAAAAAAATTACGAGATTAAAAATAATTAAAACGAGCTTCTAATCCAATTAGAAAGCACAACCAGAAATTTAAATCCATTTTAAATCACCTTAATTAATTATTAGTCACAATAATTAAAGTGAGCGCGGCTCTGATACCACTGTTGGGTTTCGTAGAGTCCGACTCTACGCGGAAGGGAAACCGATCCAAGACCCACACACTAATTAAAGCGACTAAGCATGCAATCACTAATTAAACAACAATTAAGATAGAGAGAGAAAAGACATTCTTACCCTTGGCGCGTGCTTCGCTCGAATCCCAAGCTCCTACTTGAACCCCGCAAATGCGAAGGTCCCCGACGGCTCGTACCCATGAACCCAACCCGAACGATCCAAGTCCCGAAGGTTAGTCGGGACCCGACCAATAAAAACTAGAGTTTTACGAACTTAAGGTTTTCTCACTTTTCTAAGGAGATGCCTTTTTAGTTCCACTCAAGTGTTCTTCCCAAATCCCAAAACCTTGGTATTTATAGGGAAATGAACCTTGAATTCCCATTCTCAATCAATGTGGAAGATTTGCAATTTTCCCATTTTATTTTAATTAAAACAAATATGAAATTGCAATTCAATCAATAAGTTACAAGTGGCACAAGGAGGAAGAGAGATTAGGTGAGGACCATTTCCAAGGGGGGGACCATAGCCTTGGTGCCCAAGGCAATGCCCACAACCCTTGATCCCCACTTAGCAAACCGGCATCCCTCAATGTGGCTGGCTGGCAGCCTACCTTGGCCGCCAAGGCTGCCAGCTGGCGCCTAGCACCAAGGCTGGGCAGGCAGCCAGCACACACACAACAGGATGTCTTGATCTTCGGTAAAGACAATACCAAGGTATCTGTCTGGTTGAGATCTTGGCCGTTGCGACCTACAGAGGGTAATAGGTTGAGCATTTGCATTGTCGGTTTGACTCTGACCAATGTCAACAATTGTTTCTAAAGCACTTTGATTGTCAGTTTTGTCATGTTGACTTTGTTGCTCTACCTCTCGAACTTCGTCGAGTTCGATTTTCCTCCTACTTGTCATTTTGGAAAGGTGTTCCTTCTCCAAAAAGACATCATCACGAGAAACAAACACTTTGTTCTCAAATTTATTGTAGAAGTAATACCCCTTGGTTTCTTTTGGGTAACCCACAAAGAAACACTTATCTGATTTTAAGTGAAGTTTGTCAGAAATTAATCTCTTGACAAATGCTTCGCAACCCCAAATCTTAAGAAAAGGCAACCTCGGAGGTTTCTTCGTCCATAATTCATAAGGAGTCTTTTCGACAGCTTTTTACGGAGCGCGGTTTAGGGTTAGTGCCGCAGTTAGAAGTGCGTGGCCCTAGAAAGTGATAGGAAGTTCACTAAGACCCATCATTGATTGAACCATGTCTAACAAGGTTCGATTCCTCCGTTCTGATACTTCGTTCCATTGTGGAGTTCCGGGAGGTGTCAACTCTAAAAGAATACCATTTTCTTTCAAGTGATTGTCAAATTCATGGCTCAAATATTCGCCACCTCGATCCGATCGAAGTGCTTTTATTTTCTTGCCAAGTTGATTTTCAACTTCACTCTGAAATTCTTTGAATTTCTCAAAAGATTCAGATTTGTTCGACATAAGGTAGACATAACCATATCTACTACAGTCGTCGGTGAAGGTAATGAAATATCGATAACCTTGCCTTGCGGGTGTACTCATTGGTCCACAAATATCCGTATGTATTAGACCTAATGAGTCACTTGCCCTTTCTCCAAACTTGGAGAATACCTGCTTTATCATCTTACCTAATAGACATCCTCCGCAATTTTCAAACGACTCCAAATGAATGAGTCAAGAACACCTTCTTGAAGAAGTTTCTTGATGCGTTTGACGTTAATGTGGCCAAGACGACAATGCCACAAGTGGGTTTGATTCGACTCGATGGTTTTAGCTCTTTTGGCGGTATCATAAATTTGTCTAAACATATGCAATTTTATAGAACATAATAACAAGAAATTTTAACAAAACAACCATTGATTAAGCCTTATGATAAAAATATCTTGGTGTCCAACACCATAGATCAAAAGTATGTTCAAAAGCATAAGCAACAACCATTGTTAAATTACAAGTAATAGACAAAATAAATGTGCCTACAAGCACGATCAAAAGACCATCTTTGTCATCCGCTTATTGATGTACATGGTATCCAATACCCTCTCACTTGTGATGCCTTTTCACTTGGTTCCTGAAAAGGAAACATAAAGTGAGTTATACATGGTATCCAATGCCTATGAATAGCTTTAAACACAACTGTTTAATGAAGATACCTGAGGCAGATGCTACATTCCTCTCCTCCTCCTCCTTTTGGAAGAGCTTGCATTCCCTCTTGTAGTGGCCTTGCCAACCACAATAGAAGCACCGCATCCTTGCCTTGTTCTTGAACTCCCTCTTCCTTGCTCTCAAGGGCCTCTCGGTCACTTTATAGGAAGTGGCTCAGCTAAGTTGCACAACCTCTTTTAAAGAGCGTGTCTCCTTTCCCGCAGCTATATGCACTCTAAGTGCATCATAGCCCGAGTGGAGTGCAGCAAGCAAGATATTCCCCACCATCTCATCCTCCAATGAGATTCCGAGAAGTTGCATGTGTTTGAAGAGCCTAGTCATTCCAAGCACATGAGGTCGGAGGGGCATCCCGGGTCTCAATTTGGTATTGTAGACCCTTGACCAAAGCCGGCGCCTTTCCTTAGCAATACAACCCACATCTGGTGGCTTTATCTTCATGTTTGAGAGTGACATAGTCAAATCAAACACGAGTCCATCGTAGTTGCCATTGTCACTCTTGGTGACTCTTATGTTGACAACATCCTCCAATGATTTGAGTAAAATGTCCGGAAATTAGAAGGAGAGTTTTTCCTTTCAATCTTTTGGGATGGAATTAGCCATTAGATGTGTGAGTTTCTTGCAATCGGAAGACCATTTATCATGAGCCTCATCGCTCATGATTCCCTTAAAGAAGAAACTTGGAATGGGAGTATCAAGAGTGTACTCCAAGGAACAATTCCGAAGAGTTTTCCTGAGTTCCTCCTCCCATTCCTTGAAGTTGACCAAGTTAAGGTTAAAAGCCAACTTGTCGGGGAGTTCCGGGCACATAGAGTTGTTGTTTGAGTTACTTGCAGACATGTTTCTATAATTGAAAGAATTTGAAATGAAAAACCATTCATAAACCAATAAGTTTGAAATTTAAAGCGTTCATGCAAATTTTCAATCTTATTGAGCATTTTATCCACGCATTAACATTTGTCCCTTTTAGGCGAGAATAAAATGATTCCAAGATCCCAAAAATCAAAAAGTGATTAAGCATGCTTTGGATTGTCTTAACACTTAATATTTTAGAGTAAGCAATCCAATTGCTAATAGCTCCAAGCTACTCTTGGTTCGATAAAACGTCGCATCTAATGCTTCTTTGACATTTTATCTCCATTGCCACGACATCTAAGGACTCCTTACCGATATCGTTGAGCTTAACCAAGACAACTTGTATACCTAGTATACCTTACGTTCCTAGGGAAGTTGTGATGCCTTGCTTTGGCGTAGCCCATCACATACGCGCATTAGTTCGGTAAGTGTTGTTCTTGGAATGACATATTTTAGCTCAATATTTTTAGGGAACTAGGGTTTCTATGTTGGTTGATTTAAGTTAACTCAATTAATCATCGCAACATTTGAAATCCTAAACATGTACCTAACATATTATTCACATATATATAAAAAAAAACAATTATATATAGAAAACATGAAATAAGATGTAATTGGCAACTAGCATGACCCCTTGAAATTTTTAAATCTTCAAGAGTCTTCATCTTGGCTCGTCTTCATAGAAACGCCGTCTTGAGACATCTTCGCCAAAATAAAATTACTAGTTACTACGACAAGGATTAATCTAAATATTAAGGTACAAAAATACGCAATAGTACGCAGACCGTATTTAGATATACAAAAATACATAACGGATCGCAGTTCGTATTTACTATCCTAATCGGGCCCCACTAGTTGCCATTTTCACGAAACCTGTGCAACAATATATCTTCCATTCATCCATTCACTATATGTGAATGGCCCATGCATTTTACAACGAAAAACGAGTAACAATGCATAACGCGCGCGAACTAGTAACTAACTTAGGTGGTTAATCCAATTAACGCGCCTAATTAAAACTAGTCAAAGTTGTTTAACAGTTTATGTGATTAAGACGCAATTAGTTCATGCAATTAACGAAGCTCCCACTAAATTCCGCATCCAACTTAATTAATCCAATTAATTAAGCCGGTTAACCCAAATTTTTTCAAAATCAAATTTTGGCAAAGGCCGGAAAAAACCGAGGCCTAGCCTCGTTAAAATAATTAAATAAAATTAAAACGGCAAAATTTTGCAAAAACTGGTAGCCCAATTCAAGCAAGAAATCGACCCATCCAAAATTGTGGAATGCGCACCATGGCTGCCTAGTAGCACTTGGGAGATGCGGTTGCCTATGCTAGGTGCTGGTATGCATGCCACGCTTGCTAGCACCAGCAGCTTGCTGCGCATGCTACGCATGTTGGCTGCTTGTTGGCGCTGGCAGGCGAGTGGCTGGCTTGCTGGGGCTTGCTGCCTCGCTGCCCAGCAGCATGCACAAGCATGGCCAGCAGCCATCTGCCAAGCACCACGCACATAGCAGCACACACACGAGCCCAACCACACAACAACAACAACAATGTGAGGTGATGCACCCTTGTGCGCACCTAAGATAGCCACATGTGGGCTGCGTGAGCAGCCCGGCAAGCCTTGGTGGCGCTTGGGTGTTTTGCCTCGATTTGCGTGCTTTTTCTCGGGATTTTAATCCCGTTATACGTGTGACATAAAATTAATTCTAAATTTATTTTAGAATCAATTTAGGCCAAAAATGAAATTAAGACAAGTCCAACTTAATTAAATTCAATTTTAATGGTGCACAAACCTAAATTATTCAAGAACCATTCTTAAAACAATTTAGGTCTTTCTTTATGCTACAAAAATTGAAGGGCTACACACACAATTAATTTAATCAAATCTAAATTAATAATGAGATGTAACAAAATTAAAGGGGTTGGATAAATAAACCCTTTCATCCAATGAAAAATTTCCTAACAATAACTTGTGTAAAATTGAAAAATTACATCTTCTAATATGAAGATTAATAAAAAATTCAATCACAAGTTTTGAACTTTAAGGACTTTAATCAACACAAAAATGGTTAAATCCAAAAATTAGTTCTACATGGAATTTAGCAATCAAAGTTCCAACCAAATAAACAATTAAAGATTGAATCTTTAAAATTTTAGGGGCTTCAAAATTGCAAGTTCACCATAAACATTCACACTTAAAGCAATTTATTTGCAATAATGTGAAAAATTCTAGTTTATGTGAAAAATGAACACACCAAATTAAGCACCAATTATGACTTCATAAACATGCTTAATGATATTTATAATTGTAGTAGATTAGGGATGCAACCAAACATTTAATCTACCTTCAACATGCAATAATTAATCAAGGTTAAAAGATTTAAAAAATTTCGTCAAAAACGAAAAAACACTCGAAAAATATATTTCTAGGTGGATTTTGGCTTCTGGACAATCCTAACAGGGTCAGAAACGATTTAGAACATCGATTCCACCCAAAAATCACTATTTTTGAGTCGAAACCTGGGTTCGTAAGCCAAATTAGTAGGAAAAAAATACGAGATTAAAACTAATTAAAACGAGCTTATAATCCAATTCGAAAGCACAACCATAATTTAAATCCAATTTAAATCACCTTAATTAATTATTAGTCACAATAATTAAAGTGAGTGGGCTCCGATACCGCTGTTGGGTTTCGTAGAGTCCGACTCTACGCGCAAGAGAAACCCACCCAAGACCCGCACACTAATTAAAGCGACTAAGCATGCAATCACTAATTAAAAAACAATTAAGAGAGAGAAAGAAAAGACATTCTTACCCTTGGCGCATGCTTTTCTCGAATCCCGAGCTCTTACTTCAAAACTCGAACCCCGCAAATGCGAAGGTCTCCGACGGCTCGTACCCATGAACCCGACCCGAACGATCCAAGTCCCGAAGGTTATTCGGGACCCGACCAATAAAAACTAGAGTTTTACGAACTTAAGGTTTTCTTACTTTTCTAAGGAGATGCCTTTTTAGTTCCACTCAAGTGTTCTTCCCAAATCCCAAAACCTTGGTATTTATTGGGAAATGAACCTTGAATTCCTATTCTCAATCAATGTGGGAGATTTGCAATTTTCCCATTTTATTTTAATTAAAAAAATATAATTGCAATTCAATCACCAAGTTACAAGTGGCAAGAGGGGGGGAGGGAGAAGGTGAGGATAACCAAGGGAGGGGACCACCTTTCTCTCCAAGGCATAAACCAACCTTTGGTCCCCACTAGCAAAACCGGTCCTCCTTTGCCAAGTGGCTGGCTGGCAGCTTGCCTTGGCTGCCAGTTGGCGCTTAGCACCAAGGCTGGGCAGCCTGGCCAGCCAACCAGCACACCCGCACAGCCAGCCACAGCCAGCCAGTGCATGCGTGCTGCTAGCGAGCCACGCATGCTGGGTGCTGCTGCCATGCGAGGCACATCGTGCTGCTGCTTGCTAGCACACATGCACAGCCTAGCATGCTTAGCACGCTGCTGGCTGGTGCGTGTTGCTTGCGATATTGCAAAGCACTAGGCTGCTGCTATGCGAGGCATTGCGAGCTGCTTGGTGCGTCAATGCTGGGCGCTGCTAGCGAAGTACACGCACAGCCCAGCACGCTGCTTGCTGGTGCGTGGTGCTGTGCGATGCTATGCTAGCAAGGCCTAGCCTTGCGATGGTTGCTGGGCTAGCTGTGCGCCAGCGCCTAGCATGCTAGCAAGGTCTAGCCTTGCGATGGCTGGGTGCATGGCATGCCAGCACACACGCAAGGCTGCGATGCTTGCGGTGACTAGCTAGCATGCATGGGCCTAGCACGCCTAGCACGCTAGGCTTGCGACTAGCACTGCGATGCACATGCTAGCTCGAGATAGCCTAGCCCTCGCATGGCTAGGCTAACGCGAGGCTACGGTCTAACTCGAACTTGTAACTTGATTGATTTCGCGTCTCGTCGAATTCTAAATTCGACTCGACTTGCGACGCTCGGTCTCGATGCTCTAAGCTCGATATCCGACGTCTTTATTCGTAAAACTCTGTCGACTCATCAAATCCTTCGGATTGACTCGTCGTCTCGGATCGGTTGTTTGATTGGGTTCGACCCGAAGGGTTCAATCAAGATTAAGCTGTAATATTAATTGTACATTAATATTACTGATCGGAAGCGACCTCCACCTAGGCATTCCGATCACTTGACCTTACTGAAGAATTAGCTTTTCAATAATTCTGAACCCTCTATTGGAATAATACACTTGTTGGAAGGACACGACTTGTTTATCAGGTCCTTTATTTCCCCTTTGAAACTCGTCATGAATTTCATGAGTTCGTCTCTAGTAACGGGGGCAGCACCCTCCGCCGCCTGGGGTTGCCCAACCGTCTTGACGGTTGGGTTGCTTGGACTAGGTTTGTCTTCGCCCCGTTCCCTTGTTTCCTTGGAACGGGTGCGTCTGTTTCTGAGTGACCCATCTGGGCCACATAGGTGTCGACATCGAAGTCGTCACCACTCTCATGATCTATATAGACCTCTACTCCGGCCAAAGGCCGGTTCTTATTAGCAAGCGGTACAGACTGCTGTGAAGCCATCTTAGAATTACTCTCCCCATAGACGACGCCAAATGTTTCGGGGTTTTTGGAGTCCCTCGGGAGACTTACAATTCCAAGAATGCGCGTCGACCGTCTGTACCTGCAAAACCACGGAAAACTCCGGTTGGGTGGAGTTCCGCCTCCGACAATCAAGTTAGAACGTGTCCGGATGTATGAAAGTGCAGAATGTAAAGATTTCTCTCTCAGATTCCGAGAGAATTCTGCAATTAATATTGCTCAGGTTCTTTTGTTTATATTTCTGAGTATGCAATAAATGAGGATTTTCCTCTATTTATAGTGTTTGGGGATCAGTTCCCCTTTCATCGGTTGGAGTGCCACGTGTCACCAGAGGAATGCCAGAACCTCTCTGGGGATGACACGTGTCAGCATGCTATTGGGCCACTTGGACCGGGTATTTATACCCTAAACAGGTAGTTTTTTAAGTACCCAAGAAAATAAAAGTAGGATGTGGGCAGGATTTTAAAAGATTTTAGCAGGGAAAAAAAAGTTTTGCTTTAGCATAGAGTAATAGATTGTAAATTAGGGGTAGTATGGTCATTTCAACTAATAAATAAGAGATAAATGAGTGTAGATTTGTTATTTCATCTTATTTTTTCTCTTTTAATTTAAAAAGTGACTGAGTTATAGTCTCATTAACTGAGAGTGAGGGATAGCTCAAGTGGTTAGAGCTTCCCTCCCGGTTTCAGAAGATCATAGGATCGATTCTCACCCCGGCCTTTGTGGGTCTTTAAACACCAAAAAAAAAACAGTCTCATTAACTTTTTTTTGAAACAATCTCATTAACTGGATGTTCCTTATTTTCGTTTACATCTCTTTTTGTTAAATTTTTTTTTTAATAAAATCGTAACTGTTAAAAACACGAGCTGGTAGTTTTTGTGCAAATCAATAACATAATACTAAAACAGACACCATGAATGACACATGTCACTTCTTGGTATTGTTTTTTCCCTCCAACCCCCCCCCCCCTTTTTAGGAAAAATCTTTTATTTTTGGAATATTTGTATAATACAACTATAATAATATATTATTCCTAATCTTATATATTCCTTTTTATTTCGTGTTCTATTAACTTAAAATTGTTACACAAGATTTTGACACCTTTTAATTAAGGGAGAATAAGCTATAATTTAGAAGGTTGAAATATAGCGGAGAGTATGAAATTCCGGATTCAAAAATACAATATTAACATTAAAAAATTTTTTGACAGAAAATTGTACAATAGTGGGGTTCAATAGAAAAAAAAAGAAGACAATTCTACTCATTCTGAGTTGTTAGTTTTCAGTCCCCTCCCAATTGTTGTTGCGTGCAGCCTCAATCACCACTATCCCAACAACCAATTGATAGGTTTCTGTAATAATTTTTACCAACTTATAAAACTATTATTAAAAGAGGTCATGCTTACATCGATCATTTTGGACCTATGTCAAGCTATCATTAAAAAATTTACCGCTAATATAATATATGATGTCAGCTTTAAGTTTTTTTTAAAAAATAATTATTGTACTTAGCTTATTTTTTGGAAGAACACTGTATAGGTTTTTTTTTTTTTTTTTTTTTTTTTTTTTTTTTTTTTTTTTTTAACTAAACTAATTCATTAATGAAAAGTCATACGGCATCAATATTGATAGTTTTATTAGGAATAAACATGCATCATTAATGTAATATGATGTATTCTATTTTTAAATATTTTCAACACAACTAATCAAAAATAAATTATTTTTTTCTCAATTATAGTTTTAAAATTTTTTTGCCTTATTATTTCATCTTTCTTATATGCATTGTATTTATTTATTTTACATGAGTTACCTTATTTTTTTACATTATTTTACAACTAATCTAGTTGTATACAAATCGTAGTGTTTTTTAGGTTTCAATGTGCACACACAATACAAATTTAAACTTACCAGAGCTCAAACTGAGTAACTTTTCCGACACCTCTTCGCTTCAAATCTTGGGGTTTCATTTCCACCCAGATTTTGGAGATCAAATGTACGGTGGTTCAAGCGATGGCGAAAGCCATGAAGTACCTGGCCAGAGGAAGATCCCCTCAGCTTCATCCATGTTATGGGTACGAAACCTGCGCCGTTTCATCGGATCTGGTGCCGGACTTGGTTCTGAAGCTTTAATGGGTCTGTATTTTTATCGTTTTCTCCCTCTTCATTTTTCCAATTGATTCTTCCTATTATTTGATATTGTTTGCTACCAAGTATTTGTTTGTTGCAATTGTCACAATTTTTGCCTATTTGTTGTTGGGAATCAACGAATTTTGTTTATATTTTAGATGGGTAGTAAGCTGATTTTGAATGAGAGGAAAATTTATGTCCTCATTTGTGAAAATTTCAATAATTGTAGGAGTTTTTTTTATTTTTTAATTTTTAAATCATACTTTGTAGAGGTTGTACTCTCTTAATTTGATTCAATGCTTATTTTTTATTGTGGTGGTGGTGGTGATTGAAATGTTGTATTTGATATTGTTAAATCAAGTGGGCGAGGGCGATGTCGTTTAGAGCTGTGTAATGATAGTATATGAATGAATTAGTTAAAAGGATTGAATTGAAAGCTACAGTATTAAATAGCGTGGATTAGTGGATGTAGTTGAGTGGAGAGTATGGTGCTATTTTGACAAATTAGATTGAAACTCATAGCTTGCATCATGCTGTACACATCATACAGGCTTTGTGAAGCGTAAAATGTCTGGTTAGCTTTTTTTGACAGCTTCTGGATTTGTTGTAATCTGGGGAAAGGTGGGAATTACATGATAGTTAATAACTGCTGGATCCTCTAAGCAAAGGCATAGGCCATTTAGGCTTTGTGAAGCGTAAAATGTTGGGTTAGCTTTTTGTTGCAGCTTCTGGATTTGTTGTATCTGAAATAAGATCAAATCTGGGGAAAGGTAGGAATTACATGATAGTATAGCAACTGCTGAATCCTCTAAGCAAAGCATTAGGCCATTTGCTCCAATATTGGAGAGGAAATTCTCTTATCTTTTCTTATTTCACAGTTTTCTTTCCCCATAAAATGTATAGCTTAATGACTTCTTTTCCCTTAAATATTTTGTCAAAATTGTACTGAAAGAAATGCAACGTGCGTTTATGTGCACAAGCTTGCGGGCTTGTTTGTGACAGGAGGTTTAGAGTATCATAAGATCAAATATTAATGGCTGCTTCAAGAGGTTTATCCGCCTTTTTGATGGACGTCAATGATCTTGGTGTATTTTTTTTCTTTTCATGTTTAGTGGTTAGGATGGGGAATGAATTCATCAGAAGAAAGTGTGCTGCACGTCCCTCATTTGACCAACTTTTATGGACTTAGTAGTTTGGAGGTGTATCATGGAAGCATCCTATGCTAGTATGTGCAATTTGATCCTTAAGATATCTGGATTCAAGTGTTCTGCCCTCTCTCTTTTTTGTCTTCCTTGCTTGAAACTATTCTTAGCTTCAGATGGTGATTTAGTATATTTTATGAGATTATTAGGAAGTATTAAAAATGCCCCCTTTGTTCCATTATATTTGTCAATGTTGACTTTTTAGCATTACGGATGAATGTAATTGATGAGTAGACTTTAACCAATTCTAGGTTAACATGGCGGGAATAGAAAAAGTCTGTAGATGGTTATACGTTTTTTATAATGAAAGAAGAAATTGTTTTGGGATGCTGAGTGACTAACATTAGTGGGGTGGAGCAAGTGTTGTTAAGATATAAATGTAAATATGTATTGGCTATTTTTTCCCCTCAAGCTGATTGCATCAAATTTTTAATATGAGAATGTGCATTTGACAAACTGTCCTATATGTAAATTAGTAAATACAAATGACAAGTCACTGCTGACTAAATTGTGCTGTACCTATAAAAACTGATAAAAGCAAAAATTATGATATTTTTTGTTGTCTTTATTTGCTCGTCAAATCACGGCAAGCATCTACAATTTCTGTGTATTGGTTATACTGGAATTTTGTGTCTGGGATATATTGTTTGTCATAGGATTTTCTTTCTTTTTTTTTTTCTTTTGGTTTTAATATATTTTACTTGGAGTTTATTGGTGAGGCATGAGTATTGTGTAGTACACTCTTGAACTGAATATCTCTGCAGGTTCTATGACTCATGTCTTAAATATATCCTTTGCGTCTTTGTAGAGCTTGAAACAAAGAGAATCTTGCTAGATATTTTTAATGAAAAGCAACAGAAGAGTTCTGAAGCTGGTGCTATTCCAAGCTTCTACAAAAAGGTAGAGTTGCTGATGTTAGGTAAAAGGTAGATTTATGCTAGTTTAACTGTAGGTTGTGATGTAGATGGCAAGAAAATTGTGAGTTAGGTTTATATATATTCCATTGATTGTTGCATGGTATGAATTATGAGAATCAAGGCATTATAAAATGAGTTGCCAATGTTAATTATTCAAAGACAATGTCTTGATGTCCTCCCATGATTCTATGCAGTTCCATCTTTCCAGATTTGCAACTTATTATATTTTACTTATTTTTCTATGTCACAGAAACCAGAAGAAGGATCTATCAGTTATAGAGTGCAGAGGCTAGCGAAGTATCGATTTCTGAAGGTTATAAATGAACATCCAATGGGATCTATATAAAAATTTTATGTGTGTGTGTGTGTGTGTTTTAATTAGTTGGAAACAGCTTCTCTGCTCGCTAGGGGCAAGTTGCCTTTGTAATGACCACATGGCAGGATTTAACTTAGTCTTGTTGGTGTCGGTGGCCTGTTTTTTTTTTTTTTTTTTTTTTTGAATGGTGAATCTGATCAAATATCCGGGGAAGACTATAATCAATGACCTCTTTGAAGGATCTAACTGAAGATATGAAAAAATTCATAGTTGGTGACTTGGTGGTTAGTCCATGTAGGGCATTTAGAGATTGAGTGCATTATGCGATTATTCTCTTATATTTTACTAAAACTTAATGAACTTTTGTCTTCGACCTGATGCTGGCTGATTTTCGTCGTGGAACCACATTATGTGATGGAGATCTTGGTGAAAATCACTGCATATAAGTTAGAGGAAGACTTGATCTGTAGAATTTTTTAATTAGGTTGATGGTGGTATCATAGATGCAAATGACTGATAATAAGATTAATTGTTTTGTGATGCATCTCTAAGTTAGTGCATCGTGTAGAAATTAAATGTTATTTCTAACAACTTGCGACATGATTTCTTCTTGTTACAGAAACAATCAGACCTTTTGCTAAATGCTGATGATTTGGATGCTATGTGGGTTTGCTTAAGAGAGAACTGTGTGATTGATGATGCCACTGGTGCTGAAAAGGTCGTCTTGCCTCTTTTAGTATTCATCTCCTCTTCTTTTATCTGTACTGTTTTAAAATTTTCTATTTCTTGCCCATTGGTTGTATTCAGTTATTTTCTTTTTTTTTTTTTGGCCACTTACTCTGATTTTTTATACTAATTGACCTTAACTGCAACTCCTCGTTTATATTAGCAGAACACTGTATATAGATCATATATGATTTTTTTAGGCATCATTTTTGTGTCTAGCCTAGTATTGTTTGGTGTAGTTTTGTAGTCTTGAGGTAGGAATCTGTCGTACCCACCATCTTTTTGTAAAAATGGTGGCCTTACAATGGCATTTATATGACTTGTGTTCAGGGAGCAGTAGATTTCTTTGCGGCAAGGAAGGGATTGACTGGCTATTGGCCAATTGCATTACTTTTTTGTAGTCTTCCCTTTTTTCCCCTTCTTATATAGTTAATATCTTCGGGTGCCATTTGTTTTCGTGGAATCAGTAAAGGAAAAGGGTACCACCGCCTATGATTTTCCTTTCTTGTTGATTGGTTGCATGTTTTAGTGATCCTCGTAAGTACTACGCTGGTGACTTCCAACACCACCCCCTAAAACTTCAATGACGGCTACTCCAAACCAAGAATCATGACCTCCTCTGGATTGCAAGCCTAAAATTACAAACACCATCCATTCTGAAGCACTATCCTAAATTCTTCATTATGAACAGCCCCACACCCTTTGCGATACTATCGATAACCATCATCCTATCTACCTCTACCGTCAATACCATCCCCACTGTCCATTGCTAGAAACTATGACATCCAACACCACATCCTCTTCGTCCACTCAACCAAATTGCCATTGGGACACCATTTAGCCATTTACTCCACCGTATCTGTGCACTATGCTCAATTTCGTTAGGGATAAAGAGGTTGATATGGAAGCATCTTCTGTAGCCACCAATAATCTTCTGTGACAAAGGTGATTAAACTTTTGTTTGTTATTATTATGGTTGAACTTGGACTTTGTGGCCAGCTGGATCAAGTGTCGTGGTGGTTCAGAGATGACAAAAGTAGTATTGGGATTGTGTTTGTTACCAATAACATAATGAACTTCCCTTAATATTAGCAACAAATTATTAGAACATAAGGATACAAATCGAATTCCCATTCTTGATTCCTTTCCCTTTTCATGCAGTGAGTCAAACCTATGTTACTCCGACTTGAGTTAATCCTGTCCAAAACGGCTATATTTTCCAAGTGTCCAACTCGGCTATATTTTGATTTTTTTCTTTTCATGATTTTGGCCCAAATTAAACTGTCCAAGTGTCCATAGGTGCTTGAGGAGTTGAGCGGAGAGGAGTTGACATAGCCACATAGGTACTTGAGAGGAGTTGAGGTGAAATGAAGAGTCTGATTATCATAGAATCAAACAGCTACCTCTAATTTTATTCGGCCTTGGATTTTTTACTTTCAATACTTGCTCTCTATGAGTCTATGTATAAGAAAATAGCAAATTATCATTTCTTCTGAAGAAAAATAGAAATTGTACAAGAATGACTATGTCACATGGACACTTCATTTTACCTCATGTATCCATGTCACATTCTTGACACTCCAACATAGGTATGGAGTATGGACACTTTGACAGGATACGAGTACCTGTGTCTGTGTAACATAGAACAACAGATTGTTGTTTAATAGAAAATTATTAGTAATTATCAATTCTCATTAACTCCTTTTCTGATTCTAAACTTGGACTCTTATTACTTTATTAGTTTGTCTTGGTATCAAAAGATTAGAACTTTCCATGTCAGACATTTAAGGAAGAATGAAAAAAGGGAATAAAATTAAGATGGGTTTAATGTTTTTTCAAGTAAATCAGATTATGTTAATGTTTAATAATATTGGTTTTTAATGCTGTTATGTTAGTGTGTATCTAAGTAGCAAAAATGTTTGTTGGTCTTGGACCTATGACTTGTCATTATCGCTGTTTACTATGCTCTGACATCTGATCATATGATTATGTTTGATGCCTTTTGCAAGTAAATCAAATTATGTTTTTCATGATATCAGTTTCCAATGCTGTCATGTTAATGTGTATTACTGAGTACCAACAATGTGGGTTAGTCTTAGACTCTTAGGCCTATGACTTATCATTATCACTTTTGACTATGTTATGAGGTCTGACCGTCTGATCATATGATGGTGAATTTCTCACTTCATTGGTTTGTTGGTTATCTTAATGATGGATATATCTTTCTTTTGTAACTTTCTATATCATGATCTGTCTTGAAGCCTTTAATATTAAGGTATATGCTATGATTGGATAATTTACACAATTGGATCCATATTGTTTCTAGTTTTCCATTCTGTTTTCCAATTTAACCAGCTTCTAATATGCTATATTTTCTTTTGGTGTTATAACCTTGCAGATGAACTATGAAGATTTTTGTCATATTGCCTCAGTATGTGCTGAGCAAATTGGCCCTAAATGCCGACGTTTTTTCAGCCCTTCAAATTTTATGAAGTTTGAGAAAGATGAACAGGGGAGAATTGCCATCCTTCCATTCTACCTTTATGTGATGCGAACGGTATGTCCTGTTATGTATATAGCTGTGGTGTTTCTTAACCATAATGTTTTTTTTTAATCAGTACATATATTGATGATAATTTTCCTATTAACTTTGCTAGATCAGTGTCTTTTGTCCTTTTTGGTGGATGAATAAAGATGTATTGAACTGGATAGGTTTCCTCAGCAGTAAATCTGTAGTTATCTCATTTTGTCATGCCATAGCTAATTTACTTATTGTACAGGTTTCATTAACTCAAGCAAGAATAGATATGAGCGAGCTTGATGAGGACTCTGATGGCTTCCTTCAACCACATGTATGTAGCAATTCTACTTTTGGTTTATTTAGTTTCAAGTGCTTCATAAATTTGCAGAGAGAACAGAGGAAGGTGAGAGAGAGAGAGAGAGAGAGAGAGAGAGAGATTTAGGAAGTACTCTTTTCATTTACTAAGTTTAATTATCTGTGGTATATAGGAAATGGAGGCTTACATTAGAGGGCTGATTCCTAACTTGGCACAACTACGTGATATGCCTACCGCCTTTATGCAAATGTATTGCCGGATAGCTGCACATAAATTCTTTTTCTTCTGTGACCCACACAGACGAGGTTAGTTTGCTTTGCTATTATATTTCTTTGATATGACCCGTCTTAAGGCAAATGTATTGCTTGGATAGCTGTACATAAATTATATTTTTCTTAAATTACTTAATGTACAATTGTTTATATTTTTATTATGAAATGCATTGATTTCCTTAACTACTTTTCTCATATACACATCTGTCTTGAATACAACAAATTGCTTGCAAAAACTTTAGTGACAGAAATGCTAAATTTTCAGATGTAGGATGGTAAAAGTAACTTCAAATAATCAACTTCTGAATACCATGTCTTTGAGTAAGTCCTCAGTGTAAGTCTATAGGATGACTGTTTGTCTTGTTAAATGGGTAGTATTTACAATAGGACAGTAGAACCTGGCTTTAAGACATTGAAATCTCAAACGCTGCCAAATATTGATTTATTACCTTTTATAATTAAGGTATATGATAATTATGCTTCGCAAGCTTAGCCAAATCAATGTAACATATGTTTCCATAGGGCTTGAATATGGGGGGCTATAGGTGATGAGCTGTATGCATGTGAAGGAGATGTGACTGTATGCTTGTTATAATCAGGGTCAATGCTCTGGGCTACTTCTGGTATGAGAGCTATTCAATAATGATAATTATTATTCTCTTTTGTTATCCCTGTAATATGTGAGTGTGTCAGGGCTTAGGGTAAATGATATTAATAGCTTGGGATGACTCTAAAATTGGTGAATAATGTTGTCATTTTTGAATGAAATATATTTGAACAGTTGTTTGTCAACTTGATTACTTTTAGGTACACTTAAGTTTTTATAAAGGCGAGAAACAAATGAAATATGAGGGGCTCTTGATTGAAGGGATTGCCAGAAGAGAAACTCTTTGCTTTCTACTCTTAACTCAGATAATTTTAAAGGAAAAAAAATTAATGGCTGTTTAAATAGTTCTCTTGCACTGGTCACTTTTATTCAGTGCCCTCACCGTAGAATAAAGTGTTTACATGCATAGTTACACTATTGACAGCATAATGAGATCTATAGATCTCTCTCAGCTTCTTTTTTATTTGTTTTTAAAGTTCTCAACTTGGCTCCTTGTCAGTTGTCAGTCTTGTCACAAACTTAGTTTTAAAAAGCGCGAGGCACACCGAGGCGCAAAGGGTCCCTGGAGCCTAGGCGCAAAGCGCAAAGCGAAAGCGAAAGCGCACGCCTTTTGGATATGAGGCGCAAACTTTTTAATTTTTTATTTATTTTTATTTTACTTATTTTTTGGCATTGAAAATTTATTTGAAAATCAATATAAGTGATACTTATTTTATTTTATTTGGTGCTTTGAAAAATTTTCTGCTTTTTTGTAAGTATTTTTCTAAAAATACTCAAATTTAAGCATAATAAATAATTAAAACTATTTTTTTTGGTTAAAAAAAAAAAGGAAAGCTGGTCAGAGAGACTGGTCACGCGATTGACTGTTAGAAGGAGAGCAGGCTTTTGTTATTTTATCAACTAAAAAAAACTGAAAAAATAATAAAGAAAATAAAAATCCTTACGTTATTAAGAAGCAGCAGAAAATGAAAGAATGGAAAAGAGCAGAGGTCGAAGACAGAGAATAGAAGGGGGAAAGAAAAAACACTTACCTGGGTTGCTTCACCGCCGGCGGCCACTGGTCTGCTGCCGGAAGCCGCTGGGAATTGATCTCCGGCAATGTCTGCCGTAGCAGAACCCACCAATACTTCAATTGCAAAGCAACCCGTAAATTAGGGTTTTCAAAAAATTAGGGTTTTCAAATTTGGGGTCAAATTGAAGCGATTTTATTCAATTAACAAGGGGCTTTTGCTCGAATTGTCACTTTAAAGACTACGTAAGCTTCAATTTGAAAAACAAATGTGTTTTATTTATTTATTTTTTATAAAAATTAATCCGGATCTCCTTATCTCACGCTTTTATACATAAGGCGTCTCAGGCGCTCCGCCTTAAGCCTTGGTGGAGGTGGCCTGAGGCACGCGCCTTCTGGAATGCGCTATGCCTAGGAAGACCGAGGCGTTTTGGCCTGCACCTCGCGTCGCCTTGCGCCTCAACAGCGCCTAGGCGCGCTTTTTAAAACTTAGGTCACAAATACTAGAAACTTCTTGTATACTATACTGTAAGTTTATAGGACATCAAAATGATTGTGTCTTTTCTTATGCAGGAAAGGCTTGCATAAAGAAAGTGCTCCTAAGCAATTGCTTGCAGGAGTTGATGGAACTTCACCAGGTAGCATCTTGTCTCCTTTATACTGCATTAGTAGTTAAAGCTTTGAACAGGACCAGAACTTGCTTTTGAATTTGTAATTTCCTTGCCATGATTTTTATTTGAAATTTCCTTGCCCCAAGTATGACTTTACTTTGTTATTATTGTACAAATTTATAACATATGGTGAAATGTATAACTTGTGTGTGACATAATCTCAATCTTGGTGTGTTTTTATTTTCTCTATGTTTTAGGAAAGTGAGGAGGAAGTCACTGACACTGAACAAGCTGAGAATTGGTTCTCCTTGACTTCTGCACAGCGCATTTGTGGTAGGTAATTCTGTTGGTTTTGTTTGTCTGGTGTCTTTTTTTTTTTTTTTTCTTTTTCTTTTTTTATTGCTTCTTACAGCTGCCTCAAAAATTATTTTTGTTTTATACTAATATTTCTCTTATAATTTTGTTTTCTAGAGTCTAATTTAAATCTTTGAGACTGTTCTTTTCCATGTACTCTTTTGTTTTCTTTGCGTCCTATCGATTATGATGTTGCCATAAATAAAAAGTTATTACATAGGTCAGTAAATTGTTGATTATGATAGTTTATAAATATGATATAGAAATTATATGGGGAGCTCCAAGAATTCGTTTGTATTTAAGTTACTGAAATAAAGCATGTTTAACTCTAAAGAACATTTGTCAGAAATTGCTTAACTCCAATGGTTTGAGCAAGAACTAGCAAATATAATCAGTTTCATTTTTGAAATGAAGCCTCCTGCTTTGATTATTACTATTTAAGACTAAGGTCTTGCTTGGCCCAACATATCGGCAGTTTATAATGCCTCCATTTTCATTTTTAATAACTCACATTATTTGCTTGGTTGTTGAGGAGAAGTGGCTTAGTATTCCCAAAATTTGAATTTCATTTATATATTTTGCAGCTGTGCTCTGGTCTGCTAAATTTGTCTGTACGCTATATTGTTTTCATGTGTAAAGCAGTTGCATTTTCCTTGCATGCTTTCTGTTATATATTTTGCATGTCTGACAACTTGATTCATTTTGGAACTTCGAAGATATGTTTCTGGCACTTGACAAAGATATGAATGGAACCTTGAGCAAGCAAGAACTCCGAGAATATGCTGATGGAACACTGACAGATATATTTGTTGAGAGGGGTATGCAATTTTTTTTGTTGAAATTTTAGTCACTACAGTAAATGTCATTATTTTGAAAACTTCTCCAGTCATTTGCATGCATTTCTACATCTAAATTTTATAATGATTAGTCATGGAGCCATTTTGTTAGATTATTTCCATTGTTAAATTGCTTGATGACCCAATGCCTTAGCCAGATCTTTTACATTGTCAGATATTCCTTTTGAATGTAGAAACATATTATTCTGCCCTGCTTAATGATTCCCCTCTTTACTTTTTATTATGTGTATCGAGATAGTGGTACATGAACTTTCCACTTTTGCAGTGTGAGGTACTCTCTTAGTCTTTTACATTTAGATTTTACTAGTTATATTGCAACTTAAATTCTAGACTATAAATCATATACCCACGCACACTAGACAGCTGGGAAATTTCTAAACCCTCTTGTTCAAGTCTCTGAGCTGGCCATTGTTCACTATTCACTCTCAATTACCATTGCTGTAGTTTTTGATGAGCATGTACGCCGGGGGAAAAGCGGTGGAGGAAACAGTCGGGAAATGGATTTTGAAAGCTTCTTGGACTTTGTTCTTGCTCTTGAAAACAAAGATACTCCTGAAGGTTTGACATACTTGTTCAGGTGTCTTGATCTTAATGAAAGGGGTTACCTAACAACAGCTGATGTCTACACACTTTTCAGGTACAACATTTTCTGTATCAATTGGATGTAATTCCTGCATTTTTGCAATTTTCTTACAAAATTGTCCTGAGCTGTGCTTACATCTTAAACCAATTTCTGTGCAATAGTTGAGAATAAACATAATACACTTGCAATTAGTGTTGAAGTGGAGTGCTACTTCTAACTTTTAGTTCCATGTGGTGGTTTTCATTTTAAAGCAATTCTGAAAGCAACATCCCTTGACATTAGATAATCGAGCCATTTAGTATTTGTCTAAAAGGTGAAAAAAAAAAAATGGGGCATCTGTTTAGAATTAGCATTTAAGTTTTGTGTGGACTTGATTCTTGTAAAAAAATATTGCTTGTCCTTTTCGGATGATCTTGATATTTCTTGTAGCTTAAAAAAGCTAGATAATAGAGTTTTTACGAAATAGAAGGGAAAATATGGACTAATCTTATTGTTCCTGTAAGACTTCTGTTCATGCTACCAAATTTGTACACTAAACTATGGAATTTTTTGGGATTAAGCCTTTGTTGTTGTTGTCGTTGTCATTATGTATAAATTATGGAAGAAAAGAAGGATGGCATCTGTAAGCTAGAGATGTTACTCGATACAGTCTTCCTATAAAAATTCTGTTCTTTCCTTTTCACAGTTCTCTAGTGTAGTCTGTGAATCTCAAACTGACAGAAACAGTACATTAGCATGATATAATATTGCATTACATAATTTACATTTCATATATTCTATTTTGGCCTATTTAATCTCTAATGGCACCTTTTTATTTTTATTTTTTTTTTCACTTTTACATATCAGAGATGTACACCAGAAATGGATTGAGGGGGGAAATTATGAATTGTGTATCGAAGATGTGAGAGATGAAATTTGGGATATGGTGAAGCCTATGGATCCTTTGATGATCTCATTGCAGGATTTACTTGCGTGCAAGCAAGGTGGTACAGTGGCTAGTATGCTTATAGATGTCCGTGGTTTTTGGGCACATGACAATAGAGAAAATCTTCTTCAAGAAGAAGAGGAACCAGAGGAAGAGGCATGACTTCAGGGGGTGATTAATAGTTTAATACGACCTTTACTGTATCTACAACTGAGAATGATATGTTGTATTTTTTTATTAATGAATAGTAGAACTTGTATCAGTTGAGGAATATAGGTGCATGTATTTTAAGGATTTGATTAACGAAATCGAGTGAAACTGAACGGTGTAGCTTATATGTAAATACATCACTGGGTAGCTGTATCAACCAGTTAACCAGTTATTACTTGAAGTACCCAAACTACCCTAATTTTTCTCTCAAACTTTGTGTCCCCACCCATGTATATGTACTTTATTCTTGTACATGTAATTATTATTAGTAGTCCACTCAATTTTTTTTTTGGATATTTTTCATTCACCATCTTAATTACCATGAAAATTTACAAATGAGCACTATATTTAGGGATGGAGGGATTACTATTTTATCCAAACAATAGATGTTTATAACCTTTTTTTTTTTTAATTTATTTATTTTTTTTATTTTTTATTCTTTTAAGAAAAAAAGATGTTTATAACTTAAAATATATTTATGTGGGATCTTATTAGATTTTTAGTTTTAAATATACAATTTTAAGGCTTTTTTCACTTCAGCTTATTTTTGCGAAATTGAAATTATTTTTACTAAATTGAAATTAATTTTGCTGAATTGAAATTATTTTACTGATTCTCTATTATATTTATTCTTTAAAGTTACTGATTTTTGCTGAAATGACATTAATTTTTGCTGAAATGACATTAATTTTTTTGAACTGAAATTATTTTTACTGAATTGAAATTGTTTTTGCTAAATATTTTTTTTTAATGTGAACTAAACAAGGCCTAATTAATATTTATTTGCAATATGTATCTTGAGATAGTAGAATTATAATAATGCATTGGATATTGTGCGTATTTCAAATAGGACATCAAATAGGAACGTAGGAAATTAGAAAAAAAAAAAAAGTTTACCATGTTGTGTATATATATATATATTTGAAACCTACTATGTTGAATATTGTTAGATTTGTGCAATGTTAGTGTCTTTTTGATCCATGGAGAACTATACATACTCATTATTTTCTATGTTTTAGATAAGTATGTTAAACGATTATAAATCATCGTTAAATATGTTATATGTTTCAGGGTTTTTTGTGTCCTTCGTGAGAGTTACGACACCAAGACTGGATTCTGGACGCCTGTACCTGCAAAACAACGAAGACTCCGGTGGGTGGGAGCTCCGCCTCCGCCGATCAAGTTAGAACGTGTTCGGATGTAGAAAGTGCGGAATGTAAATGAGATCAGGCTCCTCTTGAAAGAGAAGTGATCATCCGGCTATAGCAAACAACCTCAATATCCGAGTGCAAACTCTCAAGTGTATTCAATTCTGTAAATAATGCTCTCTGAATATTTTCAACAAATTTGTTTCCCCATGTGGGAATATCTCCCTTTTATAGGGTCTCGAAGTACGCACCTAGTTTTAGGTTACAGTAACCTAGGGCTGACTGGGCTTTCTTGGAGTTTAGGCCTTTAAAGGCTGCCATTCCAAGTTGGCAATCTCTCTGCCATGTGTAGT
This sequence comes from Chenopodium quinoa, assembly GCF_001683475.1. NCBI lineage: Eukaryota > Viridiplantae > Streptophyta > Magnoliopsida > Caryophyllales > Amaranthaceae > Chenopodium > Chenopodium quinoa. The sequence goes on from NW_018742359.1 coordinate 678,364, forward strand.
GTTCTGAATGGTCCACTTTGGACCCTTCACTGAGTGACACATGGCGGACTCTGGTTGATCCACGTGGATGACACGTGGAGGGTCTTGATTAGACCACATGGCGGGGTAAAAATCCCCTAATCAAATGCCCCTCACAGGGGGGACGAGGCTTGCCATGTGGCGCCTTTGACATTAGTGATCAACCGGTCACCGGGGACGGCTGAATCTAGAACTAGGAGTGCCGACTGCCCCTTGTTGTACCATACTTTGCGATCTTTCCCAAGTTCGACTGTCTATGCGTCTGTGCAGGACATCATGGCCAGAATCAAACAAACAACCAGGGTGGTGAACTCGGACGGCTCCTCCTTTAGGGCGCTTGTCAGTGAACTATCTGATGCGCCGCCTGGCACCTCAAGCACCCCCAATGATTCAATATAAGAAGAATTAGGGGAGGAAGTGCAAAGTGAAGTCTCGGGCTCTGTTGAACAGGTCCCTTCGGCGGACGATAGGTCCGACTGTTCTGAGAGTGAACCCGAGACAAGTATTTCTGGCAGGCCGTTTGATGCCTCGGAGGAATTGCACTCTCGGCTGGAAACAGCGAGAGAATCCCTTTCTGTGGAAAAGGGTGAAGGTTGGGCTGAGCTGGATGCTAGCAACCGAGAGATGTATTCCACCTATTACTGTCACGTTCCCGCAGGCAGGCGGAAGACTATGGCTGAAAAAGTGGGAAGTTTCAGGGCTGACCATGTCATGGGACATGGTTACATCTTATGCGTGCCGGATGCAGAGGACACCGTAGTCTGGCCAGAGAGGTCCAGCTACGGGGACGAATGCTTTGGTTGCTATGAGGCGGCCATTCAGGCTGGCCTTAGATTTCCCCTTCATCCGGCCGTGGAGCGAATCTTGGACGGATACCAACTCGGTGTCTGGCAACTTGCCCTAATTCTTGGTTTAACTTCCTGGGCTATGTTGCCGGCTGTGAAATGCTGAGTGTGGATCCTAGCTTTGAGGCGTTCGCCCACATACATTACCTTAGCCGAACCCCAAAAACAAGCGGGTCCGGCTGGTACACTTTGTCTAGCCACAAGGGCTACATGATGACTATTGGGAAGGAGAACAACTGGAAGGACTGGAGAAATAAGTTCTACATTGTCTCCTGCCCTAACAAAGTGAAGAACAAGAAGTATAACAGGTGGAACCGGAACCGTCCTCTTCTAACATGTGCATCAGTACTACCGCCTGTTCCCAGGAAAGCCAGGGAGGAGATCTTGGATAAGGGCCTCTTCAAGGTGGTCATCCAAGCAAACGCAGAGACTGGGGCGAGAGAGTTCGTTCCCCAAGGTTATATTCCCAAATATGACTGGCTGTTCGATGGGAACTATCTGGCCGCCTGCGGCCTTAGTGTAGAGAGGCCGAGAGGTAGATGACCGAATGTTAAGTGTTTAGTAAGTTTTTTTTTTTTACTTCTTACTTAACCATTTGAATTTTCTTGTGCAGACAAAGCAATGGAGAAGCTCTCAGCATCAAGGAAACCTGCCGCCTACTACCGCTCCCTCTTAGGAAAGCGGTCAGTTGAACAGTAGCCGGCGTCGCAGGCGCCCCAGGTGAACTTCTTTTCAATTTGTCTAAGTCATAATTTTTTTTTATTTTTTTTTTGGCCGCTTGCTTCTTACTCTTTGTGGTTTTTGTTGCAGGGCGACTCAGCCAAACCCTCTCCTTCCTCACAGCCAGATCCGAAGATTCGAAAATAGACGGCTGGTTACGTGACAACTCCTAGTAAACCCAGGAAGCATGTGGCTAGTAGGCCAGGGAAGAGCCACCCTCCCAAGTCTCCAGCCGTCCCTAAAGTCAGCCGGCTCCAGAAGGAGAAGGAGGTGGCGGATAAAGGTATCAAAAACTTTAATCCTTTGCCTTACCCTTGAAGGGTCAAATTTCAACAGCATTCGACCACTACCTCTAAAAGTAGTCGGTCTATTGGTTGAATTTACACCAAGTATTTACAGAGTGTTGATTGTACAGATGCCTCTTAGAGGTCGGATCTTCAACAGCTAGAAAAGACCATGCTGAGAGCCGTCTCCCTTGAGGACACGGAGTCGGTAAGGGGAGTCGGCACCCTCAACCTGGACGCCATCCTCGCCCTCCTAGCTGAGGTATCCTTGTAATTTTTTGCTTCTTTTTCCTTACACAACTCTTAGAGCCGCATGTTATTGATGTTCTCTTTTGCCGAATACAGTCTATGCCGCGGGTGCACAGTCTTCGCAGGCCCATTAACGAGAAGACCAAAGAGGTAAAAGCTGCGAATGCTCGGGCCGCCTCTTCTCTAGATACGGCCATGTTTCAGATTTCTTAAAATGAAATATTGACGACTGACATACTATATTCACAGGCGACCGCCAACCTGCAGGTCAAGGCTGACTTGGACGCTGCGAAGAGGCGGGTCTCTGAGCTGGAGAAGCAGGTCAAGGACCTCAAGGCTAAGCTCGAGCCCCTCAAAGAGGCGGACCAAGAGGCACTCGGCCTCCGCACTCGGGTTTACAAGCTCAAGGCAAGGCTGGCCTACCAGGAAGTCCAACTCGCCAAGAAGTATACTTCTTGGGCTGAGGAGAAGAAGGGGCTCCTGGTCAAACATATGATGGACGACTGTGATGCCATCATTAAGATGACCTGGGAGGCTCTCTTCCCGGATGCTGGCTATGAGAGCTGGAAGAATCAGTTCGCCGCCTCCTCTCAAGAGTACAATGATAAAATCATGAACCCAGCTGAAGGGGAAGAGGAGGAGGCCGAGTCATCTGATTCGGCCGAGGGGTCCGACCAGGAGGAGGGGGAGGACATTGAAGAGGAAAAGCAGCTGGGTGGGGAAGAGAAGGATGCAGCTGCTGATGCTGAGAGGCCCCCTCCTAGTGCTTAAGCTGTTCTTGTTTTTGTATTACATTTCTTCGGCTTGTGTGCCGTTTGCTTCATTGTATCTTTACCGACCGAGGGGTCGGGTTTAACAATTTATGCCAGTTGTACCGATTAACTCTTTGTCGGTCATAATGCCGACTATTTTTATGAATCATCCGGCCATTTGGCCGGTTTCACCAATTCATACTTGCTTTGAATATTTGCATTCCATAAATTTTGCTAAGTATTTATAACTTGCTTTTTCTATGAATGCCCTTTTAACTGTTTTTTCCCCTGGGCGACTATGCGTCTGGTATTCAAAGGTGGATTGATTAACTTGGAAACTTTTGGTACTATAAAGAGTACGAATGGTTTCCAAGTCAATCAATCACTAGGGTGTTTGCCCCTAACCAGGCGGATAGTCGACCATTGTACAGGTGGGTAAGCGTTCCGCATTATCCGGCCTTCGGCCTCATTTTCGTTCTTAATACGAACCACGCTTAACTGCTAAGTTTGTATACTAAGCTTAATTTGTTGTAAACCTGGGCACGGGCCGGGTTGGCCCGCGTGCCGCCCGGCACGGCACGCCGTTCGGCGCAGCCCGGCACGGCCCGAATTCAAGCACGGCACGGCACGAAGATCAACTCTCGTGCCACGGGCCGTGCCACGGACAGGGTTGAGAATTCCCAGGCACGGCCCGGCACGAGCACGGCCATGGCCCGCCGTGCTGGCTCTTCGTGCCGGCCCGTAGGCATGGCCCGCAGGCACGGCCCGGAACGGCCCGCGGGCCAACGATAATATTACCGTTTATTCTAGCTCCTTAATAAGCCAAAAAAACGGCTAAAAAACGGCTAGTTTTTTGCCAATTTGCTCCCTAAAAATTCTATAAATACTCACCTCTATTTCATTCCCAAATCACAAAATCACAATCTCTTCTTCTTATCTCTTATATTCTCTAAATCTCTAATAATCCTTATTTTCTTAAATTCTCTAATTATTCTCTTAAATTCTCTAATTATTTTCCTAATATCGGAAAAAATTAAAAAGTTCGTAATCGTAATTAGTGGAGCGTTGAAGCACGGTTGTAAGATCTAAACTAATCTTAAATTTATTATTGTTTTATTGTTATTATTAGAATAATCTTGTTTAATTATTATTGTTGTTAATTGTTATTGTTGTTGTTATAATTGTTGTTATTAATTATTATTATTGTTACAATTGTTGTTATTATTTATTTTTGTTGTTATTGTTATTGTTATAGTTGTTGTTATTAATTATTATTATTGATATTTTTATTGTTAAAATTGTTGTTATTAATTATTATTATTATAGTTAACCACTTTTTATTAAAAAATTAATTGTTAATTATGGCATCGAACAACCCATCATCTAGGTCTAGGGGGAAAGGCCGACTTATCCGTAGTAGTAGTTCTAGGGAACCACCAAATACAACGAGCCCCCAAATTACGAGTCAAACCAATGACCCCATTTACTTCCCCCCGGGCTATGAGTCATATAATACGTCGGGATTTCCAGCACCACCACTAAACCAATTTCCACTACCACCATACCAATTTCCACCTAATTATATCGGTGATCAACAAAACTATTGTTCTAGCCAAGGTAGCCAAGAAAGTACCCGAATTCCCTCCGGTTCTACCCCTTCTACTGCCACTCCCACTAGTCCCACTACTAACCATCACACACATCATGAATGGTTAACCGAAACTGAGATGCTACTTTTGAAAAACCGAAGGAGTGAGGTATGGCGTTATTTTGTCCTAAGTAAAGATGGTGAAAAATGGGCAAAATGTAAAACATGTAATAGTGTATTCACGGCAGTTACCAAAAACGGGACGGGACACTTATCTAGACACATGAAAGCTTGTGCAAAACCAGCTAGTGATCCAACCCAGCCCAAAATTTCCCAATTCCATCCATACGGCTTTACATACAACTATGAGAGGGATAGGGTTGAACTAGGAAAAATGATAGTACACGCCGAACAACCTTTTCTTTTCTCGGAAAATGACGCATTCAACACCTACATTAACAAAGCACTACAACCCCAACATAAAAGAATCTCTAGGAAAACCGTTCGTTCCGGCACAATAAAAAATTTCCTAGAGTACAAAGTCCGGTTACAAGCCGAATTGAGTAACCTTAACTGTAGAGTATCTTTAACAGCCGATTCTTGGGATAGTGGTTATAAATATCACTATTTATGTGTGACTTGCCATTGGGTAGATGATCAATGGATGTTACAAAAAAGAATAATACATTTCAAAATGCTGGAATACCCACACACCGGCATTAACATTGCTCACCATTTAATGCAAGCAATAGACGAATACAACCTTCGAGATAAAATGATGTCTATGACTTTTGATAATGCAACCTCTATGACATACACAACTAATCTTATCAAACAAAACTTAACCGATGTACTATTAGACGGTGAAGCTCTTCATACTAGATGTGTTTGCCATGTACTTAACTTATGTGTACAGGATGGAGTTCGGGCGATTGGCCCATACTACAGCAAAATCAGAGATGCTATTATGTCTATTAATAGCTCTAACATGAGATACCAAGAATGGAAGAGTTTTCTAAAACAACAAAAGATAAGGGTAATAAAAATTAGAATCGATTGCCCAACTAGGTGGAATTCCACCTATGACATGTTAACAAAGGCAATTGAGTACAAGGGCCCGTTAACATTATTTTACAACCAAAAATTTCCACAAAATGCTTTGTATGATGATGATTGGAATAACTGTGAAAGATATATGCAATTTTTACAGTTATTATATAACATGACGTATTGTTTTTCTACTGTTTACAATCCTTGTGCTCAAAACTTTCTTTCTAATGCATGCTTACTCGCCCAACTTTTCGCTGATCATCGCCATCAAAGTGATTATGATCAGTATCTTCCAGCAATGGAAAAAAAGTGGCGTAAATATTATAGTGAGATTCCTTTGATTTATATTTTTGCTTCCATATTAGATCCTAGGCAAAAGTATGAAAACACATTTATGTTAGTTCACATTTACTTTCAATGCATGTTTCTTGACGATGATGTAGAAAACTATAAGACTAATGTGAAGGATCAATTTTTTGCTTTATATAGAGTCTATGAAGCCAAATATGGCACCGTTCCTCGCTCAGGGCCTTCCCAACCATCCAAAAACGTAAGTAAGAAGGCCAAACATTTATTTTCACAAGCTACTAACTTGATTTCAAGGTTTTCAGGTGATTCATCAATCAGGAGAACGCAAAGCGACGTCTTGGAGTTGCAGATGTACCTGAGTTACGACTTCACCAAAGGCATGGACGGCGATGAGATAAACAGCCTCGACCTCCTTGCATGGTGGAAACAACAAAGCTCGAAGCATCTAACTTTGGCGGCAATGGCACGAGACGTTCTTGCTATCCAAGTTTCCTCCGTCGCCTCCGAACGAGCTTTCAGCGCATCCGGAAGGGTTTTAGACGATAGAAGAACAAGTCTAAAACCCGAAACACTAGAAATGTGCGTGTGTTTCAAAGATTGGTTGGATGCGGAAAATCGCTCACAAGACCGTTCTTACGACCACAACGACAACGAAGAAGGAACCTCCGCTTCCGGTTCGGGTTCGGCTAGTTCCCAATCTATGCAACTAGCCGATGACCTTGAAGGCGAAGGCGAAGACGAAGACGAAGACGAAGACGAGCAAGAAGAAGGAGAAGAAGAATAGACAATTATTGTATATTGTACGATTTTAAAAATATCAATTTTATCATTTTCCAATTTTTGTTTAATACCATCATTGTATGATTTTTATCATTGTTATCATTGTACAATTTTCTCAACTCAAGTAATAATAATATAAAGTACGCATTATTCACATCCAAAGTCCAATTTGCCTTTTTTCCCCGTTTTGTTACAATTTGTAAATTCATATTAAAATAAAATAAAATTATACCAATTACTAATAAATCATAAACATTAAATTTTAAAGTAATAGTATAAAGTAAATATATAAATATAAATATTGAATATACAAATTATAAAACATAAATATTCAACTTATAATTATAAAATTCATAACTTAATAACTTATAACTTATAAGTTATAAACTTATAAGTTATAACCTTATATAACTTATAATTATAATTTTATAACTTATATACATTATAAACTTATTAATTTATAATGTTGTCATAAAAAAAAAAAAAAAAAAAAATTATTTGAAAATTGCACCAGCCCGCAGGCCGGCACGGCACGAGCCCGCCAGGCACGAGGGCCGTGCCGTGCCGTGGGCTGGCCTGTGAAAATGCCCGGCACGGCACGACACGAAATCCTAGGCCCGCCGGCACGACCGACACGGCACGAACCAGCCCGTGGCCCGCCAGGCACGGCCCGGCACGGTGCCCTGGTTTAATTTGTTGATCTTAAATAGCCATTTGTATGATACCTGGTCAGTATCAAGCGTCAAACGGGATATTTAACCAAGATAGCGGCTTTTTTCACAGCACAGGCGGTAGCCTTAATTATCTTGGTTTCGCTAACCTAAGTAGGAATAGTGGTCGAATACCGACTGGTGTCAATAAGACGGGTGGTTTTGTTCGTACCATTTAGGTTCCATTCAAGGTTATTTATGCCGTACGACTATGAGTTAGCCCTTTGGGTTATTTAGTCTTTGTTGCTTGATTTTAGGCATATAGAGGAAGCAGACGGCCAATGGCCGCATTTAGTTTCTTCGCATGTTTAGATGCTAAGTTTTGGACTTAGCTTATTTTTTCAATTAGCTGCTTAGCTTATATACTCAAATTCAGCCGGCTGTGTTGCCCCTGAGCAATAACAGTCGGTATCCGACCTAGATATTATAGAGTACCGCTTGTTTTTAGAACAGTCGGTAGTCTTTTTTATCCTAGTCTCATTTGATTAACTCAAACAGCTACGAGCTTGCTTTTTGGACAGTCGGTAGGGCCGTTTGTTTTTCGACAGATCGTTTCTTCATCCGTGTACCAACTATTAGCAGATTGAGGCTTCTTTTTGGACAACTTCCCATGGTTAGTTTGCAGAGTAACGTTGGAACTCAGAATATAGGATTTAAGCACTCCTTTGTCAGCCAGACGGTCCAACAGCCGCTTGAGACTATATCATTCGTTGGTGTCATGGCCAATTCCTCACGGAAATGACAATATTTATTCTTGTTCCTATTTTTGGCGGAACCTTTCATAGCAGCCGGCTTCTCAATGGTCACCCGGTCTTTGATCTCCATGAGGAGGGAGTGACAATCTTTGTTAAACTCATACTTGGGGGATGTATGGTTTAGATTCTTTCTTTCTCTTCTAGGACGGCTGCTCAGAGTTGTCGACCGCTAAGACTTCTTTTCTCTTTTTATTCTCTTCTTTATTAGCCGGCTGTGATGGCCGACTCTCATTTTTGTCTAACCGCTTTGGGTTCGACTGCTTACTGATGTTGCAGAGTTCGGTCGCCTGTATATATGCGTCCGCCTCCATTAGTGCCTCTTGGAGGGTAGCAACCTCTTTCTGACGAGGTCAAACTTAAAGGCCGACCCGTCTTTCAGACCTTTAAAAAAGTCCGTATAGGCCACTTCATCAGACAACCCTTGAATCTGAATTCTCATCAGATTGAACCGCCTGATATATGACCAAAGCCCTTCTTTATCTCCCTGCTGAATGGTTCCCAAGTCAAGACTTGTTTTCTTAGCAGGGATGTTCATAGAGAAGTTGGATGCAAACAAGTACGCAAGCGTCTTGAAGTTGTTAATGCATCCGGTTGGCAAGTTGCCGAACCATCGTTGGGCGACACCCTTCAATGTGGACGGGAGCATCGACACCAGGCGGCATCATCTAACCCTTGTAGATACATGAGGTTGGTGTAGGCCATGAGGTGATCTTCTGGGTTGGTGGTACCGTCAAATGTACCTATCAAAACATTTTTAATATTAGCCGGCTGTGCCGCCTCGGTTATTACCTTGGAGAACGATGAAGGTTGTTCCCCAAGTTTTTGCAGACGGAGCTACCAGTCCAAAGGTTGGACGTTTTGTGCCACCTACACCCCAAAGAGGGTCGGCTGCATTTAAGGTTGTCCATACGGCATGTATGGCTGCTGAGGCACAAACGGAGCCGAATGGATTATCTGAGGGCCAGAGTGGACGGATAGGTCACCTGACTCACCCACTCGATTTGATTATGAATACCTCATTGAGGTATTCTCAAAGCTGTCTGGATAACTCGACGTTGAAGCCGACTCAGACAGCTGTTGGCTCTTCTTTTGCTGGATTAACATCTGAGCATCAGAATAAATCTTATTTGTGCCATCCGGCTGGACGTACCGAATGACTTTCCTTGTCCCTGTCTCAAGGAATCGGATCTTTGTAAGATCAATCAAGGGCCGCTTCCCCTCCTTTGATTTAGGATGCGGAGTGGGTTCTCGGTCCTTGACAAACTTGTTCCTCCCAGAATGGGAAAGCTTCTTGACCGAATGCTCCTTGTTAGAGCCAACCGACTTTTTCTCGATGAGGTCCTTTATCTCCCCCTTGAAACTTGTCATGAATCTCATGAGTTCGTCTCGTGTGATGGGGGCTTTGTCTTCGGCCGCCTGGGGTTGCCCAGCCGGCTGTCCGGGTGGTTAATAAGAACCTGCTTGATCATGGTCTCGTTCCCTTGTTTCTATGGGACGAGTGCGCCTTGTTCTCAGTGAACCGTCGGCAACCACATATGCTTCGACTTCAAAGTCGTCATCAGTGTCTTGGTCCATATAGACCTGAGCGTCAGCCATAAGACGTTTCTCATTAGGAGGCGGTACAGGTTCTTGTGAAGCCATCTTAGAAGTACTCTTTCCACAGACGGCGCCAAATGTTTTGGGGTTTTCTGTGTCCCTAGGGAGAGTTGCAACACCAAGACTTGATTCTGGACGCCTGTACCTGCAAAACAACGGAGACTCCGGTGGGTGGGAGCTCCGCTCCGACGATCAAGTTAGAACGTGTTCGGATGTATAAAGTGCGGAATGTAATGGAATCAGGCTCCTCTTGAAAGAGAAGTGATCATCAAGCTATAGCAAACAACCTCAATATTCGAGTGCAAACTCTCAAGTGTATTCAATTCTGCAATTAATGCTATCTGAATATTTTCAACGAATGTGTTTCCCCATGTGGGAACATTTCCTTTTTATAGGGTCTCGAAGTACGCACCTAGTCTTAGGTTACAGTAACCTAGGGCTGACTGGGCTTTCTTGGAGTTTAGGCCTTCAAAGGCTGCCATTCCAAGTTGGCAATATGTCTGCCATGTGTCGTGTTCTAAATGGTCCACTTTGGACTCTTTACTGAGTGACACATGGCGGACTCTGGTTGGTCCACGTGGATGACACGTGGAGGCTCTTGATTGGACCACTTGCGGGGTAAAAATCCCCTAATCATTATATGTTAAATAATTATAGTTGTTTTATTATTTTAATGGCTATGTACATTGAAAATAAATACATAGCCAGATATAATAAAACAACTATAATTATATTTAGGATAAATGGAAATTAATAATCTCACCTTTAACATTTCTATTCAAAACAATTCCACCTTTGCATAATCTGGAAATAATCCTACCTTTTAACACCATCTGCTCAAATAGTCCCTTGATCGGATTGTGAAATTGGATACCGCTTTTAGAAGGTGACGTAACACGTGTCACCTTCTAATTGCTCTATTTTTTTTAAAGAACTAAAAGAAAAAAAAAGCACCTTCATGACTTCATCCCCTTCCCCCTTCCTAAACCCCAACTTGAAATAGCTACCCTGCCTACCCCTCCCTGCCAGAGTAGCCCCCCACCCCGCTCCCCTTCCCGGCGAGAGAAGCCCCCACCCCATTCCCTTTCCCCTTCCCCGTCAATCATCCCCTTTTCCCTACCCCCCGTTGTACAATGGTCTTTAGGGTGGTTGGTCGGATTTTAGGGGTTTTAGGATTACTGGGCAGTCAAATTTAAGGGGTTTCATGGAGGTCTAAGGTCTCGAATGTAGGGGGTTTTGTGGGTAATTGAGGTGATCGGTTTTAGGGTGGTTGATTATAGGGGGTGTTTCGGGGTTTTCTGATGTCCTGCGGGAGAGTTACAATTCCGAGACTGGAACCGGACGCCTGTACCTGCAAAACAAACGGATGCTCCGGATGATTTGAGATCCGCCTCCGACGGTCAAGTTAGTACTTGATTAAGGAGTAATTAATGCAGAAATAAAAGTGATTGGGTCTCTCTAGGTGAGAGTGTTAAATGTGCGTAATCCCCCTTAATGAGGATTAAGGGATGTATTTATAACCTTGGGAAACGTGCCAATCCTAGGTTTAGGTTAACCTAGGGTTGATTGGGCTTCCCTCGGAAGTTGGGCCTAGGTGGCCGGTTTCTCCATTAGGCATGGAGGACGCCACATGTCATGACATAATAGGTCCGGGGTGGACAAATAGGCGTGTGCCACGTGGCAAATCCTGACAGTTCCAACTGGGGTACACTTGGCAGGACCTGATTGGCCCACGTGGCGCATTCCGATTGGTGGGAGAAAAATCCCCTAATCATTTGCCCCTCACAGGTGGCACGTGACTGGTCACGTGTTACCTGTGACAGGTGTCGCACTGTGACAGGCGACGGCCTGCTACAGGTGTCACTCGGCGAAAGGCCGAGAGATTCTCCCGCCCAAATTTTGAATTTTGGAAGTGACCCTTTCGACTTCTCACTTCGCCTATATAAGGGGGTGTTGACTTAAGTCATTTTCACATTTGAGAACTTTTAGAGAGAACATTCGGACCCCTGAACTTGCTCTGACATTTCGGACCCTTTCTGCCTACCGCCTGCTCTGACAAGCCGACTACACAATATTTCCAGAACTCCGTCAACTTCACTCGTTCAGGTAACCGTTGGTTCTCTTACTCTTAATTTTTTCTTTATTTTATTCTTTTTTGAAATGGCACCACGGAAGCACACGACACGACCTAGGTTAGTGATCAGCCGGTCACCGGGGACGACTGAATCTAGGACTAGGAGTGCCGCCTGCCCTTTTCCGGACCCATCTTTGCCCTTTATAAAAAGTCCGACTGTCTCTGTGTCTATGCAGAACATGATGGCCAGAACAAAAAGAACTGCTAGGATTTCGAACTCAGACGGTTCCTCCCACAGGGTGCCGATTAGTGAAACATCTGACCAGGCGCCAGATGTGGAAGTGAATCAAAGTGACCCCTTCCAATTTTACAGTTGACAAGTCTACATTCTCTCCTGCTCCTTTTGAAGGAGAGGAGGCGGGCCCTTCTGGGAGAGGGGAGGAGTCGTCCTCTTTGGACTCGTCAGAGGACGAATCCGAGTCTAACTCTTCTGGTCATGCTTCTCTGGACACAGAAGAGAAAAACAGTCGCCTACAAGAGGCGAGACTTTCTCACGCAGTTGAGAAGGGGGACAATTGGGCGGAGCCATCGGCCTATTACCGAGAGCAGAATACCCCCTACTACTACACTGTCCCACGGGGCCGGATCACGACCATGCAAGAGAAAGTGGGGAGCTTTATTGCGAACCACACAATGGGCCCCGACTTTTTAGTTTTCGTGCCGGATCCAGATGACACAGTCGTCTGGCCGGCTGGTACTAGTTATGATGGCGCCTACTTTGGCTGCTACGAGGCGGCCATCAGGGCTGGGCTGCGCTTCCCACTACATCTGGCTATTCAGCGGATCTTGGATGGGTATGAGTTGGGGTTATGTCAGTTAGCCCCAAACTCCTGGGTCAACGTACTCGGCTATGTGGCCGGGTGCAAACTGCACGGGGTGGAGCCAAACTTCGAGGCTTTCGCCCACATGAACTACCTCAGCCGGACCCCTAAGGCAGGCGGTACCGGCTGGTATCAATTGACGAGCCACAGAGGCTACCTCACGACAAGAGGTAAAGCAAACAAGTGGAAGGATTGGCGAAACACCTTCCTTATCATTGAAAGTTCAGACACAGAGCTGAACAAGCGCTTCAACAAGTGGAACAGGAATCCGCCTCTTCTTGCAGGCGGCCGCAGCATGCCGCCTGTTCCCCCTAAAGCCAAGAAAGAGATCCTGGATAAAGGACTCTTTAAAGTAGAGTCGAGGGTCGACTCTACTACAGGGGTACGAGAGCAAGTACCCCTGCACTGCGTCCCGAGCTTCAAATGACTCTATGACGAGTACTTTCTGGCCGCCTGTGGCCTTAGCAGTCGGTGTTCAAGAGGTAGCCGGCCTGTCGAATACTCTGGTTTTCCATGCATTACTGTTATGACTTTTTATTAACTTTGCTATTGGTTTTTGCAGCGGACGCTATGAGCAAAATTACCGCCTCCAAGACTGCGGCGGCCATGTTGCGAGCCTCCATCATGCAACAATCCTCAACCGACTCCCCCAACAAGGGGGCGCCCTTGGTGAGCTCCGAACCTTTCACTCTCTTTTTGGAGTTGGGTTTATGCATATACTGACCGAGTGTTGTTTTTTTTTTCGACGGGCACTCCAAGAGCCTCTTCTTCCCAACAGCCGGACTCCAAGACCCGGAGGACGACTGTTGCGAGCTCTTTTGGTTCTGCCAGGAAACATGCGGCGGCTGAGAAACAGCCGTCCACTCCTTCTAAAACTCCAATCGGGCCACCTAGAAGTATGAAGCTATCTTTGTGAATTTAGACTTGCTCCCTTATTTACTAGGTCTAACTCGTTTGTTTATGATTGATGCAGCCGGCCCTCAGGAGCCGGACTTGGTCGAGGTGGCCAAGTCTATGATCAAAGCCGTTCCTCCAGCTGAAAGGGAGGCGATCAGGGGTGTCGGCACCCTTGACCTAGACGGGATTGCAAGGGTCCTTGCTGAGGTATACTTAGCATATTTTTGGTCATTTGAATTCCAGGACGCCTGTTTTTTGTTTGGAAACTGACGCCTGTTCCCTTTTACATAGGCCCTGCTCCGAGTGAACGGCCTTCGCAAGCCGCTTTACAGGAAGAACAAAGAGGTAAAGGCTGCAAAAGCTATTGCCGCCTCTAACTGTGATAAGGCAATGTTTCAAATTGCCCAAAATGAGATTTTGACAATTGATATTCTTTATTATCAGGCGCAGGCTACTTCTGCTATCCGGGCTCAGTTAGAGGCGTCCCAGAAGAAAAATAATGAGCTGGAGGCGACCATCAACAATCTCAAGGCCGAGCTGAGACCTCTTTGCCAAAAAAATGTCCTCATACGACACCTTGGAGAAATCCTTGGCGCACGTTAAGGAACGCCTGGTGACCCAGGAGAAGAGTCTTACTCAGGAGCTCTCGGCAAAGGCCGAGCAAGAAAAGAAAGAGCTGGTCCGGGAGATGATGGAAGACTCTGCTCAAATCCAGCGCCTGACCTGGGGCCGCCTCTTCCCCAATGCCGACTTTTCCTCCTGGGAAAAAACATACCGCCAGTGTTCTGATAGATATAATCAAGAGATCCTGGCGGCTGCTGAGGACAAGGCGTTGGAGGAGGAGGAGCCAGTAGTGGCGCTTGTGCCGCTTGGGGGTGATGCATCGAAGAAGGATGCAGCTGAAGCCGAGTCCAGCAAAAAGAGTGCTGACCAGGCGGCAACTGCTATTATTGAAGATCTGCCCCCTTCTTAAGCTTTATGTCTTCTTTTCACGGCCTGCGTGCCGTTTGTTTCTATTTACCCGGCCAGGGGGCCGGGGTTCTGAATATTTTGCCGGTCTTCATGACCGGCTTCCTTTTGTATCTTTTACCCAGCCAAGGGGCCGATGTTTATGCCAGTCCTTCGAATTTGTTTCGTTTTGAATTTGTTAAAATTTGTTAAGTATCGAAACTCTGATATCCAATTGCATACTTATACCGACTGTTTTGCATGGCCGATAGTTGCGGATAGGTACAAGGTAGTTAATCACACCACCTATGCCCCTGGACGACTGGTTGTCTATTTCCAGGCTAATCAATCAGTCGACCACTTTAAAGACTGGATCCCCTTTATCCAAGTAGGAAGGTGGTTTCCTACCTGCCTTGCTTTTTTTGTTGTTTTTTAAGCTAGAGACTCTAGTCGGTCCAGGCCGACTATTTCCCGCCACATTTAACCTAGTGTGAACAGGCGCTGTATGAACACCTTTTTAGTCTCATACTAAATTTTCAAGGAGTGACCAAGTAAACATGATTGTTACCTAGTCGCCGGGTAACTGAGTAGTAGAGGTTTCAAGCGGTGGGTACCGGTTGCTCCCCTGTATTTGCCAATGTTTGTTGGATATTAACTCATAAGATACCGACTGTTCTTATCCCAAGTAGTTCAGTCGGTTGGTTGACACGGATGGTTACTGCGAACACTTTTTTGACCTGATTAGTCGGTTAAGTGAGGGGTAGCCTTGTCCGGGAAACGGCTACGTGGTTGTCTTGGTTAGACAGTCGTATAGGTGCCGTGTAATGATTTTATAGAACAATGTTCCACCCAAAAGGGAGCTGCTCTCTGCGACGAATTTCATCCGAATGGATGCTGTCGGACGCTTGCTATAATGTTGGGACAGGTCGAATTGAACTTATATTTGGATCAGTTGGCTTGGCGCCTGGTCTGATCATTTTAGCTATGAGCCTTTGATAGTTCTTGGTGAACTGTGTTATGGGAGAGTAGCCGGTTGTATGAAACAAGCGGCGTGCCCCTCTTAAGTAAGAATGAAAAATAAACATGGAGAGTAGCCGATTGTTTGTCAGTAGGCATGCCCCTCTTAGGTAAGAATGAAAATTAAACATGGAGAGTAGCCGACTGTTTATCAGTAGGAATGCCCCTCTTAGTACAAAATTGAATGAAACATCAAACTTTTATTAAGTAGCCCTCGACTATTTACATTATTGGTGAAGGATAATTAGGTCGTTGGACTAACTACCCTCAACCAAACAATATTTATAAACCTACACCTAAACTAAACAAGTTTAGTGGTAAGTAGAGGGTCGAACCACGGAGACGACATAAACACTATCAACACCATCACCAATTAAGCTAGGTCAAAGAGATAGGATGGATAGAACAATAAACAAAATGAGATTAATATTAAGTTAAACTAACACCAAGGGAGAGGGTCAAACATGACAATGATCTTCAATAAAGTTAGGCAATGGAAATGAGTTTACATGCAAACCAAATATCTCATATAAGGCAATACCAACAATACCATCTAACCACCTATCGGGGTCAAAGGCTTTCCCAACTTAACACATGCCCATACTATCGTCATAAGCTATGAAAGTTAAGGTTTTTGCATAGAATCGATCACCTAATGGATATCCCTAAGTTACACTATCGTCATAACTTAGTTCAATCCACCCAATTACAACACATGATTGGCCATTCACATGGAGTAATTAGTAAAACATGGTTACAAGGTATATTTAATCACATATAACCAACATTTGTCTAGCCTAATACATTCAAGATTCACCACATGCTATCACCAATCCCTTAGTAAAGGGAATTACTCACTAATCATGAACAACTAACACAAAACCCAACAAGAAGAACAAAGAGAAGCAATTAAACTAAACAACTACTCTAATCAAGCAAGAAATTAAGAAAGAACAATAAATGAGATAGAGTTTAGAATGCTCATTGAAGTATTGAAAAGGAATCCAAAACAATGTCACTTTGCATCTTCATCTTCTTCAATCCACCATTGAAGCTCTTCACTTTCTCTCTCTAAAATACCCTAAATTACTCTTAATCTACATTGCAAAGTATAAAAACAAAGATTAAAACTAAATCTAAGCCTAATTTATGTGAAGATTGATGGAGAGATGTTAGGGTTTAACCCCTCAAAGAGGAGAGAGAAAACCCCAAAGAAACCCACCACCAAAACTTATAAAAAGAGGAGAGGAAGAAGCGTTTAAAAGACCCGTAGCTGCTCGTGCGCGCCCGCGATATTTGCCTGCGCGCCCGCGCACTGGGATTGGCCTGACAGCGACATTCATTTTAAAACGGCCATAACTTCTGTTCTAGGAGTCTTCTATGGGCGTGCAACCTACCGTTGGAAAGCTCTTTAAGTCTAGTTTCCAATGCAACTTGAATCACCTCAATCCAATTTGTAGATAAAAAGTTATGGCTAAAAGAGTGAACAAAGGTTAGTTTCGGAGTTCAGGCCCTTGAGCGCCCGCGCCTATCTTAGGAGCGCCCGCGCCTATCTTAGGCGCGCCCGCGCCTAAGCCGCGCCTACATTCTGCCTCCTTCAATATTTTCAACCCCAATGTTAGGCACGCCCGCGCTTGGCTTGGCGCGCCCGCGCCTTTCTGAAAGCGCGACCCGCGTTGTCCGCATGGCCTTGCTTGCTTGCTCCTTAACTTCCTTTGTAGCTCTTCAAATGAACTCCAATTCTCCAAGCTCTTCATTCTCTCAAAATCAACTCCAAAAGCCTACAAAACACGAGGAAAAGCACAAAAACATAATAAAGAGAGAAACAGAGCAAAAGGGGTACAAACAAGGGACAAACGTAGAAAAATACGGCGATTAGAGGATCTAAATAGTGGCATAAATGCCACTTATCAAACTCCCCCACACTTGCCTCTTGCTTGTCCTCAAGCAAGAACAGAAGCAGAAACAAAAAGAAAGAAAAAGGATCTAATAACACTAAAAGGAGAGGGGTGAAAAAGAATATACACTAACTCACTTTCGTAGGAATCACGGTTGTTTTTAGCGTAAACAACAAGCCATTTAAACCTCAAAGTCGCCTATGAGGACGAGTGTGCTCTCGTAAGGGTTTCCAAAGAGTTTAACCCATAACTCTACACATAAAGAAACACAAACAAGGCAATGCATAGACAAATAAAATAAACACAAAAACAAGACGTTCTTGGTGGACTTTTTGGAACGAAACAAGCACCAATGAATGCACAACTTTCTAAACAAATAAGGGTATGCACGTTCTAAGATGTTTAGGGTTGAAAGAAACATAGACTAAGCTAAGCATAGAGAACTAAGAGTCGTACAATTCACCTTTCATCCCAAACTAGCTAGCCGCGTTCTCTCCACTAGCTTCAAGTCAACCATTAGGTGGGCTTCTCATGGTTCCTCGAAGGAACCGGAAAAAGATAAAGAAATGAAAACGATGAGAAGGTTATCCCGACGTCTTGGCTATGCACTCTCTCTCTATAAGCTTGACAACTATCTTCCTCCATCGATAAAGACTAAACTCTATAGGGTCTAAAGGTCTTTTATTGGTTGTAAGGGTATGCTTGGGGTGTAAGGTGGGAAAAATTTTGAAAAAAATTTAAAAATTTGGTGGTATTCCCCCACACTTATTCAATAAACACACACTAACAAGACTAAGAAACAGGACTCCCCCACACTTGAACGGAGCATTGTCCTCAATGCTCAAACACGAGGGATATGATTTTTTTTTTTTTTGGTCCTTACCTTATTTGAGTAAGGACGGATTTTCATAAGCATTTGCTCTTATTTCACTGAATAGAAACACAGTTTACTCACTTGCTTGACCAAAGAACTACAACTTTCTCATTTGCGTTCAAAATCAACACAAAACAATTCTCAAACCAACATGCTTCACATAAACAAAAGGTTTAGGGGAACAAAAGGTCATTCGGTTTGTAATGTGGCTCAAAATCAAGAAAGGGAAATAGGCTCAAAGGGTTAGAAAGAGGGGCAAATTTAAAAGAAAACCAATTTTGTAACAAAACAAAAAGAAGGATAAGAAAATGAAAAATGCCTATTTCCTCCCTTAAAGGGTTCGGTCACGATCTCGGGTAGATAGAAGTCAAACTCTGGATTTGAAAATGCATAACCAAGGATCCAAATATGCCACTCAACAAAGTTGATGAAGGCTAGAACAAATAAACCTCACACGGGATTTGTATAGCAATTACCGACCTAAGGGGTTCATATCCACCATGGAGAGCGACACCGTCTTACCACAACCATGGATTAAGGCTACAAGTATCCCAAAGTTCTTAAAACCGCTACCTTAGCATTAAAATATGTTTAACTCAACCCAAAACACTCTCAAACCGTGCATACCATTACCAATTAGGAAGGAAAACATTCAAGGACACAAGTTCAAAGTAGTAAGACCAAAACAAGAACGGATCAAAACACATATGCAAACTTGCCTTGTTTTCAAAGGAAAAGACTCCATACAAGCAAATATTCACAAGACAAGAACAACCCGAGAATGTTTATACAGTTGCGCAAGATGAGAGCATGATCAACAAATCCATGTATACCAAAAGTCAAATCAATAAGGCGCTCATGGCCATCCAAATATAGAATAACCAAAGTCAAAAATAAACCTTGGTATGTATGGAGGGGGTAAATCAAGCAATCAAGAGACCAAGAAAGGGAAGAAGGAAACAACAAAACCACAAACATGTATCTTTCAAACCACATGCAAATAAGAAGGTAAAGCAATAAAAAAAAAGAAAATGGAAAGAGTGAACCAAATGATAGGTGGGTGTGAAACCCGCAAATTAAGTCATTTTCCTCATTTCCATTAAATTGCTCTTCTTTGATGCTTCAACTTCCATTTAAAAATATTCCTTGGTTTGCTACTTCTTATGGTTCTCGGTCCAAGGTCATGCGCAAAAGTATAGACATCAAGTACCTATATACAAAGATAAACAAGAGGAAAACAAAATTAAAAGATATAAAAGAAAAGTAAAAGCAATATAAACACGGGTTACTTCCCGAGAAAGTCTTGTTTAAGGTCCAAGATTGACCTTATTAGTAAATAACCGGACAAAGAACGCAAAAGCTTGTCATACGCATCGGAAAACATTTCAAGAAATAGAGCATATACGATGCTCATATGACAAGCAAGCACAAAGTTGAAAGAAACTCTATGCTTGAGGGGAGGGGGAAAAGAAAAATCAAAAGAATCAAAAGAAAAATTAAAATAAGAAAAAGAAAAAGAGGGAACAAACTCATTTAGTTGCATTTTGGAAGGTGAAAGCTCATCATTGAAATCAAAAGTAAGGTCATGGTGGTATAGAGAGGCAAGGGGGTCCTCAATTGGTTTATTTTTAAGAAAATATGGTAGTGAGATGGGAAAAGAAGGAATATTGCTAAACTTCCTTGAAAAAGGGATGTAAGTTGAAGGGGTTTGAATTGGGATCGCACTCACCACCTCAATTACACCACCTAGCATTGAATCACAAGCTTTCTCTTCCAACTCATCTTCAATACCCTCAAAGATTTTCGATGTATTCTCAATCACCAATTGGGATATTTCACTCTCAACAAGAGCATGATCATCATTTTTAACATTCCCCAAGTCACCATGAATGAACATTGGTATCTCATCATCACCTAAACCAAACTTTTCTCTAAGCAACCTCAAATCAATGTTTAATTGCATCAATTTTGTATCGTCAATGGGTTGCGAAGAGTTTTGAGGCTCAAATTGGGTGGAGGGGTTGGTATCCACGAAGTCATGAAAATTCTCACCATCCATACTCCCTCCATCACTTTCAAAATCATCATCCTCAATCACATTCTCAAATTCCAAATGAGTTGTCTCACTCTCTTGATTACCCTTAGGCTCACTCAAATGGGAGGAGGGAGAAGAAGGAAAGGCATCCTCTTGGGATGAGGCTAGTTGGGAAATTTTACTTTCCATCATTTTAATCCAAGCTTCCCTTTCATTCCTCTCTTCATCTTGTTTTCTCATAAACTCCTTAAGCATCTCCATACACTCTTCTTCCTTCGATCTCCCCACTGAATTACCCTTACAAAAAGGCTCATTAGACACATAGGGGAACTCATTAGGAATCGTGTATGAAAAAGGAAAGGAAGATGAAGAATTATGCATTTGAGAATTTTGGGTGTGTGAAGCATCATTGGAATTCATGCACATAATTGATGAACATTGAAAAATATCATGAACATTATCAACATTGGGATGCATCTCATTACAATTAGCATACAAAAGGGAAGGGTTGCCATCATGCATCAAGGGATCATCATGGGGAACATAAGAATCATCATTAGAGTTTATGCAAGAGTTAGAAAAATCACGACAATTATCATAATTATCTTGCTCATTGCTATCCCGAGCAAACCACAAATAGAAATCCCAAGCCTCATCCGAAGATGTGGCTCGAAATTCACCATTAAATTTGTTTTCAACCACCCCCCTAGTGTACTCATTCAAACCCCAATAAATTATCTCACAAGACTCCCTTAAAGTACAACCAAGGTAATTAGAGAAGTCTTCAAACCTATTAAAGTATACCCAAAAGGGCTCATATTCAAATTGAGGCAAAGAAGGACATGACATTTCATTTTGGACAAATTGATCCATGACTCAATGAGGCAAAACAAATAGCAACCAAATAAGAAAGCTCAAATATTTTTGGAATTTCCCCTTTTTTTTCCTTTTTTTTTAAACAAAAAAAATAAACAAAAAGAAAAGAAAATATTCGCAAAGACCTAGACTCAATAAGGTAATACAACAATAATGGAAGCCGTCCCCGGCAACGGCGCCAATTTGACAGGCGGTATTTTAGGTCGTCACTAAGACACCTCTATCAAATGATATTTGTAGTCCTAAACATGCAACTAAAAGAGTATAGAGGCAAGTTAAGGGTCGAACACAGGGAAACGATTAAGCACCGCTATTTATCTCCTAATGTTAATCTAATTCGATCAAGAAGTGTGGTGGGTAAAGTAATGACTAAAGGGGATAGAACAACAATTAAAATAGGTACTAGGGGGAAGGATCAAACATGCTTTGATTTCAACGAAGTTAGGCATCGGAAAATAGGTTTACATGTAACCCAAGCGACTCATACAAGGCAATATCAAGAATACTCTCCAATCACCTATCGGGATTAAGAGCCTTCCTAGCTAACATACGCTCACACTATCGTCGTAAGGCATACAAGCTAAGGTCATGCAATAATCAATCACCTAATGACTATTCCTAAATCGCACTATCGTCACGATTTAGTTCACGTCATTCAACCACAACATGCATATGGCCATAAACATGGAGTGACTAATAGGTATAAGCACAAGGAAGATTTAATCACAAATATTCCAAATTAACCTAGCCTAACATACATCAAACTCAAAGTATATCTTCACCAAACCCCTAGCAACAAGAAACTACTCACTAGTCATAACTACAACTACAATCATGCTAAGCAACATTATAACCAATGAAATGGTAAGAAAGACAAAGTTTTTATCAACTAAATTAACAAGAGTAGAAGCTTTAATCATAAAAGCAAGAGACAATAGAGAAATATACCAAAACCTTCATTGAAATCCAAATAAAGAGCCACACATCATTCAATCTTCAATCTCCAAGCTTGACCATACATCAATGTTGCAAAATTACTTCTTCAAAAACTAAAAGTAAAACTAATGTTGATAGACAATGAGAATTACACTAAAAGCTATATGATTGTTCAATACAAAATTTCTCTATCAAAGACCTAGGAATTCATATTTTTGAGCTCTCCCCTTGGGTTTCTATGCTGGCCTCTTTTTATCTTTTTTTTTTCCCCTTTTAACTTGGGCTGAAATCGGGATTTGAATCAGCAGCAGAGAGGCGCGCCCGCGCCCAACAGTGGCGCGCCCGCGCGTTAAATGATGGCGCGGCCGCTCCTAGAAATGCGCGCCCGCTCCAAGGAGGGTATTTAATGGTTGATCCCGCTCATCAGCGCGCCCGCGCTCTATAGATGCGCGCCCGCTCCTTTGGTTGCGCGCCCGCGCCATTCGTCTGGTTTGGACTTCTTCCTGTTTTGCCCTTATCCCTTCCATCTCTGAATCAACAGCATACGCCTGCAATCATGGAACATGAGGGCAAGGCGTGATACAACGAAAGGGGAGGGGAGTATAGACTACCTAAACCACATGAATACACATTACGCGCCACAAAGGTAGAATACTCGAAATAGGAGGATCATAGCAAAAACATACTAAAATGAACTGAATTATTACTAAAACTACTAGAATAGCTATCCTAAGAGCGACATAAATGTCACTCATCAATTATTCAAAAGAAATATTTCTTAAGATTATCTACATTCCAGGTTCGAGGCAATGGTTGGCCGCCTGGTGTTTCCAGACGGTAGGTACCGTCCCTGACCTCTTCATAGATTTGGTAGGGTCCTTCCCAGTTGGGAGTTAATTTGCCAGACTCATTAGCCCTACCAACTGCTTCCATTTTTCTAAGTACAAAGTCCCCCACTTTGAGTGGACGCCTGTGTACTTTTTTGTTGTATGAACTAGTCATTCTCAGGCGGTAAATTTCATGGCGCAAGACAACATTACCCCTCCTTTCTGGGAGTGAGTCTAATGCCAGGCGCATGGCTTCCCAGTTTGCCTCTTCGTCATATAGCATTACTCGAAGAGTCGGCTCGTAGTATTCTATTGGAAGAACAGCTTCCGCACCATAAGTTAGGAGGAATGGAGTTTCTCCAGTCGCCCCTTTTTCAGTCGTCCTAATGGCCTAGAGAACATGTGGTAATTCATCCGCCCATAGGCCGCCTGCTCGTTCAATCTTTTTCTTGAGACCGTCTGAGATGATTTTATTAAAGGCTTCTACCTGGCCGTTTGCTCGTGGACGACCGACTGATGCAAAGTGGTGTGCAATTCCTTGGTCACCCAACCAACTTTTGAGAACAGGCGTCTCAAATTGGGGACCATTATCAAAAACCATAGACATGGGAACCCCGAACCGAGTGATGACATTTTTCCAGATGAATGAAATTACATCCTTCGTCTTGATTCCCTTTACAGCCTCCGCCTCCACCCATTTAGTGAAGTAGTCGACTGCAACAAGTATGTACCTCCTTCCGCCTGTAGCAGGCGTATAGGGACCCAGAATATCCATGCCCCACTTAGCAAACGGTAGTGGGCTATGAATGGTAGTGAGGTCAGTAGCCGGACAGTGAATTAGTTTGCCAAACCTTTGGCACTTGTCACATTTTTTCGCCATCACCATTGCATCTGCTTCTAAAGTAGGCCAAAAGTAGCCCTGCCGCCTTGTCTGTTGAGCAAGCGACCTACCGCCTATATGGGAAGCGCAATAACCAGAGTGAAGATCGTCTAGTATCTCTCGTCCCTTTTCTGGAGTAACACACTTTAAGTAAGGTTGAAGGTACCCTCTTTTGTGAAGTTCTCCCTTTATCATTTCAAAACTGGCTGCCCGTTTTTTCAGCGCTGCCGCCTGGTGATGATCATCCGGCAGGGTACCGTCTGTTAGATATGCCCTGATTGGATCCATCCAGGTTGAGCTTCTGTCTAGGATTCCAATAGGGTCTTCCTCGATGCTTCTCTTCTCCATTACTTCCCAAAAAACAGTTCGACGAGTATCACAAGAGGCGGATGATGCTAATTTTGAAAGTGCATCCGCCTGGTTGTTTTCTGATCTCGGCACTTGAGTCAGATGAAAATCTTCAAGGGACCCGACTGCCTGTCGTACCGCCCGTAAATACTTGATCATGGCTGGATGGGTTGCTTCGTATTCGCCATTATACTGACTCACTATCAATTGTGAATCGGAACAGGCGTCTATCTTTCGTGCCCTTGCCGCCTTGCACATGCGGATTCCGGCTAGTAAAGCTTCATATTCTGTCTCATTGTTTGAGGCCTGAAAACTGAAGCGTAGAGCATACTCGTACCTGTCGCCCTCTGGCGACTGACATATGACGCCTGCTCCACAACCATTTGAAGTAGAGCTTCCATCCACATATACCTTCCAGACTTGGTCTGGATCTCGAGAATCAGGGGGACGAGTCATCTCAACAATAAAGTCAGCAAAGGCTTGCCCCTTCACCGCTTTTTTAGGCTCGAAAGTAACCTCAAGGCTCTGTATTTCTATGGCCCATTTGATCATCCGACCTGACGACTCCATTATGGTCAGTGGCCGCTTGATAGGTTGATCTGTATACACGACGACTACATGTGCCAAAAAGTAGGGCTTCAATTTTTTAACAGCCATGAAGAGCGCAAGACCAAATTTCTCCACTAAAGGATACCTCAACTCGGCATTTTTTAGTACATGACTGACAAAGTTGACCGGTAGCTGACAGCCGTCTCTTTCAGCAAGAAGAACAGCGCTTAACGCATGATCAGAGACGGCCAGGTACATGTAGAGTACTTCTTTGGGCAAAGGGCTGACCAGCCTCGGCAAGGGATGCAAGTGAACTTTCAATTTCTGGAAGGCCGCCTCAGCATCCGGCCCCCATTCAAACCTTGCCTTCTTCTTAATGGCGTGGAAGAAATATAAGCATTTGTCGCTTGATCGGCTTAGAAACCTTCCCAAGGCCGCCAGACAACCTGTTAACTTCTGAACCTCTCGGACGGTACGAGGCGACTGCATGTCGATGACCGCCTGCACCTTCTCAGGGTTCGCCTCTATTCCACTCTGATTGATAAGGAATCCGAGAAATTTCCCAGACTCAACTCCAAATACACATTTCTTGGGATTGAGCATGACATGGTGCCGCCTGAGTGTGGCGAAAGTTTCTCGGAGGTCCGACAGATGATCTATCTGAAGCTTAGACTTGACAATCATATCATCAATGTATGCCTCGACGTTTCTCCCAATATGATCAAAGAACGCAGTGTTTATCATTCGCTGGAAGGTGGCCGGGGCATTCTTAAGACCGAACGGCATAACCGTGTAACAGTATAACCCTTGATCAGTGACAAAGGCCGTCTTCTCCTGATCTTTCTTCCATAAAGGAATTTGATGGAAACCAGAGTAGGCGTCCATAAAGCTCATCAAAGCATGGCCGGCTGTTGAGTCGACCAGGTTATCAATTTTAGGCAGAGGGTAACTGTCTTTGGGGCATGCCTTGTTTAAGTTTGTGTAGTCTACACACATTCGCTGGGTGCCATTCGGTTTTATAACAAGCACCACATTTGCAACCTAGTCTGAGAAGTAACATTGCCGAATGAACCCTGCATCAAGTAGTTTTTTAACTTCGGCGGCTGCCGCCTGACTTCTTTCTTCACCATGGTTCCGTTTCTTCTGCCTTACCGGCTTCTTTTTCGGATCCACATCCAGTTTATGTACCGCCATGTCAGGACTAATGCCTGACACTTCGTGGACTTCGAATGCAAAGATGTCCTTGTATTCTTTCAATAGTTTGCGAAAATCGTCACCCAGGACTCTCAGAGCAGTCGTCCCAACTTTGACTGTTCGCTCAGGACGTGAGTCGTCTAAGATCAAGTCCGTATGCTCACCAGCCGGCTGAGGGCGGAATTCATCCGACCGCTCCTCTGCCAATGATTGCTATTTTCTGTCTTTTCTTGCGGCCCCCGTCTGGGCTGCCTTTCTCTTCTTGCCGCTTGCTTCTTGAACAGGCGCACTCTCCTTGACATTGTCAAGGTCTGTTTTTCCACCACTTGACCCAGCGGCCATAACAGTGGGCTTGATATCCGAGAGATAGCACTCTCGGGCCATCCTCTGATCTCCCCTTAGGGACCCGACTGTTCCATTATCCCTCTCAAACTTGAGCAACATAAGAGATGGGATTATAACAACCTTGAAATTATTCAGGGTTGGTCGTCCCAGAATCATGTTGTAGGCCGAGAGTTCTTCTACTACCAGGAACCGGACTACCATGTGTCGTCCTTCCCCTTTTTCACCCAGGCGGATGGGTAAATCCACTCGTCCCACTAGGTGGACGACTCCTCCTCCAAACCCTACTAAAGGGTGGGATGCCGGATGTATGCAATCAGTCTGATATTTTAGTTTTGACAGACATTTTCTACTGATAAGATCTGAGGAGCTTCCAGTATCTATAAGGATTCGGCCAACTCTCTGGTTGGCCACTTTACATTCAATAACGATAGGGTCGTCATGCGGCCCCCTTACCCCTCCTAGATCTTCTTCAGTGATGACAATCTCAGGAAATGAATATTTGGGGGGGCGTTCTTGGTGAACGGAATTTACATCTAGCCGCCTGATATTGTCTTTGTTGCCCCTAATAGTGGGACCGCCTCCTGCGAAGCCGCCTGCAATGGTGTAGACGACTGCATCATTTGTATCAGAGCTGTCGGCCTGTTGACTCTTTTTGGCCGACTGCTTTTTCGAGGAAGTGTTCCCAGTATATTTCTTGACATAAGAGTCAAGATCGCCTTGCTCAGCCAGGCGGTCCAGATACCGCATGAGACTGATGCATTCGTTGGTGTGATGACCAACATCTTCATGATAATCACAAAATTTTTCTTGCTTCCGGTTGCTTGCAGAACCCTTCATGGGGACCGGCTTCTCAATTGAGATCCGTCCCTTGATTTCCTTTAGGATAGTTGGCTATCCTTGTTAAACGCATACTTTGGGGAGTATGGTTTGAATTCTTTTTTCTTCTTCTGGGCCGGCTGTTTAGAGGAATCAGCCGCCCAGACCTCTTTTCTTTTCTTTTCTTTTCATCTTTGTTCGACAACTGTTTATGTCGCCCTTCTTTTTTGTCAAACCTTTTCCCGTCCGACTGTTTTGTACTACAAAGATCAGTCGCCTGTATATAGGCTTCCGCTTCAATCAAGGCCTCTTAAAGAGTCGCCACCCTCTTTCGGACCAAATCAAATTTGAATGTCGATCCGTCTTTGAGGCCTCTGAAAAAGTCAGTATAAGCTACCTCATTCGGTAACCCTTGAATCTGTATTCTCATCAGGTTAAACCGCCTGATGTAAGAACGAAGCCCCTCCTTCTCGCCCTGCTGAATCGTTCCTAAATCAAGGGTCATCTTTTTCGCAGGTATGTTCATGGCAAAGTTGGAGGTGAATAAGTAAGCAAGCGTCCTGAAGTTATTCACACAACAGTCGGCAGGTTGCCGAACCATTGTTGTGCGATTCCTTTGAGAGTCGCTGGGAAACACTTGCACCAAGTGGGATCATCCAACCCTTGAAGGTACATCAGGTTGGTGAATGCCATTAAATGGTCTTCTGGGTTAGTAGTGCCGTCATAGGCGCCTACTAATACATTTTTCACTTTGGCCGGCTGAGCGGCTTCAGCAATTTCCTTGGAGAAGGCCGACGGCTGTTCCCCAAGTCTAAGTAACCGTAGCTGCCAGTCCATAGGTTGGACATTCTTTGCTGCATGCCCACCAAATAGAGGTGGCTGCAAAAAATATTGTTGTTGCGGTACAAATGGTAAGTTTGGTACCGCCTGGTCATTATGAAAGCCGAACTGACGGGAGGTGCCGCCTGACTGACTCTCATGATACGACTGAGTATACTTCATCGAGGTATTGCGTAGACTGTCTTGGAAGTCTGAAGTAGAGGCCGACTCTTACAATCGGTCATTCTTCTTCTGTTCTAGCAATAGCCGAGCATCTGTGTATGTTTTCTTCGACCCGTCCGCCTGAATATGACGAACAAGTTTCCTCTTTCCTGGAGTAGGAAAGCGGTACTTTGTGAAATCAAGGGCAGGCGGCTCCCACTTCCTAGAGTTAGGATGAGGGGTCGCCTCTCGCCCTTGAACTGGCTTCCTCTTCCCTGAAGTGGAAGGTTTCTTAGCCGACTGCTCCTTGGCCAGAGCAGGCTTCTTGTTGAGCAACTCTTGAATCTCTTCCTTGAAGCCCCTCATGAAGGTCATGCGTTCGTTTCTTGTAATGGGAGCAGACCCATCAGCCGGCTGCTGCTGAACAGGCGGTGCGCCGGCTGGATCACTGAGTCCAGTTTGAAGATGTTCCCGTTCCCTCCTTTCGGTATGACGGGTGCGTCGGGCCCTTAGGGTCCCGTCTGAAGCTGTGTGAGCTTCAACTTCAAATTCTTCCTCAGTATCATGGTCCGACTGAACTTCAGGGTCGTCTAGGGGACGCCACTCTTCAGGAGTCGGTACAGACGTGGATGCCATCTCAAAAGTACTTTCCCCACAGACGGCGCCAAAATGTTTCGGGGTTTTCTGATGTCCTGCGGGAGAGTTACAATTCCGAGACTGGAACCGGACGCCTGTACCTGCAAAACAAACGGATGCTCCGGATGATTGGAGATCCGCCTCCGACGGTCAAGTTAGTACTTGATTAAGGAGTAATTAGTGCGGAAATAAAAGTGATTGGGTCTTTCTAGGTGAGAGTGTTAAATGTGCGTAATCCCCCTTAATGAGGATTAAGGGAGGTATTTATATCCTTGGGAAACGTGCCAATCCTAGGTTAAGGTTAACCTAGGGTTGATTGGGCTTCCCTCGGAAGTTGGGCCTAGGTGGCCGGCTTCTCCATTAGGCATGGAGGACGCCACATGTCATGACATAATAGGTCCGGGGTGGACAAATAGGCGTGTGCCACGTGGCAAATCCTAATAGTTCCAACTGGGGTACACTTGGCAGGACCTGATTGGCCCACGTGGCGCATTCCGATTGGTGGGAGCAAAATCCCCTAATCAGGGGGTAAGGTGGGGTATACGGTGGTCAAGTGAGAGGGGTAGGGTTGGGAGTTCGAGGTGAGGTATGGTGGTTGTGCAGTTGGCCGGTAGGGGGTTTCAAGTGGGGGTCCACTGGTGGTTATGGTGGTTATGTGATCAGTGGCCATTTGGCCCACTTTTCTACTTCGTTTCTTCCCCGATTGAGCCCTTTGTTTGCCCTTTTTCCTCTATTTTATCTTAGTTTTGTTATTATTGAGCATATTTGTTACTTGGAGTGGTTTTGAGTCATTTTTGGCTCATTTCCTAAGGTTTTATTCCCTCTCCTTTAACCCATTTCAATTTGCTCCTATTAGAACCTTTCCTATGATTTGTGTTTTCCATCTTACAGGTCCTCCCGTGGCTAAGAAAGCAAGGATTGGATGCAAGGATTAGGCATGCTTTGGAGTCAAAGGGATTGGAGCATTAGAGCCCAAAATATGAAGGAAAGAAGAGTTCAGAGCGGGCGCTCTAGATATGGAGCGGGCGCTCTGTATTCCTTGCTGCAGAAAAACCAAGTACCCAACCCTCAGAGCGGGCGCTCTAATGTTGAAGCGGGCGCTCTAGCTCCCAGAATAATCAGAGCATTTTCTACGAGACTTCAGAGCAGGCGCTCTGGCCTTAGAGCGGGCGCTCCGTGTTCCCCTGACCGATTTGAACTCTGCTACACGCGTAGGCCGACGGCTCTAATTATTTTACTCTGCACGTGATGCCTAAAATTTTGGGCCTTGATTTGGGTTAGGTTTTAGAGGAGGGTATAAATACCTCTCTTCCTTGTAATTGAGAAGAGAGAGGTAGGTAGAGAGAGAAATATTAGAAAATCAGATTTCAGCTTATTGTTTTCTTTCTTTCTTTTGCACTTTAGATTAGTTAGGGTTTAGTTCCTCATTAGATCTAAAACACTACTCTTTGTTACTCTCTTTCATTTTCAATCCAAGATTAAATCTTTTGGTATTATTTCTATCCCTACTCTTTATTTATTGCTTTATTTATCTATTTTAATTAGTTTTAGCTTATCTTTAGTTGTTATTTCAAGTCAATAGAATAGTTTAATGTCTTAGTTGCCTCCTTGTTTAAACTTGCAATTTCTGGTTTTGATCCTTTATTTTCTTGCCATTAGTATAATATTATCCTTATTTGCTTAGATTTCATGCTATTTAGAATAGATTACAAGTAGACTTAACATATTCTCTTTAAAGTTAACTTCTTTAGTAAAGTTTAATCATCCTATTTTCTGGTTTTAGCCATGTTTCTCTCATTAAACTTAGTTTTTGCTTTTGTTAATGTTCTTGTGTGCTTTGGTATGACCCTTCCTTCTCTAGGCTAGGTTTCTAGCTAGGGGAGGGGGAAATGATGAACTAATGATGAAATGAATGATATGTGGTGCAAGATTGGGTAGATTGAGAAGTTTTGCAATTGATTCCAACCTAGGTTTTAGTTGTTAGGAATTAGAGATTGATCACCTCTAAGACCCTATTTGTTTTGCATGCTAGTTGCGCGAGAGTGAGCTTGTATGTGATGATGACTAGGTTAGGGATGACCTCGACCACCGAGGCGGGGTTGGGTAGGCGGTGTTTAGGTGAGTCCGAGAGGGAATCCTAGATGTTGGACCATAGGCCCCAATTGTTTTGTTGACCGATTGAACCATTCTTGTTGCCTCTAATTGTTGAAATCATTGTTAGTTAGGAATTCTCCCCTATCCCCTAGTGTTTGCTATTCCTTGATTTTCGAAGTTTTATACCTCTGCTTGTTGCTTGTTAATTTAGTTCTTAGTTTATTTGTTTCCCTAGTAGCTATAGATAAATCCATCAAAAATTTATTCCTCCCTTTTCAATTGACTTATAAGTGATCTAAGCAAGAGACGTTTGACCTTCCCTGAGGATTCGACCCCTCTTCCACTATGCTACCTTTGGTTAGTTTAGGACGTGGGTTTTCTTTTTATTCTTGACTCGACCTTTAGGAACTAACGACACCTAGGGGGCCGATCAAGTTTTGGCGCCGTTGCCGGGGATGGCAACATTGTTTATTGCTTAGTTATCTTGTTTTTCAATTGTTTTCTACTTCTATCCTTCTATTTTTCATTTATTTCTCCGTTGTTGTCATTCGCTAATTGTCTGCTTAGCTGTGTTGAATGCTTAGAAGATCACAGGGACCACCTACTCACGACCTCGATCTCGACATTGACCGCACTCTAAGGCGAGTGAGGAGACTATTTGTTGAACAAACGGGTGAGGAGGAGGAGTTCTTTGATTCTTCTAGTGATATTTCTTCAGACATGGGGGATGCCAATGGCGCTCTTTTTGGTGACTTTGGTAATCCGGGTAGTCATGAATTGCAATGTGGGATTCTACTTCCTACAACGGAAACAAATTTCACTATCCACCCGCACTACACTCAAATGGTGCGTGGAGATCAATTTTCTGGAGCAGCTCATGAAGATCCGATAGAGCATTTGGACAAATTTCTCGAGACATGTGCTTTAATCCAAACCAACCAAGTCACTCAAGAACACATCCGGATGCACCTTTTTTGGTATTCGCTCACAGGCAAGGCTTATAGGTGGCTCAAAAACCTAAAGCCCGGCTCGTTGGCCACATGGAGAGACACGGCCAAAGCTTTCTTGAACAAGTTCATTCCCGAAGACAAATCAACCGAATTGAGGCAGAAAATTTCATCATTTAGGCAAGAAAGGTATGAATCTTTGGGGGAAGCTTGGGACCGGTTTAAAGAGTATGTGAGAGCTTGCCCACACCATGAGTTTGACAAGCAACTTCTCATCAAGTTCTTCTATGATGGTCTTGACGACATACCCAAGCAAAATTTGAATTCCGGATGTGGTGGACATATTAGCAAGGTGCCTCAAGCTCAATTGGAGGACACCATAGAGGAAGTTGTGAGGTACTATTCTACGAGTGGTGGAAGAAGAAGAGGTGAAGAGAGAGCTTCGGGCAAATTCGAGCTTGATCAAGGTTCACTCAAGGCTCTTATGGAACAAGTCATTGACAAGAAGCTGGGAAATAGCCAAGGGTCTTCATCTTCCTCCACCAATCAAGTACACTCTTTCTCTTGTGAGAATTGTGGGGGTACCAACCATGATATATCATATTGTGGTGGTCGAGACCCCGAACATGTAGCGGCAATGGGGTACATGAACAATCAACGTGATAATTGGAGAGCCCCCAATGCCAATTATGGTAATAGATTTCAAGATGCAAGTGGCCCAAGCCACAACACGGGTCAAATGGCTCCTTTTCCAAATCCAAATGCTAGCAATCACCCTAGAGCACCATTCAAGCAAGGACCACCCAACCAATTTCAAAATTTCCAACCCAACCCTTCCATGCAAAATGATCCTAATCAACAAATGCTCATGGAAACTCTCAATAGAATCCAATCAAGCCTATCCGCCATGGATCAAAGAATAACCAATAGTGAGCGAAAAGCGGATCAAAGGCATCAAGAGGTCACCGCACATCAAAAGATGATGGATAATCAAGTGGCTCAACTCGCCGAGAGGGTGACCAATCTAGCCAATGAGAAGCTCCCGGGCCAACCTACTACCAACCCGGCTACCACCCATCATATCAAAGCTATCTCTCTTAGGTCCGGAAAGTCTTATGAGGGGCCTAGGAGTGATCAATCGGAGCACAACAAGGAGGGTGAAGAGCAAGTGGTTGAAGAGGTCAATGGAGATAGCCAAGGTCAAATAATTGACAATAGTGTTGAAGGAAGCATTGAGAAGAAGAAGGGTGAAGGTAGTGAAAAGAGCAAGGAAGTTGGGAAAGACAAGCAACCATCAACATCTTATCAACCATCAAGGTTTGAACCACCACCGCCTTATCCCGAGAGGATTGTTGAGAGGAGATTGAATGACAAGTACAACAAGTTTATGGCTATGCTCAAGTCACTTCACATCAACATTCCATTCCTTGAAGCCATGACTCAAATGCCACCCTATGCAAAATTCCTCAAGGAACTCCTCTCCAACAAAAAGAAGCTAAGTGATGAGTGTATCACTCTTCCTCATCAAGTTAGTGCCCTAGTGCAAAGAACCTTGCCTACCAAGCAATGTGATCCGGGAAGCTTCACTCTTCCGGTCAAGATTGGTGATATGGAGACCACGGGTGCACTAGCCGATCTTGGGGCAAGTGTGAGCCTCATGCCACTATCCATTGCAAAGAAGCTCAAGTTCGAGATGATACCTTCAAGAAAGGTGATTCAATTAGTCGACCGGTCCACAAAATTCCCATGCGGTGAGTTAGAAGACGTTCCTATCAAGATTGGGAATTTGTTTGTGCCTTGCGATTTTGTGGTGATGGATATGGAGGAGGACCCTCATACTCCTCTTATCCTTGGAAGAGAGGCACTCAAGAACATGGGAGCGGTCGTCAATTGCAAAGATAATACCATTACATGTGAGGTGGCCAATGAGAAGTACAAGTTTGAATTCTCAAAGACTTTGAAGCAACCTATGGTAGAGAAGATTTGGCGGGTGGACTTGGTGGACTCCGAACTTGATGAATTGGTGAAGTCTCATGAGGTATTTAAAGATAAGGGTGATGAAGACCTCCCATGTGAGGAGGTGGGTGAAGGAGAATCTTTGTGTGCCTTGGAGGTTGAAAGCCTTGAAGGTGAAACTCATCCCGAGACTCAAGGAGCCGTGGATGAGCTCCCATCGATCCAAAGTGAGTCTAAGGAGGAGAGTTCCACGCCTCCTCCCAAGGTAGAACTAAAACCCCTCCCTCCTTCTCTCAAATATGCTTATTTGGATGATGATTGCTTACATCCTATTATTGTCAATGCTAACCTCGATGACACCTCATTGCAAAAATTAATTGAGATTTTAAAAAAATATAGGAGTGTTATCGGGTATAGCATTGATGATATTAAGGGGATTAGCCCTAGCTTGTGTATGCATCGCATTCATCTTGAGGATGATCATGCCTCTTCCATTGAACCTCAAAGGCGGTTGAATCCGAATTTGAAGGAAGTGGTTAAGAAGGAAATCCTCAAACTACGTGAAGCGGGGATCATTTATGCTATCTCCGATAGCAAATGGGTGAGCCCGGTTCATGTGGTTCCCAAAAAGGGAGGCATGACAATCATACAAGATGACAAGGGGAATGATATCTCCACCCGCACTGTCACGGGGTGGAGAATGTGCATTGACTATAGGAGGCTTAATAAAGCCACTAGAAAAGATCATTTCCCCTTGCCATTTATCGATCAAATGTTGGAAAGGTTGGTGAAGCATTCACACTATTGTTTTCTTGATGGTTATTCGGGTTTCTTTAAAATCCCAATTCACCCGGATGACCAACATAAAACAACCTTCACTTGTCCATTTGGGACATTTGCCTACCGAAGGATGCCCTTCGGATTGTGCAATGCCCCATCGACTTTCCAACGATGTATGACAGCAATCTTTTCTGATATGATCGAAAATGCAATAGAAGTTTTCATGGATGATTTCAGTGTTTGTGGTTCGTCTTTTGACCTATGCTTGCACAATCTCGAAAAGGTTTTAAAGAGGTGTCAAGAGACGAACCTTGTGTTGAATTGGGAAAAGTGCCATTTTATGGTCGAGGAGGGCATTGTCCTCGGGCATAAAGTGTCCATTAATGGTATTGAGGTAGACCCGGCAAAGGTCTCGGCGATAGAAAAGCTACCCCCACCATCATCGGTGACCGGGGTACGTGCCTTCTTGGGGCACGCCGGATTCTATCGCCGATTTATCAAAGATTTTGCACAAATAGCGAGACCTTTGACGAGTTTACTTCAAAAAGAGGTGGAGTTCAAATTCGATGATGCTTGCACTAAGGCATTTGAAACCTTGAAAAATGCTTTAGTGAATGCGCCTATAGTGCAAGCACCGAATTGGGAACTCCTGTTTGAACTAATGTGTGACGCGAGTGATAATGCAGTTGGAGCAGTCCTTGGGCAAAGGAAAGAAAAGAAATTGAATGTGATCTCTTATGCAAGCCGGACTTTAGATACGGCACAAAAGAATTACACCACCACGGAGAAGGAAATGTTGGCGGTGGTCTTCGCTTTTGACAAGTTTAGACCCTATTTGGTGTGCAACAAGGCCATTGTCTACACCGATCACTCCGCGGTGAAGTATTTAATGAGCAAAAAGGATGCTAAGCCGCGTCTAATCCGATGGGTCCTTCTCTTACAAGAATTTGACATTGAAATACGGGATAAGAAAGGAAGTGAGAACCTAGTGGCTGACCACCTCTCAAGGTTGCCGTTAGACCACCCTTCTTACCTTGACAAAGAGGATCCCATCGATGATGAGCTTCGAGATGACTCTCTTATGGCGATCGTTACCAACACCATCCCTTGGTTCGCTGATATTGCAAATTATTTAGCAAGCGGGGTGGTACCTCATGACTATGATGCTCGACAAAGGAAGAGGTTCTTCAAGGAAGTTAAGAGGTATTTTTGGGATGATCCAAGCTTGTACAAGAAGTGTAGTGACGGTTTGTTCCGGAAATGTGTGGCAAATCATGAGATGGAAGGTATTATGGAACATTGTCATTCACTACCTTGTGGAGGTCATGGAGGTGTCAACAAGACCGTGGCAAGGATCCTAGGTTGCAAGCTTTGGTGGCCAACTATGCGCAAAGATGTTCACAAGTTCATCCTTCGATGTGACCGATGCCAAAGGATGGGAGGAATCACAAAGAGAAATGAAATGCCGCAACAATCAATCTTAGAAGTTGAGCCATTTGATGTATGGGGAGTGGACTTCATGGGTCCGTTTGTCTCCTCATGTGGGAATTTGTATATCCTTGTGGCTGTGGATTATGTGACTAAATGGGTGGAAGCGATACCATCACCCACAAATGACCACAAGGTAGTGTTGAAGTTGCTCAAGAAGATCATCTTTCCTAGATTTGGGGTGCCACGGTGCCTAATTAGTGATGGCGGATCTCATTTCGCCAAGAAACAACTCGAAGCACTTTTGAAGAAATATGGGGTACATCATAAGGTTGGACTCCCTTACCATCCACAAACCCAAGGGCAAGTGGAGGTGTCCAACAGAGAAATTAAGAGTTTGCTCGAGAGGATGGTCAACAAGTCTAGAAAAGATTGGTCCCTAAGGCTGGATGATGTACTATGGGCCTTACGGACCGCTTACAAGACACCGATTGGCACCACGCCATATCGACTTGTCTATGGTAAGGGATGCCACCTTCCGGTGGAATTGGAGTACAAGGCATGGTGGGCTGTAAAGGAACTCAACATGGACCTTCACTTGGCCGGAGAAAAGAGGTTACTCAAGCTCAACGAGTTGGAAGAGTTGAGGTATGATGCTTATGAGAGCTCTAGACTCTACAAAGAACAAACCAAGAGGTGGCACGACAAAAGGATTCGAGATCGTGACTTCGAGGTGGGTAACAAGGTTCTTCTCTTCAACTCACATCTCCGACTCTTTCCCGGGAAGCTCAAGTCCAAATGGGTGGGGCCGTTTACAATCACCAAAGTAACCCCCTATGGCTCGTTCGAATTGGAAAATCATGAAGATGGGAGCCGGTTCATGGTGAATGGGCAACGGATCAAAAGATACTATGATGAAGGAGATATTGGAAAGATCGGTTGCCTAATGCTTGGGACGGTCCACACCGTTCCTCCCCCTTAGCTTTATTGCTCGTGACGTAACGTCAAGCTAGGGACGTTAAACTAGCATGCTTTGTAGTATATTGTGAATATTTGTCTTTGAACTATCTCTTTAGTTACTTTTTTGTTTTAAGTACTTTGCAAAAATCCGGAGGATTTTTCCCCAAAGAGGGGATGGTTTATGTTGGTTATCGTTAGCCAAAATGCTATAAACCGAAGGGCACGACCTCTTGGCTCAACCAATCAATGGTTGAGTCGGGTACTTAGGTCGCATCCTATAGAAGTACTAACGATTTTGGTTTGAGTGATATTTGAGTGTTTGCAGGTTTGGGAAATAATGCTTTTAAAGCCAAAAATCCGACAGTCTAGAGCGGGCGCTCTAAACAGAGGGCGGGCGCTCTAAACAGAGGGCGGGCGCTCTAAACAGAGGGCGGGCGCTCTGCATCATTGGGAATTATTCAGAACACTTGAGGCCAAAATCCGAGAATTTAGAGCGGGCGCTCTAAGTGTAGAGCGGGCGCTCTGATTTTAAGGGGGCTAAGGAAGGAAAATTTCGAGAATTTAGAGCGGGCGCTCTGATTGTAGAGTGGGCGCTTTGAAGGTCCCTCAGAAATTCTACATTTTTGGTGCTAAAATCCGAGAAGCTAGAGCGGGCGCTCTGGTCAGAGAGCGGGAGCTCTGAGTTTTGGGTGAAAAATTGACTAAGTGTGGGAAAATTGCGCAGCTTTAGAGCGGGCGCCCTGGTCTTAGAGCGGGCGCTTTGATTTTCAACCCAGAAACCTGATTTTTCAGCGAAATGTTAGAGCGGCCGCTCTACCCTTAGAGCGCCCGCTCCGACCCTCATTTCAGACTTTGCGTTTTATCCCCTTTTAATTTTGAGCACCCAAATTCTCACCTCAAACTCCCTATCCCTATCCCTTCTCTCACCTCAAACTCCCTCAACTTCTTCCTCCATAACCAAACCTTCATCTCCTCCAAATCTCCACCTTCCAACTACGAATTCCTCTAAAATTCACAAATTATTCATCCCCTATCTCCAAAAATCATACATCTCCATCAAGAATTCAGCACCTAGTCCGGATTTCATCAAGAATTGAAGCGGGTTCTACCGGGTTCGCGTCGGGCCAAGTCGGGTTCTTCTTCAATTTCAACTCTAGGCTAATTTGTCTCCAATTGTTGGTATAATCCTACTCTTACTAAGTTAATTTTCCCTATTTCTTTGGATATTTGCTTATTAAGGTTGGCTTAATTGGAGAATTGATGGTGAATGAATGGGTTTTGTGTTTTATGTGGTGAAAATTTGTTGTGAATTGTAGTGTGTTGTTTGTTGTGGTGCTTTGGCAAGGGAAAATTATTGTGGATTTTTGCTAGGTTTTGGTTTGTAGAAAGTTTTGGTTTTAGAATTGGTGGTTGTGCAAAGTTTTGGAGAGTTTTGTTTTTGTGGTCATTGTGTAGAATTGTTGGAAATTGTTGGGTTGTTGTGGTGTGTTGCTTTGGAAAATTTCTATATTGTTGTTGTAAGAAATGGCTGGTGGTTCAAAGAGGCAAAGAGCCGAACCAAGGAGTGGTAATGTAGGAGAAAGTAGTGGTGCCGGTAGTAGTGGTGGGCATGCTCAACCCACTCAATTCAACATTACCCTGCCACATGCGGCCCAAAGGACCAAATTGGCCGCATTGGATAGGAGGGCAATTAATCCAACTCTCTTCTATTCCCAACACGACTGTTATATGATTGGAATAGACGAGAAGGTTAGGGAGCTTGCAGTGAATCTGGGGTTTGATGCGTTCTTGGATTGTAGATTGCCAAATGATTACATCACCGCAGATACTTCCTACTACTACCCCACCCAACCGCCTCTAACTTACCGCCCCCTAACATTGGAGTTTCTTGCTAGCTTCGAGTTAAATCAAGAAGAGGGTATGGAAGGCATTGATGCATTCAAAGTAAAATTCCGGTTGTTCAACAAAGGCCGCCACATTACCCTCCGTGCTTTCAATGAACTATTTGGTTGGGACCCAAATGCTCGAATCTTGGATACCTCCGGACTTGACGGTAAAGGTTATATAGAGGGGTACAATCCACAAGAATTTTGGGCCCGAATCACGAGTGGGGCTAGAGAATTCCAATCAAACTCCTCCAAGGCCTCAGAGATCCACCATGCCGCCTTACGGTACTTTCACCGGATGCTTGCATATATTTTCTTCTCCAGAAAAGATCTAGGTAAAATGAGCGATCAAGAGTTATATCTTCTTTGGAGAGCTACCGAGGGTGCGCTTCTTTACCCACCTGCCACCCCGGAGCACAAGATCAATCTAGGGTATCTGTTTGCCAAGAGATGTAAGGCAATAAGGGACTCCCCCCTCTTGACTGGTCCTATCTTTATGGGAGGGATGGTCACGTATATCGCCTTCTAGTACAGATACAAGACCCAGCTGCAGCAGATGGAGAGCTTGAACATGGCAGCCGAATTGAACATAGAGAAGATGAAAAGAATGCAATTCATTTCGGATTCCACGGGAGTCACGGGTAAGGCCTTCATTTGGCGGATCCGAGACGTCCCTTGGTGCTACATGCCATGTCCGTTCATGATGAATCCGCCCCCGGGAACTGAGTTACCATGGCAAGTCCCTATGGAGCAAATTCACGAGAATGACCTCTCCCAGCCCGAGATTGATCATAGAAATGAAATCAGGCAAGCGAGGCGGCAACAACAACAATTCCAGCAACATCAAGAGCAACAACAGCAACAGTTTCAGCAGCAGCAACAAGAGCAATTTCAACAATTTATTTCTCAGGCACAGCAGCATCTTCAGCAGCCCCCCCAGTTCTCGGGGGGAGGTGAGCCCTCTTCCTCTTCTGCATTTAATATTGAGCAAGCTTTCGCTAGCCTCACTCTGGAGGTTAGGAACCTTGCTCAAGCCCGGCCTAGGGAAAGAGAGGAGGCCCCTGCTCAGTCTCCTGGTCCCACTTTTGATATTTATCAAAACCATATTTATGATTACCATGTGGACCAGGGACATTTTAGCCCATGTGTCAACTACCCCTACTACCCTCCGCAGCACGGGCCTGTCCCGAATTGGGAGCCCCCTCAGGTAGATGACAATGGGAACCCCATTCCTCGTACCGGCGGCCAATACCCCTATTGGCAAGGCCCCGGTACCCTGCATGACCCTCCCCACTCCTTCCCCCCCCTACAACTACCAGCGCCCAGGTGGGTGTGATTACCTCAGTTATCCCGCCTATCCTTATCAGGGCGACGGCTTTCCCCCCGGTTATTACGGTGGGTGGGAACCATATGGGCCGCCATGCGATGTTGATTATGATTGGGCGCCCCCTGTAGTTGTAGAGGGAGAGGAAGAGGAAGACTCTGAGGAATAGATGATCATTTCTTTTGACCCCCCCCACCCTTGACTATTACATGTTTTATCGCACCGAGACGGTGCCTGGTTTTAGTTGGGGGGGTGCCTTAGCATTTTCATATCTAGGGGCAAATGAAAAGATCATTTTGGGGATGAGCAGCCTTTCCTATGCTTGCTTGTGCTTAATAATCTGTTGGCTTGTATCTGTTGGTTTGTATTATACATGATCACTTTTCCTTTTTCTTCTTTATTTTGTTTTCTAATCTTTTTGCTTTGGAGTTCTGGTATTTCTCACTTTTTGGCAGGTTGTATACTACTTTTGGAAGGAGCCAAGGTTGGTTGACTTGGAACCCATCATTCTTTTTATGTTTTGGATTGGCATGGCTCCGGTGAGATCTTTCCAAACTCTCTTCTATTTATTTTATCTTGCTTAGTTCCTAGGAGCGGAGTTAGGATTAAGTTGATTGATTCATGGATGTTTGCATACTTGGAATTGTGTACTGAGAATTGTGTGAATTGATGCTTTCATTCTTGAGTTCCTCTTCTATCCTTCTATCCCTTCCTTTCTATTTTTGTTGAAGAGTAGCAACGGGGCGAGGTTCACACCTCGTGAGAGGCGCCCGGCTTTATGCCTAGGAGGACGTGCATTCAATTCACGTACCTTCTACCGCCCCCACTTATGGAATTTATTCCAAACGAAGTCCTACTTCTCTTGTTGCTCTTCAATGTTTTCTTTTTCTTTTTCTTTCTCTTAGTGTTATCCAAGGCAAGTGTTAAAACTTTGTTTTGTGTTTGGCTGAATTAGTAGCTACAATGTATGAACATATATGAGTTGGTTCCTTGGTTTGATAGGTTTACAAGGTCTTTAATGTTTTGGTTGAAAATCACATAGCTTCATTGCTCAAATGACTCATATTGGACATATCTTGGGCTATTTAGGCCTTGATCCCTTTTGTCCTCGGTTTGTGGTTGTGGGCGTAGCTCATCTTGTGAATGAAAGCTAGGTGGCTAGAAATTTGGAGACTTAGTGTTTTGCTACTTGATCTAAAACTCGCTCCATTTGACTCTTGAGACCGCGACCGAATCGACTCATAGGATGATAAAGGCATTCATTTCGGGATAAGGGCATAATTTTTCGTTCTTTTTAGATCCTTTTTTTTATTTCCTAGGACACCTTTACTTTCAAATTTCAGGTTTTTGGGTTTACATTCACCTTTTGCGTACCCCCTTGAGCCTTCCACTTTTTGTCTACCCGCATTACAAGCCTTATGAACCTAATTTTATTTTCACCTTTATAGAAATGAGTGAAACTCGAGCTTGGCTTTGTATCTAAGTTAAAAGTTTGGCATAGTGGATGTCTATAATGTAAATTGCAAGGGACGTGCTTGTTTCCCCAATTAAATCTTTTGGTATAAAAAAAAAAAAAAAAAAAAGTTGGAATAAGAATGCATAAGTAAGGCATCGATCTTGTATATAGTTTAGAGTTAGTTGGGGGGTATAATACCCACCAACTAAGGTTAGTTGGCCTTGGTTTTGCTCGATTCATTAATGTTTCACTCTTAGGA
Source organism: Chenopodium quinoa (assembly GCF_001683475.1). Lineage (NCBI taxonomy): Eukaryota > Viridiplantae > Streptophyta > Magnoliopsida > Caryophyllales > Amaranthaceae > Chenopodium > Chenopodium quinoa. Next base: position 720,122 of record NW_018742359.1, read on the forward strand.
GCTTACACCACCAGCCAGAATTTTTTTTTTAACCCTTACCCCAAGCCATTTTATTGCACCTTAAAAGCCCTTTGGACCTTGAGTGATTGAGTAAATGTCGGTGGAGAGAGTCATGGGTCGAGCTTTTAGATTGGATTTGCATTTACTAAGTTAGGGCAATCCTACCTTGCCCACCTCCTTGTTGTTCTCCTAATTCTCTTGTGGAATTCGAGACGACTAGCCGCCTAGTGTACATGATCGAGATGAGGAAGGTTGCCTTGGTGAGGGACAATTGGAGGATAGGATCTTTATAGTCCAAGCTTTTGAGCATGAGCTATGTGGCCTTCAACCAGGAGCATTAGCTAGCTTGTCCACCTATCTTGTCAAGAAGCTTGCGCATCCTTGTGATTGAATTGTAGTGAAAGTTCAACCATTCATGTTTGTGTTTCTTTCCCTTTTTATTTTTCTATTTTTCTATTTGTCTCTAAGAACCTTGCCTTGATTTAGTGCGAAGTTGTGGGTTAATCTCTCTCGAAAACCCTCACGAGAGCATACTCGTCCTCCTAAGTGACTTGGGGGTTTAAATGGCTTGTCGTTTACGCTAAAAACGACCGTGATTCCTACGAAAGTGAGTTAGTGTATAGACTTATGCTTTTGGTTATTTTTGTTTGCTTATTTTACTTCGCTCGAGGACGAGCAAAGGACTTAGTTGGGGGGAATTTGATCAGTGGCCATTTGGCCCACTTTTCTACTTCGTTTCTTCCCCGATTGAGCCCTTTGTTTGCCCTTTTTCCTCTATTTTAGCTTAGTTTTGTTATTATTGAGCATATTTGTTACTTGGAGTGGTTTTGAGTCATTTTTGGCTCATTTCCTAAGGTTTTATTCCCTCTCCTTTAACCCATTTCAATTTGCTCCTATTAGAACCTTTCCTATGATTTGTGTTTTCCATCTTACAGGTCCTCCCGTGGCTAAGAAAGCAAGGATTGGATGCAAGGATTAGGCATGCTTTGGAGTCAAAGGGATTGGAGCATTAGAGCCCAAAATATGAAGGAAAGAAGAGTTCAGAGCGGGCGCTCTAGATATGGAGCGGGCGCTCTGTATTCCTTGCTGCAGAAAAACCAAGTATCAACCCTCAGAGCGGGCGCTCTAATGTTGAAGCGGGCGCTCTAGCTCCCAGAATAATCAGAGCATTTTCTCCGAGACTTCAGAGCAGGCGCTCTGGCCTTAGAGCGGGCGCTCCGTGTTCCCCTGACCGATTTGAACTCTGCTACACGCGTAGGCCGACGGCTCTAATTATTTTACTCTGCACGTGATGCCTAAAATTTTGGGCCTTGATTTGGGTTAGGTTTTAGAGGAGGGTATAAATACCTCTCTTCCTTGTAATTGAGAAGAAAGAGGTAGGTAGAGAGAGAAATATTAGAAAATCAGATTTCAGCTTATTGTTTTCTTTCTTTCTTTTGCACTTTAGATTAGTTAGGGTTTAGTTCCTCATTAGATCTAAAACACTACTCTTTGTTACTCTCTTTCATTTTCAATCCAAGATTAAATCTTTTGGTATTATTTCTATCCCTACTCTTTATTTATTGCTTTATTTATCTATTTTAATTAGTTTTAGCTTATCTTTAGTTGTTATTTCAAGTCAATAGAATAGTTTAATGTCTTAGTTGCCTCCTTGTTTAAACTTGCAATTTCTGGTTTTGATCCTTTATTTTCTTGCTATTAGTATAATATTATCCTTATTTGCTTAGATTTCATGCTATTTAGAATAGATTACAAGTAGACTTAACATATTCTCTTTAAAGTTAACTTCTTTAGTAAAGTTTAATCATCCTATTTTCTGGTTTTAGCCATGTTTCTCTCATTAAACTTAGTTTTTGCTTTTGTTAATGTTCTTGTGTGCTTTGGTATGACCCTTCCTTCTCTAGGCTAGGTTTCTAGCTAGGGGAGGGGGAAATGATGAACTAATGATGAAATGAATGATATGTGGTGCAAGATTGGGTAGATTGAGAAGTTTTGCAATTGATTCCAACCTAGGTTTTAGTTGTTAGGAATTAGAGATTGATCACCTCTAAGACCCTATTTTGTGTTGCATGCTAGTTGCGCGAGAGTGAGCTTGTATGTGATGATGACTAGGTTAGGGATGACCTCGACCACCGAGGCGGGGTTGGGTAGGCGGTGTTTAGGTGAGCCCGAGAGGGAATCCTAGATGTTGGACCATAGGCCCCAATTGTTTGGTTGACCGATTGAACCATTCTTGTTGCCTCTAATTGTTGAAATCATTGTTAGTTAGGAATTCTCCCCTATCCCCTAGTGTTTGCTGTTCCTTGATTTTCGAAGTTTTATACCTCTGCTTGTTGCTTGTTAATTTAGTTCTTAGTTTATTTGTTTCCCTAGTAGCTATAGATAAATCCATCAAAAATTTATTCCTCCCTTTTCAATTGACTTATAAGTGATCTAAGCAAGAGACGTTTGACCTTCCCTGAGGATTCGACCCCTCTTCCACTATGCTACCTTTGGTTAGTTTAGGACGTGGGTTTTCTTTTTATTCTTGACTCGACCTTTAGGAACTAACGACACCTAGGGGGCCGATCATTATGGGGGTCTGGTAGTGATGGTCATTGAAATTTGTCCTTTTAAGTTGGGAGCTAAGGTATAAGGAGAGATTTATTTCTTTTAGATTATTCAAAGAAAGGATTGTTTTGAGCAGAAATGACAAAGATGGGATTATTAGTTTCCATTTTTCCTTATATTTATAACAATACATATAATATACTTCGTAGTCATCAAAATAATATGTGCCTGTAGGTATGCATGAGAGGCGTCCTTCAAGTAGGCACAAGGATTATGTTGCACACTATTTTCGGACTGTGATTGATTTCAATATTTGAGATTTTGCACGATTAAATACGAGAAAATACAAGTTAGTCTTTATGATTGACAAATTTTTTTAAATACTTATGGGTAAAACAGTTAAACTCGAGAAGAATTTGAGAAAACGGCTTACTTGTATTGATATTCATACGATATATATAGTACAATATAAGGAGACCTAACTTGCCTAAAACTCTTTAAAGATATACATGCCAAATATAACGATACAACAATAATATTAACATAACCAACTGACTTCTAATACTCCCCCTCAAGTAGGAGCGTGTAGATCACGAAAGCCTAACTTCCGCAATAGAAACCCAAAATGTTGACAACCAAGAGCCTTCGTAAGAATAACTTCCAATTGATGATTTTTCGGAACATCGGAAGTAGAAAGATTACCCTTCAACAACTCATGACGAACACACGACAATCTACCTTTATATGTTTTGTACGATCATGAAACACCGGATTTTTCGCAATATGCAAAGTCGACTAACTATCACAATACAACTGCATAGGCTGGGAATGACCAATCCCAAGAGAAAATATTAATGCTTTCAACCATTTCAACTAACAAGTAGCAACAGCCATGTAACGATGAAGGAATTATGTTTTCGTCAAGTGCAATTACTAGATATATTATTGGATCGATATTATGGAGTCAACTAGTTCATTCTTTTGGGTCGTCATTATCTATTGCTAGACGTGATCAATGATCTTTAGGCTAGTAAAATAGTCTAAAGCCCAATATAATGGATCCTATTGTGAGGAGTATAGCCCGTCGTTGGGAATCCCATTTCCTCTATGCCCTTGGCCCTTTAAAAGCCTAGGACTTTACACTTTTCAGGGTGTGTTGGGATTTGAATTTCTAACTGTTTAGGGGACCTTGAATTAGAATTGAGTCAATCATTACCTTTTTTTTATTTTAAGAAACCAATAGAGAGCCGCCAATGAGTTTTAGGAAAATTCATAAACTTCGTTCATGCCTTTCTCCCAAGTAGAGTTCAAGGCATATTTAGCATGAATCATAAGTTTACCCATGCCCAAATTGGTCTACTAGTACCAGAAATGAGTTCGAGAATGACAGTACTAAGATAACGTTCCCTTTTGAGGGGAATCGTCATCCTAGCCCTAGTGCGGCCTCTACTAGCTCTTCCTTTATCACAATTTCATTGCCAAACAATATATGCAACGTGATACCTAAAACTAAGTTAATTGATTTTATTTACATGCGTTAAGCATAAAAAGATTACATTGCAATGAATGTCGTTATTCTTATTTAATTAAAATTTGTAAAAATAACAAAATAAACAAGATTTGCCTTGACTTAAGTGATAAAACAATGAATCAATTTATTCAATTCTAGTCTTGTTTAACGAAAGAATACTATGTTGAATTGATTAATTAAAAGTTTATTTAAAGTGATCAAGTAACATTAATTAATTGATTTATGTGATTTAGGACAAGAAAAGAAAAGTGATTTAACTAAGTGCTCGTGAATTACCACTTTTCCTTGCTAGATCTTCGTTTTGAATGCAAATGGACTCCTTCTTGTTCAGGAACCTCCACCGTAAGAAAAAAAATAATAAGAGGGGTGAGTGTTTAGGACAAAAGGGTCTAATTATTGCATAAGTTCACATACTGTTATTGCTGAATTTCTAGTTATTTTTCTGTGTGTTCAAACCTCGTTTTGAGCCTCTATTTATAGAGAATGGTTGAGATTAGGGTTTAGGAGATTCTGCCGTAGTAGGGGGCGAGTGCAACTCTAGAGGTTACGTGTGGCTTCCGCGCACAAGTGGAGGAGTGGCGCTGCACAGGGTAGCATGACTTATGTTCTTGGGCGTGGTTGTATGGTAAGATTTGATTACGTATCTTTCTGGAATTCTGAATCTTCGCAAGCGCAACACTGAGAGTTAACTTGGGCTGCTGCGCGCAACTATGTAAGTTGCGCGTGACTGCCGAACGCAACTTCTTGAGTTGCGCGTGGACTTTTCTGCAGCAGCTCTAGGTTTTAACCTACATGCCCTAAATCCATCTGAAATTAGGTTAAACTCTTGGATTAGGCCTAATTTCTGATCGGGCTTAGTCTTGTTGAGCTTTAGTTCATTTTGTTTGGGTCAAGCTAGTTTATTTTATTTGTTTAGGCTTCAATCAGTAGTCCATTAACATTCTTTACTGCAATCTAGCACAAAGATGGAATTATTTATCGTCATATCACTTTCGGTCGAGACAGGGGACCAAAAGTAGATGTCTACAGTTAGCCCCCACTTTAATCGAGTCTAGAATAGACGATGATCAAAGTAATCAAGGAAATAGATCCGAGACTCATTCTGCGAAGTTCCTTGAAGATAAGGAATCTTTCAGTAGTGTTGACAATGTCGAAAGTATCCTCAGTTTGATAAATGTTAAAGACAAGTATCAACGAAGATCAAAGTATTTTTGAACTTAGTGTGCTAAAGAGTCTAGGTTAACCCTTTGCAAAACTAGAACTCTTTTACAAGTAAAGGCTGTCTTGGGTGATGTCATGTTATGAAAAGGTATCAGGTATAAAAAGATTAAAAGAGGATGATACCCTCTCAATATATGTGGCATCGGCTGTAATACCACGTTTTTATACGATTTATAAATTAAAGTATTATTTTGTAACATATTTTAATAATTTGAAATGAATTATTTCTGGTATTTTAATATTTAAAAAGGAGTATTTAAATTAAAAACCCCTTTATTAATCATTGAAATGGTTTTGGAAATATTTTATTTTTAAAATTTTTAAAATTTGGGACATAGTTAATTTATGAAAGAATTTTAAAATAGAGTCAACACCTAGTTTGAGTGGGAGTATGAATCATTAAGGGTAAAAAGGGGAAGTTAAGTTAGGAGGGTTTTTGAGTGAAGTATAAAATACCCACCTAAGAGCAAATTTAGACTTTGCCCAAGGTGGAGAATACCCAAAGGTAAACTCTCTCTCTCTCTCTCCTCTTATTTCTCTCTCTCCCTTAATTTTTCCCCTCTCCTTCACAAACACTCACATACACGCAGCACCAAGGGTGACCGACCACCACCACCACTTCCCACCGGTCGGCCACTACCATCAGCAGCAGCAACAACCGCCGGCAGGGAGGGCGGCATCTGCCCCCTCCCCTTCATGTGTGTGTGTGGTTTTAAAAAAAATATATATAAAATTCTTGCTTTAATTTTTATTAAGCTTTGATGATTGTTGCTTTGGATATTTTGTGATGAAATTATGGTGATCTTGATGGTGCTTAATGTATATAATTTTCAGATTTGGTTTTATATGAAAAAGCCCCAAATTGATTAAACCATAGGTTTCTAAATTGATATTTATTTAAAGAAATTAATTGTGGTTGATTAATACTATTGAAATTGATGTTTTTAAATTAAATTACAGTAAGTTTGAGTGTTTTTATAGTTTCGGAATTTTTATATAGAGGCTAAATTAAGGTTTTCTTGAAAGGATTTTAAGTACCCATTTATTGGGAATAAAATTAAGTGGTTCTAAATAATTTTGAACATGTTTAGAAGATTTAAAAGTGTTTTAAAGTGTGTTTATATTGCTAAAAATTTAATAAGAATAGGTATTAATGTCTCTTGATGTTTGTGGGTTGTAGGAGACTTCCAAGTGAGTGATTTCGAATAGTCGTGGTGATTTTGAGATCATGTTCGAGGTACGTCCACGTACTCGATATTTATTAAGCGTGTAGAAGTATGCTAGGATTTATTTTAATTGGTTTCAATTAGTATCATGCTAGGAATTGGTTGGAATTGGTGAATTGAATTGGATTGTTGAATTGAAATGGTTTTTGGTAAATTATTTATGAAGCATGATTGTTTGAAATAATTTATTTGTTGGGATTGGTGATCATGGATTATTATTATTGAACCACACTTTTATTATTGGCATGATTGATGACATGTTTAATTAAACTAAATGTTTTATTTGGTTTGGAATATAAAAAGGGAATTTTATTATGGTTCATATAATTTTTATTGATGCTATAAGCATGGAATTGAGCTACTAAGCGGCTTAGTACACAGGAATAAAATATATTGTGGTGCCTAAGTGCACTTAAGGTGTTCCAAACACCGAGGGATAGGACTTGCGGTGCATTATGCGCTTAAGGTGTTTTAACACCGAGGTAGTTTAAAAAGGGTTCAACATTAAATTTATTTTTGATCACTAATTATTCAAGAATTGAATTGAATTGTATTGATTGGTTGTGTTGTGTATTGAGAGTCATCACCAAGTCTAAAATGTAACTAACGTAAAGTGAAAAAGGTTACGCACCAAAACTCTTGGAACGTATATACCTTGACTATGAAACATATGGGGGGAGTTATGTGACTTTATATTTGACCATAACTTCTACTAGGAGTACAGGGCGCCGTATTTTCCTTTTATTTTATTATGCGCATGATTTCCATCACTCACAAGTGACAATTATGCTTACCCGGTTAGCTCCCGAAGTAGTTTACCTCAATTTATTTGGGGTAGGGATTTGGTTGGAAACCCGTTCGATGCGTGATCAATTAAATGAACAATTAGATTGTCTATGGTATGAGTTGTATGTTGTGTGCTTGAAAAACAGGTGCAAGAAGGTATGTTGTGTGATGCTAGGTTATAAGCATATTAGTGTGATTCGTTTACACTTATTTACTCAGCATGCTGATTGTGTGTTTGTATGTTTGTTTGGCATTGTCTTTATCTTGACTCTACGACGACCCATTTCTAATGGAGAGTAGTGGGGACAAAGTAAAGAGAACCTTTTCAGGTGATGCGGAAAATTCATGTTGGGGCATGAGTGAAGAGCAAATATTGTGTAGTTTTTATGAGAATATGATGTGTTTATTTGCCTTGAATATTATTTGTTTGCTTGTGAGACTAAAGTAATGATTTTAATTGTTTGGTTTGGGATTTTGAAAGAGCCTACAATGGTTCTAAGTTGTAAGTTGACTTTGTTTGACTTTGGTTTGAATTTACTTTCGTTTGGTTTGACTTTGAAGTTAGTTTTTATGTTTTAAAAAGGATTTCTGAAACGAGTCTTCCGCTGTGTGTATTTGATAATTTCCTTAGCCGTTATCACGGTGGCGGTAATGTCTTAGAATTTCTTATTTGGTATTTCAAAAAGGGCAAAACAGGTATTTTAAAAGAAAGGAATTTCTAGGGTGTTACATCGGCGGTCTAAGTCTCTTGATTTGTCATTGAAACTTTAGTCCATGATTTTAACAAAAGAAAGATGATAAAAGGGTTGCGTAGCCTAACACTTGAATAAAAGATTGGCATTCGCTGCCAAAACAAAGATTCAATGTCCACAAGATGGAAATACACATCTTAGCACCGGAGGCGTGTATCCAAATCCAGTGAGAGAGATGAAAATCAACAACTTGCTTAGCAATTTTGTCCGCAAGATGAAAACACGCATCTTAGGACTGGGGGCACGTGTCTAAATGGGTGCAGCTTCAGCATTGGCTGCTCTTTATATAGGGGTAGACGGACACCCTAACTGTCTGGTGAAGCAAGATCGTTTTCAAGCTAACCGTATTTGCATATTCGTGCAACGGGGGTAGAAATTGCCACGTAGTCGGCGCGCTTTGTCGACTCGTAAGCAAACGCATTAAAGAGATTCTATCATTTTTAACGAGAGGCAGATCACGTTGCTAGTGCAATTTTACGCAGCACGTACGCGATACAATTTTACATAGTATGTTACGTTATATAGTTTTACGCAGTATGTTACGCGGTATTTTTGTTAAGTAACGACAAAAATACAAAAACATGGCATTTCTTAAAGGGCAGTACAGAAAAAATGCCAAACTGTCTATGGGAGCTTTTACGTGAAGCACCACTACGTGATATTTTTCCAACATCATCCGGGAAAATATCCAAAACGTATGTTTGGGAAGGCACAAAGCACGGTGTGCATGCAAGATGATGCAAAAATTTATCAAAGAAGAAAATAAACTATAACATGCAAAGCAATAAAAGGATTTTGAAAAATCCACGCGTTATTACGTCTAACAATGCACGAAACCATTAGAAAAAAATTAAAACAGATCAAAATCCGGATACCGGTCTTTTAAGTGACTAGTATCCGCACGCAATTCTGGAAGTGGCGCTGACCTGGGGCGTGCATGATTCAGAGTTGCGTTGTGTTGCCACGCGTAACTGCTAGAGTTGCTCGGGGTATTTAAATCAGTAAAAAATAAGCGAAGAGCGCGATATGCAACTCACTTCTCCCTTCGCAATTTTTCACCATTTTCGACCCTTTCTCTCTCTAAAAAGCTTGGTTATTGCCTCCATTTGAAGCTAAAGAAAGGAAATCTTGCTTCCAATTCTATTTTGCCACAATCCAATGTAAATTTTATTTGTTATTTTCGCGGATTTTGGTCAAAATTGGGGAATTTCGAACCGATGAACCCTAAAATTTGATTTTGGGGTTTTTTAATTCGGTCTATAATTATTGAAATTGTTTGTTCCATGTTGTCATGCTATGTTTAAGGAGTGTTTTGCAACAAATTTCATGAAATATAGTTAAGTATTGAACCTTGAATGAGCATGTTTAGGTTTATGTTCGTTTAAGCAATTTTCCTTTGATTTTCATGTATGAATTGCTACTTTGCTTGCTCATTTGGTTATACTTGTTGATTATGAGATAAATTATAGTAATATGGCTAAAATTATACACATGAATTGTGTTTGGAAACTTTTGAGTTCGAGAAAATGGCGCGAAACGTATTATGTTTGTATTTTTGCCATTCTTTTTTTAGAAAAATTGATTTTAATAATCTCACCTTTGACCGGTTTGCTTTTAATAATCTCATCTTTGGATTATTATCTAATAATCTCATCTTTATAGGGTATCTTCTTTCATTCGTTCCTAACCTGTTGGCAACCAAATTTGATAGGTTAAGATGCTACATGTCATTTTGTGATTGGTTGAATTTTTTTTAAAAAAAAACTAAAAAAGTAAAAAGAAAATATCAGTCCACACCAACCACACGCCACCATCCCCAATCCTCCCGGAAGCCCCTCATCCCCACCCACATAGCCGGACCCCATCCCTATCACCACCTAGCGAAAACCGACCCACTAGCCCTTATTAAATTCACACCAAAATTTTGATTCGGAAAACTGTAAAGTTCCATTTTAGTTGTTATAATTTGATTTTTTTATTGTTCTTCTTCATTTGTTTTTACGCTGATTCCAAAAGATTAGTCATCTTAGATCTACCTAATTTCAATCATTTCATTGTATATGTATTTCATATAGCACGAAATTCTGAAAATTAGTAGAAGAATATTTGAATTTCAACTCAAATTTCGATTTTGATTGAGTTTTTTGAGCTCCATGGCGGTTTAACAATTGCGCTAACCAGATCCATGTTCAATCTATTCTCATTCATCTGAAGCTGTTCGACGTCAGGGAAGGGAAGAGGGATGGTTTTCGAGGTGGGAAAAAGGGGAGGGGGTGGTTTTCGTCAGTGGGGGTCTGAGTTCTGGTGGTGTGGATGGGGAGGAGGGGCTGCCGGAGTAGTGGGTGTTGGGGTGGTCGTGGGGGTTGGGGGCTGTTGGGATGGGTTGGTCTTTTTTTTTTTTTTTTTAACTCTTTTTTAGGTTTTGAATTTTAAAATTTTTTTTGACTAATTACTTAGTGACATGTGTTACTTAAATAAACAGAAAAAGAGTTTACCCAATGTACAGGTTACAGGTCATAAGAGACCAATAGAAGAAGATGCCCTATAAAGGTGGGATTATTAAATAATAATCAAAGGTGGGATTATTAATAGCAAACCGGACAAAGGTAGGATTATTAGAACAAATTTTTTTTTCTTTTGTTTTTGTAAAAAGGTAAAAAATTATATTAAAAAATACACAAAATACAATCAACACAGTCCACAGAAGACTGCAATACAACACACAACCAACCAGTACCCCTTACACCCGACGAAGAGCCCCAGGATAGAAAATTACATTAAAAACAAGTCCTTAAACCAATCCTGATTTCTTTTACTAGTCTTAGCAGGCATAACTTGTGAGATTCTATAAAAGATATTAACACATAGACTCTAAATAAGCTTGTCAGGCTTCATCAAACTCTTATCCTGAACCACTTTGTTTCTCTGGCTCCATATGCAATACAGAAGACCAACATAGTAGCTCTGGAAAACTTACCTTTGGAATCTGCCTTTAATGGCTAAAAACTTCTTATCACAATCCTCTAAAGAGGAAGGAATGTCATTCTGTCCAAGCCTCTTCTGTAATTCTTCACAGCACATTCTGGTATAGTGACAGTTAAAGAACAAATGGTCAACTGTTTCCGCTCCATTCTCACATAAAGGGCAAGTATCATTAGAGATAACCCCAATCCTGGCAAGATGAGATTTCACTATTTTTGCCATTTTCAAATTACAAAATAGGTATTATTGGATGATAATTATTGTTATTCACCCACATACTATTGATCTTAAAGATATCCTAAATTTAAGGAGTCTTCAAAGTTTTAATTGACCTGGTATACGTTAACCTTTTGGGTATTCAAGCCCCCATTTACTGAGTTCAATTGCAAGTTTCGTAGCCCCCAGGTATTGGGTGACATTCGACTTAGTGTTTTGCCCCTTTCGCAGCCGTTATGTTGCCGAAATGGGTCCAAAAATTATCCTTATGTTTTTTTGGTAACACTTTAGGATTTAACCGTGTGATTTTTTTAAATTCCATCGATTGATTATTCATAGCATGAATTCTCCTCCGTTCGTGGATGTCGAGGGCATTTTGGAGGGACTAGTTCCTGACAAGGTGGTTCGTCCTCGAAAGAGGGTAGCACGTGCTTGTGAGGAGGAAATTTTTCGGATTTTTAATCGATCAAAGTGGGATAGAGGCAAATCTAGAGAAGGTGCAAGCGGTCACTGACATGAAGTCACTCCGGACTGTTAGAGAAGTAAAGAAATTAACCGGTTGCGTGGCGGCATTGGGGAGATTCCTCAGCCGGTCAAGTGATAAGTGCGTCTATTCTTCCAAGAAATCCGATAAAAAAACAATGTTTCAATGGGGAGATGTTGTTGAGGCGGCATTTCGGAAACTGAAAGAACACTTGCACTCCTTTCCAAGGCTTGTAAGCTCTTTGCCCAAGGAGACACTTTACATGTATTTGGTCGTCTCAGATCATGCTCTTAGTGCTGTTCTCCTTGCTGTGAGAGACGACAATCAGCTCTCGACCTATTTCGTTAGCCACACCTTCGAAATGTAGAACTCTGGTACTCAACGGTTGAGAAATTTGGCCTTGCTTTGTTTATAGCAAGTCAAGAAGTTGAAACCATACTTCTTGGTGTAGGGTTTTAGGTACTATATTGCGGAATTTCACGAATCAAATCCGTTCGCACCTAAACAGGATCTACAAGTATAACACATAAAGAATCGCATAATTCATACCTTTGACGCGTGATTTCCACATTGCGATTGACTATCAATTAGGGAGATAATAGAGCTCCAAGTGTTGCTCCTTTACTTAGTCTACGAGATAGGATTGAACCTCTACTACTGCTAGATAGTCGGGCACGAACACTTCGAACCACCTTCCACGGAGAAGGGAGGAGAAAACCGAGCCACGAACAGCCACGACCATCAACGTGCACCACCGTGCATCACACGCGCCACTGGCGTGTGCGGACGTGAGGGGATAGGAGAGAGTGAGTGCATGAGGCTTTAGGGTTTGGTTGCTAGCTTTGTCTATTCTCAATTGACTGCTAATTATGTTTTATATCAAACCTTAAGCAAGGTCTCTATTTATACATCACATGTATAATTAGAGTCCAAACCAAGCATAAATAATTCCCTCATTAATCTCATATGGCCGACCACTCCATGAGGCCCAATAATGGGCTTCTTTCTTTTGTTTAATCCATCACCCTATTGCGTGACCTTATAGGATCCATTCTATTAGGCTTTGGAATATTTGACTATCCCAAAGATCATTGATCACGTCTAGTAACAGATAATGATAACCTAAAAGAACGAACTTAATTATCTCCATAATTTGATCCATTATATATCTGGTAGTTTCACTTGACGAAGACATAAATCCTTCACTTGGCACACCTGATGGTGGTTTACACAGAACAACCACTCCAGCGGCCAATGACAACCCTAGAGTCATTCAACATAATGATCAAATGGGCTATTGAAATGCAGAGTCTTGAAATCACCTTCGAACCAAGGAAGGCGGTGAAGGGTCAGGCGTTTGCTGAATTAATATCATGGAAATGACACATCGGTAGCGCTGGAAAAACTTGATCAGGTTTGGAAGGTGTATGTAGACGGAAGCATAACTATGAATGGCTATGGTGTAGGGATTATATGTCAGTATCCTGAAGGGGAAAAGTATGAATATGCACAATGGTTCAAGTTTCAAGCTTCAAATAACGAAGCTGAGTATGAAGCCCTACTAGCCGGCATCCGCATGTGTAAGGCGGCAGGGGCGATGAAAATTACCCCTATTTTGACTCTTAGTTGGTCATAAGCCTGTACCACGGTGACTATGTGGCCACCCATCCGGCTATGATCAAATATCTTCAGGCGTTCAAAACAGAGGCTAGGACTCTTGACGAATTTCACCAAAGTCAAGTGCCTTGGTCATAAAACAATCAGGCGGATGCTCTGTTAAAATTGGTGTCATCCGCCTCCTGTGATACACTTCGGTCAGTCGTCTAAGAAGTGATGGAAAAACGAAGTATTGAAGAAGATCCTTATGAGGGGTTTTTTTCCCGCCACATGGACCAATGGAGCTCTGCCACGTGTCATCCAAGTGGACCAACCAGAGCCCGCCATGTGTCACCTCGTGAGAGGTCCAAGGTGGACTAATCAGGCCACAAAACGTGCCAGGCAGATTGCCAACTAGGAAAGTGGCCTTTACTGGCCCAAATACCTAAGCAAGCCTAGTCAGTCTTAGGTTTCTCAAAAACCTAGTACTGGGCACACATTTCAAGACCATATAAAAGAGAGATGTTCCCTTTGAGGAACATCATTCAGAAAATTCCCTAACACACGTGTACATTAATTACACTCTTTGAGAGCTAAGGCTCGAATGTTGAGACTGTCTTAGGCAGTCGGATGATCACTCCCTTTCCGAGAGGAGCCTGATCCCCTTTACTTTCCGCATCTTTACATCCGAACTCATTCTAACTTGATCGTCGGAGGCGGAACTCCCACCCACAGGAGTCTCCGTTGTTTTGCAGGTACAGGTGTCTAGAGGTCAGTCTTGGTGTTGTAACTCTCCTGCAGGACATCCAAAAAACCACGAAACATTTTGCGTCGTCTGTGGAGAGAGTACTTCTAAGATGGCTTCACAAGAACCAGTACCGCCTCTTAATGAGAAACGGCCTATGGCCGGTGTCCAGGTCTATACAGACCATGATACAGATGACGACTATGAAGTCAACACACACATGGCCCCTGACGGGTCCCTGAGAACTAGACGCATCCGTCCCATCGAAAGGAGGGAGCGGAATGACGAACAGGCAGACCCTAGTGAACCAGTCGGCCAGTCGGCTGGTCAACCCCAGGTGGTCGAAGGTTCCATCCCTATCATCAGAAACGAGCCCATGACTCTCATGACAAGTTTCAAAGGGGAAATTAAGGACCTGATCAATAAACGGACGGCTGTCTCCACCAAGGAACATCGGCCAAAAAGCCCTCCCATTCTGGGAAGAATAAGCCGGTCAAAAACCAAGAGGCCACTTCTTACCCTAAATCAAGGGAGGTACAAAGGCCCTTGATAAATTTGGTAAGACTTCGGTTCCCTGAGCCAGGGAAGAGGAATGCCATCCGGCATGTACAGCCGGGTGGTTCAAAGAAAACTTATTCTGATGCTCGGATGTTAATCCAGCAGAAGAAGAACATACAACTGTCGGAGTCGGCTTCAACGTCGAACTTGCAAGACAGCCTTCAGAATACCTCAATGAGGTATTCACAATCAAATTGAGAGTACCAGACAGGCGGCATGTCCACCCACTCTAGTCCTCAGATGCTCCATGCGGCCCCATATGCGCCTCAACAACTGTACATGCTGTATGAAAAACCTTACATACAACCGACCCTCTTCGGGAGGCAGGCGGCACATAATGTCCAACCCTTGGACTAGCAGCTTTGATTGCTAAGACTGGGGGAACAACCCTCTACGTTTTCCAAGGAAATAAGTGAGGCTGCCCAGCCGGCCAAGGTAAAAAATGTGTTGGTAGGTGCCTATGACAATACCACCAATCTAG
Source organism: Chenopodium quinoa (assembly GCF_001683475.1). Taxonomy (NCBI): domain Eukaryota; kingdom Viridiplantae; phylum Streptophyta; class Magnoliopsida; order Caryophyllales; family Amaranthaceae; genus Chenopodium; species Chenopodium quinoa. Next base: position 735,250 of record NW_018742359.1, read on the forward strand.
AAGATCACCTTATGGCATACACCAACCTAATATATCTACAAGGGTTGGATGATGTTGCATGGTGTCAATGCTTCTCGGACACATTGAAGGGCATTGCCCAACAATGGTTCGGCAACCTGCCAGCCGGATGCATCAATAATTTCAGGACGCTTGCATACTTGTTTGCGTCCAACTTCTCAATGAACATCCCTGTGAAGAAAACAAGTCTTGACTTGGGAGCTATATAGCAGGGAGAGAAGGAAGGCCTACGATCATACATCAAGCGGTTCAATCCGATGAGAATTAAGATTCAAGGACTATCTGATGAGGTGGCCTATACAGACTTTTTCAAAGGTTTGAAAGACGGGTCGGCCTTCAAGTTCGACCTTGTCAGGAAGAGGGTTGCTACCCTCCAAGAAGCACTGATGGAGGTGGACGCCTATATACAGGCGACCGAGCTCTGCAACATCTGTAAACTGTCGGACTCTAAGAAGTCTGACAAAAAAGAGAGTTGACCATTACAGCCGGCTAACAAAGAAAAGAAAAGAAAAGAAGTCTGGGTGGCTGATACTTCTGAATAGCCGTCCTAGAAGAAAAAAGAGAGAAACAAAAACGTACTCCCTAAAGTACGAATTCAATAGACTATCACTCCATCCCCATGGAGATTAAGGACGGGGTCTCCATTGAAAAGTCGGCTGCTATGAAAGGTCCTGCCAAAAATCGAAATAAAAATAAATATTGCCACAACCATGAGGATAATGGCCATGACACCAACGAATGCTTTAATCTCAAGCGGCTGTTGGACTGTCTGGCTGATAAAAGAGTTCTCAAGTCTTATATTTTGAGGTCCAAGGTTACCCTATAAACTAACCCTGGACAGTTGTAAAAAAAAAAAAGCCCCACTCTACTAATAGTTTGGACACTGATGAAACTCCGATCTATACAATAGCAGGCGCCTTTGCTGGAGGCGGCCCAATGATCTGGGGTAACAAGGACTACATCAGACGGCTCGATGTCAACTCAGTCGATGAGGGGCAGGCGTTGAAGGACTCCTTCCCCAAAGTTATAATTATTGAGGATGATAGGGGCAAAGTTAGGGGGCCGCATGATGACCCTATTGTCGTCGAATGCAAAGTGGCCAACCAAAAAGTTGGTCGAATCCTCATTAACACAGGGAGTTCATCTGATCTCATTAGTCACAAGTGCCTGGCCAAGCTCAGGTACAAGCTCGAGAGCATGCACCAGGTCTCTCATCCCTTAGTAGGATTTGGGGGTAGTGTGGTACATCTTGTAGGTCGAATAGACCTACCCATTCGTCTGTGCGAAAAAAGAGAAGGACGCCACATGGTGGTCCAGTTTTTAGTTGTTGAAGAGCTGACGACCTATATAACATGATTTTGGGGCGTCCCTCCCTAAATGAATCCAAGGTTGTTATTATTTCTTCTCTTATGCTCCTTAAGTTTAAGAAGGATGATGGAATAGTCGGCTCCCTTCGGGGAGACCAAAAGATGGCCAGGGAGTGTTATCTCTCTGATGTCAAACCCACTGTCGCCGCATCCGGCCCCAGTGGAGAAATTACTGATCTTGACCAAGTCCAGGAAGCCGTGCCTGCTGCCACAGTAGCCGGGAAGAAGAGAAAGGCCAGCCAAATGGTGGCCGAGAAAAATGACAAGCAATAACAATCATTGATTGGTGAATGGCCGGATGAACTCCGTCCCCAGCCGGCTGGTGAGCACATGGACATCATTCTTGATGACTCTCGTCCTGAATGAACTGTCAAGGTGGGGACGTCTGCTTTTGCTAAACTTGGTGCAGACTTGCACAACTTGCTTAAGGAATTCAAAGACATCTTTGCCTTTGAGGTGGACGAGATGCCAGGCATCAGCCCGGATCTAGTCGTCCACAAACTTGCTGTAGATCCCAAAAAGAAGCCGGTAAGACAAAAGAAAAGGAACCACGGTGAGGAACGAAGCTAGGCGGCAGTTGCCGAGGTGAAAAAATTGTTAGATGCTGGGTTCATTCGACAATGCTATTTCCCTGATTGCGTTGCCAATATTGTGCTCGTACAAAAGCCGAATGGAACTTGGCGCATGTGTGTAGACTATACAGACTTGAACAAGGCATGTCCGAAGGATAGCTATCCTCTCCCAAAGATCGACAGTTAAGTCGACTCTACAGCCGGTCATGCCTTGATGAGCTTTATGGACGCCTATTCAGGTTTTCATCAGATACCCTTGTGGAAGAAAGATCAAGAGAAGACGACATTCGTCAATGATCAGGGGTTATTTTGCAATACTGTGATGCCGTTTGGTTTGAAGAATGTGCCTGCTACCTTCTAAAGAATGATTAATACAGTCTACATTAATCAAATTGGAAGGAATGTGGAGGCGTATATTGATGATATGATAGTCAAATCAAAACTTCAAACGGGCCATCTTATGAATCTCCGAGAAATATTCGCCACTCTCAGGCGGCACCAGGTCATGCTCAATCCCAAGAAGTGTGTTTTTTGTGTTGAGTTTGGGAAGTTCCTCGGATTTTTGATTGATCAAAGAGGGATAGAGGCACACCCAGAAAAAATACAGGCGGTCATAGACATGAAGTCGCCCCGCACTGTAAAGGAAGTTCAAAAATTAACAGGTTGCCTGGCGGCATTGGGGAGATTCCTCAGTTGGTCAGGTGACAAGAGTCTCTGTTTCTTCCAAGCGATCAAGAAGAAGACTATGTTTGAATGGGGGGTGGATGTAGAGGCGGCTTTCCAAAAGTTGAAGGAACACTTGCACTCTTTGCCAAGGCTGGTTAGTCCTTTGCCAAAGGATGTGCTGTACATGTATGTAGCCGTCTTTGACCATGCGCTCAGTGCTTTTCTCCTTGCTGAAAGAGGCGGCACTTAGCTCCCGGTCTATTTCATCAGTCATGTTCTACGGAATGAAGAGCTAAGGTACCCCATGGTTGAAAATTTTGAACTTGCCCTTTTCATGGTAGTTAAGAAGTTAAAACCTTACTTCTTGGCGCATTCGGTCGTGGTCTACACTGACCAGCCAATCAAGCGGCCACTGACAACCATGGAATTATCTGGCCGAATGATCAAATGGGCAATTGAAATTTAAAGCCTTGAAATAACTTTTGAGCCAAGGAAAACAGTGAAGGGATAGACATTTGCCGACTTCATTGTTGAAATGACTAGGCCGGCTGATCCAGAAAATCTTGAACAAGTCTGGAAAGTATATGTGGATGGAAGCTCCACAATGAATGGTTGTGGTGCAGAAGACAAGTACAAATATGCACTACGGTTTAAGTTCCAGGCCTCGAACAACGAGGCAGAGTAAGAAGCTTTATTAGCGGCTGGGGCAAAGAAAGTTGACGCCTATTTTGATTCACAATTGATTGTTAGCCAATACCATAATGATCATGAAGCCACACATCCGGCTATGATCAAGTATTTACAGGCGTTCAAAGAAGAGGCTGGGACGCTTGAGGAATTTCATCTAAGTTAGGTGCCCAGATCTGAGAATAGCCAGGCGGATGCTCTCTCCAAATTGGCATCATCCGCCTCCTGTGACACACCTAGGTCAGTTTTCTGGGAAGTGATTGGAAAAAGGAGCATCGAAGAAGAACCCATTGGAATCCTAGATCGAAGTTCAACCTGGATGGATGGCATCCGGGCTTACTTAACAGACGGCACCTTGCCGGATACCTACCTAGAGATGGTCGCAATGAAAAAACGTGCGGCCAATTTTGAAATCCACAATGGAGAGCTCTTCAAAAAAGGCTATGTCCAACCTCTTTTGAAATGTGTTACCCTTGAGAAGGGACGAGAGATCCTAGAAGACTTGCACTAGGCCTTATGTGCCTCCCACATAGGCGGCAGGACCCTAGAAAAGAGAGCCAAGGGTCAAGGCTACTTCTGGCCTACCCTAGAAGCAAACGCAATGGAGATGGTGAAAAAATGTGACAAGTCTCAAAGGTTTGGCAAGCTCATCCATCGTCCGACCACTGACCTGACAGCTATCCATAGCCCAGTGTCATTCGCCAAATGGGGCATGGACATTTTGGGTCCGTATACACCTGCTACAGGCGGACGGATTTACATTTTGGATGCTGTCGACTACTTCACAAAGTGGGTAGAGGCGGAGGCGGTCAAAGGCATTGAAACAAAGGATTTTATCTCCTTCATCTGGAGAAATGTCATCGGCCAGTTTGGGGTGCCTATGTCTATGGTCTTTGACAATGGTCCTCAATTTGAGACGCCTGCTCTCAAGAACTGGTTGGGAGACCAAGGGATCTCTCACTGTTTTGCATCAGCCGACCGTCCCCAAGCAAACGGCCAGGTTGAAGCCTTCAACAAGTTAACATCTTATGGCATCAAAAAGAAAATTGAAAGAGCCGGTGTCCTATGGGCTGACGAGCTACCGCATGTTCTGTGGGCCATCAGGACGACTGAAAAAGGGGCGACTGGTGAAACTCCATTTCTCATGGTTTATGGGGAAGAAGCTGTTTTGCCTATTCAGCAATATGAGCCGACTCTTCGAGTTATGTAATATGATGAGGAGGCTAATTGGGAGGCCATGCGGCTAGCCCCGGACAATCTACCAAAACGTAGGGGCAATGCTGCCCTGCGCCATGAAATCTACCGTCAGAGAATGACAAGAGCTTACAATAAAAGAGTGCATAAGCGGCCCCTGAAAGTAGGGGACTTTGTGTTATGGAGAATGGAAGCAGTCGGTAAGGCCAACGAGCAGGGAAAGCTGACTCCTAATTGGGATGGCCCCTACCGAATCTATGAAGAAGTTAGAGGCGACACCTACCGCTTGGAAACACCAGACGGCAGGTAGCTAGCCAGAACTTGGAACGTAGACAACTTGAAAAAGTACTACTTCCTATGAGATTTGTAAATTATTTGTACATGAAAGCACATTAATAAAATTTGCAATTTATTTCTTAGTATTTTGTAAGTCTCCTCCCAGTGGGGCAAGCTGCCTGTGCAATACACAGTCAGCCTTATTTCTTTTAATCACCTACTCTAACATGAGTAAAAATGCTAAGTCTAGACAACTTAGCAACTATGTTCTTTTCTGAACAACCTAATGAGGCCAATAGCCGGATGATCAACTTGAGGCCCATGGCCGGGTGACCCTAATAAAATTTAAACTAGTACGTTTGTCCCAAACATGAGCAGGTGTCCGCGCGACATCCATCTGGGTGAATTCGTCGTAGTGAGCATCTCCCATTTGGGTGGCACATTGCTTTATAAACGTAAAACAAACAGCCCTACCAAATGTCTCTAAGAAAACCTTGCAGTCGTTTGACATGAGACGAAGATAAACGTGCCGCTTACTACAAACAAGCGGTAGACAGTTAAAATCTAAGTTAGAAACCGCCTGCTATTGCTTGGGACAATACAGTCGGCATAAGCTGAGTTTTAAACTTGGCAGCTATTTGGGTAATATGGTAAGTAACTTAGCAAATGGAGAAACAACATGCGGCCACAGCCAACTGTTTCTTCTATTCACTCAAGTTCAATTGACGGAGACTGATTAACCCTAGAGGTTAACTCATAGTCACTCCACCAACCTAGCAGGGAACCTAAACGGTGTGAACAAGACCGCCTGTTTTTTTGGCAAACAGAGGTACTTGACCACTACCCTCGCAAAGGTTAGCAAAACTGCTTAAGCTACCGCCTGTAACCCAACAGGTGTAGCTACTTTGGTTGTACATCCCATTTGACGCCTGCTTCTGTGCAGGCACGATAACAGACGGCAAGTTAACACCTAATAAAAGAACTAAGTACAAAACTTAGTAAATGAACTATAGTGAGGCCGAAAGCCGGATTATACTATGTGTTCGCCTGCGCATTCGCCGACTGATCGCCTGGCTTGGGCCAATACCATCGTGATTGATTGGCTTGAAATTAGTCATACTCTTCAAGTATAAAAAACTCCAAGACAATCAACTCACCATTGAAAACCAGGCGCTCAGTCGCCCAGAGGCAAGAACAGTCGGTATAAAGCATTCATGAAAAAGTTAAGCTATACTTAGCAAAATTTATGATGCAAAAATTCAAAGCAAAGTGCAAATTGGAAAATCTGACAAAATTGCCAGGTGATTCATATAAACAGTCAACCATAAGACCGACAAAAAGTTGAAATTGTTAATAAACCCCGACCCCTTGGTCGGGTAATGATACAACACAAACAACACGCAGGCCGAAGGAAATTTGATACAAAAAGGGAAAGCTTAAGTAGCCGGAGGGGGTACATCAGCATTAGCTGCCGCATCCTTCTGATCCCCAGTTGGCCGCTGTTCTTTTTCGTTAACCTCCCCCTCCTTCTCCTCTTCCTGGTCCGACTCCGCTGAAGTAGAATCAGACGACTCCTCCTCCTCTTCCTCGCCCTCTTGGGCTTGGTTCAGGATTTTTTTCATTGTATTCCCAAGAGGAGGCGACAAACTGATTCTCCCAGTTCTCATAGCTATTCTCTGGGAAGAGAGCCCCCCATGTCATCTTCATGATGGCGTTGCTGTCGTCCATCATTTCCTTAACCTGGGCCTCCTTTTCTTCATCAGCCCTTGAGAGGTATTTCTTGTCAAGTTGGGTCTCCAAGTTCTGCAGGCGGAGTTTTAGCTTGTCCACCCTAGTGCGAAGGCCGGCTGCATCTTGGTCTGCCTCCCTAAGAGGCTCGAGCTCAGCCTTGACGTCTTTAACGGACGTCTGCAGCTTCGAGATCCTCTTCTTGGCCGCCTCTAAGTCTGTTTTGACCTGCAAGTTGGCAGCTGCCTGATAAAACATTATGTCAGTAGTCAGAAGTTCATTTTGAGCAATCAGGATCATAACTTTGTCACAAACAGAGGTCGCCCGAGCCATCGCATCCTTTACCTCTTTGGTTTTCTCGCTTATGGGCTTGCGAAGACCGTGTACTCGTAGCATAGACTGCACCCGCCAAAAACAGACATCAGTTACAGGCGGCTAACAAATTATATAGATAAACGAAATTTTTTTACAAGTATACCTCAGCGAGAAGAGCGAGATGGCATCCAGGTTGAGGGTGGCGACTCCTCTGACCGCCTCCCTGTCCTCAAGGGAGACGGCTTTCAGAATGGACTTGGCCAGGTGGACAAGATCCGGCCTTTGAAAGACATCTACACAATCAATACCCTGTAAGTACTTGGTGTAAATTCGGCCAATAGACCGACTGCTCTCAGAGGTGCTAGACGACTGCTAATTGAATTTAACCTTCATAGGGTATGGGAAAGGAAAAATGTCTTTGATACCTTCAGCAGCCGCCTGCTTCTCCTTCTCCTTCTCATACCGACTACCAACAGGGACGGCTGGAGATTTTGGAGGTGGGTTGCTCCCTGGCCTTGAGGCCACATGTTTCCTTGCTCTCCCAGGGGTAGTTATGTCACTAGCCGTTTGTTTCCTAATTTTAGGATCCGGCTGGGAGGAGGAGGAAGGCTTTGCTAAGTTGCCCTGTAATAATAACCACAATAAGTAAGAAGCAGGCGACAGTAAAACTAAATGAGACTTCAAAGTTGAAAGAAGTTTACGTTGGGCGCTTACAAAGCAAGCGACTCTTCAGTTGACCGCTTACCCAAGATGGCCGAGCGGTACTAGGCAGCAGCTTTCTTTGAGGCTGAGAGCTTTTCCATGGATTTTTCTACAAAAGATGAATCAAAGAGTTAGTTTGACACAAAATTAATCAAGTTTTACAAGATACTTTAACAAGCGGTCTGCTACCTCTCGGCTCTCTTCACTAAGGCCACAGGTGGAAAAATATGTCCCATCGTATAGCCAGTTATACTTGGGAATATAGTTTTGGGGAATGAACTCCCTCACCCCTATCTTGGGGTTCGCCTGGATATCTACTTTGAAGAGCTATCCCTCTGTCAAGGATCTCTTCTTTTGCTTTACGGGGAACAGGCGGCAGCTCAGAACCGCCTGTTAGGAAAGGTGGGTTCCTGTTCCACCTGTTGAATTTTTTGTTCCTGACTGTGTCAAGGCTAGAAATAATGTAGAAGTGTTCCTCCAATCTTTCCACTTGTTCTCCTTCCCCACAGTCATCATATAGCCCTTGTGGCTAGACAACTGGTACCAGCCGTTCTTGCTTGTTTTAGGGGTCCGGCTAAGGTAATGCATGTGGGCGAATGCTTCAAAGATGGGGTCTACTTGATGCATTTCACAGCCGGAAACATAGCCTAATATATTAAACCAAGAGTTTGGGGCCAGTTGCCAGACACCCAGCTGGTATTCGTTTAGGATTCGCTCCACAGCCGGATGTAGAGGAAATCTTAGGCCCGCCTTAATGGCTGCCTCATAGCAGCCAAAACATGTGTCCCCGTAGCTGGACTCTCGGGCAAGAATAAAGTGTCGTCGGCATCCGGCGTGCATATGACATAACCATGCCCCATGACATGGTCAGCCCGGAAGCTCCCAATTTTTTCCGTCATCATTCTCTGCCTGCCTGCGGGAACATGATGATAGTAGGCGACATATTGCTCTTGGTTGGTAGCAGACGGCTCCGCCTAGTTTGCTCCCAATTCTACTGAGAGGGACTCTCGCGCAGTCTCTAGCCGAGAGTGCCTCTCTTCAGATTCATCTGAGAATTTGCTGGAAGTACTTGGCTCAGAGTCGCTGTCTGAGCTCTCGGACCTAGTGTCCGCCTGGTGGGCTAGATCAACAAAGCCCGGCATATCATTTTGAACCTCCTCCCCTAATTCTTCTAAAATGGAATCACTGGGAGTGCTTAGGGCATCAGGCGGCACGTCAAACAATTCACTGACAGGCGCATAGAAGGAAGAGCCGTCTAAATTTGTCACCCTTGTAGTTCTCTTAATTCTGGCCATGGTGTCCTGCACAGACATATAGACAGTTGGACTTAGGGAAGCTCGCAAAGGGTGATAGAACAAGGGGCAGTCGGCACTCCTAGTTCTAGATTCAGCCGTCCCTGCACTAACCTAGGCCGTGTAGTGTGCTTTTGGGAAACCATTTTTAAAAAGAAAAAGAAACAAAGAGTAATCACTAAAGAAAAATAGGCGGTTACCTTTAGTCGGTGAAGATGAAGGTACTTGAAAAATCTGCAACGGCTATAAGAGCAGGCAATCTGACGCAGGCGGTAGTCGTTCTTTCTCTGAAAAGGAAAAAGTTCTTAAAAGATTTTCTGGAATTTTTGGGAATTTCCAAGCAAATGATTTGGACATCCCCTATTTATAGGGGGGTGAATTTCAAGGGGCAGCAAAAACAAAACAGTACAAAACCGTTAGCCAATTAGAGCGTGACACCTGTCACAAGCGCCACGTGGCAAGCCACGTCACCCCTGTGAGGGGCAAATGATGAGGGGATTTTTTTTCTCCACGTGGACCAATGGAGCTCTACCACGTGTCCTCCACGTGGAACAACCAGAGCCTGACACGTGTCACCTCAAGAGAGGTCCAAGGTGGACCAATAAGGCCACGACACGTGGCAGGCAGATTGCTAACTAGGAAAGTGGCCTTTAATGGCCCAAATACCTAGGCAAGCCCAGTCAGTCCTAGGTTTGTGAAAATCTAGTACTGGGCACATATTTCAAGACCATAAAAAAGGGAGATGTTCCCTCTAAGGAACATCATTCAGAAAATTCCTTAACACACGTGTACATTGATTGTTGCGCATTAATCCCAGCATTAATTGCACTCTTTGAGAGCTAAGGCTCGGATGTTGAGACTGTCTCAGGCAGTCGGATGATCACTTCCCTTCCGAGAGGAGCCTGATCCCCTTTACTTTCCGTATCTTTACATCCAAACACGTTTTAACTTGATTGTCGGAGGCAGAACTCCCACCCACAGGAGTCTCCGTTGTTTTGCATGTACAAGCGTCCTGAGGTCAGTCTTGGTGTTGTAACTCTCCCGCAAGACATCACAAATACCCCGAAACAGATCCTATTAGTATACTGGACCGAAGCTCAACCTGGATGGACGGCATCCGAGCCTACTTGCTCGATGACACTCTGTCGGATACATACCAAGAAATGGTTGCAATGATAAAACGTGCGGCTCACTTCGAAATTAACAAAGGAGAGCTATTTAATAAGGGTTTCCTAAAGCCACTCTTAAAATGCATCACCGTAAAAAGTGGGCATGAAATTCTAGAAGATCTACATTCAGGCTATTGTGCCTCGCACATAGGCAGCAGAGCCCTAGCAGGCAGAGCTACCTGGTAGGGTTAATTTTGGCCAACAATGGAAGTAAATGCCATGGAAATGGTGAAGAAGTGTGATAAGTGCCAACAGTTCGGCAAGCTCATACACCGTTGTTAACTGATCTGACGGCAATTCATAGCCCAGTACCATTCGCCAAATGGGGTACAGATATCTTAGCTCCGTATACACCTGCGTCAGGCTAGAGGTGGTATATCTTAGTGGCTGTTGACTACTTCACCCAATGGGTAAAAGCAGAGGCGGTTAAAGGCATTAAGACAAAGGATGTCATCTCTTTCACTTGTAAGAACATCATCACCCGGTATGGGGTTCCTATGTCTATGGTCTTTGACAATGACTCTCAATTTGAGACGCCTACCCTCAAGAATTGGCTGGGATATCAATGAATCTCCCATTGCTTTGCATCAGTCAGTCGCCCCCAAGCAAACGGCTAGGTTGGAACTTTCAACAAACTCATCACACACATCATTAAGAAGAAAATAGAGAGAGCCAGTGGTCTATGGGCTGAGGAATTAATCCACGTACTTTGGTCCATCAGAACAACGACAAAAAGGGCAACCGTTCAGACCCCATTCTTTGTGGTATACGGCGCTGTGGCCGTCTTACCTATTGAGCTTTATGAGCCGAATCTTCGAGTCATGCTATATGATGAAGAGGCTAACTGGGAGGCCATGCGAGTAGCATTGGACTTCCTACCAGAACACCGGGGCAATGCCGCCTTGCATCATAAAATCTACCGTCTTAGATTGACAACAGCCTACAACAAAAGAGTACACAAATGACCCTTGAAAGTGGGGGACTTTATGTTACGCAAGATGAAGGCAACCGGTAGGGCCAATAAGCAAGGAAAATTAACACCTAATTAGGAAGGCCCTTACCGGATATAAGAGGAAGTCAGAGGCAGCACCTACCGCCTGGAAAAACCAGACGACAGACATGTAGCTAGGACTTGGAATGTAGACAGTTTAAAGAAGTACTACTTCTAAGAATTGTAAAACAAAATTTTAAATGAAAAGCTTAGCAATGATAATTGCTTTTTATTTCAATTTGGTTTTTACTTTAATCGCATCATTAAATACGATTCCCTATGAGAGAAGTATCGTTTGTGCTATGTACAGACGGCAAATCTAACCCATCTGTCCATTCTGATAAAGTGAGACATCCGGCGACATCCATTCGGGTGACTTTGCCTACAGAGAGCATATACCATTTTGGTGGCACATTGCTTTATAAACACGTACATCAAACGGTCCAACCAACTGCCCTAATTGGGACAAGTTCATAGTCGTTTGATTGAGCAAAGTCTAATGCGTGACTGAGACGGCTTAATCAACCGCCTGCCCTATGGGATATCAGACGACAACTGGCCATTAGGTTATCTTAGATTAAAATTCAATAATTTGTTTAAAAATACAATGTAGTGGACCGTCTATAATTTCTCTAGGGCAACACAGTCGGTAAAGGAAAAGTCTTCCCCATGGGATTTTATGCGTCCGTTTTGGTTAAATTTGTTCGAAAAACAAATTTGCGGCCTCACCTCTCAGACGGCTCACACACCATCTGACCTTCTCGATGAGAATGTAACTTGCTCAAGGCACGTCAAAAGACGTCCGCATATGCTATTTTCCAAAGAATTTGGCCATGTATCAGGATAAAAAAACCCTGAAGGCAAAGAATGACCCCTTATCCAATGGACAAGGAAATATCATTGGCAGCTTGGATGTCCAAACATTTACCATCTGCTCCTTGGACAGTTGTCTACTTTATTTGGGGCAATCACGGTAGTGATTGATTGGCTAGGAATTTTCCATACTCCTTAAAGTATCAAAAATTCCTAGGTCAATCAATCCACTTTTTTAAACCAACTTAACAGCCGTCTAGAGGAAAAAGGGACAGCTGGTCTGTTAGTTGCCGCATGCAACTAATGACTTGGTAAAAATTCAGGCATATATAGAAAATGCAATAATTTGAAAGCATTGAAGCAAAACTTACACAGTAGGCATTTTCATTAAATGTAAACCAACCCCATGGTCGGTGAATAAAGTAAATTGTTAAAACGGTTACACAACTGGTAGAAAGTGAGATTGTTATAAAAATACAAGAAATACTCGGCACTTAGGCCGGAAAGACAGACAGCACAAAGCCGGGTTAGACAGAAGCAGCTTCAATTTTGTTGAGGTGGAGGCACCACAGAGTCAGCCGATTGGGGCACAACAGAGTTAACTAGGGGAGGCACAGTTGAGTCAACCGTTATTTCCTCCTCCCGGTGCTCTTCTTCCTCTTGCTCCCCCTCAAACCTTTCCTCCTGGTTAGCCCATTCATCGAATGGAGGCAGAGCATCTTCCCCTAGAGCTCAGGCATTGAATTTCAAGTCGGCATACTTGTACCGCAAGGCAAAGAACCCCCAGCCGTACCCCTGGTGGCAGAGTTCCCATGCAATTTTCATTCGTGTTTCGCAATCCTTCTCATTTTCATCAATGAATCGGCTTTGCTCTGCCTCAATGGCCTCTTTCTTCTTACTCGCCGCCTGGGCCAACTGATTCAAATAATTGTTGACATCTGCCTGGAGCTGGGTGTTTTCAATATCAGCCCCTTAAAGAGCCTTGACATCTGACTGAGCATTCTTGAGCTGAAGCTCCAAGTCAGACCTCTTCTTTTGGCCGCCTCCAGCTCTTTTGTCAACTCATTAATGGTCTCCGCTTGAGAAAGTGACTCTATTTTAGTTTCAATATCATGCATCATAATTTGATATTAAGCAGTGTCAGTTGCCTCAGCCGCCGGGACTTTGGCTTCCCTTACCTCCTCTGTCTTCTTAGCAAACGATGCCTTGAGCCCGACAACCCTTGGCATTGCCTGCATAACACAAACTACCAAAGACTCAGCCGATTGTTGCAAATGAAACAAAATCTAGAAGCTTAAATTAAGCCAAGTTACCTCAGCCAGCATGTTCTTGCCTTTTTTTTGCAAAAAGACAGTCTGTTAGAGAAATATACAAAGCAAGAAACAAAAGCAATTAAATAACAAACACGACATAATACAATGCCGGATGGCTATCCTACTTAAATTTGTGAAACATGGTGCTAAGACTACAGGCGGACAAAAAAGCACTCGTCCTTCAACCACTCATGTTTGGGCACCTAATTCATGGGCACAATTATTTGATTGTCGTTTGACAAAGGCATAATGGTGACGCAGAAAAAGTCTGGCTCCAATATTTGATCCCAGCCTCTTGTGGGACACGCGGCAAAGCACACTTTTTACCTAGAAGGTCGGGTTTCTTATTCCACCGGCTAAAGTCATGGTTATCTTGCAAGATGGGGGAGGAGACGAGGTAAAACTTATTTCTCCAGTTAGACCACTTTGAGCTCTTATCAAGCATCATCAAGTATTCCAGGTAAGTGGTCAGTGTGTACCATGCCCGCCAGCCGCCTAGGCCACGGCTTAGGTAGTGCATCTTAGCAAAGGCCTCCCAGCCGGGCATAATACCCTGCATCTCGTAGGCGATAACATACCCTAAGATGTTCACCTAGGAATTGGGGGTGAGTTGCCATACTCCTATGTTGTAACCTCTCAAAATAGCCTTCACGACATCATGGAGAGGGAAGTGTAAGCCGGCCATGATTGCTGCCTCATAACAGCCAAAATACCATAATTCCCACCAAGGGGACGTTTGCTAATAAAGGTGTTCAAGTTCGCCTCCATGATTGCTCTATTTCTAGTAGACACGTGAATCCCAAACGGGTCCGTCTGCTTAGGGTAGGAGGTTATTTCGTCCTCCTCAGTATCGGAAATAGCCTACAGCGAGCTGCTAGCCTCTTTAGAGTCTGAACCAGAGCCGGACATCCCACCGTTTCCTTCTTCAGACTCTTCTAAAATAGAGTCATCCAAAGTGCTCGTTGAACTCGGGGGATGGCCAAAGACCTCATCAGCCGGCACCTCCAATGTGTCGTCTTCCATATATTCTGGGTCGGGCGTCGTTTGTATAGTCTGAGCAATAGTGTCCTGCACAGACACAGAGACAGTCGGATTCGGGGAAGAACAAGGGTAGTCCAAGCACCCGGAGACGGCACCCCCAGTCTAGACTTAGCCGTACCAGGTGACCGACTGACTATTGTCCTAGGCTGTGTCGTGTATGTTGTTGGTGAAACCATTTATTTAAAGGAGCATACTCAAACGGTAGAAAATGACAAGAAAGAGTAGAGAGAGAGACGGTTACCTCAAGGATTTTTGTAAAAAGATGTGTATCAGGCGTTGATCAGCTATATCAAACGGCGATGTGACGGTGATCAAGAGCTTCTTTGCCTAAAATATCTCTGCTTTCTCTCTCTTGACGTTTTGAAAATGTTTAAAATGAGGGGGGGGGGTAAAACCTTTATATATAGAGGGGTAAATTCAGGTGCACCCCTGTAATTTCCCTAGAAGGTGAATAGTTAAAATCTATCACCCAATCTCTGTGTGACAAGTGTCACAGACGCCACATGGCACGCCACGTCACCCTTATGAGGGGCAAATGATTTGGGTAAAAAAAATACCCTAGCCACGTGGAATAATCAAAAGGTGACACGTGTTAACCAAGGAGTTATTCCAATGGGACCAATCATCGACTAACACGTGGCATCCCCCCATCATTAGGGAAATGGTGGCCTTTAAGGGCCCAAATTCCGAGGTGCTGTAAAAACGGCGCAACCCAAATTACCTAGGTTATAGTAACCTAGGATAAGGGCACTAACTCCCATGCCCTATAAATAGGGAATTTATTACCTTAGGAGGGATACACACATTCAATTCTTACATCACTCATTTATTACAGCAATCACTCTCTACAGTGATTCATCAGATCTCGGGATCCGAGAAGATCTTCTATATTCACTTTTCCGCATTTATTGCACTCCACCCGGTACTAACTTGAGCGTTGGAGGCTGAAGTCCGAACAACTAGAGCTTCCGTTTGCTTGTAGGTACAAGCGTTAAGGATCCAGTCTTATTGACGTAACTCTCCCGCATGACACATTAGAAAACCACGAAACATGCTTATTTATGCATTAGTAGATTATGCATGCTAGGTTTTATTAATGTTGATGATGATGCGCTAGAGTTCACTTAAATTATCAAAACATAATAAATCTAGGTCCCGAAATATTGAGATTGCTTTTCCAATTAAATACCCAAATACTCTTTGATCCTAAGTGATGGGTCATGCCAAAACTGGGTGTCATTTGTTATCTTAGGTAATTTGGGGTAAATCAAGTTGTACACATTTAATTGTTTGGACTCAACAAGATTACCTAAAGCGTTTAGAATCTTAAAGAATAAGGTAGTAATTATATATATAATGGTTAATTATTCAACCAAGAGTTATAACTAGTAAAGAATTTTCTAATCTTTAAAATGTAATGCTTGATGGTAGGGTCAATGTCCAATCAACTATTACACAAATAAAGGATCTTGGAATCACTTAATTCAAATGGGACAATTAATTTTGAATAAAGTGTTTTAAAGTTACCTACTTAGTTTATTTATGATGCTTTAATGTTTATTAAACATAATTATTGAACTTTGCCTTATTTTGTATGTAGATGAATAACATTACCGACAACACTAACTCACCACTTAAAATGAAAACAAGGCTCAATTTTCATGAACTTCAGAGATTGGGAAAACAAGCTTAGAAATGTTCTAAAGAGAAAAAAGCTCGAAGCTCGTTTATACATCCCAATCGAAAGCAGATTCACAGTTGGCATGACTATCGAAAAGTATTTGAAAGAGGTTTTAGACAGCGAGAAAGTCAAGTCACTTATATTCTATTCCAAAGATTTAGGCTAGAAGGATTGAGTACTATGTGCCAACTATGCTACATAATTGCTTACGTGATGTATGTAGAGGACATGCACGCCCCTATGGAAATGGTAGTTTTGATGGGGACGCTGAGGCAATCATTGATATTATTCCAATAATTGAATACTCTAGGAGTGATGATTTAAGGTATGAAGCTTGCTTAACTCATGGAAAGATTCCTGCAAAGAATCTCGTACCAGGTGTAGGCGTCGATTGAAGCGCGCCTACGTAAACATGTTGTGAAAATGCTTAGAAATCATAGGAAGTGGGATTTGACATATATAATTTGGGGCAAATAAAGTAGGGAGCCACCAACAAGTTTTATGGAACTTGTAAACCGTGCACGGATCATGTAAGGCAGTAACAAATAAGGGACAACGATCTACCCGTGAATGTTACATCCCATTCATAGTCCATGAGATTACTAACTCTATACGGTTCGGAACCCCGAAAGGTGGATCGGGGATGATGGTACAAAGTTAGTCATGGTGTCACATTCGCCTGTATTGGCCTCTACTCGATTCTTATAGCGAAAAGTGTTTCCTGCGATATATAAGACATACAAGAAAAGATTCAATTTGCTTCAAACTAGATTACGCTAAATTGGTTTAATTTTAATGCAACACGGAATTCTAATTATTGGTGACCACTTAATTAAACAACAAGATTATAAAAAGAACCTAAACCAGTCATCCAAATTATCTTATTAGTCGTTATATTCAATTACATACTCCCTTAAAACATCAAATATGGTGATCAATAATAAACCATAGAATAATCATTAACATTGGAAGCAATTTTACCATAATAAATCCAATAATCAATATAAGACAATTATAATAAAAAATCGTTAGAAATATAATAGAAACAAAAGGAGCATGATCCTTACTTTGCTTGCTTTTTCTTGAAACTATAAAAAATAAACACATTAGTAACTTCAATGAAAATAATAAAATGGAAATTAAATCAAATTCATGTAGAGTTGATTTGGGGTCAAACCCTCTAACAGTTCTACCTTTCACGCCTTGGCTTAAGTACGGAACTTCGGGTAAAGTACGAACTCCGGGGAGTGCTTAAGGGATGAATTGTGAGATTAGGAAGCCAAGTGTTTAGGCTAGAGCATAGAATAAAAAGAGTATGTGAGCAGGTGCTCGAGACTATAAATGAGCCTCGTATTTATAGGGGAGAAATGAGGAACGAGATCCGAAACCCTAGAAATTAGGTGCCGTAGAAGAAAAGTGTATCGTGTCATGGCAATGGGTGTCGTGGCATGCACAGTACTTGTGACGTGGTGCGGTACTTAACTTTATCATTTTAGAAGTAAAAACCGTGTGAAAAAAGATAAAACCAGCCAAAAAGTGTGCGTGGCATAGTACTCCTGCTGTAACGCGGCACTTCAGTTTTCTGGAAACTTCTTTGAAATTAATATTTATCTTTGTTTTAAATTAAACACGTGATGTTTAGGCGCCATTTCTGTCATTCCGGACTCATTTTCATATGTAGGGTTTAAGATAATTATTAATTGGGCTCAATTAATAAATAATGAAATGGATTCAAAATGGTTTGGGCTAGCGATAAGGGAAATAACAGGTCCATTACTACCTACCCCTAAATCAAATATAATTTATAGACCTAAGCAAACCAAACACTAGAAAGAAAAAGGGTCGAACCATAGGGAGATGCTAAAACACTACAATCAACACCAACAACTAATCTGGCTCAACAGATTGGACAACAGAATGAACACTAACAAATGATGATTAAACTATAGGAAAAACCAAGTATAACAAGCAATAAGGAAATGGATCATGGCAAATCTTCACTCAAGAAATGATAAGGGAAATGAAACGGGAATCAAGCACACTAAATTTCACATGAATTATGATTAAAGGCATAGTCTACTCCCCTATCGGGAGCAACTACTTTCTCAAACATACACAATAACACTGTCGTCATAACCATACATAGATTGAGGTAAGTAAACATGAATCATCTAATGAGCTTCACTTAATCACACTGTCGTCATAATCAAGATTAGCTCAGCCAACTACAAATACTAATTGGCCAGTCAATAAATATAATTGGTAATCATGAAAAACAAAGACTTTAATCACTAATCAACCCATAATCCCAATCCCCAACATGATTAAGACTCGATTAACCCATCACCATTCCCATAGTTAAGAGATGGAAACCAAGTTAATCATACAACTAACAAGGAAAGACATGATTAACAAGTAAATAAAAGATATAAAGCAAATAAATAAAGAGTAAAGGGAAATAAATTACTAAATGAGCTTCATTAATTTTAAAAAAGGTTAATTATAAATCATCCAAGATCACAAAATTAGTGTTTTTCTCTCTTAGTTTATGCTAAGAAACCATATATCATGTTAAGTCAATACCCTAACTAGTTACTAAGGAGAAAGACTTAAAACTATTTATACAAGGGCTTAAATGAAGGTAGCCAACATAGCATGCGCGCCCTTGCAAGATACTGCGCGCCCGCAATAATCTGGGTACGAAAAGTGAAACTTAGAGATGCGCGCCTGCGCATGATAATTTTGCGCCCGCGCACTGTGACTGTGCGACTGGCAATCAAGGCGCAACTAGGGCGTGCAAACTCCGATCCCTGCCTCAATTGTGGAATCAACTCCTCAACTTTTTACGCGCCCGCGCACAGTGACTTCGCGCTCGCACAGCTTTGGTGCGCGCCTACTCTGTAGTCGCGCATAAGGCATGCAGACTCCCTGCCTTGATTCTTTAATTTTGTTCTCTGTACGCGCCCACAGACTGCCAGTGCGTGCCCTCTTAGTGGTCGTGCCCTCTCAGAAGCTTCCAAGCTTCTCTCCTTACTTCATCATCAAGGCTTTCTTATAAAACACGAACAAAAAAAAAACAAAGGTAGAAAGGGGCAAAAAGAGGGGGAAAACTAAGAAAGAACAGAAAATAAAGAAAGGAAGCTAAAGACATAAAAGAGGGTATAAACATGCTACAAGTATAGGGAAAAACCACTAAAATGGACTCAAAATTGTGGGATAAATGCCACTCATCAACTAGAAATAATGTTTGGACAAGGTTCAAATAAATACATGGACTGAAATGTGGATTGATTTATAAACTGTATTGGATAGAACAATGATTTTAAGAATTCCAAAGATTAAATACTCAACCCGACCAATAATGGCGGTGAAAGATTGTTCATCATCGGGTTTGGTTTTGGGGAGACATTTTTAGGTGTCTACAGAAGCCCCCACTTTTACTGAGTATTTAGAAATGTAAGTTTCCAAAACGATAGTCAAAGTAGTCGATAGGAACTAAGAATGATTTAAGATGTTCTGCGATCCTAAATCAGTTTGCATATGCCGATACTTGCAGAAAAGCGTTAGTTACACAGATAAAAGAGTTAAGGGATAGAATGCGTATCTCACACTAGTGCGTCAGTTGCAAATACGTCTTGTAGCTTTTTGGGCCTCGAGAAATCTACCGTGAACCACTCCACCTCGAAAAAATGTTTCATAGACTCCTATGCCTCGAGCATTCCACTTAATAATGATCTTCTGCGCCTCGAGATGATTAATGAAGGATAGTATTCCGCGCGTCGGGAATCCTATCGTGAACTCCTACTCCCAAGTAGCTCACAAGTGAAATTCCGCGCCTCGAGAATTACATTAAAATTAAGTGTTCACACCTCGGGACATAATTGTAGACCTCTACGCCTCGAGAAGTATGCAACAATTGACAATTTTCCACGCCTCGGGAAAACTTGTATGACGATGCAAAATTACAAGTCTCTACGCCTCAAGAAACTCGTAATGTGGATATGAATAGTAATCCTCCGCGCCTTGGGATGATCACTAAGTATTTGATAAATGTCCGATTGTCCCTGAATAGAGGTTGTACTTATGATTGTTAAATTTTCCCCGAACAAAGGCCGTAAATATGATTGTTCAATTGTCCTCAAATAGAGGTTGTATTCATTTAAAAATATTTTGCTGATGTTGAAACCCTCAAGCCGTGTACATTCGACTATATAGGTGCCTAAATATGATGTTGATATTTGCTGAGGTTAAAATGGTAATTTTAATGCCATTTAAATATTAGTTGGAATTTCCCGCGAGTTTTTGGTCAAGAGATTAGATAATTGTCAAATGTCGCGGAAATTTATTATGACTGGTTAAAAAAAAAAAGCACAAAGCATATTGGCTACAAGATTCCTGAACACTATAGCACGCGCCAAAGTGCCCGCCACAGGATTATATGTCATGGCACGGTACTCGTGGCCTTCACTAAAATTTGGGCAACAACCCGATTTTACTCTTTCATTCCATTTTCTTCGCTGGTCATCTTCTTTGCTGCTACTTCTACAGCTTTTGCTTATTTCTCACTCAAAAATTCATCAAATCATTCCTAATTTACAGCATAGCTCCTCATATTCGATCTTGTACATCAATCCATGTAAGTTTTCTTGCTTTTGAGTTGAATTTCATTGCAAATGGGGTGATTTGTGCGAAAAACCCTAGAAATTAAATTGGGGGTTTTCAATTTTGATGACTTTTGTTAGAATTCTTATTATGGATTTCATTGTATATGAATGTATATTTGTTTGTGATCAATTTGAGACCAAGTTTGTTTCATTTGGTGAAGAAGTGAGCGAATCACCATTTTTGGGTACTACTTGTGCATGAATGACCATTGTTGTTGTTCTTCATGTTTCTTTTATTGTTTTGCACTTGAAATGATAATATAATTGTTGTAGATCATGTAGGATGTGCTTTGATATGCAGATTTGTTGTTTTATTCACTAGTAGAAAAAATGAATAAGGCACCGCAGCTTTCGCACCGGTTTTTGAAAATCGGTGTTAAAAGAAATAGGCGGGATTGAGGGAAAGAGTTTTTGCATCGGTTCTTACAAAACCGGTGCGAAAAGTGAGTAAATCGCACCGGTTCAGTTCGAACCTGTGCGAAAACTCTTGTTAAATTAAAAAAAAAAAACCCGGTTATAATTTAATCTTCTTTCTTTCTCTTGAAACCCCTCGATCTTTCCTCCTCTCTTATTCTCTCTCCACTCTCTCTCCTCCATTGAAGCGTTCTCATCTGTCTCTCTCTCCTTTCCTTTCTTCTCTCTTTCGATCGCCTATGCACCCTTCCCCGGTTTCATTGTGGAGCTCTTCAGTTGTGCTCCATCAATTAAGGTTTTCCTCTTTCTTCTTTTTCAGTTGCATTGGATCTTAGGGTTTTGTTTGTTTTTAAACTTAAGGTGTTTTTTAGGGTTTTGTTTGGCGGTGGTGGCTATGGTGGCCTTATTCGACCTATAATCGTTGGCTTCATCTTCTTTTGTCGAAAACTCTTCATGGTGGGTTCGGCTGTTGCGCAATTGCGAATACTCTTCCTTTTTCTGGGTTTGTAATGAAATCATTGGTTTTGTTTGTGTTTTTTTGATGAAATTATCTTATGGGTTGTTTTGTTTTGATGTTTTTTTCTATGGGTATCTTCTGTTTTCCTGTTTTTTCTCCTTAATCTGATTATGGTTTGATTAATATGATTGTTGGACCTTAAATTTTTGGTTTATAATGTTTTGCTTTGATTTCATCTTATAGTGTTAAAAAATCCTGCAAATTTCGGAAGAAAATTTGTAATTTCATGAATACCATCAACTTTAGCATAAGTTTGAATTCTCGATCTTGGTATTAAAATGCCTTAATTTCTGTTGCAAAATCTAATTGGGTATGTTTGGAAGTTGGGGGTTCTTGTGTTCTGCATTGGATTTTTTAAGAGTAATTAATTTGAGTAGGAATTTTATTTTTAATAATGGAGTGTTGGTTTTTGGAATCAGGACCCAATTTCCTTGTTTGATAGCGTTTTGAAACTAAAAGGCTGCAGCAACCTATTATACCTTGATTAGGGTGATGAATTTTATGATGTTTGTATTAAGTGCTCTGAATTTGCTTATGTATTGGTTTTTGGCTTAATTTTGGTGAGTAATTTTTGAACTTTGTAACAAGGGGAAGTTAGTGGCTTGGGTTTTCAAAAGTATGCTGTAAATGAACGAAGTGAGAATACGTCTGCTAGGTTAAAATTCTGTTCTATGGCTGAAGTTTATGATTATTATAAACGTATTGGACAGAAAGACGAGAACTTAGTTTGGATTTTAAGAAGTTTTTCAATTCTTATTGGAAGTTTACTACCCTTTCTACTCAACTTTTCGTTCCTAGATCAAGATAGTTAAATGATTTATGGTGGTAAGGGCAAGGATATGGGGCATTCAGGAAGTCTGCACTATTTAGTTTGAGTATTTGTAGAGGCTACTTCAGTATTTGTCTACAGTTAATGGGGTCTAGAACTTGATTTTAGCCGCTTGCTATGTTGTTAGTGGGATAGCATTGGGGTCTTAATCCTAGTAGCAAGCACTGATTACATTTTATAGTTTGACTTATTTCCTCATACTTCTTCGATATACATTGTTTGGGAAGATCTGGATTAGATGTCCACTAAAAGACTTTAATATTAATCTCTACGTAATCTTAAACAAGGAAAGCTTATGACATTACTAATGAAATCTCAGACATGGTAGCTTAAGTTGATTAGTGGAGGTTCTTATATTAATTTGGCTTACCATTATGTTCAAATAGAATTATGCATTCTGTTTTTTTTTTTATTTACAAATCCAAAGGAGCTTTACATTTCACCCCAGATAGTACTATTTTCTGTATGTGCTGATGATGATACTGTATAAAAATTTCAAAAAAAAAATGTATGTTCTGATAGGAGAAATAAGGTCTTTAAGCTGAATTAAGTACACTCATTTATATGTGCCAAGTATAATGACGGTTAATTAGAGTATAAATTTTGAGTTTAATTATCGAACTTATATGCAGAAACCTCACTCAAAATCTGAGGTGGACGGTAAAAGCAAGGGAACTAAAGGAGAAAAGGTAAAAAAAAATCAACTGTGCCGCAAGAAAAAGTAAGCATTGATGCAAATGAAGAGAAAAATAAGAAGAAACGGAAGCAAAAGCAGGAAAATGACCTCCGATTTGAAGCAGAGATGGAAAAGTTGGATGGTGTTTCAACAAGAAAGCAGAGGAAGAAAGAGTAATTGTGTGTGTATGTGTGTTTATTTTTATTTTTTTTTTTATTTATGTTGGTTCTTGTTTGTTTATTTGTTTTTGTACTTAAACAGAGTTGGATTGTTGTATTTGTCATTGCGAGTGGTCGAGTCAGAGAAAACAATCTAGGCTCATTTTGTGTCCGAAAAACAAATTTATGATGTGGCTCGGTCCAAACTTTAACTTCAAGCAACCAAATTATCTTGATCTGATGTAGGTATTATTAGACCATGATTAGTCATGAACTTTGATTGAAAGGGCGGGGAGCAGTGGCTTGTATGTCTGCATTGTTGAAGTTGTACTGTAATACCTCATATATTTGTGCCATAAAGATGTGATGAATGGTCTATATATGTTTGAAACTAGGTTGGTTTTTGTGACTTGGGAAAAACCTAATTAAGTTTCTTAGACTAAAACTTGGATTCGAGTATGTTGATAGTGAGGCTGATAAGCTTTGAAAATACAAACACAATTGTGATGACTTAATGCTCAGAACTATAGAAGAAAATTGGATTTTCAGGTTTAAAAGATTTCTTTGATTATTTGATGATATCTGTGTCAATTATCTTTATTGTGATCTAGTGTAACTTTTTTGGTAAGTTTAAACTTGATGCCTCATAAGGCTTAATCTATGATTTGGGCTGTGTTGTTTCGTTTTTCGATATCATTGCAGACTTTAAACTGGAATAAAAATTAAGCTTACTTTTCAGGTTTGATCATCTTTCCTAAATGGCATCAGCAGCCTCTATAGCCTGTATGTCATATTCAGATTGCTGCCAGGGTATCCAGCTACAAAAGGGCAGATTTCCAATTGCATATGAAAGTCAGGGAGCATCTCTAATGCCAGCCTTGTCTTTCCTGTCTCTACACCATCGAAATCACAAGCTAAATCACATAGGGCTTCTCAAAGCTACACGACGCCCTCCGGTAGTCTGTGCACGCCACCCCAAGAGTAAGTACTTACCCCAAGGTCAAAGTTAGCCATCAATCAATCAATTATCAAGTTAGCCATTGCTGTAATTTTATCTTTGAAAGTGTAATTTTCAGAGTTAATGCTGTCAATACAACATACGTTGTATTTAGCAAATCAATGGTTAGGATTACCAACTTGGACTAAAATTAGGCAGCTGATGAGGACTAAGGATATTTATCTGATGGTTTAAATATTAGATTGGGCTTGCAATATTATAGTGGGCTTATCTGAGCTAAGTGCAATATTGGAAACGATGAATTGTTGCTCACTAGGGACCTGCTGCAAAATAAAATCTGGTCATAGTATATTTATATTTATCACACCCTTAATTCAAAGGAATTTAAGCTGTGAGCTGTAAGGTCTTAGTGTTGTCTGTGCTTCTGGCTGTGCTTCTGGCTATGCCTGTGTTTGGAGTCTTTGGACCTTGGAAGAACCAGGAAACCTGCTGTAGTCTCATATCAAGATATGTCAATCTTAGTTCTTAGGTGCCTCTTAGACAGGAGCCATGGGCAACAATTGTTTGTTCTTCTTGAGTAGTTCGGCTCTGGGCATGCTATCAGCCTTCATTAGCCGGTCATCTTCAGCTACAAACATAGGTTTTTACAACTTTATTATTGGCTTAATCACCCAGGCTAGTTTCTCTATTTTCCTATCAGAGTTTTTGGTTTAAAGTCAGGGAAACCAATAGACTGTTTACTGATGTTATTTCATATTGTGCAGATTGTGACAGCATTTGGATTCCAATACAGTAAAATGTTCTCTCAAACATACAGAGTCTTATGTTCCTTCTACCCACCGAATTTGCTAGCCGAGGGTATTCAGATGCTCACAGATGCAACTAGTACACCTCAAGACCCTGGAATGAGCTAGAAGGGAAGGACAAAATGTTCGCCTAATGATGAAGAATGTATTTTAACAATGGTAAGTTGTATCATACATATTTATTAAGTCCATTAAATTTTTCTCCTTTTCATATCCCTTCAATGTGATTCTTATGCTTTTGGCTTCTGTCATTTTCAAATATTCGCTTAGTCTCTATTGACATTTTAGTGCTAAGACTGTTAACCATTAAGTACGTACTGCCATCTCGTGACAGAATGATATCTTCATATGGCTGTCGGGGACGTTTGTTATGTGGTTTGTTTTGGCTCGTTACTTCGACAATATTATTCCGAACCCCTATGGAGTAAGGAAATCAGTGTTCTATTTCTTGTATCCTGGATATTAGACAGGCAAAGGTGGAAGTAAGGCACAAGGTAGCAAGTCATGTCCTTTCCTTTTACTTTTTTCTCCAGTTCTCTTAATTTAATATATCATACTAGTTTCCTAAAAAAAAATATATCACACTAGTAGCTTTTCTCAATAAACTAACTGCACTTAGCATCGATGCATCAGAGGGTGGCATCTGTACCTGCTTTAGTTCTTCCTCACAGCCTGAGCATGTAACTCCTGATGATGAGGATGTTCTTCAAGAGGAGAACAATGTTAAACAGCAAGCAAACGAAGGTGTTGTTGATTCAAATGTTGCAGTCCAAATACGTGGCCTTGCAAAGGTTTATCCCGGATCAACAAGTCTTGGATGCTGTAAATGCAAAAGGACTCCTCCTTACCATGCTCTCAGGGTAAATCTTGCTGTTGCTTTGTTAGACAAAATTAATGCAGTATGTTACATTAGAATGGACAGAAGACAAAACAAAGCTATGCTATATTTTTTTTAGTTTTTTAAAGTGTATTATTACAAGTTATTGAAGAAAATATATGTGTTTTATGTATATTATGATTATATATAAGTATTTGGTACAATTTAAGTGAAAAAAATGCAAAAAAAAAAAAATATTTTTTTTGGGCATTTTTGGCACCGGATTCTAAGTCAAAACCGGTGCAAAAAGTGTGGTTTTTCGCACCGGTTCTCAACTAGAACCGGTGCGAAAAGTTTGATTTCGCACCGGTTTTGAACCGGTGCGAAATGTCTGGGGTTTTAGCACCCCCAAATCAGGACCGGTTCAAAACCGGTGCTAAATGGGGGTTTTGAACCGGTGCGAATTACGTGTTTTCGCCTAGTGAATTTTGTGCAAATTGAAACATGCCCTGCTTTCGTACATGTATTACATTGTCATGAAAAACATAGCATCATGTGATGACAGAAATTTTAGGTCGTTGAAACTAAATACCTCAAATCAAACAAAAATTTATAAACCTAAACCTAAACTCCACGTTCATTACAAACAATTAAGCTAACTCGGGATGGGAAACAAATATTCTAATGTTACCAAAACAAAGAAAAAAATGAACTAGCTAGGAGCAACGTAATTAAAGCACTAAGGGAATGGATTAGGCAAGCATTCACTCAAGCATAACAAGGCATGAATTTGAATTGAAATGTGAACTAAGCAACTCATGTCAATGATATCAAGGCACAATCTAACCACCTATCGGGACCAATTGATTTCTTAATTCAATCACGAGCCTACACTATCGTCATAAGCCATGTGAATCAAGGTACTATTCTATCAAAATCATTCAATGGACGTTCCTAGGTCACGCTATCGCCATAACCTAGTTTAATCCACTTAATTGCAACTAATGATTGGCCACTCAAGAGAAGAAATTAGTAAGACATGGAATACAAAGCATTTCAATCATAAACAAATCAACTTCTAGCCAAAAACATGCTTCAGATCCAACTACAATATCACCATCTCCTTAGTAGGGGAACTACTCACAAATCATGTTAATAACTAGACCAATCATCAAATTAATAAGCATCAACATGATTAATAAGCAAGTAAGAAGATTAAAGCTAAACAAATCAAAATCAAATGAAGAAGTAAAGAGAAAAGAGTTAGAGAATTCTAATTGATTGAAGATGAATGTCTACAAGCAAGATGATCTTCCTCTTCAAGATCCAAGCATCAACAATGGTGAAAACTTCACTTTCTCTCTCTACCAAGTTAAGCTAAAAATGTTTCTCTCTCTTGATTAAGCTAAAAACCCTAGATTACGCTCTAATACCCTAACTAATTGCTAAGGAGAGAGAGTACAAGCTATTTATAAAAAGGCTAAATAGGAGAAACCAACCTAGACGTGCGCCCTCGCTAGCTAAGTACTGCGCGCTTGCAATAATGTGGGTTTAAAAAACTAGAACCCAACGATGCGCGCCCGCGCAAGATACTTGCGCACCGTCTCTAAGTGACTACGTGCCCGCAATAGTCTGGGTATGAAAACTGAAACCCAACTATGTGTGCCCGCATATGATATGCTTGTGCGCCCGCGTAGTTATGATGCGCGCCCGCAATCGCAGCAGACACGCAAACTTCCTGCCTTGTCCTGATATTTGCTCTCCATCCCTGTGCGCGATCGTATACAGACCTGCGCGCCCGCAGAGTATGAATGCGTGCCCTCTCCCTGGCCGCGCAGCAGGAGTGCAAACTTTCTGCCTTGTGCTATGATATTCTTCTCTGTGGTCGCGCAACACATCATAAATCGACCCCCTCTTCTTAGATTAACATCAAGGTTTCCTACAAAACACGAACAAAAGAAACTAAGAAAGAAAATAGACAAAAAGAGGGATAAAAGTAAGAAAGAAAAGGCGTTAAAGAAAGGAAGCTAAAGATAGAAAAAAGGGCACAACCAAGCTACAAGCATGGGGAAAAACCATCAATATGAGCTCTAAATTGTGGCATAAATGCCACTCATCAACTTCTCCCACAGTTGCCTCTTGCATGTCCTCAAGAAGAAAGAACCACGAGAAACTAAACTAACAAAGAAAAGCCAACTTTTCTTTTAGCACAAGCAACAAGACCTTTAAACCTCAAGGTCGCCAATGAGGACGAGTTTTGATCTCGTGAGGATTTCCAAAGAGCTTACCCCACAACTCTTGCAAAAATGCGTTCAAGACAAACCAAAGATGAGAACAAGAGGGTAAAGAGAAGGGCACACACAAACCACTTTCTCTCAAGATTTAAAACCAACAAGAATAAGTGAATGACAAGCTTTCTAAATAGTAGAAGTTAGCACGTAAGGGGATGCTAAAGGTTGATTGAAGGATAAACCATGCTAAGCGTAGAGAACTCTAACATGCACCACTCCCCCCGCATTCCATACAATCTTACCGTGTTCTCTCACCTAGATTCAAATCCACCCTTAGAGGTAGCATCTCATGACTCCTCAAAGGAGCTAGAACAACGATAAAAAATACAAAACAAGGGGAATTCGACATCTTACCAAGTCATGCTCTCTCCATATTCTTGAAATCTAGCTTCCTCCACCGATTAGTGACTCAACCAACCTAAGTCGAAAAAGAGGGTTGTAACGTTGGCTAGGGGGTAAAGGTGTGGAAAAATTTGGAAATTGGTGCTAAGCCTAATTGTGAAGCTAAGGGTGATCAAGCCTCTATTCCAAAATCAAACATTTACCAATTTTAAACAAGATTTCCACAAGCTTAAACCTAATTGCCAAACACTTTGAATCTTTCATTCTTATCCTCTTTTCATCTTCATACAATTTTTTCTCATTTTAAGCTTTTGGAATTTTTTTTCTTTTTTTTTTTTCTAACTGTTATTTCATTGTCCTTGCCTTTTATAACTATGGACGGATTTCCTGAATTTGCATTTTCTTTATTAAACTAACATTCACAAGTCACAACCTCACTTCCATTTCAAACCATTACCTTCCAATATTTCGAACCAAAACCAAAACAAACTTTCATGGCTCAAGCTTCACAATTCTATGGGTGAGAAATGAAACAAAAAGGCCATGGGGTTTGTGATGTGCTATAGACAAGGATGGATAGGCTCAACATGGCTAGCAAAGGGGTAAATGCAAATAAAAACACTCAATAAAAATAAAATCTAATCCTAGGAACTAAAATAGTCTCCGAATGAAAAATTCCTTTATCATCCTTAGATATATTTCGGTCTCGATCTCGGGTAGCTAGATGTCAAGTTCTTGATCTAAGCATGCCTTGATAGAGATCCTATGTCGCTCATACAAATAATGTTGTAGCCTTGAACAATAAAGCTCACATCGGGTTACAAAAACTACTTCTAGGGCTTCAAATCCCCTAATGAAAGCAACACCTTCTAACCACAAACAAGTGAGTTTGGGTTCGATGGGCCTTACGAATTCTAGCACAACTACCTTAGCATGAACATATCCTAGAGTCAAGCGATGGCAATCCCGAAGCGTGTTAACTTATAATACTCAAGAAAAAAGGCATTCAAAAACACATGTCAACTTTTATTATGCTCAAAGTGAAAATGAAACAACTAAGTTTTACATGGTTTGTCTTGAACGAAAAGGAAAATCTTTTTCATTTTTTTTCATTAATTTTTTAAAGGAAGGAGTACAAGAGAGCAAAGAGGCAAGTAAACATATAATTCCCAATTGATAAACAAAGATCGTTTGGCATCAATAGCAACGATCACCAGATTCCGTGGAATCAAATACATATATCCTCGAACAATCAACTCCATCCTAGTCTAAACTAAGCTATGCACACAAAGGAAATAAAAAGAAAAAAAGGAAAGGTCTCACCCAACGTTGCTTGTATTAGAGCACGAAGCAAATTTATAATCTCACCACGGTCTTCGGAGCTCGAATCACTCCTCGCCTTAACTCCTTGTGCATTCCGTCTCCAAGCTACAAAATTTGGTGAGCAAAAGAAAAGCACTACAACTATACACAAAAAGGGTTAGCAAATCAAAATAAAGAAAGAAAAAATATAAACAAAAGAAATGAACTAAAAGGTTATATACAAATTTGGATATTAGTGGTTTGGATTGAAGGGATTTGGATTTTCCTCCATGGGAGCACATCCATCTATCAAGAAATCTCATAAACTCGTCAAAATTATCATAGAAAATAATCATAAAAAAAAACATAATCACCAAAATCATCATAATCGAAACATGAAACTCATCAAAAACATCATCAAAGAAATCATCATCCAAGCATCATCATTGGAAACAACAAGACGAAGAACCAACCAATCATCATCATGAGCAACAAATTTGAAAATAACCAACCAAAGCCAAGCATTCCCTACCACCTAAAGCAAAAAGTTCCCCAACACTAGCCTGAAACTACCCTCTCCCACACCATAAAAAAACATCCCTTTGCCTCTTATAACCCCCCCCCCCACACACACTAGACAAAAGCACCATCCTCAGTGTAACATGATAAAAACAAGGGAAGGGAGGGACAAAGGGGAAAGAAATCAAACAAGGTAGGCTAGTGGCCACTAGGGCCGGCACCATTACTATCTTCATCCTCCTCCGCATCATATGAAAATCCGGTCAGGGGGATGCCATAAGGATCCCAACCCTCTGTATAACCCGGCGGCCAACCATAGTGACCTCTACAGAGGTCTTATTGCCATTGGGGCAACGAGTCATAAGGAGGAGGCATTTCTAGAGGCGCGGGGTGAGTGGATCCACGTAGGGGTAGTTAGGATCACCCCTATAATCACACCCACCCAGTGCACGGTAATCGTAACCGGTCTCCGTGGGGTAGTGCACTTGAGGGCTATCTTAGGAAGATGGCCCTTGCCAATATGGCCATGTTTGTTGATTCCCCAACCATTAGGGGACCGAAACATGTTGTGGTGGCCAATATAGGTGGTTGACCGTGGGTTTGACCTCACCCCTATCCATGACCGCATTATAAAGTGCTTGGGTTTGAAGGAACATACCTTGTTGGTGAAAGGAATGGTGTCCTTTGAACAAGTGTATTATTCCGATAAAGGGTTCGGAATTAATTAGGAAAGCTAATTATTTAGTGAGGTCAAGTGATCGGAATGCTTAGCTGGAGGCCGACTCTAATCAATAATATTAAAGTAAAACTAATATTATAGCTTGCTCTTGACTGAACCCTTCAGGTCACACCCAATCGTGATAACGAACCGAAGCGACGAATTAATACGAAAGATTAAATGAGTCGATAATGATTTTACGAACTAACGTCGAATTCTGAGCTTAAAGCGTAAAAAATCGGGTTGGATTAAGGAATCGACGAGACGGAAAATCAATCAAACAACAAGTCAACGCGCAAGAAAATCCTAGCCTCGATATGGCCTAGCCAATCGAGGGCTAGGTAGGCTAGCATGGCTAGCCGGGCTCCTTGCCGCAAGGCAAGAGTTGGCCGCAAGCCCAGAATGCATCACATGCACTAGCTGGGCGAGCTGGCTGAGCAGCCATAAGGGCAACACTCGCTATCATAGCAGAGCAAAACCATGCGTGGCTAGGCTGGCAGGCCATGCCGCAAGCAAGCAGTAGCCTGCCAGCATGCGAGAGCTAGCATCAAGGCGCGCCAGGCACAAGCTACTAACACCGAGCTTGGTGCATAACAACAGCAGCGCCTAGTAACAATGCAGCTCACATTTGCGAGGCTGGCTATTGCGGGCTGGTGTAGGAAGACCCTGCTGGCAGGCCTAATTGAGGGACCAGACACCAACATGGCTGCCTTGGTGCCCAAGGTGGGCTGCCACTTGGCGTCATCCCATTGCACTCGCTTTTCTAGGGGGTGGCTTAGAGAGCAAGGGAGTGTGTTCCTCCCTTGTGGTCCTTACCTACTCCCTTGTTCACCTTATACCACTTGTTTTTTGATGATTATTTTGGCTTTTTTAATTTAATTTGAAATTAAACTTAAATCTTATTTTTGCCTTTTTACCAACTATCCCACATTGAAAGATGATGGGAATCCTTGGGAACTTTTCCCTATAAATACCAATCATTGGGTATTGGGAAATTCACTTGAGTTGGTGAACTCTAAGGGATCTCCAAAGGCGAGAAAACCTTTGTTCATAAACTCTAAGTTATTTATGGTCTAGCCCCATCTAAGCTACGGGATAGGGGCCGATTACGGTTCGGTAGCGAGGGTGTGAGCCGTTGGAGGTTTTCGCACTTGCGGAACTTGATTCTTTTAAGTTCGAGCTCATCGGTTGAGCGAAGCATGCCTCTAGGGTGAGTATGCTTTCTCTCTCTTTTGTCTCTTCTCTTGTGTTTGTGTTTATATGCATGTTTTTGTTTATGTTGTAATTATTATGCATGCGATCTAGTTATCAGGTTTTGTTTCCGTGCGGTGTCGGACACCGCAAAACCAAACAGTGGTATCAGAGCCTCTTGCATTTAATTTTTACAACTAAAAATTAAAGGTGGTTTAAATGGATTTAAATTTCTGGTTTTGCTTCTTAATTAAATTAGGAGCTCGTTTTTTTACTAGATGAAAATCGTATTTATGCTAATTTTGGATTACGAACTCCGATTTTGATTCAAAAAGAGTAAATTTTGGGTGGAATCGACGTTCTAAATCAGACTTTACCCACTTAGTGTTTAATAATGGCCTTTCAGAAGCCAAAATCCACCTTGAAAGTCGTTTTTCGAGGGGGTTTTCGTTTTTGACGAATAAATTTAAATCTTTATACCTTGATTAATTATGGCATGCAATTGTTGGATTATGTGTTAGATTATACCATTAATCTTCTGCAATTTTAACCCTTATTAAGCATGTTTATGAATTCATAATTGGTGCTTAATTTGGGCAGCTCTTATTTTCAAATAAACTTGCAATTTCACATTTTTGCAAATAAATTGCTTGGAGTGTGAATGTTTATGGTCAATATGTATTTTTGAAGCCCCTAAAATCTTAAAGATTCAATCTTTAGTTGTTTATTTGGTTGGATCTTAACTTGCTAAAATCCACAATGAACTAATTTTTGGTTTTAATCATTTTGAAGTTGATTAAAATCTTAAATGTTCATACTTATGCCTGAAATATTATTGTTCTTCATATTGGAAGATTACAATATTCAAATGTGCACAAGTGAGTGTGGGATATTTATTCAACTATTTTTGTCAAATCATATTATTAGTTTATGTTGGTTAAATTAATTGTGAGAATAACCCTCAATTTTTGTAGCACCAAGTTGAGCTAAAAATAATTTAAAGAATGGTTCTTGAATTAATTTTGGTTTGTGCACTAAAATTAAATTTATTTAAGTTGGACTTGTTTTAGTTTCATTATTGCTCAATATTTAGTTCCAAAATCAATTTAGAATTAACTTTTTATGTCGCACACAAAATCGGAATAATAAATCCGAGGCATAAGCACGTAAAACGAGGCACTAAGCCTCGAGCACCACTCGGGTAGCTAGGCTGCTTGCGCAGCCCACATGTGGCTACCGAGGGAGTGCACCGTGCTGGTGCATGAGTGTGTGCGAGCAGCAGTACTTAGAGCCGCAGTGCGTGCGTGTGGTGCAATTCAGCGACTGTTAGGCAGCACCAGCCCGCACAGCAAGGCTGCGGCCAGCACTAGCAAGCGCGTAAGCACGCTGCTAGTGCCAGCAAGACTCAAGCATGCTGAGCATGCTGCGACGCTACCAGTGACAAGTAGGTGGCTTGCACGTTGCTGTGCTTGTTTGGGCGGCACCCACGCAAGGCAGCAGGGCCTTGGTGCCTAGCAAGCCGAGCCTCGTGGCTTGGATGCTAGGCACTCGGCTGTTGAGGGACTATTATTTTGCGTTTTTGCGGTTTTTTTTTTATTTTTTTTATTTTTTATAATAAAAACGAGGTTGGGCCTCGGTTTTCCCTTAATGGAACCTTAATTAATCGCTGGGTTAATCGGCTTAATTAATATTAATTGGATTAATTTTGATTAAGTTGGATATAAAATTTAGTGGGACCTTCATTAATCGCTTGAGTTATTATTGCGTTAATTCACATAATCGGATAACAACCTTGAATAGTTTTAATTAGGCATGTTAATCGAATTAACCACCTAAGTTAGTTACTAGTTTGCGTGTGTTTTGCATTGTTACTTGATTTTTTTTGTAAGATGCTTGGGCCATTCACTTTAGAAGTGAATGGATGAATGGAATAGATATTCTAATGCAGGTTTTACAAAATTGCAACTAGTGGGGCCCGACTAGGATAGTAAATACAGACTACGTTCCGATTTGTATTTTTGTAAATCTAAATACGAACTCTTTGCCGTTAAGTATTTTTGTACTTAAATTATTTAGATTAGTCCTAGCTTTTCTAGTAGTTGCATAATTGGTGGTGATGTCTCGAAGACGACGTTTCTAAGAAGACTAAGCCAAGAAGATGCAATAAAGGCCCTTGAAAATTTGAAGATCTAAGTTTCAAGGGGTCATGCTAGTTGCCAAATGCATCTCTATTAATCCCCTATATATTTTTCTTATATATAATTGCGATATTAGATGCATGTTTCGGATTTCGAATGTTGAATGATTAGTTTAGTTCACTTAAATCAACCAACATAGAAACCCTAAGTCCCTATAATATTGATTTTAAATTTGGCATTCCAAAATAACACTTACCGAACTAATAAGAATAATAATGGGCTATGACAAAGAAAGGCATTACTACTTTCCTAGGAATGTAAGGTATACCAGGTATACAAGTTGATTTTGGTTAAATTCAACGATATCGGTAAGGAGTCCTTAGATGTCGTGGCAATGGAGATAAACGTCAAGAAAGCATTAGATGCAACGTTTTATCGACCAAGGTAGCTTAGAGCTATTAGCAATTGGATTGCTTGCCTTTAAATATTAAGTGTTAAGACAATCCAAAACATGCTTAATCACTTTTTGATTTTTGGGGTGTAGGAATCGTTTTACTCTCGCCAAAAAGGGACAATTTTTAATGTGTGGGTAAAACGCTTAATAATATTTAAAGCTTGCATGTATGCTTTAAATTTCATACTTATTGGTTTTATGAATGGTTTTTCATGGCAATCTTTTAATTGTAGAAAAATGTCTGCAATTAACAACAACATGTGCCCAGAACTCCCCAACAAGTTGTCTTTTAGCCTAAACTTGGTCAATTTCGAGGAATGGGAAGAGGAACTTCAAAGTACTCCGGAGAACTGTACGTAATAGTTTCATGGAGTACATATTGGACACTCCCATTCCAAGCTTCTTCTCTAAGGGACTCATGAGTGATGAAACTCATGAAACTTGGTCCATGGACTGTTACAAGGTCACAAATTTGATGAGGAACTCCCTTCCGGAGGATTGGAAGAGGAAGTTCACCTTATACGTTCGGGACATGCGTCTTAATAGTCTTAAGAAGCTAGTCAATATGTCTTTCGAGATTCGGGACTTGAATATTCATAATTTGACTACGTCATTTATGAACATGAAAATCAAGGCCCCGAAGGAAGGTTACCTTGCCTAGGAAAGGTACCTGATTTTGGTAAAAATACCCAAGGCCATGTGGCCCAATAAGGTGGTGACACTACTGACACGTGGCATCTCTAATGATTGGGAAAAAGGCGGCATTCAAGGCCCATTTCCCGAGACAGCCCACCATTCCTAGGTTTCTGTAACCTAGGATAACGGCACAAATTCCAAGACCCTATAATTAGGGAGATATTCCCACTTGGGAGCACATTGAGAAATATTCACAAAAACAGAGCAATCATTAATTGCAGATATTTACTCATGATCTTGGAATCCGAGAAGATACTTTACTTTCCGCACTTTTTACATTATCCGAACATGATCTAACTTAACCGTCGCAGGCGGAACTTGATCGTCGGAGTCTCCGTTGTTTTGTAGGTACAGGCGCTCGGTGTCTAGTCTTGGAATTGTAACTCTCCCGAAGGACACAGAAAACCCCAAAACATTTGGCCCCGTCTGTGGAGAAAGTACTTCTAAGATGGCTTCACATGAGTATGTACCACCTCCTAATGAGAAACGGCCTACGACCGACTTTGAGGTCTATACAGACTAAGACAGTGGTGACGATATTGATGTCGAAACCTATGTGGCCCCAGACGGGTCACTCTGAACCAGGTGCACCCGCCCATGGAAACAAGGGAACGGGGCGAAGATCAAGCTGGTCCAAGCGAGCCAATCGGACAGCCATCTGGACGACCCAAGGCTGTAGAAGGCGTAGGCCCAGTTACTAGAGATTAACTCATGAAATTCATGACAAGATTCAAAGATGAAATCAAGAACCTAATCAACAAGAAGACGGCTGGCTCCAGCAGGGGTCAGTCGGCCAAGAAGAAAAAGCCAGTTAAGGACCGAGTGCCTACTCCGCATCCCAAACTAAAGGAGAGAACCGGCCCTTGATTGATATGTCTAAGATCCGATTACCTGAAATAGGGAAGAGGAAGGCCATCCGGAATGTTCAGCCGGATGGATCAAAGAGGACTTATTCTGACGCCGGATGTTAATCCAGCAGAAGAAAAGTCAGCAACTGTCTGAGTCAGCCTCAACGTCGACTTACCTAGACAGCTTTTAGAATACCTCAATGAGGTATTCGCAACCAAACCGAGATGGTCAGTCAGGCGGCCTTTCCGTCCACTCTGGCCCTTAGATAATCCATTCGGCCCTATATGTGCCTCAGTAGCCACACCTGTCGTATGGGCAATAATATATGCAGTCGGCTCTCTTTTGTGGTCAAACGGAACAGAATGTCTAACCTTTGGACTGGCGGCTTTGTGAGCTCAAGGTTAAGAATGTGTTAGTGGATTAAATGTATGGTTTCATCACTAATCTATAGCAATTATAAACCTTATTAAGCATGTTTATGAAGTCATAATTGGTGCTTAATTTGGTGAGTTCATTTTTCACATAAACTTGAAATTTTCACATTTTTTCAAATAAATTGCTTCAAGTGTGAATGTTTATGGTGAACTTGTAATTTTGAAGTCCCTAATATGTTAAAGATCCAATCTTTAATTATT
Source organism: Chenopodium quinoa (assembly GCF_001683475.1). Taxonomy (NCBI): domain Eukaryota; kingdom Viridiplantae; phylum Streptophyta; class Magnoliopsida; order Caryophyllales; family Amaranthaceae; genus Chenopodium; species Chenopodium quinoa. Next base: position 772,049 of record NW_018742359.1, read on the forward strand.
TATTTGGTTGGAACTTTGATTTCTAAATTCCATGTAGAACTAATTCTTGGATTTAATCATTTTTGAGTTGATTAAAGTCCTAAAAGTTCAAAACTTGTTATTGAAATTTAATTAATCTTCATATTGGAAGATGTAATTTTTCAATTATACAAAAGTTAGTGCTGGAAATTTTTTCAATAGATGAATGGATTTATTTTTCCAACCTCTTTAATTTTGTCAAATTTCATTATTATTTTATGTATGGTTAAATTAAATATGAGTATAGCACTTCAATTTTGTAACATCAAGATAGACCTAAATTGATTTAAAGAATGGTTATTGAATAATTTAGGCTTGCACTATTAAAATTGAATTTAATTAATTTGGACTTGTTTTATCTTCATTTTGCTCAAAATTGGTTCTAAAATAAATTTAGAATTATTTTTTATCAGACATAAATCGGGAATTAAAATCCCAAGGCAAGTGCACGCAAATCGAGAAAAAATCACCTAATACACGCCCTTAGGCTAGCTGGGCTGCTCAAGTAGCCCACATGTGGCTGCCAAGGTGTGTGATGGGCTGCCTTGCCTCGTAGCTGCGCTAGTGTATGGTGTGTGTAAGAGTGTGATGCACACTTGGTGCTATGGGCTGTGCGAGAAGATGGGTGTGCTGTGTGAAGGTGCCCTCAAGTGCTGCTGGGGAGCAAGGCAGCGAGCCCCAGCAAGCCCAGCATACGCTGCCAGTACCAGCATGCACGCGAGCATGCGTAGGTTGCTGCGATGCGTGTGGTGCCAGCAAGCGTGGCGTGCTCTGATAGGCTGGCATGCCAGCACGCACAACCACGGCGCCTAGGGGCAGCAAGGCAGCCATGGTGGGCAGCCCAGCACCCTAGGCAAGCAAGCCACGACCTTAGTGCCTAGCAAGCCTAGCCTCGTGGCTTTTAGGCTAGGAACTTGGGGCATGTTGTGAGTTATTGTTTTCCGTCATTGGGGCCGTTTTAATTATTTTATTTAATTATTTTGACGAGGCTAGGCGTCGGTTCCTTCGGCACTTGCAAAATATTTTGACAAAATTTGGGTTAACCGATTTAATTAATTGGATTAATTAATTTAGATGCGGAATTTAGTGGGAGCTTCGTTAATTGCTTAAACTAATTGCATTTTAATCACATACAATGTTTAACAACTTTGACTAGTTTTAATTAGGCGAGTTAATTGGATTAACTACCTAAGTTAGTTACTAGTTTGCGCGTGTTATGCATTGTTACTTGTTTATCGTTGTAAAATGCATGGGCCATTCACATATAGTGAATGAAATGTATATTGTTTCACAGGTTTTGTTAAAATGGCAACTAATGGGGCCCGACTAGGATAGTAAATAAGGACCGCGATCCGTTATGTATTTTTGTAAATCTAAATACGGTCTGCGTACCGTTGCGTATTTTTGTACCTTAATATTTAGATTATTCCTAGTCGTAGTAGCTAGTAGTTGAATAGATTGGCGGAGATGTCTCAAAGACGGCGTTTCTAAGACGGCAAGCCAAGAAATTGCATCGAAGACCCTTGAAGATTTGAAGACTCAGGGGTCATGCTAGTTTCAAAATGCATCTTATACCTATGATTTATATATATTGTGTTTATGTATGATTGAATTGTATGATATATGCATATTTAGGATTTCAAATTTTGCGATGATTAATGAAGTTCACTTAAATCAACCAACATAGAAATCCTAGGTCCCTATAATATTGAGCAAAACTTGCCATTCCAAGAACGACACTTACCGAACTAATGCGCGTGGTGATGGGCTACACCAAAGCGAGGCATCACCGATTCCCTAGGAACGTAAGGTATACTAGGTATACAAGTCGTCTTGGTTAAGCTCAACGATATCAGTTAGGAGTCCTTAGATGTCGTGGCAATGGAGATAAAATGTCAAGGAAGCATTAAATGCGACGTTTTATCGAACCAAGAGTAGCTTGGATCTATTAGCAATTGGATTGCTTGCCCTAAAATCTTAAGTGTTAAGACAAGCCAAAGCATGCTTAATCACTTTTTGATTTTTGAGATCTTGGAATCATTTTATTCTCGCCTAAAAGGGACTAATGTTAATGCGTGGATAAAATGCTCAATAAGATGGAATATTTGCATGTATGCTTTAAATTTCAAACTTATTCGATTATGAATGGTTTTTCATTTCAAATTCTTTCAATTGTAGAAACATGTCTGCAAATAACACAAACAACCATTTTTCATTACGCTCAATTCTCGACAAGGAGAAGTTAAGTGGGCCAAATTTTCTTGATTCGCAAAGGAATTTGCGTTTTTTCTTCTGCAAGAGCAAAAGGAATATGTCCTTGATGAGGAAATGCCCGACACTCCCAATGAAGAGGTCACTCAGGCCGCCCTTAACCGATGTCAAAGTGGTAATTGGGATGTTAAGTGCATCATGTTAGCCACTATGTCTCTGGACCTTCAAAAGACTTTCTTTGAAAAGGAGACGGCTTTTGAGATCATTTCTGAACTTCAGAATATGTTCCAAGAGCAGGCCCGAACTGAAAGGGTTCGAAACCCACAGGCAGATCCTTGAGAGCAAGCTCAAGAAAGGAGAGCCAGTCATCCCGCATGTTCCTAAAATGATTGGGTTATTTGAAAACATGGAAAGGCTTGATGCTGGGTATTCAACCGAGATGGCAATTGACATCATTCTGCGTTCGTTGCACAAAGGCTATGATCAGTTCAAGATGAACTATAATATGCACAGCATGGAGAAAACCCTCACCGAGCTTCATCGTATGTTGAAGCAGGCCGAGAAAACCCTCAAGGATGAGGGGAATCATGACATGTTCATGGTGAGAAAGGGGAATCCATTTAAGTTCTCGAGCAGGAAGAGAAGCTTTAAAGGGAAAAAGAAGAAGAATTTTCCGCCTAAGTCAAGTGCTGCTAAGAGCAACAAAGACAAGAAGGTAGGCTCTTTTAAATCCGATTCCGAATGTTTCTACTTCAAGAAGAAAGGACATTGGAAGCGAGATTGCCTCAAATTCAAGGAAGATAAGAAGAACGGCACCGTTGTTTCTGTATTAGGTATTTTTGTTATAGACTTAAACTTCTCTAGCAAAACATCATGGGTATTAGATACCGAATGTGGCTCACACCTCTTTTTCCAATGACCATGGACTAAGGAAAAACTGAAGGCTAGAGAAGGGAGAGGTCGAGCTTCGGGTCGACAATGGAGCCAGGATGTCTGTCGTATCCGTTAGAACTCTTAGTTTATCTTTTCCCTCTGGGCTTGTTTTAGAATTTGACAACTGTTATCATGTTCCAAGAGTTACCAAAAACATTATTTAAATTTCGGCGATGGACGCCAAGGGATTTGAATTTCGAATTAAGAACAATAGTTGTTCGTTTTATTTCGATAATGTTTTATATGGTAAGGCATATTCAGAAAACGGTCTTTATGTGCTTTCTCTAGACAAACAAGTTTATAACATTAATGATACCGCCAGAAGAGCTAAGACCATCGAGTCAAATCAAACGTACTTGTGGCATTATCATCTTGGCCACATTAACATCAAACGCATCAAATAACTTCTTCATGAAGGTATCCTTGACTCATTCGACTTAGAGTCGTTTGAAAATTGCTAAGGATGTTTATTAGGCAAGATGATAAAGCAGCCATTCTCCAAGTTGGGAGGAAGGGGACTTTTTAGGTCTAATACATACGGATGTATGTGGACTAATGAGTTCACCTGCAATGAGTCTTGTGTTTACAAGAAGTCCAGTGGGTGTGACATCGCATTCCTAGTCTTATATGTCGATGACATATTACTCATTGGAAACAACACTAAACTGTCAGAGTCCTTAAAGGGCTGGCTTGGTAAGTGTTTTTAAATGAAGGACTTGGGAGGGGCACAATACATATTGGGCATCAAGATCTATAGGGATATATCTAAAAGATAATTGGATTGAGCCAAAGTACTTATATTGATAAGGTATTGGCACGATTCAACATGGATGGGGCCAAGAAAGGGCACCTACCCATGTCACATGGCATAACTCTAAGCAAGAAGCAGTGTCGATAGACACCTGATAAGCGAGAGAGGATGAATCAGATTCCACATGCTTCGCTTATAAAATCGATCATGTATGCCGTGATATGTATTAGGATTGATGTATTGTATGCCATGAGTGCTACGAGCTGATACCAATCAGACCCAGGAGAGGCGCATTAGACTGCGGCCAAGAATAGCCTAAAGTAACTGAAAAGGAACAAGGATAAGTTTCTAGTCTTTGGTGGCTGTAATGATTTGGTTGTTAAAGGTTATACTAACGCGAGCTTCCAGACTGGCAAAGACGACTCCAAGTCGCAGTTAGGGTACATTTTCTGCCTAAAAAGAGGAGCATTTAGTTGGAAGAGTGCTAAGCAAAGCACCACTGCAGAATCTACAACTGAAGCTGAATATTTTGCAGCTTCGGAAGCAGCTGAGGAGGTAGTTTGGATTCGTAAGTTCATTAGTGAACTTGGTGTAGTACCCTCCATCAAGGGTTCGATAGACCTCTATTGTGATAATAATGGAGCTATTGCTCTGGCCCAAGAGCCAAGGGAACACCAGAAGGTTAAACATGTCAAGCGGCGATTTCACATGATAACGGAATAGAAGTCCGAGGGTGAAATCAGAATTTGTAAGATTAGAACGGACGAGAATGTAGTCGATCAATTGACTAAAACTCTGCCTCAATTGAATCACAACAAGCACGTTGAGGCAATGTGAATCAAGCACGTTGGAGATTGGCTTTGATTTCCTTGTATAGGTGTTTTAATTAAACTTGATGTCTTAATGTAAAACACTATGTTAAACCATTCAGTTTTGGAGCAATTAAATTTTCCGCAAATTTATTATTACTCCATTTCTATATAATTGTGGTTTAAAATTAAATACTGAGTCCATTCGATTTCTGAGAATATTTAAAACAGGTTACAAGACTATGTCTTGGATAAAGAAACACCTGTTAAATGAACATTGAATATTTCAAGGTCATTTAAACGATGGACGATTAATGATCACTTGAGATTAGTGTGTAGTACGATTTATATCACTATTTATTGTGCTACGAGGACATGATTTTCATAAATCATTTGCTCAAGTACTAGTTTGGAACTATACTGGATCGACCTATGAGAGTACTTTAAGAGATTTGAAAAACCGTCATAAGTACATTTCTCATTATAGCTATCGGAACCTTTTTCCTCGACCATGAGTATTGTAAGTTCTCTTGTTTGAGTACTAGTCGTTTTGATGTTGTCAAACGTCTGCCGTTAATGGGGATTATAACGGCAACACTCGGTCGGCTAGGTCCTATTAGTCAGGGAAGCTAACAGTACAAGAATGGGAATGTCCCCCTATTAATAGTAGGGAATATGTCTTTGTTGTTTACAAGGCCTCTCGAAGTGTGAGACTGTGAAAATGCATGGCCGTGCTCAGATGCATTTTAGAAATCATCTGCTTATTGACAATCAAACTCGGGAATCAAGAAACACTTTTGGACGTAATAAGGATGACAAAGAATCTTACCTTATAGACCACGAAGAGACATTAAGCGACACAGGAAATAGGGTATGCACTAATTGCACACTTGTCCTAAAGGATAAGTGGGAGATTGAAAGGAATGGTGTCCTTCTAACAAGTGTATTATTCTTATAGAGGGTTTGGAATTATTAGAAAGCTAATTCTTTACCGAGGTCAAGTGATCGGAATGCCTAGGTAGAGGCCGCTTCCGATCAGTAATATTAATGCATAATTAATATTACGGCTTAATCTTGACTGAACCCTTCAGGTCGCACCCCAATCAAATAATCTATTCGAGACGACAAAACAACTCGAAGGATTAGATGAGTCATTAGAGTATTACGAACAAAGACGTCATATATCGATCTTAGAGCGTCGAGATCGAGCGTCGTAAGTCGAGTCAAATTTAGAATTCGACGAAGCGTGGAATAAAGCAAGCGACAAGTACGAGCCAAGCCGTAGCATCGCATTGGTCTAGCCATGCGAGTGCTAGGCTAGGCGAGGTGCCAAACCGCATGCGTGCTAGCGTGCCATGCATGTGAGTGCTATGACGATGCATGCATGGCTGGGCGTACTTGCTAGCGTAGCAGAACCAGCCGCATCATCGCTAGCATCGCAGCATGCTTGGGCATCGCACAACACAACACGCAGCATCGCAAGCCATGCATGCATGTGTGTAGCTGTGCGTGCTTGCATAGCGTAGCAACACCAAGAAGCAACAGCTAGCTGTGTGGGCTTGCTAGCGAGCAACACCAAGCACTCGCCACTCGCATAGCGTAGCAGCACCAAGCAAGAGCAATAATGCATGCATGTGCTGGATGGGTGCATGCTTGCTAGTTGCGCATGTGTTGCGAGCTGGATGGCTAGGCTGCCTAGCCTTGGTGCTAGGCGCCAGCTGGCAGCCTTGGCAGCCAAGGAAGGCTTCCAGCTAGCCAAGCGGCGAGGTGGTGCAGTTTTTAAGTGGGAACGAATTTGATGGGTTGCTTGGTGAGCAAGGGGATTTGGTCCCCCCTTGAATGGTCCTCACCTACTCTCTCCCTCCATGTGAAACTTGGAGCTTGTTGATTGCCTTGCATTTATTTAGTTTTTGATTAAATAAAAAAGAGGAAAATCCAAATCTCCCACATTGATGGGAGAAGGGAGAGAAAGTCTCCATTCCCTAAAAATACCCAAGTTTTAGGTTTGGGAAAAATCACTTGAGTGGAATTCAGTAAGGCATCTCATTATTAGTGAGAAAACCTTTAAGTTCGAAGTACTCTAGTTTTATTTGGTCAAGTCCCGACTAACCTTCGGGTTTAAGACTGTTCGGGTCGGGTCGAGGGTGCGAGCCGTAGGAGGCCGTCGCACTTGCGTGGCTCGAGCTTTGAAGTAAGAGCTCGTGAATCGAGCGAAGCACGCGTCAGTGGTAAGGATATCTTTTCTCTTTCTCTCTCTTATGTTGTTAATTATGTGATTGCATGTTTAGTTGCTTTAATTAGTGAGCGGGTCTTGGGCGGATTTCACTTCCGCGTAGCGTTGGACGCTATGAAACGCTACGCAAAAGAGAAACCCGACCAAGACCCGCTCACTAATTAAGGAAACTAACTATTCTTACCCTTGATGCGTGCTTCGTTCAATTCACGAGTTATGACTTCAAAGCTTGAGCCACGCAAGTGCGACGGCCTCCTACGGTTCGTACCCTCGACCTGACCCGAACGGTCTTAATCCCGAAGGTTAGTCAGGACTTGAACAAACAAAACTAGAGTATTACGAACTTAAGGGTTTTCTCACTAATGATGAGATGCCTTATTGTGTTCAACTCAAGTTATTTTACCCAAACCCAAAACTTGGGTATTTATAGGGAATGGAGACTTGATCTCCCTTGTCCCATCAATGTGGGAGATTTGCATTTTTCCTCTATTTTATTTTAATAAAAAACAAATTAAAAATGCAAGGCAATCAACAACCTCCAAGTGTCGCATGGAGGGAAAGAGTAGGTGAGTACCACCAAAGGGGGGGACCAAATCACCTTGCTCCCCAAGCCACACGCAAACCCCTTGGTCCCTTCCTCTTGACCGGGTGACCATGCCACATGGCTGGCTGCCAGCCTTCCTTGGCTGCCAAGGCTGCCAGCTGGCGCCTAGCACCAAGTCTAGGCAGCCCAGCCAGTCAGCACGCATCATACGTGCAACCAGCTAGCACGCACCACATGCGCAGCCCGCTAGCACGCATGCGATGCTGCTGTGCTGCTGCTAGGCACTACTGCTACTTGGTGCGAGGCTGCAAAAAGCTGGCACGCACGCACAGCATGCTGCGAAGGCTAGCTCTACTTGGCTAGCAAGCACGCACAGCCACACACACGCACGCATGACTTGCGATGCTGTGCATTGCGCTGTGCGATGCCGAGCATGCTGCGATGCCTATGCTAGGTGCGTGCAACGCTTGCAGCCAGCAGCACCAACCATGCGAGCATGCTTTTCCTTGCACGCAATGCATGCTAGGCTAGCACTCGCATGGCTAGGCCAACACAAGTGTGCGGCCTAGCTCAAACTTTTCACAAGGCTACGACGCTCGGTTTCGACACTCTAAGCTCGACATCCGACGTCTTTGTTTGTAATACTCTAATGACTCATCTAATCCTTCGGATGGATTCGTCGTCTCGGATCGGTTATTCGTTTGGGGTGCGACCCGAAGGGTTCAGTTATGATTAAGCCGTAATATTAATTATGCATTAATATTACTGATCGGAAGCGGCCTCCACCTAGGCATTCCGATCACTTGACCTCACTGAAGAATTAGCTTTCTAATAATTCCGATCCATCTATCGGAATAATACACTTGTTGGAAGGACACTATTCCTTTCAATTCGTCACTGATCAAGGGTTACTTTGCTACAGTGTGATGCCGTTTGGGCTGAAAAATGCGCCTGCTACTTTCCAATGAATGATTAACACAGTCTTCATTAATCAAATTGGGAGGAATTTAGAGGCGTACATTTATGACATGATAGTCAAATCCAAGCTACAAATAGATCACCTTGTTGACCTCCGAGAAACATTCAACACCCTCAGGCGGCACAAGGTCATGCTTAATCCCAAGAAGTGTGTCTTTGGTGTTGAGTATGGGAAGTTTCTTGGATTTCTAATTGATCAAAGGGGGATAGAGGCCAACCCAGAGAAGTTACAGGTGGTAATTGACATGAAGTCACCCCGCACTATCAAAGAAGTACAAAAATTAACCAGCCCTATGACGGCATTGGGGAGATTCCTCAGCCGGTCAGGTGACAAGTGCCTCTATTTTTTCCAAGCAATAAAAAAGAAGACTAGATTTGAATGAGGGGAAGATGCTGAGGCGACATTTCAGAAGTTGAAAGAACACTTGCACTCATTGCCAAGGCTTGTCAACCCTCTGCCACAGGAGGTGGTTTACATGTATTTGGCCATCTCAGACCATGCCCTCAATGTTTTTCTCCTAGCTGAGAGAGACGAAATATAGCTCCCGGTCTATTTCATTAGCCATGTTCTTCAAAATGCTGAACTACGGTACCCCATGGTAGAAAAATTTTGCCTTGCTCTTTTCATGGTAGTCAAGAAGTTGAAACCTTACTTCTTAGCATATCCGATTGTCATCTACACAGATCTACCCCTCAAGCGGCCAATGACAACTTTGGAGTCATCAGACAGGATGCTCAAATGGGCTATTGAAATGCAAAAGTCATGAAATCACTTTCGAACCAAGGAAGGCAGTGAAGGGTCAGGTGTTTGCCGATTTCATTGTCGAAATGACAAGGCCAGCTAAGCCGGAGAATCTTGACCAGGTTTGGAAAGTGTATGTACACGGGAGCTCTACTATGAACGGTTGTGGTTTAGGGATTATATGTCCGTCAGGGACAAGTATGAATATGCACTACGGTTCAAGTTTCAAGCCTCAAATAATGAGGCGGAATATGAAGCCTGCTATCCGGTATCCGCATGTGCAAGGCAGCAGGGGCAAGAAAAGTTGACGCCTTCTCTGATTCACAACTGATTGTTAGCCAATACCATGGTGACTATGAGGCCACCCATCCGGCTATGATCAAATGCCTGCAGGCGGTCAAAGAATAGGCCGCGACACTTGATGAATTTCATCTAAGTCAAGTGCCTAGGTCAGAGAACAACCAGGCGGATGCTCTTTCTAAGCTGGCATCATCTGCCTCCCATGATACGCTTAGGTCTGTCTTTTAGGAAGTTATGGAAAAAGAAGTATTGAACAAGATCCCATTGGAATTCTGGACCGAAGCTCCACCTACATGGATGGCATCCAGGCTTGTCTAGTAGACGTCATTCTATCGGATGCATACCTAGAAGCGGCTGCAATGAAAAAACGTGCCGCAAGCTTTGAGATTCATAAGGGAGAACTTTTCAAGAAGGGTTATCTCCAGCCGGTATTGAAATGTGTCACCCTAGAAAGGGGGCAAAAGGTTCTAGAGAATCTACACTCAGGTTTTTGTGCATCAAATATAGGCGGTAGGACTGTACCAAAAAGGATCAGGGGGCAAGGCTACTTTTGGCCCACTCATGGTGAAGAAGTGTGACAAGTGTCAAAAATTTGGCAAACTCATACACTGTCCGACTACTGATCTGACGGCTATTCACATCCTAGTGCCATTCGCCAAATGGGGCATGGACATCCTGGGTCCATATACGCCTGCTATAGGCGGACGTAGGTATATTCTAGTTGCCATTTATTACTTCACCAAATGGGTAGAAGTAGAGACGGTCAAAGGCATAAAGACAAAGGAAGTCATCTCCTTCATTTGGAGGAATATTATCAACCAGTTTAGGGTACCTATGTCTATGGTCTTTGACAATGGCTTTCAATTTAAGACGCCTACCCTCTAGAACTAGTTGGGAGATCAAGGGATCTCACATTGTTTTGCATCAGTTGGCCGACCCCAAGCAAACGGCTAGGTTGAAGCCTTAAACAAGCTGATCTCAGACGGTATTACGAAGAAAATTGAAAGGGCTAGATGTCTATGGGCAGATGAGTTGCCTCATGTCCTCTGGGCCATCAGAACAACTGAAAAAGGGGCAACCAATGAGACCCCGTTTCTTAAGACATACGGCGTAGAAGCCGTCTTGCCTATTGAGCATTATGAGCCAACTCTTCGAGTCATGCTCTATGACGACGAGGCTAATTGGGAAGCCATGCGGCTAGCATTGGACTCACTCCCATAATGCAGGGGCAATGCCGCCTTACGTCATGAGATCTACCCTCGGAGAATGACAAAAGCCTTCAACAAAAGGGTACACAAACGACCCTTAAAAGTGGGGGACTTTGTGTTACGGAAAATGGAGGCAACCGGTAGGGCCAATGAGTAAGGAAAGTTGACTCCCAATTGGGAAGGCCCCTACCGGATCTGTGAAGAAGTAAGAGGCGGTACCTACCACCTGCAAACTCCAGACGGCAGGTAGCTAGCCAGAACTTGGAATGTAGACAACTTAAAAAAGTACTACTTCTAAGACTTTAAAAATTTTGTAAATAAAGTTTAATCAATGAAAAGTTGTTCTTTATTTTCTATCATATTTATTGCTTTCTATATAAAATATCGTCTGTGCAATGTATAGACGGACTTGTTTAAATTTTAAGTCTACTTCAACATGAGTAGATAAAAGCTAAGTCCAAAAACTTAGCAGCTAATGAGGCCAATGGCCGGATGACAATGATACGGCCAATGGTCGGACAATACTACAAACCATCGTCTGCTCCAACATGAGTGGGCATCTGGTGACGCCCATCCGGGTGAATTCGTCGCAGAAAGCATCTCCCATTTGATTAGTAAAATGCTCTATAAACTTAAAAACGAATGGCTTACCGAGTGTCCGGATAAGGATAATTTGCAGCCGTTCGAATGATCAAGTGAGACCTAGTTATCATAGGTCACCGCCTGTAATGTAATAAACAGTGACTAGTAATCATCTTTGTTGGATATAACCTGTTGTTGCTCAAAAGCACTACGAATGGGTAAATTGGAAGATCTAAGCTAAGTCAGGACCTTAGCAGCTAAAACATTGCTCGTTTAATGCAACTACACACGGCCAATGGCCGCCTTCCACTAAACGATAACCCGTATGCTCCATCCAGAGAAAGACATCCGGGGAAGACTGATTAATCCCACAAGGATTAACTCACAGCCGGCTGACCTGAATAATCAAGGATGGAATCTAGACGGCATACCAAACACCGCGTATCCCATAAACACCAGCCGGTATCCATTTGCCTTCCCCACTTGGATTAAAAATCTCTGAAAACTGATTTAGATGCGGTCAATGACCGTCTGATATTCAATCCGGCTGCTTAATAGACGGCTATCTGCTTGGTTTGGGGCAATTACCTTTAAAACCCAATAATCATCCGTCTAGGGCAAATACTAAAAGGAATGGTGTATTATTCCGGTAGAGGGTTCAAAATTATTAGAAAGCTAATTCTTCAGTAAGGTCAAGTGATCGGAATGCCTAGAGGAGGCCGCTTCCGATCAATAATAATAATGTACAATTAATATTACAGCTTAATCTTGACTGAACCCTTCGGGTCGAACCCAATTGAACAACCGATCCGAGACGACGAATCAATCCGATGGATTTGATGAGTCGTCAGAGTTTTACGAACAAAGACGTCGGATATCGAGCTTAAAGCGTGGAGACCCACATTACCAATTCGACGAGACGAGAATTCAATCAAGTTACAAGTTCGAGTTAGGCCGTAGCCTCACATTGGCCTAGCCATGCGAGGGTTAGGTTATCTCAAGCTAGCATGCGCATCGCAATGCTAGCCGTAAGCCTAGCATGCTAGGCATGCAAAGGCCATGCATGCTAGCTACCCATCGCAAGCATCGCAGCCTTACGTGCGTGCTAGCATGCCAAGCGCCCAGCCATCACTAGCAAAGCAAGCATCGCAAGGCTAGGCCTTGCTAGCATGCTACGCGCTGGCGCATTGCTAGCCAAGCAGGCATCGCATGGCTAGGCCTTTGTAGCATGCTAGGTGCTGGCGCATTGCTAGCAACAGCGTCGCATAACACCATGCACCAGCCAGCAGCATGCTAGGCATGCTGGGCTGAGCTTGTGTGCTAGCAGGCAGCAGCACGCTATGCCTCGCCTAGTAGCAGTGCCCAGCATGCATGGCTCGCTGGCAGCACACATGCACTCGTTGGCTGCGCATGCTTGCGGCTGGCTGTGTGTGTGTGCTGGCTGGCCGGCCAGGCTGCCCAGCCTTGGTGCTAGGCACCAGCAAGCAGCCTTGGCAGCCAAGGCAGGCTGCCAGCCAACCAAGGTAGGCTGCTAGCAAGCCACATGCCTTGGTGGTCCGATTTTTCTAAGGGGGGACTAATGCTTGGTCATTGCCTTTGGGAGAAAGGTGGGTTGGTCCCCTCCCTTGGTGGTTCTCACCTTCTCCCTCTCCTCCTATTGCCACTTGTAACTTGGTGATTGAATTGCAATTTTATTTTGTTTTGATTAAAATAAAATTGGGAAAATTGCAAATCTCCCACATTGATTGTGAATGGGAAATCAAGGTTCATTTCCCTATAAATACCCAAGTTTTGGGATTTGGGAAGAACACTTGAGTAAACCTAAAATACATCTCCGTAGAAAAGTGAGAAAACCTTAAGTTCGTAATACTCTAGTTTTTATTGGTAAAGTCTCGAATAACCTTCGGGACTAGGACCGTTCGGGTCGGGTTCGTGGGTATGAGCCATTGGAGACCTTCAGATTTGCGGGGTTCAAGTTTTGAAGTAAGAGCTCGGGTTTGAGCGAAGCACGCGCCAAGGGTATGAATTTCTTTTCCTTCTCTCTCTTAATTGTTGTTTAATTTGTGATTACATGCTTAGTTGCCTTAATTAGTGGGCGGGTCTTGGGCGGGTTTCTCTTCTTTGTAGAGTCGGACTCTACGAAACCCAATAGCGGTATCGGAGCCGTGCTCACTTTAATTTTTCTAACTTATAATTAAATTAAGGTGATTTAAAATGGATTTAAATTTCTAGTTATGCTTTCTAATTGGATTTAAAGCTTGTTTTAATTAGTTTAATCTCGTTTTTTTTTCTAATTTTGGATGACGAACCCAGGTTTCGACTCAAAAATAATGATTTTTGGGTGGAATCGATGTTCTAAATCGTTTCTGATCCTTTTAGGGTTTTCTAGAAGCAAAAATCCACCCAGAAACATGTTTTTCAAGGGGTTTTTTCGTTTTTGACGAAATTTTTTAAATCTTTAAACCTTGATTAATTGTTGCATGTTAAGGGTAGATTAAATGTATGGTTTCATCCCTAATCTATTGCAATTATAAACCTCACTAAGCATGTTTATGAAGTCATAATTGGTGCTTAATTTGGTATGTTCATTTTTCACATAAACTTGAATTTTTCACATTGTTGCAAATAAATTGCTTTAAGTGTGAATGTTTATGGTGAACTTGTAGTTTTAGAAGCCCTAAATATTTTGAAGATCCAATACTTAATTGTTTATTTGGTTGGAACTTTGATTGCTAAATTCCATGTTCAACTAATTTTTGGATTTAATCATTTTTGTGTTGATTAAAGTCCTTAAAGTTCAAAACTTGTGGTTGAATTTTGATTAATCATCATATTGGAAGATGTAATTTTCTCATTTATACACAAGTTAAAGTTGGAAAACTTTCATAGGATGAATGGGTTTATTTTTCCAACCCCATTATTTTTGTCAAATCTCATTATTAATTTATATTTTGTTGAATTAATTATGAGTGTAGCCCTTCAATTTTTGCAACATGAAGAAACACCTAAATTGTTTTAAGAATGCTTCTTGAATAATTTAGGCTTGTGCAGCATTAAAATTTAATTTAATTAAGTTGGACTTTTTTTATTTTCATTTTTGCCCTAAACTGATTCTAATATAAATTTAGAATTAATTTTATGTCACATGTATAACGGGATTAAAATCCTGAGAAAAGGCACGCAAATCGAGGAAAAACACCCAAGCGCCACCAAGGCTAGCCGGGCTGCTCACGCAGCCCACATGTGGCTGCCTTAGGTGCGCATAAGGGTGCTCCACCTCGAGATGCACTGCCGTTGAGTGGCTAGGTCTTGTGTGCGCCGCTGTGTGCTTGGTGCGTGGTGGATGGTTGCTTTCCATGCTTGTGCGTGCTGCTAGGCAGCGAGGCAACAAGCTAGCCATTCGCTTGCCAGCACTAGCAAGCAGCTAGCATGCGTAGCATGTGTAGCAAGCTGCTGATGTATGGCATTTATGCCACCATTTTTCCCTTTTCATTAAAGATTTCCCCCGGATTTGTCACTTGTTTATGGCTCTTTTCACCCCTTTTATCTCGATTTTAGTCACTTTAGCTCCCTCTCGTGTTTTCCCTTCCCTTTTGTCTTTTCTTTTAGTTTTTACCTCCTTTTCGTGTGTTTTGATAGCTCATGGCACTCGTGGGCGAATCATGGGTTACTAGTTCGAGTAGAGATGCTAAGGGAGCTTGCCAAGGAAGTGGAGATGCCAAAATGGAGAGGGCGCGCTGATGAGCATAGCCGCAAGTGCGGGACTGATAGCCGCGGGCGCGGACAGGAAAGCCCTGATGCTAACAAGAGAAAGTGGAGATGGCGAGCCGCGGGCGCGGCAGAGAAGACCCGCGGGCGCAGCATTCTCCCCCGTGGGCGCGGCAATCTGGGTTTGACGAGCTTATTACCCAGCTTGGAGAGGGCGCGACAGCCTGTTCGGAGAGCCCTCTCCCTTGCCCTTTTTCCTCATTTTGGTTGAAGACTATAAATAGTCTTTAGCTTGAGTTTTTCATCATTCACTATTCCATTGGCTTAAAATCATTTGTAGAGAGAGAATATCCATGTCTTCTAGAGAGAGAAAACACTAGTCTTCAAGAATCAATCTTTGTAATCAAATATTCAAGCTTTCTTCTAGATTGTTGCTACTACTTTGATGATTTGGTAATCTTTCATCTTTATAATATCAATCTTTACTTTTATTTCTCTAGTTTTTGATTTTCTTGGTTTCATTGTTCTTACTTGAGTTTTCCTTCATAATTTTCAAGCTTTATTAGTTTCTTTGATTTCCTTTCAAGTTAGAATCATGTTAGGTTGTGTTGATATTGAATATATGCTTATGTTAGTTGTTATGGCTATTCCCTTCCTTTTAGCTTAGGTTTTTAGCTAGGGAAGGGGGTGAAAATCATGTGTATTTGATTATCTATTGATTATTGATTGGGATTTATTCTTGAGTTGATGATTTGAGCTAAAATATGCTTGGAGTTAGTGTGTGCACCTCTAATCCCAAGAGTCTAGCCCTTGGTTGAATGCATGAGAATGATTTAATCTAGGTGTGGATGATTTCATCGACTTGCTTGAGTAGTTGCATGAGAATGAACTATCTTAGGTAGAGTTTATACTCCTAGGATTGGTTCCTTATCGGTTTTCATTAGTATTCCTTGTTCATGATTGAATCCCCCTCTCCCTAGTGCTTTTGCTATTGTTATCTCTTTATCTCAATCCTTTTACTTGCATATAGAAGTGACCTTTCTTATCCCTTGTTTTTAGTTTATACTTGACTCATTAGTTGATAGTTTGTCTATAGGATTTGTCACAACTATATCTCAACACTCTCTTTGTTACTAGAAATTTATCCTAGATACCATATTAATTGTGCTAAATCCCCGTTTCCTTGGGAATCGACCCAACCTTACCACTATCTAAAGAAATTTGATAGAGATAGGTTAGGAGATATAAATTGTAATTTTGATCTAGGGTAGTAAACCAACGACCTATTGTCCAACGATCAAAATTTTGGCGCCGTTGCCGGGGATACGGCTTGTTTTGCACTTTTAATTTGTGTTATTAGTGGCTTTGTTGCTTTTTATATTGTTTTTTTTTCACTTTCTAGTCATTGCTAATTGTTTTCTTAGCTTTGGTGAATGCAAAGAAGATCTCAAGGACCACCTACTCACAACATTGATCACAAAATCGACCGCACCTTCAGACAAGTACGTAGACTTTTTCAAGAAGAGGGGTGAGGTTTTGGTGCCATTTCTGATAGTGAAAGTGATTCTTGGTCCTCACATTCCCAATGTGACGAAATGGCAGGACAATAAGCGGATGTTTTATTTCGTGAGTTCGGTAATCGGAGGATTATGAGCTCACCGGTGGGATATTGCTACTCGTCACGGAAACTAATTTCACCATCCATCCTCAGTACACTAGAATGGTTCAAGCGAAGCAATTCTCAGGTTCGCCAAGTGAAGACCCCATTGAGAATCTTGATAGATTTCTTGAACTTTGTGCCATGATACAAACCAACCAAGTTTCTCAAGAATACATTCGGATGCACCTATTCCGACAATCTCTTGCGGGTAGGGCAAAGAAGTGGCTCAAGCAAGTCAAGCCTAATTCTCTCACAACATGGAGGGAAATTGTCCAAGCATTTTTGAAAAGGTTCATCTCCGAAGAGAAAACCGCCGACATGAGGAGGAAGATTGCATCTTTTGAACAAGAGGCGGAGGAAAGCCTTAGTGAAGCTTGGGAGAGGTTTAAAGAGTTGGTGTAAGCATGTCCTCACCATGAATACAATCAAAGCTTACTCATGAGGTTCTTCTATGATGGCTTGGAACCGATGTCTCGAGCTAATTTGGATGCGGGGGCGGGTGGACAATTGATCAAGGTCCCTCAAAATCAAGTTGAAGCAACAATTGAAGAGTTAGTAAAAAAAAACTCTTGGGGAGGTAGAAGGAGGAATGCGCCAAAGAAAGGTGGGAAATATAAGTTGGAAAAAGTTGATCAATTGCAACATCAAATTGAGCTTTTGACAAAGGGGCTCGCAAAGTTGAATACCAATGTCATTAGTGGTGCAAGCTCCTCCCAAGTCAACTCTTTCTCTTGTCAAAATTGTGGTGGTACAAACCATGACACATCCTATTGTGGAGGTTTAAGCCCGGAGCATGTAGCGGCATACAGCACAAGGCAAGAAGGATTTAGGGGAAATGGAGGAGGAGTAGCTTGGAGACAACCACCACCCGGATTTGCAACCCAACCTCAACAAGCTCAACAACCATACAATTCCAACCTCCAATATCAAAACCCACCTCCATTCCAAACCCAAAACCAAAGAGGAAACTACCCAAGAAACAACCAACACAATAACCAACACCAATACCACAATCAAAGTCAAGCGACTCAAAGGAGTCAAGAGCAAGCATCTCAACCCGATTCTACTCAAACTCAAATTCTTCAACAACTTCAAGCCATGAATCAACAAATTCAAGAAGTCAAGGCTCATAACAAGATGGTTGATTCACAACTAGCTCAATTGGCCGAGAGGGTTCCTTTCAACTCATCTTCTTGTTTGCCCGGACAATCACAAACCAACCCTTCCAACATTGTGAAACCCGACTCTTGCAAAGCAATGACATTGAGATCGGGTACATCCTATGAGGGGCCCAAGGAAGGGGATAGCAAGGAAAAGAAGGAAGGAGAAGAGAGGGTGAGTGAAGATAAAGCGGTTGAAGAAGAGAAGGTTGATGAGAAAGAGAAGAGTATGAAGAAAAAGAAGTCTAAGGATGTGGTGACATCCTCAACTTCTAGTGAGGCTAGGAATCTTGATGGACCGGTTCCTTTTCCCGGTCGACTTGCGGAGAGAAAATTGAATGACAAATTCGGAAAGTTCTTAAGTGTGATGAAGAACTTACACATTAACCTCCCTTTCATTGAGGTTGTCACACAAATTCCTTCATACTCCAAGTTCTTGAAAGACATTATCACCAACAAGAGGAAGCTTAATGATGAGCTTATCACTCTTCCCCATCAAGTGAGTGCACTTGTTCAACACAAAATGTCCAAGAAGCAAAAGGATCCGGGAAGCTTTACCTTACTGGTCAAGATTGGGAACATGGAAGCTAGGGGTTCCTTAGCCGACCTTGGAGCAAGTGTTAGTTTGATCCCTCTATACATTGCCCAAAAGCTTAACATTGAGATGATCCCCACAATGAAAACCATTCAATTGGCCGATCGTTCGGTGAAGCTACCTTGTGGTGAGCTTGAAGATGTCCCTATTCAAGTTGGGCATATCTATGTGCCTTGTGACTTTGTAGTGATGGATATGGAAGAAGATGTGGATAAACCTTTGATTTTGGGCCGTGACGCTCTTAAGACCTTGGGGGCGGTGATCAATTGCAAGAACAATACCATTACATGTGAGGTAGCCGATGAAAAAATTGTCTTTGAATTCTCTAAGCTACTCAAGACCCCCATGGTTGAGAAGTGTTATAGGGTTGATGTTGTCAATGAAGAGCTAGATCGTTTGGGAAGGGTTATGATGAGTCCTCAAGATCCAATGGTTGAAGCTCTCACATGTGAGGAAGAGTACTTCTCTCAAGAAGCAAAGGAGTTTGCTATGGCCATTGAAGAAGCCAAAGAGGCGGAAGCGAGTGATTCTAAGCATGATGAGCTAGAACATGAGGAGGAAAAATTGGAGGGGAGTTCTAAGACTCCTCCCAAGGTAGAATTGAAACCCCTTCCCCCTTCTTTGAAATATGCTTATCTTGGAAATGAAGGGGAATACCCTATTATTGTCAATGCTTCCCTTAATGGTCTTGATTTGGAAAAATTGATTGTTGTTTTGAGAAAATATAGAAATGTGATAGGGTATAGCATTGATGATATCAAGGGTATTAGCCCTTCTTTATGCATGCATCGTATTTACCTTGAGGATGATCAATCCACCTCTATTGAGCCTCAAAGGAGGTTGAACCCCAACCTCCAAGAGGTTGTCAAGAAAGAAATTTTGAAATTACGTGAGGCGGGTATAATCTATGCTATCTCCGATAGCAAGTGGGTTAGCCCGGTTCACGTGGTTCCAAAAAAGGGTGGAATGACCATTGTTAAGGGAGAAGGAGGAGAGGAAATCTCCACCCGGACGGTGACCGGGTGGACGATGTGCATTGATTATAGGAAGTTGAATAAAAATACTAAGAAAGATCATTTTCCTCTCCCCTTCATGGACAAAATGTTGGAGAGACTCCCCCATCATGCTTTTTTTTTCTTCTTGGATGGATATTCCGGCTTTTTTCAAATTCCTCTCCATCCAAGTGATCAAGAGAAAACCACTTTTACATGTCCATATGGGACATTTGCATACCGAAGAATGCCATTCGGGTTATGCAATGCTCCCTCAACTTTCCAACGATGCATGACTTCCATTTTTTCTGAAATGCTTGAAAATGAAATTGAAGTTTTTATGGATGATTTTAGTGTTGGTGGCTCGTCTTTTGACACATGTCTTATTAACTTGAAAAAGTTTTGAAAAGGTGTCAAGAGACGAGTTTAGTGTTGAATTGGGAGAAATACCATTTTATGGTCGAGGAAGGCATTGTCCTAGGCCTTAAAGTATCAAAAAAGGGCATTGAAGTTGACTCGGCTAAGGTTTCAGTGATTTCTAAGTTGCCCCCTCCTACCTCCATCACGGGAGTGAGAGCTTTTCTTGGGCATGTCGGTTTTTACCGGAGGTTTATCAAAAAAATTTCATCAATCGCCAAGCCCTTAACCGAGTTACTCAAAAAGGATGTTGTGTTCAATTTTGATGAGGCTTGCCTCGAGGCATTTCGAAAACTCAAGGAAGCTCTCATCTCCTCTCCTGTTGTGCAAGCTCCGGATTGGAGCTTGCCCTTTGAATTAATGTGCAATGCTAGTGATCTTGCAGTAGGTGCCGTACTTGGACAAAAGAAAGAAGGGAGATCTTGTGTCATCTACTATGCAAGTAGAACTCTCGACGAAGCTTAAAGGAATTATACCACAACGGAGAAGGAAATGCTAGCGGTTGTCTTTTCCATGGATAAGTTCCGGTCTTACCTCATATGCTCAAAGGTGATAGTCTACACGGATCACATAGCGGTCCGCTATCTTATGACCAAAAAGAAAGCGAAACCGCGTCTCATCCGTTGGGTTCTTTCGCTCCAAGACTTTGACATGGAGATGAGGGATAAAAAGGGAGCGGAGAATTATGTGGTGGATCATCTATCTAGACTTCCTTTTGAGAATAAGGAGGAGGTGCCTATCAATGAAGAGGTGGGGTTTGAGACCCTCATGGCTATGGCGTCAGCATCAAGCCCTTGGTACGCAGACATTGCCAACTATTTAGCATGTGGAGTCGTTCCCCCGGAATTCTCCTCTCAACAAAAGAAAAGATTTTTCAAGGAAGTGAGGAGGTAATTTTGGAATGATCCTTATTTGTTCAAGCAATGTGGAGATGGCCTCTTTCGGAAATGTGTCCCGGATCATGAGATAGAAGGAGTTCTTGAACATTGTCACTCATTGCCATGTGGAGGGCATGGAGGAGTTGAAAAAACCGTGGCAAAGATCTTTCAATCTCTTCTTTGGTGGCCAAAAATGCACAAGGATGCCCACAAATTCGTTTCTCGGTGTGACAAGTGCCAAAGAAGTGGTGGCATAACCAAAAGGGATGAAATGCCTCAACAAAACATTTTGGAGGTCGAGCCATTCAGTGTTTGGGGTGTCGAGTTCATGGGGCCTTTTGTCTCCTCTTGTGGAAATCTTTATATCTTGGTAGCGGTGGACTATGTGACCAAGTGGATTGAAGCTATACCATTGACAAGGGTTAAATCGGTCGCTACAATCTAACTCTCAATCAAACAAAACTTATACGAACACCCTATAACCAAGTACAACAGCAAATAAAGGTTCGGTCCACGAGGAACGAGAGTAATTGCAAATCAATCTTAAACCTAAGCTAGTTCAAAATCAATGGAAAATGGTGTTCTATAATACTACTAATGAGATGGGATAAACAAAATAAACTAAGACACTAGGGAAATCGGGAATTCACCAAACCATCGGTAACTACGCAACAAGGAATCATAGAGACAAACGGGATATGCAAAGACTATATGTCTGGTCAATATCGTGCGATAGGAAAACAACGGGCAATACTAAGCTTGGATTTCTCATGCACTTAACATTACTCGATACATAATCAAACCACATTCAATAATGAAATACTCAGTTCACAATCTCTTGCTCAAACCAAGAATAACATGCAATTAAATTCTAGACTCTAGGTTAGCTACTCCTATTATAATGAATTAACATGCAATCGCATATAATCAGTTTAATCACAATCCGTTTATCAAAACCAATCCCCAATTACAAAGATTACCTAGGCCGGGTTTCATCCCGAAACCCTAGCTAGGAAACTACTCACTCATATTCATAATCACAGCACTAATAGATTCCATAAACATCATAGCTCTAAACATAAATTCTGATTAAGGAATAATAAAGCTAGATTAATAAACAAGAATGAATAATACCAATTGTATTGATGCGAATCAATGGAAAAGTTTAGAACTTTGATATCCGTCGTCAATGAATAATACAAAGAATCTTCACAAATCTTGCTTCAAATCAATCCAAGAAACTAAAATTGCTAGAATAATCTTTAAGAAAACTAATGAATCTCTAATGCCAAGAACGCTCTCCAATAAATCTCTACAAAGGCTCTCAAAAACTATCACTAAATCTCGCTAAAAACGCCCCTTAAAGCCGGGCCTTATATACGTCTTCTAATTCAGAGAAGTCAGGTGCGCGGTCAACCCTGGATCAGCACGGCCGTGCTATATTTGGTACGGCCGTGCTAGCTTGTCAGTAGCTAAACCGGATTTCTTCTTCAATTTGGCACGACTGTGCTATATTTGGCACGACCGTGCAGCTGCCTGTCACGGCCGTGTTGAAAATGACACGGCCGTGCTGAATATGCTCTAGCGCGGGGCTCATACTGAAGCTGACACGGGCACGGGCAACATCTGGCACGGCCGTGCTAATGGCCTGCACGGTCGTGCTGGTGCGTGGAAACTGACACGGCCGTGCTATTGGCTTGCACGACCGTGTTGCCTTGCTTGGGGCTGCTTGCTCATAGGCCAGCACGGGTGTGCCTATGGTAACACGGTCGTGCTACCTGTGCTATGTAATCAATGCACGGCACTTGAACTTCCTTAACTCCTCGGACTTCGGTCAAGGCTAGCTCGGTTACGCATCAAGGGCTCGGGATCCGACTAAAATCGGTTGATATTACCTGAAAACACATCAAAAAAAAACCGAAAACCCGTGAAGCACGTAATATAGGGGACATAAGCATAACAAGGTAATAATCGGCCAAAACGGCCCCAAATACATCCAAAATCATCCTAATATATGCTCTAAAGCGCGCCCTAAAGTGCGCTTGTCAAAACCCCCCATGCTACCCTTTTGCTAGTCCTCGAGCAAAAACCAAGGGAAACACACACAAGATCAATAAACTATGTCATTGCATGTAAATCAAATTTAGCACGGAATGAAGTCAATGGATCCTACTTAGAACAACCATGCACGGAATGAAAACTCACTCAAACAAGCAACGAGACACACAATCCAAGGTATCGTTGATCAAAATGCAAACAAAACCTAAACCAAGCATAGAGAACAAAGAAGTCATGCTTCCCTTAAACCCAACCAAACCGGCCACGTCCTCCCCTTTTGCTTCAAATCACTACCCTAATTGGCCCCTCGTGATTCCTCGAAGGAACCGAAAAAGTGATATTTTGAGGAAATAACAAAGGTATCCCGACATCTCGATTACGCATAATCTTTCCATAAGGTTGAAAGGTATCTCCCTCCACCGTTTGAGAACCGAACACCTCTAAAGTCTAAGGGTCTTAAAGGGTTGTAATGTATTGGCAATGGGTAAGGTAGGTGAAAACAATTAAAAATGTGGAGTTAAATCCTAAATGAAGCACAAGAACCACGATTCTCAAAAACAAAGCTCAAGAGATGCAATTCACATTCCACAATAAACATTGATCACACTCTTACACATCCCAAACTCTCTATGTTATACACACTCAATTCACCTTTTTCAAACTTCAAAGCTTTTATTTATATGTCTTTGCCTTTTTCACAATTCGGACGGCTTTTTTCTTTTTTTTTATTTTGATTTTCTTTTCTTTTTTTTCCTCTTTTTTTTTCAAAAACAAACTTTCATATTACATCTTTACAATTAAGCTCACTTTCAAACTTGCTCAAACCAAATATCGATCATTTCTTGATTTATACTCAATAAGCTCAAACAAACCTTGCGAGGTAAACGCTTCACAACTAAGGGTTGGTAAAACATCGGCCATCGGGTTTGTAACATGGGTAACCAAGAATGGAATTAAAGGCTCAACACGGTTAGCAAGTAAGATGATGTAAAAAGAAAATTAATTTGTAATAAAACAAAGGGAACAAGAATAAGAAAAATGAAAAAGGTGCCCTCTTCATCCCTTAAAAGTGTCAAGTCGGTCTCGGGAGCTACTAGTCAACACAAAGATCGAAAAATGCGTAATCAAGGATCTAAATATGCCAGTCAAGAAGAATGATGAAGGCTAGAACAATAAAACCTCACGGGATTCAAAAACAAAGCAACTACCAATTAAGGGGATCAAATCCACAAATGGGAAGCGACTCCATCTTACCACAATTCAATGGCTTAGAGTTTGACACGATAACAACGTTCCATCTAGATACTCTTCGCCTAGACTCGTCTACATTGATCAACAATAGACTCAAACTGTGTATTCATCACTGGCTTAAGTAGAGATAGGTATTCCACACACATTCATTCACGTTTCGAAACCAAAACAAAACAAAAAAACTCGTTTTTTTTTATTTTTTTATTATAGGAATATGAAGAAAAACAAGGGAAAATCAACAAGGAAACCATTCACCCCCCAAGCTAGTATAGACATTGTCCTCAATGTCAGGCATCGAGAGACTACCTAGAAGGCAAAAAGGGAACGAGAAAAGTACCTCATTGACTGGGTCTCGGGTTGCCTCCCGGAAGCGCTTCTTTAACGTCATTAGCTTGACGCAACACATGGATTACAGGTTACCCATAATCAATACTTTCCATTGTAGTGGAGATAAGCTCACCATTCTTATTCTTGACAATAGTCACCGCCCCTTTTTTAGGTACTACAAACACAGGGGAAACCCTTCCTTGATGTGTTGGAAGAGGTTTAAGCTTTACCTTTGGTGCTTCATTAGCCTCCTTTGCAGTGGCCACATTTAATGCATCAAGAAATTGCTCCTCCATGTCCCTGTTTTCCTTGTTCTCATTCAACTCAGAATCATGATTAGTATAGAATAATTCGTTACGCATATCAGAGACAATGGAATCAACAGTGTCAACCATCATGCAATTATCAGAATTAGAACAAGGATATTTCATAGTTTTATTTAAATCAAAATCTAAAACCTCCTTTCCTACTTTCAATGAAATCTTGGCACCCTTTACATCAATAAGGGCCCCCGAAGTAGCTAGGAAAGGACGTCCTAGAATTATAGGTATATGAACATCCTCATCCATATCTAGGACCACAAAGTCAAAAGGTATCACAAACTTCCCCACCCTTAGGGGAACATCTTCCACCTTACCCTTTGGAAATTTGATCTTGGAGCTAGTGTTAGTCTCATGCCATATTCTGTTAGTGGGAAGAAGTTCTCCTATATTTAATCGTTGATAAATAGAATATGGCATGAGACTAACACTAGCTCCAAGATCACACAAAGCATTATCAATATTCATTTTGTTTATAGCACAAGGGATTGAAAAGCTACCGGGATCTCCTAACTTAGGAGGCATTTTTTTCATTATTATAGCACTACAGTGTTCAGTGAGGTTAACAGTTTCTACCCCTTCACAGTTTCTTCTACCACTCAATATATCTTTTAAAAACCTAGCATAGTTAGGCATTTGCATAATAGCATCAGTGAATGGTATAGAAAGGTGGACTTCTCTCAGAGTCTCTAAAAACTTCCCGAATTGGGCATCTAGCTTATGTCTCACATGTTTTTAGGGGTAGGGGAGTTTATGTAATAGGTCGGGTTCATTGGTCTGTGCTCCCACCTGTTCCTTTGGGACCTCATTAATTTTATCTTTTTCCCCGGTCCTCTCTTCCTCACCTTTGATTACTTTTTCAACGATAGGTGGAGTCTCAGGTTGACTCTCATTAGTTTTTACTTTTTCGTTCCCTATCAGAGGCTTTCCACTTCTAGTTGATACGGCATTAACTATGTGTTTAGGGTCAATCCTCTGGGTGGGAGTTTAGAAATACCAACTCCATCTTTTATTGCTCCGGCCAACTGGGAAATTTGGGTTTCCAACATTTTATTGTGAGTCATCACTTCATTAAACTTCTTATCAGTGGTGGACATAAAAGTGTTGAACATTTTGACCTGGGACTCCATCATTTCCTCCAAGCTAGATCTCTGTGGTGGTCCTTGAGCATAATAATTATCATTTGTAGCTCGGGAACCACGCACATTAGATTGTTGGGGATTATGATTAGAGTACCCCTTATTATTATTCCAATTTCCCTTGTTATTAATGTCGTTTCCCCCTTGATTGAATTGCCCTTGGGAATTATGGTTCATTTGATTACCTTGTTGGTATTGGTTTTGATTTCCAAAACCACCATGTTGATTATAGGGTCCCTGGGGATTTTGGTCCCTTTGGCCCCTATTTCCCCACTGGTTTTGATAATCAGAATCATAACCTCCCTGATTATAATTGTTCCCTCTTTGATTAGGTGGCAGATATCTATTATTGTCATTCTTAGGTCCGTTATCATAAGACATAGCATTGACCTGTTCATTATTATATCTATTACCATCATTATTATTAGGATCATATGAGGGATCAAAATTACAGGCATTAGTATAATGATCATAAGACCCACAGTTTTCACAGAAAATACATCCTACAGGCATATTAGAAATGGAAGGATTAGGATTCATATCTCTCCCCTTAGATTGGGAGGGAAGATCTTGCAATGGCACGAAATCGAGCTTGGCTTTAATTGCTGACATCTCCTTCCCGAGGTTCGTAATTTGTGATGTCAGGTTGCTAATGGCATTAAGGTGGTCCATTGAATAGACCTCTCCTCCACTCTTGTTCACAACATCTCGCTCGCCGTCTTGCCAATCCATGTGGTGTCGTACCACATCTTCGATAATATCTATGACCTGCTCTTCAGTTTTGTTCATTATTGGGCCACCTGCTCCCGCATCCAAACTGGTTTTCCCTTGAGGACTTAATCCTCCATAGAATATCTGTAGCACCTGGTATGTTGGAATTCCGTGGTGCGGGCACTCTCTTTGGTACTCCTTGTACCTTTCCCATGATTCATAGATCGACTCCCCACTCCTTTGCCGAAACCCTTGAATCAAGGCTCTAGCATCGGCCGTCTTCTTTTGAGAATAGAATCTTCCCAAAAATGCTGTCCTGACAGCATCCCAAGTGTGTAGAGTATTTGGTTTTACCTCCTTCTCTAACCATTCGAGAGCTTTCCAGATGAGTGAGAATGGGAAAAGCTTTAATCTCACGAACTCTTGAGTCACCCCATTGACTTTAATAGTGTTGCAGTACTTCTCAAACTCATTCAGATGAGCCAAAGGGCTCTCATTCTTGGCACCGCTAAACTTCCTTCGTTCGATAAGGGTGATCATGGCCGGCCGGATCTCGAAGTCATTGTCTTGAGTGGTGGGTGGAGTTATCCCACTTGAAGCTCTATATGCCCCGGGAGTTCCCAACTCCTTAAGAGGTCATGGTGGTGGCTGATTTTCTGTCATTGGAACTAGTTGTGTGCTTGGGCCGGTTTCCTTTCCTTGAGAGTTCGATGACTTCGATCGGGATTTTCGATTACTTTTCAAAGTCCTTTCGATTTTAGGATCGAAGGGTATTAACTCTCTCTTTTTAGACCTGCGCATACACACTAACCAAACCAATCAAATAGCAGGGCTACAAGTGTAGCCAAAAAGAAAAATCTTTTTGTATTTTTGTTTTAAGAACTAGACTCAAGAAATCAAAAAGCAATTATCAAACACCGTTCCCCAGCAACGGCGCCATTTTGACAAGGGTTAAATCGGTCGCTACAATCTAACTCTCAATCAAACAATACTTATACAAACACCCTATAACCAAGTACAATGGCAAATAAAGGTTCGGTCCACGAGGAACGAGAGTAATTGCAAATCAATCTTAAAACTAAGCTAGTTCGAAATCAATGGAAAATGGTGTTCTAAAATACTACTAATGAGATAGGATAAACCAAATAAACTAACACACTAGGGAAAACGGGAATTCACCAAACCATCGGTAACTACACAACAAGGAATCATAGAGACAAACGGGATATGCAAAGACTATATGTCTGATCAATATCGTGCGATAGGAAGACAACAGGCAATACTAAGCTTGGATTTCTCATGCACTTAACATTACTCGATACATAATCAAACCACATTCAATAATGAAATACTCAGTTCACAATCTCTTGTTCAAACCAAGAATAACATGCTATCAAATTCAAGACTCTAGGTTAGCTACTCCTATTATAATGAATTAACATGCAATCGCATATAATCAGTTTAATCACAATCCGTTTATCCAAACCAATCCCCAATTATAAAGATTACCTAGGCTAGGTTTCATCCCGAAACCCTAGCTAGGAAACTACTCACACATATTCATAATCACAGCAATAATAGATTCCATAAACATCATAGATCTAAACATAAATTCTGATTAAGGAATAATAAAGCTAGATTAATAAACAAGAATGAATAATACCAATTGTATTGATGCGAATCAATGGAAAAGTTTAGAACTTTGATATCCGTCGTCAATGAATAATACAAAGAATCTTCACAAATCTTGCTTCAAATCAATCTAAGAAACTAAAATTGCTAGAATAATCTTTAAGAAAACTAATGAATCTCTAATACCAAGAACGCTCTCCAATAACTCTCTACAAATGCTCTCAAAAACTATCTCTAAATCTCGCTAAAAACGCCCCTTAAAGTCAGGCCTTATATACGTCTTCTAATTTGGAAAAGTCAGGTGCGCGGTCATCTCTGGATCAGGACGGCCATGCTAGCTTGTCAGTAGCTAAACCGGATTTCTTCTTCAATTTGGCACGGCCGTGCTCTAGCGCGGGGCTCATACTGAAGCTGCCACGGGTAAGGGCAACATCTGGCACGGCCGTGCTAATAGCCTGCACGGTCGTGCTGGTGCGTGGATACTGACACGGCCGTGCTATTGGCTTGCACGGCCGTGCTGCCTTGCTTGGGGCTGCTTGCTCATAGGCCAGCACGGGTGTGCCTATGGTAACACGGCCGTGCTACCTGTGTTATGTAATCAATGCACGGCACTTGAACTTCCTTAACTCCTCGGACTTCGGTCAAGGCTAGCTCGGTTACGCATCAAGGGCTCGGGATCCGACTAAACTCGGTTGATATTACCTGAAAACACATCAAAAACAAACCGAAAACCCGTGAAGCACGTAATATAGGGGACATAAGCATAACAAGGTAATAATCGGCCAAAACGGTCCCAAATACATCCAAAATCATCCTAATATATGCTCTAAAGCGTGACCTAAAGTGCGCTTGTCAACCATCCCCCACCAATGACCATAAAGTGGTGCTCAAGCTCCTCAAAAAAGTCATATTTCCACGGTTTGGGGTTCCTAGAGTGCTAATCAGCGATGGTGGTTCTCATTTTGCCAAGAAGCAATTCGAAGCTCTCCTCAAAAGGTACGAGGTTCATCACAAGGTTGGTCTCCCTTACCACCCTCAAACTCAAGGACAAGTGGAAGTGTCCAATAGAGAGATCAAAAACCTTCTTGAGAGGATGGTAAGCAAGTCTAGAAAAGATTGGTCTCTCAAGCTCGATGACACGCTTTGGGCTCTAAAGACGGCATACAAAACCCCCATTGGCACGACCCCCTACCGGTTGGTCTATGGGAAGGCTTGTCACTTGCCGGTTGAGTTGGAATACAAGGCTTGGTGGGCGATCAAAGAGCTCAACATGGACATGTCCTTGGCGGGTGAGAAAAGATTGCTTAAGCTCAATGAACTTGAGGAGCTTTGGTATGATGCATACGAGAACTCGAGGCTCTATAAGGAGAGAAATAAGAAATGGCACGACCGACATATAAGGAACAAGAGCTTAAAGGTTGTGAAGCGTTTCGTAGTGACCCAACACCACGCTGAAGGAAACCCACCAAGACCCGCCCCTTAATTAAAACAATTAATAAGCATATTAAACTTAATCAAACAAGATTAAGAACAAGAATTATACCATTGACGCGTGCTTCGCTCCCAAAGAGCTCTTACTTCAAAATCCCGAAAACACGAGATCTCCGACGGATCGTATCCTTGACCCGACCCGAGCGTCCTAAGTCTTGAAGGTTAGTTAAGACCCGGACAAAATAACTATGAGTTTTACGAATCAAAGGTTTACTCTTTCTTGGAGTTGCCTTTTTAATTCCACTCAAGGTTACTCATTTCCCAATACCCAAGCATGGTATTTATAGGGAAATGAACCCTTGGTTTTTCATCCTCCACCAATCTGGGAGTGTTGAAAATCAATCATTTATTTAATTTCCAAATTAAATAAATAATCAAGTTAATCATATTGCGACAAGTGGCATGTTCTCATTCAAAAGAGTGGTGGCCAAGGTTAGGTGGGGGACCATATGCCTTGCTCCCCAAGGGCTTGATTTGGTCCACACAACCTTGCAAAAACCGGGTTAAGGGAGGGCTAGCTGGCTGCCACCTAGCGTGCCAGCTAGCAGTGCCTTGCTGCCTAGCACCCAGCCAGCCGGCTGGTGCTGGTGCTTGTATGCTGGCGCTGGGCGCTGCTAGCACATAGTGCTGGCGCTTGCCTTAGCAGCCCACGCACACTCTCCTTGCGCGCCATTGCTAGCACAGCTAGCATGCGTGCTGCTAGCCAGCCACGCATGCTGGCCCTTCCCTCGCATCATCCTACGCACCACGCAACGCTCGCACACGCATCAGCCAATGCCTAGCACTTATATGCTTGGTGCGAGGCACGCACACACATAGGTGCACTGTGCTTGGTGCATGGCCTGCAATGGTGCCCATGCACGCAAGGCCAGCGTTGCTTGCTAGCTCGCTGTGCTTGGTGCTGCCATGCGAAGGCACGCACAAAAGCACACAGCTGCGTGCTGCTGGGCGATGGTGGACACGCACATGCACACACACATGTTCTTAGCACTGCGATGGTGCTGTGCGTGGTGCTATGCTGCTGCGATAGCATGCCATATGCACCAAGACACCCAGGCTAGCCGTTGCTAGCTGCGATGGGCTGCCTGGTGCTTGTGGCGCTTGCGATGACTTGGCATGCGCACCCAGGCACCCAGGCTAGCATGCCGCTAGCTGCGATGGGATGCCTGGGGCTTGTGGTGCTTTGCAATAGGCTTCCATGTGCACGCCTAGGCTGCGATGGTGGGCCTTGAGCTTGCGATAGTGCGCCTAGCCATGCTAGGTGCATTCTAGCTCGAACTAGCCTAGCATCCACATGGTTAGACCATTGTGCTGCTACGGCTACACTCATACTTGTCGCTTGTGATTTTGCAACGGTCGGTTTTGACGCCCTAGGCTCGATTTTCGACGTCTGTATTCGTAAAAATCTGCTAACTCGTTAAATCCTTTCGGATTAATTCGTCGTCTCGGATCGGTGGTTCGATTGGGTTCGACCCGAAGGGTTCAGTTAAGATTAAGTTGTAACATCAATTATACATTGATATTACTGATCGGAAGCGGCCTCCACCTAGGAATTCCGATCACTTGACCTTACTGAAGAATTAGCTCCGTAATAATTCTGAACCCTCTATCGGAAGAATACACTGTTGGAAGGACACTATTCCTTTCAATCTCCCACTTGTCCTTCCAGACAAGTGTGCATACAGTGTATTGCTCATTTCCTATGTCACTTAATGTTTCTTTGTGAACTATAAGGTAAGATTCTTTGTCATCCTTATTACGTTCAGAAGTGTTTCTCGATCTTCGAGTTCGACTGTCAATAAACAGATGATTTCTAAAATCCATCTGAGCACGGCCATGCATTTTCACAATCTCGCTCTTCGAGCAGCCTTGTAAACAACAAAACATTTTTCCCTATTGTTAGTAGGGGGACAATCCCAGTCTTGTATTGTAAGTTCTTCTTTCTAAGAGGACATAGTCTCCTGAGTGTTCCCGTTATAATCTCCTGTTACGACAGACGTTTGGAAACATCAAAGAGTCTAGTACTCAAACAAGAAAACTTCACAGTACTCATGGTCGGAGGAAACAAGTTCCGATAGTCATAATGAGAAATGTACTTATGACAAAATTTAAATTTTCTTAAAGTACTCTCATAGGTCTTATCCAGTACAGTTCCAAACTGTGCCTGTGCAAATGATTTATGTCCGTCACGTCCTCGCAGCACAAGAAACGGTGTTGTAAATCATACTACACACTAATCTATGGCGGTCATCAATCGTACATCTGTTAGATGACCTCGATTAGGGATAATTTTCGATTTAAATATTCAATGTTCACTTAACAGGTGTTTCTTTATCCAAGACATGGTCTTGATACCTTGCTTTGAATATTTCCGTAAATCGAATGGACTCATTATTTAATTCTAAACCACTATTAAATAGTAATGGAGTGAATGATAATTTTGCACAAAATTAATTACTCCATTAATGAATGGTTTTAATACAGTGTCTTACATTAATTATCCTATTTAATTAAAACACATCTACATGGAATTTCAAAGCCAGTCTCCAACATGCTTGATTCCCATCACCTCAATGTGCTTGTTGTGTTTCACTTGAGGCAGCGGTTTAGTCAAAGGATCGGCTACATTATCATCCGTGACAATCTTATAAATTCTGATTTCACCTTCGGATTTCCATTCCCTTACCATGTGAAATTTCCTTTGCACGTGTTTGACCTTCTGGTGCTCTCTCGGCTCCCTGGCCTGAGCGCTAGCTCCATTGTTATCACAATAGAGGTCTTCCAGCTAAACGCTCCTCCATTCAGACAGAATATGTACCCCGACTGTGACTTGAAGTCGTCTCTGTCAGTCTGGAACCTAGCGTCGGTGTAACCTTCAACAACCAGTTCTTTGTGGCCTCCATACACCAGGATTTTTTTCTTGTTCCTTTTAAGGTACTTAAGGATGTTCTTGGCCGCAGTCCAATGCGCCTCTCCTGGGTTCGATTGGTATCGACTCGTTGCACTCACGGCATACGATACATCTGGCCTTGTACATTTCACGGCATACATGATCGATCCGATTAACGAAGCATATGTGATCTGATTCATTCTTTCTTGCTCAATAGGTGTCTGTGGACACTGTTTCTTGTTGAGAGTTACGCCATGGGACATGGGTAAATGCCCTCTTTTGGCATTCTCCATGTAGAGTCGAGCCAGTACCTTATCAATGTAAGTACTTTGGCTTAATCCAATCATCCTCTTAAATCTATCCCTGTAGATCTTGATGCTCAATATGTACTATGCCTCTCCTAAGTCCTTCATTGAAAAGCAGTTGCCCAACCAGCCCTTTACGGACTCCAACAATTTTGTGTTGTTTCCAATGAGAAGTATGTCATCGACATACAGGACTAGGAATGCAACATCACTCCTACTGACCTTCTTGTATACACAAGATTCATCTGGATTCTTGATAAAACCAAACTTGCTAATGGCTTCATCAAATCGCAAATTCCAACTTCTGCTGGCTTGCTTTAGTCCATAAATGGACCTCTTCAACTTACAAACCTTTCCAGCGTTGCCTAGATCGGCAAAACCTTCTGGATGTGTCATATACACAGTTTCTTCCAAAATTCCATTAAGGAAGGCGGTTTTGACATCCATTTTCCATATTTCATAATCGTAATATGCAGCAATCGCTAGGATGATCCGGACGGATTTTAGCATTGAAACTGGTGAAAAAGTTTCATCATAGTCAATCCCGTGGACTTGTCTATAACCTTTTGCCACCAGTCTAGCTTTGTATATTGATACATTTCCATCCTTGTTTTTCTTCACTTTGAAGATCCATTTGCAACCAATGGGTGTATAACCCTCGGGCAAATTCACCAAGTCCCAGACTTGATTTTTAGACATGGAGTCCATCTCGGATTTCATGGCCTCTTGCCATTTTGCAGAGTCGGTGCTCGTCATAGCTTGCTTGTATGTCGCCGGCTCATCACCATCCATGACTAGGATGTCCTGATCATTTGGTTAAGACGATACCGAGTTATCTGTCTGGTTGAGATCTTTGCCGTTGCGACCTACGAAGGGTAATAGGTTGAGCATTTACATTGTCTGTTTTATTCTGACCAATCTTCTCAGCTTGACATTGTCTGTTAGATGTGACCAAAGCTTCTAGATTGTCAGCTTTGTCAGGTTGACATTGTTGCTCGTCCTCTTGACCTTCGTCGAGTTCGATTTTCCTCCCACTTGTCATTTTGGAAAGGTTATTCTTCTCCAAAAAGACACCATCACAAGCAACAAAAATTTTGTTCTCGGATTTATTGTAGAAGTAATACCCTTTGGTTTCTTTTGGATATCCCACAAAGAAACACTTATCCGATTTGGGGTGAAGTTTGTTCGAAATTAATCGCTTGAGATATGCTTCGCATCCCCAAATCTTGAGATAAGACAACCTAGGAGGTTTCTTAGTCCATAATTCATATGGGGTCTTTTCAACAGCTTTTGACGGAGCTCTATTCAGAGTTAGTGCTGCAGTTTGTAGCACATGTCCCCAGAAAGAGATAAGGAGTTCACTAAGACCCATCATTGATCGAACCATGTCTAACAAGGTTCGATTCCTCTGTTCGGACACTCCGTTCCATTGAGGAGTTCTGGGAGGTGTCAACTCTGAAAGAATGCCATTTTCTTTCAAGTGATCGTCGAATTCATGGCTCAAATATTCGCCACCTTGATCCGATCGAAGTGCTTTAATTTTCTTGCCAAGTTGATTTTCAACTTCTTTCTGAAATTCTTTGAACTTCTCAAAAGATTCAGATTTATTCGACATTAAGTAGACATAGCCATATCTACTATAATCGTCGGTGAAAGTGATGAAATATTGGTAACCTTGTCTTGCGGGTGTGCTCATTGGTCCACATACATCCGTGTGTATTAGACCTAATAAGTCACTTGCCCTCTCTCCTAACTTGGAGAATGGGTGTTTTATCATCTTGCCTAATAAGCATCCTTTGCAATTTTCAAACGACTCTAAGTCGAATGATTCAAGAACACCTTCTTGCAAAAGTTTCTTGATGCGCTTGATGTTAATATGGCCAAGACGACAATGCCACAAGTAGCTTTGATTCGACTCGATTGGTCTTAGCTAGTGGTATCAACTTTTGTCTAATCATATGTAAGAACATGTAATTTAATTGAACATAAATTTGTAAGACAAACTTGAAACAACTATTGTCAAAGTCTTACACTCAAAATTCCTAGGTGTCCAACACCATGGATCATAGTATGTTCAAGGGCATGATGAAAAACTAGAATTAGTTTAATTACATGTCATAGACAAAATAGTGCATGCAAGCACGACCGAAAAACCATCATCGTCGTCTTCTTGCTCATGCACCAACACTTGATAAGCTTCTCACTTGGTCCTAAAAAGGCAACATTAAGTGAGTCATACTTGGTATCCAATACCTTATGATAAGCTTAATTCACAAGTGTTTAGGAAGATACCTGAGGTAGTCGGAGTGATCCCCTCTTCCTTGAAGAGCATGCATTCCCTCTTGTAGTGGCCTTGCATGCCACAATGGAAGCATCTCATATTTTCCTTGACCTTCTTGAACTCCTTCTTCTTAGCTCTCAAGGGCCTTTTGGTCATTCCATAGGCGGTGGCTTGGCTAAGAAGTTGCACCATCTCCTTGAGGGAGTGTGTCTCCTTTCCCGCAGTGATATGCACTCTAAGTGCATCATAGCCCGAGTGGAGTGAAGCAAGCAAGATATGCCCCGCCATCTCATCTTCCAATGGGATTCCGAGAAGCTGCATGTGTTTGAAGAGTCTAGTCATTCCAAGCACATGAGGTCGGAGGGGCATACCGGGTCTCAATTTGGCATTGTAGACCTTTGTCCAAAGCCGACGCCTTTCCTTAGCAAGACATCCCACACTTGGTGGCTTTATCCTCATGTTTGAAAGTGACCTAGTCAAGTCAAACACGAGGCCATCAAAGTTGCCATTGTCACTCTTGGTGACTCTTACATTGACAACATCCTCAAGTTCTTTGAGGAACATGTCCGGGAGATAGGAGGTAAGACTTTCCTTCCAATCTTCCTGGATGGAATTTGCCATAAGTCGTGAGACCCTTTTGCAATTGGAAGACCATTCTTCATGAGCCTCATTGGTCATGATTCCTTTGGCAAAGAAGCTTGGAATGGGAGTATGAAGAGTATACTCCAAGGAACAATTTCGAAGAGTTCTCCTGAGTTCCTCCTCCAATTCCTTGAATTTGACCAATTTTAAGGAAAAGGCCAACTTTTCGGGGAGTTCCAGGCACATATGG
This sequence comes from Chenopodium quinoa, assembly GCF_001683475.1. Taxonomy (NCBI): domain Eukaryota; kingdom Viridiplantae; phylum Streptophyta; class Magnoliopsida; order Caryophyllales; family Amaranthaceae; genus Chenopodium; species Chenopodium quinoa. The sequence goes on from NW_018742359.1 coordinate 808,005, forward strand.
TCGTTGTTTGAGTTACTAGCAGACATGATTCTACAATTGAAATAATTTGAAGTGAAAAACCATTCGTACATCAATAAGTTGAAATTTTAAAACGTTCATGCATATATTCAATCTTATTGAGCATATTTTATCCACGCATTTAATTTTGTCCCTTATGGGCAAGAATAAAATGATTCCGAGATCCCAAAGATCAAGAAATGGTTAAGCATGCTTTGGATTGTCTTAATCATTAAATATCTTAAGGTAAGCAATCCAATTGCTAATAGCTCCAAGCTACTCTCGGTTTGATAAAATGTCGCATCTAATGCATCCTTGACATTTTATCTCTTTTTCCACGACATCTAAGGTCTCCTTACTGATATCGTTGAGCTTAACCAAGACAACTTGTATACCTAGTATACCTTACGTTCCTAGGGAAGTAGTGATGCCTCGCTTTGGCGTAATCCATCACGTACGCGCATTAGTTCGGTAAGTGTTGTTCTTGGAACGGAAAATTTTAGCTCAATATTATTAAGGGACCTAGGGTTTCTATGTTGGTTAATTTAAGCGAACTTAACTAATCGTCGCAACATAATAGAAATCCTAGACATGCATCTAGCAATCATATATAACAACAATATATAAGGCATTAAAAATAGATGCATTTGGCAACTAGCATGACCCCTTGAAATCTTCAATTTCCATGGGTCTTCATCTTGGCTCGTCTTCGTTGAGACGCCGTCGTGAGACATCTTGGCCAAAATGAAATAAAAGAAGCTAGCTAGAACGACTAAGATTAATCTAATAGTACAAATAAACTTAACGGTTCGCAAACCGTGTTTAGATTTATAAAAATACATAACGGAACGCAGTCCGTATTTTCTATCCTAGTCGGGCCCCACTAGTTGCCATTTTCAAAGAACCTGTTTTGAAAACAATCTTCCATTCACCCATTCACTATTTGTGAATGGCCCATGCAATTTTACGAAATACATAATTAAACACGCAAAACTAGTAACTAACTTAGGTGGTTAATCCAATTAACGCGCCTAATTAAACAAGTCAAAGTTGTTTAATCCATTATTTATAAATGCAAAATGCTAACGCACTTAATTAAGCTCCCACTAAACTCTGCATCCATACTTAATTAATCCGATTAATTAAGTCGGGATAACCCATAATTTGTCAAAATTTTGCAAAATCGAAAATCGAGGTTTTTAGCCTCGTTAAAATAATTATTTAAAATTATTAAATTGGCCAAATTTTCGCAAAAACGGATAGCTCAAAATCAAGCAAAATACCCCACACATGCATTAGGTGGATGCGCACCATGGTTGTTAGGCAGCTCATGAGCTGCGCTTGCTGTGCTGTGTGCCAGCATCCACGCCCAGCATGGCATGCTGCGCCAGCCAGCACTAGCAGCTCGCTACGCATGCTGCGCATGCTAGCTTGCTAGCTGGTGCCTGGCAGCGTCTGGCAGGCTAGCTGGAGCTTGCTGCCTCGCTGCCCAGCAGCACGCACAAGCAATTCCAGTAGCCCTGCCATGCACCTAGCACTATGGCAGAACACCACTCCCACTGCCACATAGCAGCCACGCGCATTGGTGCAATGGCCTTGCGTACAACATAGGCAGCCACATGTGAGGCTAACCTTGGTGGCGCTTGCGGTTTTGCATCGATTTGCGTGCATTTCCTCGAAATTTTAATTCCGATTTGTGTGTGACAATAATTAATTCTAAATTACATTTTAGAATTAATTTGAGGGAAAATAAAATAAAATAAAATTAAGTCCACTTAAATAAAATTTATTTTATTGGTGCACAAGCCTAAATTATCCAAAATTTCAATTTTGAACAAAATTAGGTCTAATTTTATGCTTAAAAAAATGAGCTATGTCCAAAATTAATCTTGCCAATATGCAAATTAATGATGGATTTGACAAATGGGAGTTGGAAAAATAAATTAACCATCCAATGATAAAAAAATTTCCAACTTGCATACTTGTGTAAAATACTAAGATTACATCTTCCAATATGAAGATTTAATCAAATTTTACTCACAAGTAATTGAACTTGATGGATTTTAATCAACCAAACATGAAAAAATCCAAACTTTGTTCAACATGGAATTTAGGGTTAGGGTTCCAATCATTTAAACCTTTAAAAATTTGAACTTTAACATTATTTGGGAACTTAAAATAAATAATCACAACAAGTTTTCACACTTTATTGCAATTTATTTACAAAATTTGTGAAAAGCAAGTTTATGTGAAAAATTGGTATATCAACTTAAGCAATAATAAAAACTCCATTATTATGCTTAAGCATATTTTAAAACTAGTAGATTAGTGATGCAAATGTGCATTTAATCTAACCTTGTAATGCTTGCATTAATCAAGGCTTAAAAAGAATTAAAATTTTCGTTGAAAAACGAAAAACCCCAGAAAAAATGGGTTTCTGGTTCGAATTTGGCTTCTGGACAGCCCTAATAGGGCTGAAACAGTTCCATAATGTCGATTCCACCCAAAAATCACTAGTTTTGAGCCAAAATCTACCGCTGAAGGGTTTCGTAGTGACCCGACACTACGCGGGAGGAAACCCACCAAGACCCGCCCCTTAATTAAAACAATTAACAAGCATATTAAACTTAATCAAACACGATTAAGAACAAGAATTATACCTTTGACGCGTGCTTCGCTCCCAAAGAGCTCTTACTTCAAAATCCCGAAAACACAAGATCTCCGACGGATCGTACCCTCGACCCTACCCGAGCGTCCTAGTCTTGAAGGTTAGTCAAGACCCGGACAAAATAACTATGAGTTAAAGAATCAAAGGTTTACTCTTTCTTAGAGTTTCCTTTTTAATTCCACTCAAGGTTATTCATTTCCCAATACCTAAGCATGGTATTTATAAGGAAATGAACCCTTGGTTTTTCATCCTCCACCAATGTGGGAGTGTTGAAAATAAATCATTTATTTAATTTCCAAACTAAATAAATAATCAAGTTAATCATATTGCGACAAGTGGCATGTTCTCATGCAAAGGAGTGGTGGCCAAGGTTAGGTGGGGGATCATATGGCTTGCTCCCCAAGGGCTTGATTTGGTCCCCACAACCTTGCACAAACCGAGGTAAGGGAGGGCTAGCTGGCTGCCACCTAGCGTTCCAGCTAGGGTTGCCAGCTAGCAGTGCCTTGCTGCCCAGCACCCAGCAAGCCAGCCATTGCGTGCTGCTGCTGGGCTGGTGCTGGTGCTCGTGTGCTGGTGTTGGGCACTGCTAGCACATAGTGCTGGTACTGGCCCCATCAGCCCACACACACTCTCCTTACGCGCCATTGCTAGCATAGCCAGCATGCGTGCTGCTAGCGAGCCACGCATGCTGGCCTTTCCCTCGCATCATCCTACGCACCACGCACCATGTACCACGCAACGCTCGCTCACGCATCAGCCAGTGCCTAGCACTACTATGCTTGGTGCGAGGCACACACACACATAGGTGTGTTGTGCTTGGTGCGTGGCTTGTGATGGTGCCCATGCACGCAAGGCCAGCGTTGCTTGCTAGCTCGCTGTGCTTGGTGCTGCCATGCGAAGGCACGCACAAAAGCAAACAGCTGCGTGCTGCTGGGCGATGGTGCACATGCACATGCACACACACATGTTCCTATCACTGTGATGGTGCTGTGCGTGGTGCTATGCTGCTGCGATAGCCTGCCATATGCACCCAGACACCCAGGCTAGCCCTGCTAGCTGCGATGGGCTGCCTGGTGCTTGTGGCGCTTGCGATGGCTTGGCATGCGCACCCAGGCACCCAGGCTAGCACGCTGCTAGCTGCGATGGGCTGCCTGGGGCTTGTGGTGCTTTGCGATAGGCTGCCATGTGCACGCCTAGGCTGCGATGGTGCGCCTAGGCTGCGATGGTGCACCTTGAGCTTGCGATAGTGCGCCTAGCCATGCTAGGTGCATGCTAGCTCGAACTAGCCTAGCATCCACATGGTTAGACCATTGTGGTGCTACGGCTACACTCGTACTTGTCGCTTGTGATTTTCCGACGCTCAGTTTCGACGCCCTAGGCTCGATTCCCGACGTCTGTATTCGTAAAACTCTGCTGACTCATTAAATCCTTTCGGATTAACTCATCGTCTCGGATCGGTGGTTCGATTGGGTTCGACCCGAAGGGTTCAGTTAAGATTAAGCTGTAACATCAATTATACGTTGATATTACTGATCGAAAGCTGCCTCCACCTAGGCATTCCGATCACTTGACCTTACTGAAGAATTAGCTCCGTAATAATTCTAAACCCTCTATCGGAAGAATACACTTGTTGGAAGGACACCATTCCTTTCAGGTTAGAGACAAGGTGTTGTTGTTCAACTCTAGGCTTCGGTTATTTCCCGGAAAATTAAAATCCAAGTGGTCGGGGCCTTTAACAATTTCGAGGACTACTCCTTACAAGTCTTTTGAGTTAGAAGCGGAGGGGAACAAGTTCATGGTTAACGACCACCGTTTGAGGCTCTACCATTGCAATGATCAAGTTGGCATGATTGAGTGCATGAGGCTCAATCCGCCGGATCCTAAGCCACTTGCTTGAAGATGATGTGTATGGTCAAGCTAATGACCTTATAAAGAAGCGCTTCTCGGGAGGCAACCCGAGTTCTCAACTCTTTTGATTTTGTGTTTCTTGTGTTTGATTATTTTTGAACGATTTTTCTTTAATCTCTTATTGTGTGCATGTTTGTTCTTCCATTAGGTGCTTGGATCTTTGGGTTTTTAATCTATTAAGTTGGGTTTGGAGAGGAGAAGGAGAATGGAAGAATTGAAAGTGGAGATGCCAGGAGAAACCATAGAGAGGGCGCGCACTAGCCAACCTGCGGGCGGGGGCAGTCCACCTTCTGTTTTTCAAGGAGAGTGGAGATGCCTAGGAGATGGCTAAGAGAGGGCGCGGACAGGATCCCCGCGGGCGCAACACTAATCCCCGCGGGCGCGCATTCTTGACCCGCTGGCGCGACAGGCAGAAGTTCAGAACATCAGAAACTTGAGATTCCAGGTCAGCGGGCGCGGCATCTATACCTGCGGGCGCGGCCCTACAGTTCTGCGATTTTTCCCCTCTTCCTCAGTCATATGCCCGAAACAAATTATACCCCATTCCAGATTTTTTTCCCTCTTTCTCTCTCTACTCCTCACTCCATTCTACCTCAATTTCTCCTCCCAAATCATCAAACTCCATCAAATTTCAACAATTTCCCTCATTTTTCTTCACTTTTTTCTCAACAAAATCTGATTTTTCACTCTCAAAAACCCCAAATTCTCGGTATTTTCTCTTGTGTGGGATTTGCTTCCACTATCAAAGGGTTCTTGGAGGTGGGATTCATTGATTCTTCAAAGGCTAGTAAGAGTACTTGTTTGACTCATTGTTGGTATAAATTTCTCCCTTACTCTATATTTCCTTTGAATTTGAAGTATATTGTTGTTTTAGAAAATTTCATGTTTTTGATTTTTCATGTCGGAATTGTTGATGTTTGGATTCCTATTTTGTATTCATCTATTATATTGTTGAAGAATATTGTTGTTTTTGTTTGAGAGAATTTCATGTTTGTGATTTTGATCATTATTGATTTTTGAGTTGTTGTTTGTGGTAGTTGTCTCTTGGTATAGATTACTTGATTGTGGGTTGTTCTTGGTGACTCCTGGAAGTGTTCTTGCGGAGGTTGATTGGGTTTGGAAGTTTGTTGTGGGTGTTTATTGCTGTAATTTATTGGGATTAATTCTTGGTGCTTGTAATTTGTGTGAGTGAAAATGGTTTTTGGGTCAAAGAAAAGAAAGAGTGGGAAGGAACTTTAAGGTTCATCCTCCTCAAACCTCCAACAAAATGAGCAAACACAAACCGATCCACCACCTCTACCACCCCTCAAATTCCACAATAAAAACCAAAAACCCATCTTTGACAACTTGCAAAACTGCAAATTGAGACCGGCCAAGCACTACCACCATGCCACCGCCACCAAGCTTGGCATCGACGAGGATTGTTGGTTCTTGTTCAACAACCTCGGGCTTGGTTCCTTTGTGTCAAATGCATATCGAACCTACAAAGAGCCTACCCTAGAGTTTCTTACTTCTTTTGAAAGCCATGCTGCAGGGGATAATGATCTCTCTATCTCCTTCCAACTCTTTAACAAAAAAGAAACCTTCACCCTCCGCCAGTTTAACCAACTACTGGACTTCAACCCCGATGCCAATATGTTCTTCCCCGAGCATGCAGACCTCCATGCTTACGAGCCCCTTCACTGGTGGAAAGTCATCTCAAGGATGGATGCCTTCAACTCCAAGTATTCCTTAGCCAGCGAAATCATGCACCCAGCTATCAGACTTCTGCATCAAATTCTCGGGTACATGGTCTTTAATAAGCAAGACTTGGGGAAGATTACAACTGAGGAAATCCGGATATTATGGCTAGCTACGCATCCGGAGATTGGGCATAGAATGAACTTCGGGTTTCTTTTCACTAAAAGTATTGAAGGTGTCCTCTCGGGCACAAGGAAGGGGAAATCCATTTTGGAGGAATGGTCACTCGGTAGCCGAGAAGTTGGGGCATTTGGCTAAGCTTGAATCTTGCACCCCCGTGGGGAAGAGTGATGGGAGCGATATTTGGCTCGACCTCGATCAACTAAAAACTATGAAATTCATTGCAGATACCGAGGATCGAGGAAGGACTTGGAGCTTACTTGTCTCCCATGAACATCATTGTTTCCTTCCCAAGCCGGAATTCACTTCCTTCATGAGGGAAGGAGTAAATTACCCATGGTGGGTAAAGAAGGATTCGGGTGTCCTTCCTAGTGCAAGAATGGTTATGGGTGAAGGGTCCGGTCAGAGTCATGAGAGTGCGGAGGATGAGTTCCCTCAACAACAACAACAACAACAACAACAAGGAAGAAGGCAACAACAACAACATCATCAACCCGACTACCAACAACGAATGGAGGCAATGAGAGCCCAAATGGAAATCATGCAACTCGGCATGCAAGCTATGTTTGCTTCCCACCAACACCTTTCTTACCAAACCAACGCTTTATATGATTTGAGTGTACGTAGAGGGGATGTCACCCCCCCGGTCAACTACCCATATGTGACGGCCCAACAAGGGCCCGTGCCATCTTGGGGGGGTGACAACCAACCTACGTACCCCTATTGGCAGGGTCCCTCGGACCCCAATGTGCCCAGGCGTGATTTCCCCGATGAGTCCGGTCATTATGATTACAGGGGTGATCCTAACTACCCCTATGTCGATCCCTCTCACCCCGCACCCCTTGTCCAACCCGAAGGTTGGGACCCCTATGGGCCCCCCTCGGGTATCTCTTATGACAGTTGGAATGCGGATAACGATGGTGCCGGCCCTAGTGGCCTGTAGTTTCCCCCTTGTTCTTTTTGTTCCCTCCCTTTGTTGTCCCTCCCTCTTATTCCATGTTTTTGTCAAGCATCGGGGACGATGCTTTACTCTAGTGTGGGGGGGTGTTTATGTCAAAGGAGAGTGTTAGGGAATTCTTTAGTTAAGTGTGGGGGAAAAAAAGCACCTAGGACTCATTGGACTTCTTAGGGGGTTTGGGTGTAGGGGTCGTTGGTAGCGTTGTTGTTGTTGGTGTCTATGATGTCCATTTCTATGATGATGATGTTATGATGATAATGTTATGATGATGATGATTCTATGATGATGGTATGTTTGGGTAGTAGGTCATACCCAAAGAATTGAGTTCATGGATTTTCTTTCTCTCTCTAGTACTAACTTTCTTTTCTTTGTAGTGCTTGCCTTGTTTTTCTTTGTTTTTCTCTCTCTTGTAGCTTGGAAGAAATTGGAAGCGACATGTTGAGGCACGGTAAATTGCATGGTTGCTTTATTCTTTCTTCAAGAGACATGGGTGAGATCGTTCCTTTATTTGTTTTTTCTCTTCTCGTGTTGTGTTTAGTTTAGGATTTAGCTTAGGAAGAAGTTGAATGGTTCGAGGATGTTTGCATGCGGTTCCAAGGAACCTGGGATCGTTTTTATTGAGACCGAACGATCACTTGTATGTCGATTGGGATTTATTTGAATCTTTAAGCCTCTTATATGAACCTTCTTGATTCCTCCTTTCTTTTGTTCTACTTTCTTTTGTGTGATAAGCGTAATTATGACATGATGATATGGTTGCATTTTGGAACTTTCTTGCTACATTTAGACTCTATCTCCGTGATGATGCATCCTGGAATGTTTGTCCTTTTTCTTAACTATGTGATGAGATGCACATTTCGAGATTGTTGTTGATTGAACTAGACGAGCCTTAGTTAAGGTAGCAAGGGTAAGAACTTGTGAGGGCGTTTGAACCCCTAGTTCATGGGATGTGGTAAGATGGAGTTGCTCCCTATAGTGGGTTTGAAGCCCTCTAGTTGGTATTTTCTTACTTTTCTCGTCCCTTGTGAGGTTCAATTTGTTCAAGCCTTCATCAATTTGTTGAGTGGCATTTTAGGATCCTCGACTATGCATGTTTGAATCCTTGTGTTGATCACTAGCTCCTGAGGTCGTGACCTAGGACTTTTAGGGGAGGAAAAGGGCACTATTTCTCATTTTCATTTATATTTTCTTTTATTTAGTTACAAATTTGATTTTCTCTTTTGTATCAACCTCCTTGCCAACCAATTTGAGCCTAATGTTTCCCGTTCTTGTCTCACCCCCATTACAAGCTTAACGACCTATGTTTTACCAACCATTTTAGTTAGTGAAGCATTGGGCTTGTAAGGCTAGTGTGAAGAGTGTTGTGGGTATGAGCAAAATTCTTTTATGAAATTGGTTTGGAGCAAAGTCTTGTGATGAAAGCCTAACATGCAAGAAAAAGTTGGGAATTGTGATGCATTATATTTAAAAAATAAAATAAAATAAAATAAAAAAAAATTAATGAATTGAGAAATTGATCAATCTTGTATATCCTTGAATAAGGTTAGTGATGCGAATGAAATTAAAATGTTTGGATGTTCGTTTGAGTTGTGGTTGTGTTTTGAGTTTAGACCTTGAGGGTTTCCCTTCCTCTTGCTTCACTTAGGAATTACCGCCACTATTTCAAATTCTTCTTCCGACCTCTACCTTAAGCCGTGTCATTACAACCCTTGTGAAGCCCCTTTGACTTTAAGAGTGCGTGGTCAACAACCGGTGGAGGGAGATGACTTTCAACCCTGTGGAAAGAGCGTGCATAGTTGAGATGTCGGGATGATATTTTACCTCCTCAAAATGAATCTTTTTCTGGTTCCTTCGTGGAATCATGAGGAACCATCTAGGGGACGATTTGAAACTAGTGGGGAGAACGCGGACCGTTTTAGAGGGGACTAGGGAGGAGGACGACTCACTAGTTCTCTATTCTTGGTTGAGGCTTTACTCTTGCAATTTTTAGCATCTTGAGGCGTGCATGCATCATGTAGTTGAGAATAGCTAATATTCTTTGATGTTTTTGACATGGTTGAGTCCGAATAAAGCATTTTTACTTTTGATCTCTAATGTTGCTTTTCCAAAACCATGCCATATTATGTTTGTCTTTGTGGTGTTTGATTTATCTTTCTCTCTTTGTCTTGCTTGAGGACAAGCAAGAGGCAAGTGTGGGGGATTTTGATGTGTGGCATTTATGCCACCATTTTACCCTTTTCATTAGAGATTTCCCCCGGATTTGTCACTTGTTTATGCCTCTTTTCACCCCTTTTATCTCGATTTTAGTTACTTTAGCTCCCTCTCGTGTTTTCCCTTCCCTCTTGTCTTTTCTTTTAGTTTTTACCTCCTTTTCGTGTGTTTTGATAGCTCATAGCACTCGTGGGAGAATCATGGGTTACTAGTTCGAGTAGAGATGGTAAGGGAGCTTGCCAGGGAAGTGGAGATGCCAAAATGGAGAGGGCGCGCTGATGAGCATAGCCGCGGGCGCGGACAGGAAAGCCCTGATGCTAACAAGAGAAAGTGGAGATGGCGAGCCGCGGGCGCGGCAGAGAAGACCCGCGGGCGCAGCATTCTCCTCCGCGGGCGCGACAATCTGGATTTGACGAGCTTATTACCCAGCTTGGAGAGGACGCGACAGCCTCTTCGGAGAGCCCTCTCCCTTGCCCTTTTTCATCATTTTGGTAGAAGACTATAAATAGTCTTTAGCTTGAGCTTTTCATCATTCACTATTCCATTGGCTTAAAATCATTTGTAGAGAGAGAATATCCATGTCTTCTAGAGAGAGAAAACACTAGTATTCAAGAATCAATCTTTGTGATCAAATATTCAAGCTTTCTTCTAGATTGTTGGTACTACTTTGATGATTTGGTAATCTTTCATCTTTATAATATCAATCTTTACTTTTGTTTCACTAGTTTTTGATTTTCTTGGTTCCATTGTTCTTACTTGAGTTTTCCTTCATAAATATTCAAGCTTTATTAGTTTCTTTGATTTCCTTTTAAGTTAGAATCATGTTAGGTTGTGTTGATATTGAATATATGCTTATGTTAGTTGTTATGGCTATTCCCTTCCTTCTAGCTTAGGTTTTTAACTAGGGAAGGGGGTGAAAATCATGTGTATTTGATTATCTATTGATTATTGATTGGGATTTATTCTTAAGTTGATGATTTGAGCTAAAATATGCTTGGAGTTAGTGTGTGCACCTCTAATCCCAAGAGTCTAGCCCTTGGTTGAATGCATGAGAATGATTTAATCTAGGTGTGAACGATTTCATCGACTTGCTTGAGTAGTTGCACGAGAATGAACTATCTTAGGTAGAGTTTATACTCTTAGGATTGGTTCCTTATCGGTTTTCATTAGTATTCATTGTTCATGATTGAATCCCCCTCTCCCTAGTGCTTTTGCTATTGTTATCTCTTTATCTCAATCCTTTTACTTGCATATAGAAGTGACCTTTCTTATCCCTTGTTTTTAATTTATACTTGACTCATTAGTTGATAGTTTGTCTATAGGATTTCTCACAACTATATCTCAACACTCTCTTTGTTACTAGCAATTTATCCTAGATACCATATTAATTGTACTAAATCCCCGTTTCCTTGGGAATCGACCCTACCTTACCACTATCTAAAGAAATTTGATAGAGATAGGTTAGGAGATATAAATTGTAATTTTGATCTAGGGTAGTAAACCAACGACCTATTGTCCAACAATCAGCTGCTGGTGCCAGCATGCGTGGCATGCGTTGCTGGGCAAGCATGCCAGCACCTAGCACATTCAGCCGTAACTCCCAAGCGCTGCTAGGCAGCCATGGTGCACATCCCACGAATTTTGGGTGGGTCGATTTCTTGCTTGAATTGGGCTATTGGGTTTTGAACAATTTATTTTGCCGTTTTAATTTTATTTAATTATTTTAACGAGGCTAGGCCTCGGTTTTTTCCGACTTTTGCAAAATTTTAATATTGACAAAATTTAAGTTTACCAGCTTAATTAAGTGGATTAATTAACTTGGAAGAGGGATTTAGTGGGAGCTTCATTAATTGCATGAATTAATTGCATTTTAATCACATAAAATGTTAAATAACTTTGACTAGTTTTAATTAGGCGCGTTAATTGGATTAACTACCTAAGTTAGTTACTAGTTCGCGCGCGATATGCGTTGTTACTTGTTTTTTGTTGTAAAATGCATGGGCCATTCACATATAGTGAATGGATGAATAGACTATATATTGTTTCACAGGTTTCGTGAAAATTGCAACTAGTGGGGCCCAATTAGGAAAGTAAATACGAATTGCGATCCGTTATGTATTTTACTAAATCTAAACACCGTCTGCGTACTGTTGCGTATTTTTGTACCTTAATATTTAGATTTATCCTAGTCGTAATAGCTAGTAATTTTATTTTGGCGGGGATGTCTCAAGACGGCGTTTCTATGAAGACGAGCCAAAATGGTGCATCGAAGACTCTTGAAGATTTTAAGATTTGAAGGGATCATTCTAGTTACCAAATGCATCTTATTTCATGTTTTCTATATATAATTGTACTTATATATGTGAAGGTTATGTTAGATGCATGTTTAGGATTTCAAATGTTGCGATGATTAATTAAGTTCACTTAAATCAACCAATATAAAAACCCTAGGTCCCTAAAATATTGAGCTAAAATATGCCATTCCAAGAACAACACTTACCGAACTAATGTGCGTATGTGATGGGCTACACCAAAGCGAGGCATCACTACTTCCCTAGGAACGTAAGGTATACTAGGTATACAAGTTGTCTTGGTTAAGCTCAACGATATCGGTAAGGAGTCCTTAGATGTCGTGGCAATGGAGATAAAATGTCAAGGAAGCATTAGATGCGACGTTTTATCGAACCAAGAGTAGCTTGGAGCTATAGAAATTGGATTGCTTACCCTAAAATATTAAGTGTTAAGACAAGCCAAAGCATCCTTAATCATTTTTTGATTTTTGGGATCTTGGAATCATTTTATTCTCGCCTAAAAGGGACTAATGTTAATGCGTGGATAAAATGCTCAATAAGATTGAAAATTTTCATGAACGCTTTAAATTTCAAACTTATTAGTTTATGAATGGTTTTTCATTTCAATTTCTTTCAATTGTAGAAATATGTCTGCAAGTAACTTAAACAACCTGTTTTCATTACGCTCAATTCTCGACAAGGAGAACTTGAGTGGGCCAAATTTTCTTGATTGGCAAAGGAATTTGCGTATTGTTCTCATGTAAGAGCAAAAGGAATACGTCCTGGATGAGGAAATGCCCGACACTCCCAATGAGGAGGTCACCCAGGTTGCCCTTAACGGATGGCAAAGTGCAAATCGGGATGTCAAGTGCATCATGTCGGCCACTATGTCTTCGGACCTTCAAAAGACTTTCTTTGAAAAGGAGACGACTTTTGAGATCATTTCTGAACTTCAGAATATGTTTTAAGAGCAGGCCCAGAGTGAAAGGTTCGAAACCTACATGCAAATCCTTGAGAGCAAGCTTAAGAAAGGAGAGCCAATCAGCCCGCATGTTCTTAAAATGATAGGATTATTTGAGAACATGGAAAGGCTTGATGCTGGGTGTTTGAGGTAAAAAAACCCCCCCCTATGCCACGTGGCCCAATACTGCGCTGACACGTGGCAGCTCTTCTAAGGCCCAATGGGATCCAATCGGATGTTGACACGTGGCTTGTAACCCTAATGGGGGAGCAGATCTTCATCTGCTATAAATAGAGGAAACTCCTCATTTATTGCACATGGAGAAATATACAAACAAAAATCGAGCAATATTAATTGCGGATCTCTCTGAATTAGAGAGAAAAATCCATTTAATTTCCGCACTTTTCTACATCCGGAGACATACTAACTTGATCGTCGGAGGCGGAACTCCACCCAACCGGAGTTTTGTGGTTTTGCAGGTACAGACGGCCGACGCGCATTCCCAGAATTGTAACTCTCCCGAGGGACTCCAAAAACCCCGTAACATTTGGCGCCCTCTGTGGGGAGATCAGAGTACTTCTGAGATGGCATCTGACACTGTACCGCCTGTTAAGGGCAGACGGCCTTCAGCCGAGCTTGAGGTCCACACGGACCAGGATAGTGGTGAAGATTATGAGGTCGACACCTATGTGGCCCCTAGACGGGTTACTTCGATCAAGGCGCACCCGTTCCAAAGAAATAAGGGAACGGGGCCAAGACAAAGCTGGTCCCAGCTACCCAGCCGGTAAGCCTGCTGGGCAACCCCAGGCGACAGAGGGCACAACCCCCGTCACCAGAGACGAGCTTATGAAATTCATGACCAGTTTTAAAGTGGAAATTAAGGACATCATTAAGAAGTAAACTAGCTCTAACAAAGGTCAGTTGGCAAAGAAGCCTTCTCCCTCCAGGAAGAAGCAACTCAAAGACCGGGTGCTTACTCGCAAAGGAAGGCCATCCGGAAAGTTAAGCCGGATGGGTCAAAAAAGACTTACTCTGAAGCCCGGATGGCCTCAACGTCGACTTAGGCAGACAGTTTCTGCAATACTTCAATGAAGCATTCAGAGACACATCAAGGGAGTCAGTCACGCGGCATGTCCGCACGCACTAGCCCTCATATTATCCAGCCATACATGCCATATGGATCACCATACATGCAGCCATCCCCCTTTGGGGGTCAGGCGACACATCAGGTCCAGCCTATGGACTGGCAGCTCCGGCTGCTAAACCTTGGGGAATAGCCTTCGGCTTTTCTCCAGGGAGATAACTGTTGTGGCACAGTCGGCCAAGGTTAAAAATGTGTTGGTTGGTACCTACGACGGTACCACCAACCCGGAAGACCACCTAATGGCATACACCAACCTCATGTACCTAAAAGGGTTGGATGATGTCGCCTGGTGCCGATGCTTCCCGACAACATTGAAGGGCATAGCCCAACGATGGTTTGGCAACCTGCAAGCCGGGTGCATCAACAGCTATAAGACGCTTGCATACCTGTTTGCGTCCAACCTCTGCATGAACATCCCTACAAGAAGACAAGTCTTGACCTAGGGGTTATTCAGCAGGGAGACAAGGAGGGACTGCGGTCCTATGTTAGGTGGTACAATCTGATGAGAATTAAGACTGAGGGGTTGTTCGACTCTCTTGTTCGACCTGGTCCGCAAGAGGGTTGTTGTTTAGGGTAAATATACCCTAAGACACGTGGCCCAATAAAATCCTACCACGTATCAAGCTTGCAACGATCAGCAAAGGCCCAATCCCTTTGCGACACGTGTCATTGTACCCTAATTGAGGTACAGTCCTCCCCTACTATAAATAGTAAGGGCCGACCTCATTAATGGGAATCAAATCATTTTCCCACAAACCAACAAAACACAAATCCCCTTTCAAACGCTCTCAAATCGAGAAGCATTTATTGTCTTATTTCCTCATTAAGAAAGAGACTAACTTAATCTTCGGAGGCGGAACACCCCAGCCCCAGCTGGAGTATTTCGTTATTTGTGCAGGTACAGGCGAAGGAAGGAGCATTCGAGGAAATTGTAACTCTCCCGTAGGACACATAAAAAACCCCCAAACATCTGGCGCCGTCTGTGGGGAGAGTACTTTCTAGATGACTTCAGAACCAGTACAGCCGGGTAAAAGTAGTCAACCTGCTGGTGAGGTTGAGGTCCACTCGGACCAAGACACAGCCGACAATAATGAGATTGAAACCTACACAGTAGCCGATGGTTCCTTCAGAACCAAGCATACATGTTCCAAAGACAAGAGGAAACGAGCAGAGCAGCAGGCAGACCCAAATCATCCTACCAGGGGACCGCTTGGGTTGACTCCTGCTTCAGAGTGAGCCACCCCAGTCTCCAGAGATGAACTCATGAACATGATGATGAGCTTCAAAGGAGAGATCAAAGGCCTTCTGGACAATACAGCCGGCCCCCGTAAGGGTCAGGCGGAAGAAAGGCGTCTGTTAAAAAAGACAGCCAAAACAGACAAGGGTAGAGCATCTACCCCGCATCCGAAGTCCAAAATGCCGGCCAGGCCCTTTGATTTCTCAAAGATACACACTCCCATAGATGGAGTCAGAAAGCCCGTCCGGCACATTCAGCCGGATGGAGCCAAGAAAGTCTATTCTGATGCCCGGACGCTCATTCAAGATAAAAAGACTCAGCGATCCGAGTCAACATCAACATCGACCTTTCGAGACAGCTTCAATGCCACATCAGGGAGGCACTCGAGAACAAACAATGACAGCCGGACGAGCGAGGTTTCTGCTTGATCCGACCCTCATATGATTCAACCGGCATTGCATTGGAACACCATACACACCATTTGGATCTCTTTATTCCCAACCGGGTCTTTTCGGGGGGCATTAGCAGCCGCCTCTCTAGCCTATGGATTGGCAGCTCCGGCTGCTCAACCTTGGGGAACAGCCAATGGCGTTTTCCAGGGAAATCACCGAGATGACCCAGCCGGCTAAGATCAAAAACGTGTTGGTAGGTGCCTATGACTGTACCACCAACACGGAAGATCACCTCGTGGCATACACCAACCTGATGTATTTGCAGGGTTTGGATGACGCCTCATGGTGCAGGTGCTTCCCGGCAACGTTGAAAGGGATTGCTCAACGTTGGTTTGGTAACCTCCAAGCCGGATGCATCAATAATTTCAGGACCTTGGCCTACTGGTTTACGTCCAACTTTTCTATAAACATCCCTGCTAAGAAAACAAGCCTTGACCTAGGGGCAATCCAGCAAGGAGATAAAGAGGGGCTCCGGTCATATGTAAGGCGGTTTAACCTAATGAGGATCCAAATCCATGGATTGTTTGATGACGTTGCCTATACTGATTTCTTTAAAGGCTTAAAAGACGGATCAACTTTTAAGTTTGACTTGGTTAGGAAGAGGGTCTCTACTCTTCACGAGGCGCTCATGAAGGCGGAGGCCTACATTCAGGCAATGGAATTGTGTGCTGTGAAACTTCCAACGGATTACAAAAGATCCGATAAAAAAGAGAATCGGCCTACCTAGTCGGCCAAAAAGGAAGACAAGAGAAAGGGGTATGGGCGGCAAACTGATCCGGACAACCTTTCCAGAAAAGAAAGAGGTCGGATCCGTATGTGCCCAAGTACGAGTTCAACAAGGATTGTGCCTCCATTCTCAACGAAGTAAAGGACCGGTTGAATCTTGAAAAACTGGCTCCTATGAAGAGTCCCTTAAGTGCCCGGATAAGAGCAAATATTGCCTTTTTCATGAGGAAATTGGCCATGACACTGAGGGTTGCTTTAGCCTCAGGCGGCTCTTTGACCGGCTGGCTGACGAAAGGGGCTCTCAAATCATACCTATCCAAGTCAAAGGGTGCTCCCAAACAAGTAAAAGGACCACCCCCAAAGAAGTCGGCTACTCAATTGGATATGGATGAGGAAACCATCCTGACCATAGCCGGTGGATTTGCGGGAGGCAGGCCTACCATCCGGGGAACAAAAGATAACATTCGGAAACTGGTCAACTCAGTAGATGAGGGCCAGTCGTCTAAATATTCATTTCCAAAAGTTAACATCTCCGAGAAAGATAGAGGAGAGGTCAGGCGGCCTCATGATGACCCAATAGTCATCGAGTGCAAAATCGCCAATCAAAGAGTTGGCCGGATCTTGATTGATATCGGGAGCTCATCCGACCTCATCAGCTACCGGTGCTTGGAAAAACTCAAGTATAAGCCCAGTAGCATGCATCCGGCCTCATATCCTCTTGTAGGTTTTGGGGGAGGAGTAGTACATCCGGTGGGCATGATTGATCTACCCATCCGGTTTGGAGAAAAGGGAAAGGGCCGACACATGGTTGTAATGTTTCTTGTTATAGGAGAGCTGACTGCCTACAACTTGATTATTGGCCGCCCAACCAACTGGCGCCTGTAAAGGAGAAACAATAGCAATCACTGCCCGGGGAGAAGCCAGACGTCCTTCGCCCCCAACCGGCTGGAGAAATAATTGACATTGTCCTTGAAGACAGCCGGCCAGACAGAACGGTCAAGATTAGAACGGTTGTGTTTGAAAGTTTGGGATCAGATTTACTCCTTTTGCTGAAGGAGTTCAAAGACGTGTTTGCCTTTGAAGTAGAAGAGATGTCGGGTGTAAGTCCGGATCTTGCTGTTCATAAACTTGCTGTGGATCCTAAGAAGAAGCAGGTCAGGCAAAAGAAAAGGAACCATGGCGAGGAAAGGTCCCAGGCGGCAGCAACTGAGGTCAAGAAACTCTTAGATGCTGGGTTCATCCAGCAATGTTACTACCCGGATTGGGTAGCCAATGTCGTCCTTGTGAAAAAACCGAATGGAACCTAGCGGATGTGTGTAGATTACACGGACTTGAACAGAGCTTGTCTAAAAGATAGTTACCCGCTTCTAAATATAGATCATTTGGTAGACTCAACAGCCGGCCATGCCCTGATGAGTTTCATGGATGCCTACTCCGGCTTCCATCAGACACCCTTGTGGAAGAAAGACCAAGAGAAGACGGCCTTCGTCAAAGATCAAGGGTTATACTGCTACACGGTGATGCGGTTTGGGTTGAAGAATGCGCCTGCTACTTTCCAACGAATGATGAACTCGGTCTTTTATGATCAGATTGGAAGGAACGTGGAGGCGTACATCGATGACATGATAGTTAAGTCAAAGCTACAGGCGGATCATCTAGCCGACCTCCGAGAAACCTTCACCACCCTCAGGCGGCATAAAGTCATGTTAAATCCGAAAAATGCGTCTTTGGAGTTGAGTCTGGGAAGTTTCTTGGATTTTTGATTGATTAGAGAGGCATCGCCAATCCGGACAAAGTGCAGGCGGAGATTGACATGAAGTGGCCTCGTATCGTCAGGGAGGCTCAAAAGCTTACCGGTTGCCTGGCGGCATGGGGGAGATTCCTTAGCCGATCAGGTGACAAGTACCTGTATTTCTTTCAAGCAATCAAAAAGAGGTCGAGGTTTAAATGGGGTGAAGAGGCTGAGGCGACATTTCAACGGCTGAAGCAACATTTACATTCTTTGCCAAGATTTGTGAGTCCCCTACCCCAGGAGGCTCTCTACATGTACTTGGCTGTCTCGGATCATTCCTTGAGTGCCGTTCTCCTTGCTGAGAGAGACGGCAACCAGCTCCTGGTCTACTTTATAAGCCATGTCCTCCGGAATGCTGAACTTCGATATCCCATGATTGAAAAATTCGGTCTGGCATTGTTCAAGGCAGTCAAGAGGTTGAAACCGTATTTCTTGGCTCATTCGGTTACCGTTTACACTGACTTTCCGCTCAAAAGGCCTATGACCACTTTAGAGTCATCCGGAAGAATGATTAAATGGGTTGTGGAAATTCAAAGTCTAGAAATCACTTTCGAACCCAGGCGGGCAGTGAAAGTTCAGGCGTTTGCCGACTTCATTGTTGAAATGACAAGGCCGATACAACCGGATAAAACTGATTAAGTTTGGAAAGTTTATGTAGACGGGAGCTCTACACTGAATGGTTGTGGGGCAGGCGTAATTTGTCATTCTCCAGAAGGGGACAAATACGAGTATGCTCTACGATTCAAGTTTCAAGCTTCAAATAATGAAGCTGAATACGAGGCCCTGCTAGCCGGTATCCACATGTGTAAGGTAGCCAGGGCAAGGAAAGTTGACGCCTGCTCAGATTCTCAACTCATCGTTAGTCAGTACAACGGTGACTATGAGGCCACCCATCCGGTGATGATTAAGTATCTTCAGGCAGTCAAAGAGGAGGCTGGGGCATTTGATGAATTCAATCTAAGTCAAGTACCCAGGTCCGAGAATAATCAGGCGGATGCACTATCCAAACTCGCTTCATCCGCCACATGTGATACGCCTAGGTCAGTCTTCTGGGAAGTCATGGAAAAGAAAAGCATTGAACATGACCCCATTGTAGTTCTAGATCGAAGCTCCACTTGGATGGACCCCATCCGGGATTACCTGGTAGACGGCACTCTACCAGGTGTCTCATCAGAGGCGGCTGCTCTTAAAAGACGAGCATTAAGCTTCGTAATGCACAAAGGTGAACTTTTCCGGAAAAGTTACTTGCAACCGCTATTCAAGTGTGTTACCCCAGAAAGGGGAAAGGAAATACTAGAAGATCTGCACTGTGGATCGCACATTGGCGGAAAGACCCTAGCCAGAAGAGCCAGGCGGCAAGGATACTTTTGGCCTACCCTTGAGGCAGATGCATTAGATATGGTAAAAAGATGTGTCAAGTGCCAGAGGTTTGGCCGGCTGATCAGGAAGCCGACAACTGATTTAACAGCTATTCATAGCCCAATTCCCTTTGCAAAATGGGGCATGGATATTTTGGGGCCATACACTCCTGCCCCAGGCGGCAAAAGATACATCTTGGTGGCTGTTGATTACTTCACCAAGTGGGTTGAGGCCGAGGCGGTAAAGGGCATCAAAACTAAGGATGTCATCTCCTTTATCTGGAGAAATGTCATCACCCGGTTCGGTGTACCAATGTCAATGGTCTTTGACAATGGCCCCCAGTTCGAAACGCTTGTCCTAAAGACTTGGCTGCAAGATCAAGGGATTTCCCATTACTTTGCATCCGTTGGCCGTCCTCAAGCAAACGATCAAGTTGAAGCTTTTAACAAGCTCATCTCAGGCGGCATAAAGAAAAAGATTGAAAAAGCAGGCGGTCTTTGGGCAGAAGAGTTGACTCATGTTCTTTGGTCTATCTGAAATACTGGGAAGGGGTAAACCGGTGAAACTCCATTTCTTATGGCATATGGAACCGAGGCGGTCCTTCCCATTGAACTATATGAGCCAACACTTCGAATCATGTTATATGATGAAGAGGCAAATTGGGAAGCCATGCGCCTGACATTGGATACTCTTCCTGAAAAAAGAGGCAATGCCGCCTTACGTCATGAAATCTACCGTCTGCGAATGACGTGGGCCTACAACAAAAGGGTGCGCAAACGCCCCCTAAAAGTTGGAGATTTTGTGTTACGAAAGCTTGAAGCAACCGGTAGGGCGAACGAACAAGGGAAATTGACCCTAAACTGGGAAGGACCCTACCAAATTTTTGAAGAAGTTAGAAACGGCACATACCGCCTGGAAACCCCAGACGGAATGCGGCTGCCTCGTACCTGGAATGTAGACAACTTGAAAAAGTACTACTTCTAAGGATTTTGTAATTTTTTGTAAATAGTATTGAAATGAGAAAGCATATATTTTCCATTCATACAACTGTATTTGCACCTGTCTACTACAAGATCACAGACGGAAGAACACTTATTAACACCACTGCTCCAAAGAGAGCAGTCATTCGGCGACTCCCATCCGGGTGAAATCGTTGAAGAGAACAGCTCCCTTCCGGGTGGTACATTGTTCTAGCAATCCAATAACTGAAACGACATTTTCTTAAAAAATGTACAACCGTTAGAAATGATCCATCGTATCTAGGTTTCACCCGACAAGGATCCAAAAAAGGTCCATCCGGCAAAATAAAATTCCTCGTGGGTTACGTCAACCGGGCATTATCTACAAACAACCCATGCGACGTTTTATTATACCAGCCGGGGCAAGGTTAGATCAGTCACTGATCAACCATCCGGCTGCCGTGAAACGACTGCCTGTCTACCGTTGGAGTAAACAGTTGGCCATTTCAGGGGCATTTTATTGTACCAGCCGGGGCAAGGTTAGATCGTTCACTGATCACCCATCCGGCTGCCGTGAAACGGCTGCCTGTCTACCGTTGGAGTAAACAGTTGGCCATTTCAGGGGCATTTTATTGTACCAGCCGGGGCAAGGTTAGATCAGTCACTAATCACCCATCCGGCTGCCATGAAACGGCTGGCTGTCTACCGTTGGAGTAAACAGTTGGCCATTTCAGGGGCATTTTATTGTACCAGCCGAGGCAAGGTTAGATCAGTCACTGATCACCCATCCGGATGCCGTGAAACGGCTGCCTGTCTACTGTTGGAGTAAACAGTTGGCCATTTCAAGGGCATTTTATTGTACCAGCCGGGGCAAGGTTAGATCAGTCACTAATCACCCATCCGGCTGCCGTGAAACGGCTGCCTTTCTACCGTTGGAGTAAATAGTTGGCCAATTCAGGGGCATTTTATTGTACCAGCCGGGGCAAGGTTAGATCAGCCACTAATCACCCATCCGGCTGTCGTGAAACGGCTGCCTGTCTACCGTTGGAGTAAACAGTAGGCCATTCTAGGGGCATTTTATTGTACCAGTCGGGGCAAAGTTAAATCAGCCATTGATCACCCATCCGATTGCCGTGAAACGGCTGCCTGTCTACCGTTGGAGTAAATAGTTGGCCATTTAAACGGCTGATCATATTAACCGGATGAGTAAAAAAAAAAAAATCGCATTCAAACGCAAATAGTGGAAATAGCAAAACCTACTGCGTCGGTTAAATAGATTAAATATTTATAAATAAGAATGTTAACCGGACCCCCGTCCGGGAAAGATACATCAAAAGATACTCGGCACGCAGGCCGGTAAAAGAAGTTGTAATAAAAAGGAGAAAAATTCATGTCTGTTCCTGTTGCTGCTGTTGCTCTGTCTGCTACTCCGGCTGTTGCTCCTACACTTGCTCCTGAGCCGGCATTTGAGTCTGCGGCGCCTGCTCACCCTCTTGTTCTTCAACCAAACCTGCCCATTCCTCGAAGGAAGCAGGCGGGTCCAGTCCAAGGACCTTGGCATCGTATACCTCTGAGGCATACTTGTACCTGAGGTCGAAGAACTCATAGTCATAGTCCGGGTGTATGAGCCCCCAGGCGATCTTCATGCGCTCCTCGTTGTCAGTCTCGTTCTCAGCAATCAGGCGGCTTTGTTCTTTTTTAAGCTCTTCTTTATGAGCCGCCTGAGTAGAAGCAAGTTCATTTTTGAGCCGGTTGACATCAACGCGAAGGTCGGCGTTTTCCTTGTCAGCTCCTTCTAAAGCCTTGAGATCGGCTTGGAGAGTTTTGACCTTCAGATCTAGCACATCCGCCCTTGCCTTATCCGTATCAACAACCGCAACAGTTTGCCTCAGCAATTCCTCCTGTTCCAACTCTCGCCGTTTAGTTTCCATGTCATATCTAATGGCATTGTATTGGGAAACATCAATGAGCTCAGATGCCCGTCTCTGGGCATCTCTTACCTCCTCTTGCTTCTTACGCAAGGGAACCTGAAGCCCGTCAACTCTCAGCATCACCTGTGATATCAGCCGGTAGAGGAATGTTAGAATCTATCTTCAAACAACTGAAACGGTAAACAAAGAAATTACAAGAAAGTAATGCATCCGGTATAACTTACCTTAGCTAGGAGAGAAGTGATCCGGTCAATGTTGACTGTATGTACAGCCGGCACTGCCTCTTTCTCGGTCCGGGTAAGGGTCCGAATCATCCTCTTGGCATATTGTTGATAGTTGGGCCGGCTAGAGGTAGCATCTGCAATTAGAGATTTATCTGTCAGGTGTTGAGCATACGCCTCGCCAATATTCTGACGGCTGCCAGAAGATTCCCCGGATTGGCAGGCTAGGGTCTTTACGCGCATAGGCCCAAGCGACCAGGGGGGATCAAAGGAAAAAGTCATACCTTTGTCGGACTATGGGGTAGAATCACCCCCAGCCGCATTGGAGCCAGTACCCGTTTGAGTCTGGCCAGCCGGAGTCGCCGGCTCCTTTACATTCTCATCCACCACTTCAATGGTGGGAGCAATACCACTAAGGCTTTTTCCTCCAGTGGTGGGCCTGCCTCCTGCAGGCGGTTTTGAAATAGTCAAAGTCGGCAGGGGGACCGACAATTTTAATACCTTAGGAGCAGGCAGAGGAATGTCCCCCGCCGGTCTTTTGACCATCTTAGACAGAGAGCGAGGAACATCCTTGTTCCCAGCTTTAAATATACAAACCAACCGGTTAATATCAACACAGTGTACAGATGCTACAACCGGTGAAAAGGAGAGAATAAATGTTACCCCGCCGCCTTTAGCTGCCAACTACGACTTGTTTTTCTCAATTTTCTCCTTCCGGAGCAGAGCGGCTGAGGTAGCCGGTGTCTTTTCATTTGGAAGCTTCTCCATCGCAACGCCTACAAAAACAAAATGATTAATATTTTGTACAGCATACCAACATCAGGCGGGTAGGGCCGGTGGTAAGTAAAAACCTACTCTTAGGAAACATGGTGCTAAGGTTGCAAGCGGAGAGGAATGCCTCATCCTTGAACCAGTTCGGGTGGGGCACCCAGAACTGAGGAACTATAATCTCACTCCCATCATCTAGGCGGGAGGTTATCTTTTTGAAGAGGCCCTTCTGCATGATTTTATCCCATGCCTCGCTTGGCACTCTAGGCAGGGCACACTTCCTACCAAGCAAAGCCGGGTGCTTATTGTATCTACGCAGCCGGCGATTAAGTTGAGGAGATGGAGAAGAGACGACATAAAATTTGCTCTTCTAGCTACTCCATTTGGACGGTTTGTCCAATGTCATCATATACTCCGGGTGCGTGGTCAGAGTATACCATGCGTTCCACCCACCCGGCGCCCTGCTGAGGTAATGCATGTACGCAAAGGCTTCCCAGCTTGGTTTGACATCCTGCATCTCGCAGGCGGCTATGTATCCAAGAATGTTGACCCATGAGTTGGGGGTCAACTGCCATACGCCCAAATCGTACCCCCTTAATATGGCTTTGATGCAGTGGTGAAGGGGAAAACGGAGGCCGACTGTGAACGCCGCCTCATAGCAGCCGAAATAGTTGTCGGCATTATCTACATCGTCGGTCCATACGACGCTTGCCTCAATAGGCGGGATAACCACTTCCCAACCTTCCCCCACCGGCTTCTTCTCCAAGAAAGCAGGGAGCGTGGCATTTAAAGTAACCACATCCCTGGCAGACATGGTCATGTCGGTTGGGTCGCCAGCAGCCAGCCACTTATACGCTTCTTCGTCTATAGGGTCAGCCGTCCCCGGAGACTCCTCATCAGGGCCAGACTCCTCATTACCGGCTGACCCTTCTCCGGATCCCTCTCCGGATCCCTCATCGGTTTCCTCTCCGGATTCCTCACCGCCGAAACTAGAGCTATCCAAGATATTGTCACCCGGGGTACTAGGAGTGCTTGGAGAATTTTGTGGAACTTCCTCATTAGGACCCACCTCAGCCGGTTCCTCGGCTTGTTCTTGATTTATAGGGTCAGCCGGGTCACTGACTGCATCATCGGACTGATAGTCAGGGTCGATTGCCGTCACTCTGATCCGAGCCATTCCGTCCTGCATATGAACAGAGACGGTCGGATTCGATGTAGGTGAAGGTTGTTCCAAGCACCCCCAGACGACAATCCTTGTCCTAGACTCAGCCGTTCCTGGTGACCGGCTGACCACAGTCGTAGGTTGTGCCGTGTGTGCATTGGTGGAGTCCATATTCTAATTCTATGCAACCGGAAATAAAAGAAAGTGGCAAGTATAGGATGCAGGCGGTACCTTTGAAAATTGAGATTTGATTAAGATGATGGCTTGAAACCTCCACAGGCGGAAGTCTCCGAATGTGTTTGAAGCTGAAATAAAGAAAAATGGATTAGATATATTTAATGGACTTATTCAAAAGCTCCCCAAGCGATGGATTCCAGATGGGGTTTATTTGAATGTTTGAGGAAAAGCTAAAGGCTGCTCAAACAACCCCCATACGGTTAGATGCCGGATGGGGGCTATTTGTATGTTTGAGAAAAAGCTGAAGGCTGCTCAAACAACCCCCATACGGTTAAATACCGGATGGGGGATATTTGGATGTTTGAGAAAAAGCTAAAGGCTGCTCAAACGACCCCCATACGGTGAAATACCGGATGAGGGCTATTTGTATGAGAAGCCAAGGCCGCTCAAACAACCCCCATACGGTGAAACACCGGATGGGAGCTATTTGAATGATGTTTGAGAACAAGCCAAGGCTGCTCAAACAACCCCCATACGGTGAAATACCGGATGGGGGCTATTTGAATGGTTTGAGAAAAAGCCAAGGCCGCTCAAACAATCCCTATACGGTTAGATACCGGATGGGGGCTATTTGGATGTTGATTAAGCAAATGCTGCTCAAATAACCCCCATGCGGTAAAATGTCGGATGGGGGTGCATTGAACGCATCTTAAAAACTTCTTTGAAAAATCTAAAGAGACAAGGATAATGACCCAACCGGCTTCAAAACCGGTTAGGGTTTTTGAAATCGTTGATAAAAAACCAGAAGTACCCTAGACGGTGTTAGGCCGGATGGGGGTGTTTAGTATGCATAATGCTTAAAAGTTGAAAACCCCTCAGACGGGGATATGCCGGTTGAGGGAGAAGATTCAACAAATGGGATATGGGTTAAAGGCCCCCCAAGCGGTATGAAACCCGGATGGGTTGAAATGTTTGAAATCGTCAAAAGCAAAAGTAAAAAGAAAAAGGGCAGTCGGTACCTTAAAGACTAAAGAAAGGGCACCCAACCGGTCGCCGGATGTGCTTAATTTGAAAGTGTCGGACGCAGGAAAACTAAGGAAATAATGCAGCCGATAGCAGAGCTCTCTCAGAATTTTTTTGAAAAATATGTAAAGTGAGGAGGAGAGAGAGGGTGTCTTTTATTTATAGAAGGAGCAGAAGGCGAAACGATGCCTTCTGCCCTAAAAACGTGAAATTTGAAAAAAGGTGGGAAGGAGACGAACCGTCTCCTCCCATGCGTCTGACACTTGTCACAGATGACATGTGGACATTCCACGTCACACCTGTGAGGGGCAGATGTTTAGGGTAAATATACCCTAAGACACGTGGCCCAATAAAAGCCTGCCACGTGTCAAGCTTGCAACGGTCAGCAAAGGCCCAATCCCTTTGCGACACGTGTCATTGTACCCTAATTGAGGTACAGTCCTCCCCTACTATAACTAGTAAGGTCCGACCTCATTAATTGGAATCAAATCATTTTCCCACAAACCAACAAAACACAAATCCCCTTGCAAACGCTCTCAAATCGAGAAACTTAATCTTCGGAGGCGGAACACCCCAGCCCTAGCCGGAGTATTCTGTTATTTGTGCAGGTACAGGCAAAGGAAGGAGCATTCTAGGAAATTGTAACTCTCCCGTAGGACACATAAAAAACCCCCAAACAGTTTCCACCCTCCAAGAGGCACTGATGGAAGCCGAAGCCTACTTACATGCGACGGAGCTCTGTGCCATTAAGCACTTGTCGGAGCCTAGATGGTCCGACAAAAGAAAGAGCCGGCCTGCCCAGCCGGCCAAAAAATAATTGGGCAAGAAAAGAAAAGAAGTTTGGGCGGCAGATCGCTCTGGTTAGCCGTCCTAGAAGAATTAGAGAAAGTTGGAGTCGTACGTCCCCAAGTACGAGTTCAACAAGGACTGCTCCTCTATCCTCATGGAGATCAAAGACCGGTTAACTCTTGAAAACCCGACTTCAATGAAGGGTTCTATCAAGAACCGTGACAAGAGCAAATACTGTCACTTGCATGAGGATGTCGGCCACCACACCAATGGTTGCTATAGCCTCAAGCTGCTATTGGACTGTCTGGCTGATGAGGGGGCTGTGAAGTCCTACTTGGTGAATTCCATGGGTAACCCCAAACCCAAGAATGGACAACCGTCAAAGCAGCCGTCTATGAGCTCTGACTCTGATAAAGAGCACATCTTTACCATAGCAGGCGGCTTCGCAAGCGGTGGTCCTACCATCCGGGGTACCAAGGATAACATCCGAAAACTATCTAACCTAGAGGATGAGGGTCAGGCGTTGAAAGACACCTTCCTTGAGGTCTTCATCTCGGATAAGGGTCAGGGTATGGTTAGGCGGCCCCATGATGACCTAATTGTCATCAAATGCAAGGTTGCCAACCAACGAGTGGGTCGGATCCTCATCAATACCGGGAGCTCGTCTGACCTGATCAGCTATCAGTGCTTGGCAAAGCTTAAGTACAAGCCTAGTAGTATGCATAAGGCTTCTCACCCCCTAGTCGGCTTTGGGGGAGGACTAGTGCATCTGGTGGGAAGGATTGACCTACCCATCGGGCTTGAAGAGAAGGGGGAAGGACGGCACATGGTCGTCCAAGTTTTTGGTGGTCTGGGAATAGACCGCCTACAATCTCATATTGGGTCGTCCTACCCTCAACGAGTCAAAGTCAGTCATCATCCCATCCCTCACGCTGATTAAGTTTGAGAGGGATGATGGGTCGGTGGGTGCCCTGAGCGGGGACCAGAAGACGGCTAGGGAGTGCTACCTCTCAGACGTCAAGCCTTCTGCCATTGCAGCTGACCATAACGAGGAGTCCATGGACCTTGATGACAAGGAAGCCGCGCTTATTTCCAAAGCAGCCAGCAAAAACAGAAAGGCGGACCATCTGGTGGCCGCCAAAAAAGAGAAGCAATAGCAATCACTAATCGGGGAACGATCAGAGGATCTCCGTCCCCAGCCGGCTGGTGATACTATTGATATTATTCTACATGAAAGTCGTCCGGAAAGAACCGTAAAAGTTGGGACATTAGCTTTTGTAAAGTTGGGTGCAGACTTGCACCACCTGCTGAAAGAATTTTCACGAGGTTAGACCTCGATTTTTCCGGCTCTTGCAAAATTTTAAATTTTGACAAAATTTAGGTTTACCGGATTAATTAATTAGATTATTTAAGTTGGATGCTAAATTCAGTGGAAGCTTAAGATTTTTCATGAACAAATTGCGCCTTAATAAACATAATGTGTTAAGCAACTTTGACTAGTTTTAATTAGGTTTGTTAATCGGATTAACCACCTAAGAAAGTTACTTGTTTTTGCGTGTTGTGCAATTTTACTTGTTTTTGTCGTAAAATGCATGGGCCATTCACATATAGTGAATGAGTGAATGAAAGCTTGTTTCACAGGTTTCGTGAAAATGTTAACTAGTGGGGCCCGATTAGGATAGAAAATACGGACTGCATTCCGTTACGTATTTTTGTAAATCTAAATACGGTCTGCGTACTGTTATGTATTTTTGTACCTTAATATTTAGATTAATCCTTGTCGTAGTAACTAGTAATTTTATTTTGGCGAAGATGTCTCAAGACGGCGTTTCGATGAAGACGAGCCAAGTTGAAGACCCTTGCAGATTTGAAGATTTCAAGGGGTCATGCCAGTTGCCAAATGCATCTATTTTTTTTGCTTCATATATATTATTTTGCTTATATATATTTGAATTTTAGATGCATGTCTAGGATTTCAAATGTTGCGATGATTAGTTAAGTTCACTTAAATCAACCAACATAAAAAACCTAGGTCCTTAAAATATTGAGCTAAAATTTGCCGTTCAAAGAACAACACTTATCGAACTAATTCGCGTACGTGATGGGAAACTCCAAAGAGAGGCATCACTACTTCCCTAGGAACGTAAGGTATACTAGGTATACGAGTTGATCTTAGTTAAGCTCAACAATATCAGTAAGGAGTCCTTAGATGTCGTGGCAAAAGAGATAAAATGTTAAGAATGCATTAGATGCGACGTTTTATCAAACCGAGAGTAGCTTAGAGCTATTAGCAATTGGATTGCTTACCCTAAAATATTAAGTGTGAAGACAAGCCAAAGCATGCTTAATCACTTTATGATTTTTGGGATCTTGTAATCATTTTATTCTCGCCAAAAGGGACAAATTATTAATGTGTGGATAAAATGCTCAATAAGATTGAAAATTTGCATGAACGCTTTTAAATTTCAAACTTATTGGTTTATGAATGGTTTTTCATCAAATTCTTTTAATTGTAGAACCATGTCTGCAAGTAACTCAAACAATAATTCTATGTGCCCGGAACTCCCCGACAAGTTGGCCTTTTGCCTTAACTTGGTCAACTTCAAGGAGTGGGAGAAGGAACTAGGGAAAACTCTTCGGAATTGTTCCTTGGAGTACACTCTTCACACTCCCATTCAAAGCTTTTTCTCTAAGGGGATCGTGACCGACGAGGCTCATGAAGAATGGTCTTCCAATTGCAATAAAGTCTCACGACTTATGGGTAATTCCATCCCAAAAGATTGGAAGGAAAAGCTCTCCTTCTATTTTCCGGACATGTTCCTCAAAGGACTTGAGGACGTTGTCAATACAAGAGTCACCAAGAGTGACAATGGAAACTATGATGGACTCGTGTTTGACTTGACTAGGTCATTTTGGAACATGAAGATAAAGCCACCGGAAAAGGGTTATCTTGCTAAGGAAAGGTACCGGCTTTGGTCAAGGGTATATAATACCAAATTGAGACCTAGTATGCCCATTCGACCTCATGTGCTTAGAATGACTAGGCTCTTTAAGCACATGGAGCTTCTCGGAGGTCCATTGGAGGATGAGATGGCGGGTCACATTTTGCTTACTTCTCTCCACTCGGGCTATGATGCTCTCAGGGCACATATAGCTGCGGAAGAGGAGACTCACTCTTTAAGAGTTGTGGTACAGAGACTTCTCCGAGCCACCTCTCATGGAGCAAGCAAAAGACCCTTGAAGAAGAAGGTCAAAGCGAAGATGCAATGCTTCTATTGTGGTGAACAAGGTCACTACAAACGAGAATGCAGGATCTTTCGCAAGGATGAGGAGGAGAGGAATGTTGCATCTGCCTCAGGTATCTTCCTTAGCACTTGTGTTTAAAGCTATTCATAGGTATTGGATACCACATATGACTCACTTTACGTTGCCTTTTTCAGTAACCAAGTGAGAGGGCTTCACAAGTGGATGTGCAACTACGAGCGGACGACGAAGATGGTCTTTTGGTCGTGCTTGTAGGCACATTTATTTTGTCTATTATATGTAATTAAACTATTCTTAGTTTCATTATGCTTTTGAACATACTATGATCTATGGTGTTGGACACCAAGTTGTTTTGATCGTAAGACTTTGACAATAGTTGTCTCAAAATGTCTTGTCTATATGTGTTCAATGGAAATTGCATGGTTTTACATATAATTAGACAAATGTTGATACCGCTGACAAAACTAAGACAATTCATAGTAGACATAGTTATGTCTAACTAATGTCGAATAAATCTAAATCCTTTGAGAAATTCAATGAATTTTAGAGTGAAGTTGAGAATCAACTTGGCAAGAAGATAAAAGAACTTCGATCGGATGAGGTGGTGAATATTTGAGCCATGAATTCGACGATCAATTGAAAGAAAATGGTATTCTTTCAGAGTTGACACCTCCTGGAACTCCTCAATTGAACGGAGTATCCGAAAGGAGAAATCAAACCTTGTTAAACATGGTTCGATCTATGATGGGTCTTAGTGAACTTCCTATCTCTTCCTGGGGACATGCGTTACTAACTGCGGCACTAACACTGAACCGTGCTCCGTCAAAAGTTGAAGAAAAGACTCCATATGAATTATGGACTAAGAAACCTCCAAGGTTGTCTTTTCTTAAGATTTGGGGTTGCGAAGCATATGTCAAGCGATTAATTTATGACAAGCTTCACCTGAAATCAGACAAGTGTTTCTTTGTGCGCTACCCAAAAGAAACCAAGGGGTATTACTTCTAAAATAAATCCGAGAACAAAGTGTTTGTTGCTCGTGATGGTGTCATTTTGGAGAAGGAACACCTTTCCAAAATGACAAGTGGGAGTAAAATCGAACTCGACAATGTTCGAGAGGACGAGCAACAATGTCAACCTGATAAAACTGACAGTCAAAATGCTTTAGAAGCATTTGATAAGATTGGTCAAAATCAAACAGACAATGTAAATGCTCAGCCTATTACCCTTCGTAGGTCGCAACGGCCAAGATCTCAACCAGACAGATATTTTGGTATTGTCTTAACCGAAGATCAGGACATCCTAGTCACGGATGGAGATGATCCATCGACATACAATCAAGCTATGACGAGCCTTGACTCTGTTAACTGGCAAGAGGCCATGAATTCTGAGATGGACTCCATGTCTGAAAATCAAGTCTGGGACTTGGTAAATTTGCCCGAAGGTTATACACCCATCGGTTGCAAATAGATTTTAAAATTGAAAACAGACAAAGATGGAAATGTATCAGTATACAAAGATAGATTGGTGGCAAAAGGTTATAGACAAATCCATGGGATTGACTATGATGAAACCTTTTCGCCTGTCGCAATGCTTAAGTCCGTCCGGATCATCTTAGCGATTGCTGCATATTACGATTACGAAATATGGCAAATGGATGTCAAAACCGCCTTCCTTAATGGGATTTTGGAAGAAACTATGGATATGAAACAGACGGAAGGTTTTGTTGAACCAAGCAACGCTGGAAAGGTATGCAAGCTTAAGAAGTCCATTTATGGACTAAAGCAGGCAAGTAGAAGTTGGAATCTGCGATTTGATGAAGCCATTAGTAAGTTTGGTTTTATCAAGAATCCAGATGAGTCTTGTGTTTACAAGAAGGTAAGTGGGAGTGACATCGCATTCCTAGTCCTTAAATTGTTAGAGTCCGTAAAGGGATGGCTGAGAAAGTGCTTTTCAATGAACGACTTAGGAGAGGCACAGTACATATTGGGCATCAAGATCTATAGGGATAGATCTAAGAGAATGATTGGATTGAGCCAGAATACTTACATTGATAAAGTACTGGCACGATTCAGCATGGAGAATGCCAAGAGAGGGCAGTTACCCATGTCCCATGGCGTAACACTCAGCAAGAAACAGTGTCCACAGACACCTGTTGAGCGAGAGAGAATGAATCAGATTCCGTATGCTTCGCTAATTGGATTGATCATGTATGCCATGATATGTACTAGGCCTGATGTATCTTATGCCTTAAGTGCTACGAGCCAATACCTATCATACCCAGGAGAGGCGCATTGGACTGCGGCCAAGAATATCCTAAAGTATCTGAAAAGGAACAAGGGTAAATTCCTGGTTTATGGTGGCTAGAAAGATTTGGTTGTTGAAGGTTACACCGATGCTAGCTTCCAGACTAACGTAGACGACTTCAAGTCACTGTCAGGGTATATATTTTGCCTAGATGGAGGAGCGTTTAGTTGGAAGAGTGTTAAGCAAAGCACCACTGCAGATTCTACAACTGATGCCGAATACTTGGCAGCTTCGGAAGCAGCTAAGGAGGCAGTTTGGATTCGTAATGTTCGTCAGTGAACTTGGTGTTGTACCCTCCATCAAGGGTCGAATAGATCTCTATTGTGACAACAAAGGAGCTATTGCTCAGGTTAGAGAGCCAAGAGAGCACCAGAACGTCAAACACGTCCAAAGCACGTTGGAGATTGGCTTTGAAATTCCCTGTACATGTGTTTTAATTAAACTAGATGTCATAATGTAAAACACTATGTTGAAACCATTCATTTATGGAGTAATTAATATTTGATGCAAAATTACTATTCACTCCATTGCTATTTAATTGTGTTTTAGAATTAAATAATAAGTCCATTCGATTTTAAAGAATATTCAAAACAGGGAATCAAGACCATGTCTTGGATAAAGAAACACATGTTAAGTGAAGATTGAATATTTAAATCGAGAATTATCCCTAATTGAGGTCATTTAAACGATGGACGATAATTGACCACTGGAGACTAGTGTGTAGTATGATATACAACACCGTTTCTTGTGCAGCAAGCACATAGTAGTCATAAATCATTTGCACAGGTGCTAATTTGGAAATGCACCGGATCGACCTATGAGAGTACTTTAATAGATTTAGAACATTATAAGTACATTTCTTATTATAGTTATCAGAACCTATTTCCTCAACCATGAGTATTGGGAAGTTCTCTTGTTAGAGTACTAGTCTCTTTGATGTTGTCAAACGTCCGCCGTAACTGGAGATTATAACGGAAACACTCGAGAGACTAGGTCCTCTTAGTAAGAAAGGCTTAAAATACAAGACTGGGAATGTCCCTCTATTAACAATAGGGAATATGTCTTTGTTGTTTAGAAGGCTGCTCAAAGAGCGAGACTATTAAAATGCATGGCCGTGCTCAGATGGATTTTAGAAATCATCTGCTTATTGACAGTCGAAATCGGAGATTGAGAAACACATCTGGACGTAATAAGGATGACGAAGATTCTTACCTTATAGTTCATGA
This sequence comes from Chenopodium quinoa, assembly GCF_001683475.1. NCBI lineage: Eukaryota > Viridiplantae > Streptophyta > Magnoliopsida > Caryophyllales > Amaranthaceae > Chenopodium > Chenopodium quinoa. The sequence continues at coordinate 841,393 of NW_018742359.1, forward strand.
AGAGACATTAAGCGACATAGGAAATCGACTTTACACTGTATGCACACTTGTCCGGAAGGATAAGTGGGAGATTGAAAGGATTGGTGTCCTTCGAACAAGGGTTCAGAATTATCAGGAAGCTAATTCTTCAGTGAGATCAAGTGATTGGAATGCCTGGGTGGAGGCCGCTTCCGATCTGTAATATTAATGAACAATTAATATTACAGCTTTGTCTTGACTAAACCCTTCGGGTCGAACCCAAACGAACTGCCGATCCGAACCGACGAATCAATCCGGAGGATTTGATGAGTCACTAGAGTACTATGAATACAGACGTCGGATATCGAGCCTAGGGCGTCGAGACCGAGCATCTCAATATCAACAAGTTCGAGCGTAGCTGTAGCATCACAATGGCCTAGCCATGTGGACGCTAGGATAGCTCGAGCTAGCATGCACTTTGCATGGCTAGGCCCAAGCCTAGATGCACCATGTGTGCTAGGTGCACCATCGCTTGCTTTAGGTGCTTGCGTGTGTGCGTGCCTCGCATGGCAGCACCATCGCAGCACCATGCGTGCTTGCTTGCGTGCGTGCCTTCACATGACAGCACCAAGAAGCAGTAGCATGTTGTGCTTGCTATGAGTGTGTGCGTGTGGCAAGGGCCAGCACCATTCCAGGCATCACCCAGAGCCCAGCACCCAGCAGCATGCGTGGCTCGCTAGCAGCACGCATGTGCTAGGCGAGCTCGCTGGTGCGTGCTGGCTGTGCTAGCTAATGCGTGCAGGCTATGCTAGTTGTGCTGGGATGGCTATGCTAGCTGGCCAGCAAGGCTAGCAGCCTGCTCACCCCTATGCTTGATGCCAGTTTGTGAGAGGTGGGGACCAAGGCTTAAAGCCATGCCTTGGGGAGCAAGGCAATGGTCCCCCCCATGGTCATGGTCCTCACCTAACCTCTCCTCTCCTCATGCCACTTATTGATTTGTGATTGCATTGTTTTTATAATTTATTTTGCAATTAAATAAATTAGTGAAAAATACAACTATCCCACATTGATGATTAATGGGAGTGCAAGTTGCATTTCCCTATAAATACCCCATGATTGGGCATTTGGGAAAACAACTTGAGTGGAACTCAAAATAGCATCTCTTGTTATTGAGAAAACCTTTAAGTTCGTAAAACTCTAGTTTTATACTTAGTCAAGTCTCGACTAACCCCCGAGGCGAATATCGTTCGGGTCGGGTAATGGGTACGAGTCGTTGGAGGCCATCACGCTTGTGAGGCTCTATGCTTCGAAGTAAGAGCTCGGTTTACGAGCGAAGCACGCTTCAAGGGTATTACTTCTTTATCCTTTTTCTTAATTATTGTTTAATTATTTTTATGGATGCTGTATTGCTTTAATTATTGGGGCGGGTTTCCCTTCCACGTAGCGTTAGACGCTACGAAACCCAACACTAGCAGCCTTGGCAGCCATGGCAGGCTGCCAGCCAGCCACATGCCTTGGTGGTCCGGTTTTGCTATGTGGGGACCAATGCTTGGTCATTTCCTTGGGGAGAAAGGTGGGTTGGTCCCCTCCCTTGGTGGTCCTCACCTTCTCCCTCTCCTCCTATATCCACTTGTAACTTGGTGATTGAATTGCAACTTTATTTTGTTTTGATTAAAATATAATGGGGAAAATTGCAAATCTCCCACATTGATTGTGAATGGGAAAACAAGGTTCATTTCCCTATAAATACCCAAGTTTTGGGATTTGGGAAGAACAGTTGAGTGGAAATAAAAAGGCATCTCCTTAGAAAAGTGAGAAAACCTTAAGTTCGTAAAACTCTAGTTTTTATTGGTCAAGTCCCGACTAACCTTCGGGACTAGGACCGTTCGGGTCACGTTCGCGGGTACGAGCTGTTGGAGACCTTCCCATTTGCGGGGTTCAAGTTTTGAAGTAAGAGCTCGAGTTCCAGCGAAGCACGCGCCAAGGGGATGAATGTCTTTTCTTTCTCTCTCTTAGTTGTTGTTAAATTTGTGATTACATGCTTAGTTTCCTTAATTAGTGGGCGGGTCTTGGGCGGGTTTCTCTTTTTTGTAGAGTCGGACTCTACGAAACCCAACAAATACACTTGGTGCACCCGGTAAACCGCATGTATTAGGGTACTCAGCAAAATATGCGCATATTGAAAAAATTGCAGATTGAAAAATTAAGGCAAATTGCAAAGATTGACAAAACCGACTTAGTTGGCTAATTCATTAAAAGCCCCTGGTATAAAAAATCGGGAGCTGAAGATTGTCACACCGGATCCACGTTCGAAAAAAAAGGTTAGAATTACATTGAAATACACGGCACGCAGGCCGGAGACAAAGAAAGAAGTTTAATTTTGGGGTTGCTGAGGTGGAGGCACCATCTGGTTCTGGCCGGATAGGAGCTCGTCTTCAGGTTGCCTTGGTTGAGTTTGGTCAACCGGCACCTGCTCTTCCGGCTCATTAAGCTCCTCATCCTCATGCTCCTCATCAAATGGCTCAATGTCGGCCCATTTTTCATTGGGAGCCGGTGCCTCAAGACCGAGGGACTGGGCATCGTATACCTCAGAGGCATACTGGTACCTCAAGTTGAAGAACTCCTAGTCATAGTCTGGATGAATGAGATTCCATGCTATCTTCATGCGTGCTTCTCAATCACGCTCATTCTCATCCACCAGCCGCTCTTGCTCAGCCGCCAGCTCAGCTTTGTGGTCAGCCTACACCTGGGCCAACTCAATCTTCAGCCGGGAGACGTCTGTCCGAAGCTGGGTATTCTCTTTGTTAGCATCCTCTAAGACCTTGAGGTCTGACTGAACATTTTTAAGCTAGAGCTCAAGGTCAAACTCCTTGTTATTGGCCGTCTCCACAGTAGTCGTGAGCTCTTTTACCAGCTCCTCCTGTTTCATCTCCTTGGCTTTAGCCCCAATTTCATGCATAGTACATTTGTATTGAGCAATATCAAGGGTATCAGCCGCCCGTTTATTGACGTCTCTTACCCCTTCTTGCTTCTTTTTAAAAAGGGCTTTGAGCCCTTCTACTCTCAGCATTACATGCAAAAATCAACCAGCAAAAAGTTAGCTCATTTTACCTAATGCAGTCAGCAAAGGGTTGGTTCATCACAGATACCACAGTCAGCACAAAGTTAAGTTACCTTAGCAAGCAAGGCATTGATGCGGTCCATATTGCCTGATGCACTCCCGGGATCTACTCCTTTTCAGATTGGGTGAGGCACCTCAGCATCCGTTTGGAATATTGCTGGAGGTCAGGCCATCTTGGAGAGGCATCTACACTAAGAGAATGATGGGGTGAGAAAGCAGCATGGGCGGCACCAATATTATGACGGCTACTAGAAGAATCCCCTGATTGGGTAACTTGCGATTTTACTTGCATAGGCCCAAGCGTTCATGACGGATCAAAGCTATAAGTCATACCTTGAGATTCTGACTAAGAGGTCTCCCTACCCCCAGCCGATGGAGAACTAGATGCAGCATTAAGTGGCATGCTCTTCGGCGTCTCAAGGACGCCCAGCTCTTTGACAGCCGTCTCGGTACTCAAACCGAGGTCCTTCAGGCTTTTGCCTACGGAAGTTGGCTTGTCCTGAACAGGCGGCCTTTAGGATGTCGTTTGGGCAGACGGGGTTTTCCTTGCCTTAGAAGGTTCCTCAACCTTCCGTTTGACCAGCCTTTTGGAGATGGAGCGTGGAACGTTCATACTTCCACCTTGAAAAGTCAAGCACAAGGGTCACATCCGGTTAAAAGTCGTTTGATGACAATAAAAGATAAGTAAAAACACAGCCAGAGCTTACCCCATCATCCTTGGCCTCTAGTTGGGCCCTTTTATTTTCCAATTGATCCTTCTGGATCTGGGCTATTGACCTAGCCGGCGTCTTCACAGGCGGAACCATTTCTAGTCCTTTTTCTGCAAAAGGAAAATTGGTTGGTAATACAATACAACACTGAACAATAGAGGCGAAAAAAAAGTGTCGGTTAAGTGGTTTACGTGCGTTTATAAAAAAGGGTACTCAAGCCACAAGCGGAGAGGAAAGTCTCATCCTTAAGCCAGTCCGGATGCAGTACCCAGTTCTTGAGTACAATTATTTCAGTTCCATCATCCAGAGGCATGGTGGTCCACTTGAAAAATTCCGGATCCATTATTTTTGCCCAAGCCTCCTTCAGTACACGCGGAAGGACACACTTTTTCCCCAAGAGAGCCGGCTCTTTATTATAGTGACGGAGTCTACGATTGAGACTTCACAATGGAGAGGAAATTAAACCAAGTAAAACTTGCTCTTCCAGTTGTTCCACTTAGACGGTTTATCAATTGTCATAATATACTCCGGATGCGTGGTTAAAGTGTATTACGCCTTCGAGCCGCCTGGGGCACCACTTAAGTAATGCATATGTGCAAACTCCTCCCAGCTAGGCGTTATGTCTTGCATCTCGCAGGCGGCGATATAGCTAATGATGTTCACCTAGGAATTGGGGGTGAGTTGTCATACACTAAGATCATAGCCCCTCAAGATTGCTTTTATTGCGTCATGAAGGGGGAACTGAAGGCCGGTTTTGAATGCCGCCTCATAATAATCGAAATAGTTGTCGGCATGATGGTCAATGTCGTCATCCTAGACGACTGTCGCCTCAGCAGGCGGCACAATTACTTCCTATTTTTCCCCTACTTGGCATCTTTCTATAAAGGAAGAAAATTTGGTTGTTAGGGTGACAATATCTCTGGCGGACATACGCGCCTCAGTTGGGTCGGTTATAGACGACTACTTATATGCCTCATCCTCCTCATTTACGGCATTTGTCTGATGTGAGGTTGACTCCTCTGAGCCGGATTGTTGAACGACCTCAGCACCGTCTCCTTGATTATAGTCTTATAAGATAACGTCACTTAGAGTGCTAGGTGCACTAGGAATATAGTCATACTCTATGTCAGCCGGCGTCTCAGCTGAGCCGTCTGATCTATAATCTGAGTCAATGGATGTCCGCTTCGTCTGAGCCATATTGTCATGAACATGCACAGAGACGGTCGGATTCGAGGAAGAGCAAGGGTGGTCCAAACACCCCAGGCGGCACCCCTAGTCCTAGACTCAGCCGTACCAGGAGACCTACTAACCACTGTCCTAGATTGTGCCGTGTGTGATATAGATTAATCCATTATTCAATGCAATATATATGCAGACGGTAAAAGCTCGAAAGAGTTGTGAAGGGTAGAGACGGTACCTCGAAGATGCTTTGGAGAGTGAGGAAAAGCGCTGACTGGCTGTGAACAAGGCAAGCAGAAATCATGCAGCTGCTTGAGAAAGGTACAGAAGGTTGACCAGATATAACTACTTGGAAAGCAAGAGAAGTTGCTGGAAGTGTACCCAGGCGGTTCCTAGAAGCTCTGGTTGTTGATTCCACACGCGGATGACCGACTGTAGGTACTTTAAAAACAAGCGAAGCTACTGAAACAAACCCAGACGGTTTTGATGTACCTTGGGCGAAGGCTACACAAACGGTATATCGGCTGTGTCAGGCGAAAGTAGTAGAGAATTTTATGAAAGCAAGTGTAGGTGGTATCAGAGATTTTTCTAAGTATTCTCTTTCCCTCTCTTTAAAATTTTTTCCAAGATACAAAAATGAGGAAGGGGAGGGGGGGAAGTCTTACTTATAAAGGGGGATGGAAATAGGGGCACCCCTATAACTTCCACAGAAGGTGAACCGTCACTAAAAAAAAAGTAAAAAAAACAAATTGTTCAACCGTCAGCATGTGACACCTATCACAAGTGCCACGTGGCACGCCACGTCACACCTGTGAGGGGAAATGATTTGGATAAAAATACCCAAGGCCACGTGGCCCAATATGGTGGTGATATGTGTCACCCTTAGAGAGGTTCAAAATGAACCTCTCATTTGCTGACATGTGGCATCTCCAGTGATTGGGAAAAAGGCGGCCTTCGTTGCTCAATTCTTGAGATAGCTCACCATTCCTAGGTTTTTGTAACCTAGGATAACAGCACAAATTCCAAGACCCTATAAATAGGGAGATATTCCCACTTGGGAGCACATTGAGAAATATTCACAAAAATAGAGCAATCATTAATTGCAGATATTTACTCCTGATCTCGGAATCCGAGAAGATACTTTACTTTCCGCACTTTTTACATTATCCGAACACATTCTAACTTCATCGTCGGAGGCAGAACTCCACTCAGCCGGAGTCTCCATTGTTTTGCAGGTACAGGTGCTCTGAGTGACACAGAAAACCCCGAAACAGTACCGAGTTTGGTCTAGGGTCTACAATACCAAATTGAGACCCGATATGCCCCTCTAACCCTATGTGATTAGAACGACTGGGCTCTTCATAAACATGGAGCTTCTTGGAATCCCATTAGAGGATGAGATGGCAGGTAATGTCTTATTTAGCTCACTCCACCCGGGCTATGATGCAATTAGGATGCATATGGAAACAAGGAAGGAGTCATACTCATTGAATGAGGTGGTGAAAATGCTTCGCAAGGCCGACTCCTATGCAGCTACCAAGATGCCCTTGAGAGTTAAGAAAAAGGAGTTCAAGAACAAAGCGAAGATGCGATGCTTCTATTGTGGTGGGCAAGGCCACTACAAGAGGGAATGCAAGATCTTCCAAGAAGATGAGGAAAAGAAGAATGTTCCATCTAACTCAGGTATCTTCATTAACACTTGTGTATAAGCTATTTATAGGTATTGGATACCATGTATGACTCACTTTATGCTTCTATTTTCAAGGACCAAGTGAGAGGCTTCACAAGTGAATGTGCAACTACGACCGGACGATGAAGATGGTCCTTCTGCCGTGTTTGTAAGCACAATATTTGTCTTTTGCCTTGAAATAGAACTAATTCTCGTTTTATTATGTTTTTCTTACCATCGAACATATTTTGATCAATGGCATTAGACGCCAAGTTTTTTTGATCATAAGACTATAACAATGATTGTTTTGAATGTCATGCTTATATGTTTTATGGGATTACACATTTTAAATGTGACTAGACAAACAAGTTTATAATGTTAATTATACCACCAAAGGGCTATGGCCGTGTTGTCGAATCAAACCTACTTGTGGCATTGTCGTCTTGGCCACATTAACATCTAACGCACTAAGAAGATTCTTTATGACGGGATTCTTGATTCATTCGACTTAGAGTCATTTGAATACTTCGAAGGATGTCTACTTGGTAAGATGATAATACAACCATTCTCTAAGTTTGGACAAAAGGGCTAGTGACTTATTGGGTCTTATACGTACGGATGTATGTGAACCAATGAGCACAACCGCAAGAAATGGTTATCGCTACGTTATCACATTAATGGACGACTATAGTAGATATGGCTATGTCTACTTATGTCGCACAAATACGAATCCTTTGAGAAATTAAAAGAATTGCAGAGTGAAGTGGAAAATCAGTTTGGCAAGAAAATCAAAGCACTTCAATCGGATCGAGGTGGCGAGTATTTGAGCTACGAATTCGACAATCATCTTAAAGAACATGGAATTCTCTCAGAATTGACACCCCCCGGAACACCACAATGGAATGGAGTGTGTGAGAGGAGAAATCGAACTCTGGTAGACATCATTTGATCAATGATGGGTCTTAGTGATCTTCCTATCTCTTTTTGGGGACACACACTTTTAACCCCGACACTTACACTGAACCGCGCTCCGTCAAAAGTTATCGAAAAGACTCCATATGAATTATGGACGAAGAAACCTCCACGATTGTCTTTTCTTAAGACTTGGGGTTGTGAAGCATATGTCAATGACAAATAAGCTTGCACCAAAATCTGACAAATGTTTCTTTATGGGATATCCAAAAGAAACAAAGGGGTATTACTTCTACAACCAATCTGAGAACAAAGTATTTGTTGTTTGAGATAATGTCTTTTAGGAAAAAGAGCATCTTTACAAAATGACAAGTGAGAGGAAAATCAAACTTGATGAAGTTCGAGAAGGTGAGCAACAAATTCAACCTGACAAAACTAAAAATCAAAGTGCTAGCAAGCAGCTGATGAAAATGGTCAGGGTCAAACCGGCAATGTTCAAAGTCAAAATGACAAAGCAAATGCTCAATCTATTACCCTACGTAGGTCGCAAAGGCCAAGATCTCAACTAGATAGATACCTCGGTGTTGTCTTAACCAAGAATCAAGACCTTCTAGTTATGGATGAAGATGAGCCAGCGACATACAAACAAGCTATGACGAGCCTCGACTTTGCAAAATAGAAAGAAGCCATGAAATCCGAGTTAGACTCCATGTTTGAAACTCAAGTATAGGACTTGGTTGATTTGCCCGAAGGTTACACACCTATCAGTTGCAAATGGATTTTCAACGACAATGATGGAAATGTACATGTGCACAAAGCTGGATTGGTGCAAAAGGTTATAGGAAAATTCATAGTGTTGATTATGATAAAACCTTTTCGCTAGTCGCCATGCTTAAGTCTTTTCGGATTATCCTAGCAATTGCCGCATATTATGATTATGTGATACGGAAAATGGACGTAAAAACCGCCTTCCAAAATGGGAGTTTGGAAGAAATTGTGTACATGACACAACCAGAAGGTTTAGTAGATCCAAACAATGCCGGGAAGGTGTGCAAGCATAAGAAGTCTATTTATGGACTAAAGCAGGCAAGCAGAAGTTGGAACCTGCGATTCGATGAAGCCATTAGTAAGTTTGGTTTTATCAAGAATCCAGATGAGTCTTATGTTTATAAGAAATTCATTGGGAGTGACATTGCATTCCTTGTCTTATATGTCGATGACATATTGCTCATTGGAAACAACATTCTATTGTTGGAGTCTGTAAAGACTTGGCTTGGAATGGTTTTTCAATGAAGGACTTGGGAGAGGTACAGTACATATTGGGCATCAAGATCTATAGGGATAGATCTAAGAGGATGATTGGATTGAGCTAAAAGTACTTATATTGATAAGGAATTGGCACGATTCAAAATGGTGGAAGCCAAGAAGGGTCGCCTACGCATGTCTTATGGCATAACTTTTAGCAAGAAAAAGTGTCTAAAGACACCTGATGAGCGAGAGAATAATGAGTCAGATTCCATATAATTCGCTTGTTGGATCGATCATGTATGCCATGACTGCCGCCAAGAATATCCTATAATACCTTCAAAGGAACAAGGATAAATTTATGGTCTATGGTGGGAGTAAGGATTTGGTTGTTGAAGGTTATACCGACCCAAGATCCCAGACTGACAGAGACGACTTGAAGTCACAATTAGGGTACGTGTTCTGTCTAAATGGAGGAGCATTCAGTTGAAGAGTGCTAAGCAAAGCACGACTGCAGATTCTACAACTGAAGTCGAACACTTGGCAGCTTCAAAAGCAATTATGGAGGCAGTTTGGATTCGTAAGTTCGTTGGTGAACTTGGTGTTGTCCCCTTAATAAAGGCACCAATAGACCTCTACTGTGATAATAGTGGGGCTATTTCTCAGGCCAGAGAGCCAAGGGAGAATCAAAAAGTCAAACATGTCATGAGGCGATTTCACATGATAAGTCTGAGGGTAAAATCACAATTTGTAAGATTGGAACGGACGACAATGTAGCCGATCGACTCACTAAACCTTTGCCTCAAGTGAATCACAATAAGCACGTTGAGGCAATGGGAATGAGGCATATTGGAGATTAGCTTTAATGTCCCTGCTTACGTGTTTTAATTAAAATTTCGAGACTTTAATGTAAAACACTATGTTGAAATCATTCATTTATGGAGTAATTTGTTTTTTCGCAAATTATTATTCCAATTCTATTTAATTGCGGTTTAGAATTAAATAATGAGTCCATTCAATTAGAGAATATTAAAAAATAGGGTATCAAGACAATTTCTTGGATAAAGAACACCTTTTAAGTTAACGTTGAATGTCATATCGAAATTATCCCTAATCAAGGACAATTGGAAGGTTGACGACTAATAACCATGCGAGATTAGTGTAGTAGTATGATTTATAGCACAGTTTCTTGTGCTACAAGGACAAGAATGTCACAAATCATTTACACAAGTAATAGTTTGGAACTACACTGGATCGACCTATGAGAATAATTTAAGAGATTTAACAATCATCATAAGTATATTACTCATTATGGCTATCGGAACCTCTTTCCGTAACCATGAGTATTGTAAGTTCTCTTGTTCGAGTACTAGTTCGTTTTGATGTTGTCAAACATCTGCCGTAAAAGGGGATTATAAAGGCAAAACTCAGGCGGCTAGGGCCTCTTATTAAGGGAAGCTAACAATGCAAGACTAGGTATGTCCCCCTAGGAAAATGTCTTTGTTGTTTACATGGCCTCTCGAAGAGCGAGACTGTGAAAATGCATGGTCGTGCTCAGATGGATTTTATAAATCATTTTCTTATTGACAGCCAAACTCGGAAATCGAGAAACACTTCTTGACGTAATAAGGATGAAGATGAATCTTACCTTATAGTTCATGAAGAGACATTAAGTGACACAGGAAACAAGCTATACATAATCAGCACACTTGTCCGAAAAGGACAAGTGGGAGATTAAAAGGAATGGTGTCCTTCGAACAAGTGTATTATTCCGATAGAGGGTTCAGAATTAGTTAGAAATCTAATTATTTAGTGTGGTCAATTGATCGGAATGCCTAGCTGGAGACTGCTTCCAATCTGTAATTTTAATTTTAACATTACAGCTTGCTCTTGACTGAACCCTTCGGGTCACACCCAATCGTGTAATTGTTGGGTTTCATAGTGACCGACACTATGCGGAAGAGAAACCCGCCCAAGACCCGCCCACTAATTAGATCAACTAAACATGCAATCAAATAGTTAAATAAAAAAAGAGAGAGAAAGATAAAAGACGATATTACCCTCGAAGTATGCATCGCTCGATAACGAGCTCTTACTTGAATGCTTAACCTCGCAAGTGCAAAGGCTTCCAACGGCTCGCACCCTCAACCCTACCCGAGCGGTCTTTATGACCCAACCTCAAAGCCATGTGGCGTGATCAACTCGGTCAAGGGAGGGGACCATTTTCTTGGTATTTGGATTGGGGAGCAAGGAGTTTTGGTCCCCTCTAAAAGAAATGGTGTCCTTCCAACAAGTGTACTATTTCGATAAAGGGTTCAGAATTATTAGAAAGCTAATTCTTCAGTAAGATCAAGTGATCGGAATGCCTAGGTGGAGGCCGCTTCTGATCAGTAATATTAATGTGTAATTAATATTACAACTTAATATTGACTTAACCCTTCGGTTCACACCCAATCGAGTAACCGATCCAAATCGACGAATCAATCAGAAGGATTAGATGAGTCATTAGAGTATTACGAACAAAGACATCGGATATCGAGCTTAGAGTGTCGAGACCGAGCGTCGCATGTCAAGTCGAATTTAGAATTCGACGAGACGAGAAATCAAGCAAGTGACAAGTTCGAACTAAGCCGTAGCCTCGCATTTGCCTAGCAATGCGAGTCCAAGGCTAGCTCAAGATGCCATGCACATCACTAGGCATACGACAAGCATGCTAGCGTGTATTATTCTTCCAACAAGTGTATTGTTCTGATAGAGGGTTCAGAATTATTGGAAAGCTGATTCTTCAGTAAGGTCAAGTGATCGGAATTCCAAGGTGGAGGTCGCTTCCGATCAGTAATATTAATGTACAATTAATATTACAGCTTAATCTTCACTGAACCCTTCGGGTCGAACCCAATCTAACAACCGATCCGAGATGACGAATCAATCCAAAGGATTTGATGAGTCATCAGAGTTTTACGAACAAAGACGTCGGATATCGAGCTTAGAGCATTGAGACCGAGCGTTGCAAGTCGAGCTTGCATGAAATCAATCAAGGTCGTTGCCTCGCATTGGCCTAGCCATGCGAGAGCTAGGCTATCTCGAGCTTGCATATGCATCGCAATGCTAGTCGCCATCCTAGCATGCTAGGCGTGCTAGGCCCATGCATGCTAGCTAGCCAGCGCAAGCATCGCAACCTTGCGTGTGTGCTAGCATGCCTTGCGCCCTGCCATCGCAAGGCTCGGCCTTGCTAGCATGCTAGACGCTAGCGCACAGCTAGCCCAGCAAGCATCGTAAGGCTAAGCCTTGCTAGCATGCTAGGCACTGGCAGCCTCGCACAACATCGCACAGCACCACGCACCAGCCAACAGCGTGCTGGGCTATGCGTGTGTGTGCGTGTGCTTCGCATAGCAGCGCCCAGCATTGGCGCATCAAGCAGCTCGCATTGCCTCGCCTAGCAGCAGCGCCCAGCATACGTGGCTCGCTAGCAGCACGCATGCACTGGCTGGCTGCACATGTGGGCTTGTTGTGCGTGTGTGTGCTAGCTAGCTTGCCAGGCTACCTAGCCTTGGTGCTAGGCGCCAGCTGGCAGCCAAGGCAGGCTGCCAGCCAGCCACTTGGATGGGGAGAGTCGGTTTGCTAGTGGGGACCAAGGGGTGTGAGCTTTTCCTTGGGGAGCAAGGCTATGGTCCCCCCTTGGAAATGGTCCTCACCTAATCTCTCATCCTCCTTGTGCCACTTGTAACCTATTGATTGAATTGCAATTTTATTTTTGTTTTAATTAAAACAAAATGGGAAAATTGCAAATCTCCCACATTGATTGAGAGTGGGAATTCAAGGTTCATTTCCCTATAAATACCAAGGTTTTGGGATTTGGGAAGAACACTTAAGTGGAACTAAAAAGGCATCTCCTAAGAAAAGTGAGAAAACCTGAAGTTCGTAAAACTCTAGTTTTTATTGGTCGGGTCCCGACTAACCTTCGTGACTTGGATCATTCGGGTCGGGTTCGTGGGTACAAGCCATCGGAGACCTTCGCATTTGTGGGGTTCGAGTTTTGATGTAAGAGCTCGGGATTCGAGAAAACCACGCGCCAAGGGTAAGAATTTATTTTCCTTCTCTCTCTTAATTGTTGTTTAATTTGTGATTGCATGCTTAGTCGCTTTAATTAGTGTGCGGGTCTTGGGCGGGTTTCTCTTCCGCGTAGAGTCAGACTTATTGAAATGTTTAAACGAGTAGAGGAATTTACCGTGTTAAACATGAAGGACTTGAAAAGGCTTTCAACTCATATGTATAAAACTAAGTAAATGTTTGAACTAAGTATAAGCTAGGCTAATACTAAATAAAACAAGAAAGACTCTAGGAGAAACTTTCAACCGTATCATATAGCAAATAGTTTAGCAAGACTCGGTAAAACTGGATGAGCTAAAAGGTCACATGAGTGGAATAAATTGGGAGTAATTCTGCAATTGAAACCATCGTGTGTGCTATGATATGGATTCGTCGCTTAACTTACTTGCTTAGAGCATGAGTGATAAGTAACATTTATAACACATTTTAGGGCGTTTTTCTCCCTTAGTTTTAGGTTTATTTTGGTGTTTCTTTGTTATTTCTATTCCTTTTAATCTTATTTTATTTCTCTTTGTCTTAGTTTATGGTTTTAGGCCTTAGATGTGAATAATATACTTTTTGCTCGGTTTCAAGCTTGATTTGCGTGTTTTCTATGTGTTCTTTCACTATTTTCTCTCTTAATCTATTTGTGTAGGTGCTTAACGCTTTCTTCGATGCTTATGACCCGAGAAAAAGAAAGAAAGTTCAATAGAAGAAGCTTGAAGCTAAGAAATAAGCTAAGAAGCTTGAGGCAAGAAAGCTTGAAGCTCGTAGAAGGCCTTAAACCGAGTCTTGTTCACTCTTTCAACCAAAACTTTTGATTTACACATTGGATTTAGGCGATTAAAATTGCGTTTGAAACTAGACTTGAAGAGCTTTCCAACAATAGGTCGCACACCCCAAGAGGCTTCGTAGAACAAAATTTATGACCGTTTGAATCTACAAGACGCTGCCAGGCTGCGCAGATGCCGCGGGCGCGGCCCTCTGTTCTTCCCAACTTTGCAATTTTCTGGAGATGCCTCGGAAATGTCTTGTCGCGGGCGTGGATCTGGGTACCGCGGGCGCGGCCATGCTTGCCGCGAGAGCGGGTTTCTGGATCTTTTCGAGCTTAATTTTCGGATTTCTTTATTTCTCTTCTTGTAATATAAATAGAGGACTTTTTAGACTTCCTAGGGGGGATTTTGACATTTTTCTCTCTCCTCTAATTAGGATTAGGGTTAGATTAGGATTTTCTCTCTCTAGTTTAGGAGTAGTTTTAAGGAGAGAAAGCTTGGATTTCAATGGAGAATTGGGAGGTTGAAGAAGCAACTTTGTGGATTCTCTTCTCATCTATTCAATGAGCTTTTCTAACTTTCTCTCACCTTTATTGCTTTATTTAATTCTTGTTTTTGCTTATTTTATTGTTGATTAGAGTAGTTAATTAGTTTGGTTGTTTGATTCTTAATTCTTGTTTTATCTTGTTTTCCATATTCATCTTCATTATGTTTGCTTAAATTTTGTTCAAGGGAAATGGATGAAGGTTATGTTGATGAGTTGAGTGATTGGTTGTGATTAGTATGCAATTGATTCTTGATTATTGTGTTTGGATGATGCTGACATTGACTATAATCTTTTTAGCTAATTGATTCTTGGTTCTTAATTGTGCTTTCAATCAATTGTGCGGAAGTGAGTTGATTGAGAGTCTAGATTCTTCCATACCTTTGCTAGGCTAGTTGCGCGGGAGTGAATTAGCTTAGTAGGATAATTAGCATACTAAATTGCGCGGGAGTGAGTTGAGTGTGTTAATAGTTCCTAATTGAGATCATGATCATCTAATTGCGACTTGTTATTGAATTCATTAATGTAATTGGATTCCCCTTTCCCTAATATCTTTTAAGTAGTGTTTTAGATGTTTCTCTCCCTATCTCACAAAAACTTCTTACTAGTCTAATTACCTCAAATTAATACACTTAGTCCTTGTGGATCGACCCTAGCTTGCCACTATCTAGTGTGAACTTGATAGAGTTAGGTTAGGAATATAAATTGTAAATTTGATCTAGGATAGTAGACCAACGACCTATTGTCCCCTGATCAATGAGAAGTATCAATTACAAATTAATTTAAATCTAAGTAATGGATCGTTAGATTATGATCAAGAACATCTAAAGTACATGAATAAGTAGAAGGGATGAGTTCTTGACGTTTGGAAACAAACGTAATTTGAAAATTGATGTTGCAAGCACATCCTTAGCAAGGACTAGATCCTTAATAAGGAAACCGTTTATAAGCACGAGCTAGAAATGCGTTGTGGCATGAGAATGGTAACATGGATGCGCATCCATGTATAATGTGCAGAAATTTGAGATAAATTTCCATAATCACAAGTGATTAGGGTCTCCCAAATCATCGTGAGCCGTTTGGAATGAAATCCAAGCAGAGCATCATAAGAATGTCTACTGAAATATATGTTGAGAATATTGTTGCCTGGAAGGCAATAAAAAGAAAGTGTTCAATGGAAAGTTCGTTGTCGATTGTTGATTGTAATTTGTCAAGTTGAAAGATCTCAAGTCATAAAAATGAGTGGGAGCCATCACATGGACAATAAATCCTTAATCATATATGATCCAACGCATTCTCAAAATTTTATCATCTATTATTATGAATTGTTCGATAATGAAGATGCTAAGATTTGCAAAGTAATAATAGCTTAACTATGCAATAAATGAACGACAACATTCACCAGAATTGCATGAAAGAAATCAAGCATATTAAATATTGGTGTGATTTCTATAAATGTTTTGTGAAGAGTGTTACTCTTAAAACATTTTGAGGAAACCATTTATCATAAGATGAAACGTTTGGAAGTTTCATAGTGGAATAAAATTTTAATAATAAAATTCCACAAACTATTTAATTGTGGTATAGAATTTAATTGTGAGTCCATTCGATTTCTGAGAATATTTAAAATAGGGTATCAAGACCATTTCTTGGATAAAGAAACACCTATTATGTGAACATTGAATATTACAATCGAAAATTATCCCTAATCAAGGTCATTTAAATGATGGACGTAATGACCACTTTAGGTTAGTGTGGTATGATTTATAGCACCGTTTCTTGTGCAACGAGGACATGCTTGTCATAAACCCAAGGCAGGCTGGCTGCCAGCTATGCGTGGGATACTCTTGAGTCTTGGAGAGGACCGATGCTTGGTGGCCTTGCTTGGGGAGCAAGGGGATTTTTGGTCCCTCCCCCCCCCCCCCCTTAGTGGTCCTCAGCTACATTTGCTCTCCCTCTGCCACTTGTAGCTTGTTGATTGAATTGCATTTTATTTTGTTTTTTATTAAAATAAAATAGAGGAAAATGCAAAACTCCCACATTGATGGGAGAATGGAGATCAAGTCTCCATGTCCTATAGATACCCAAGTTTTGGGTTTTGGGAAGAACACTTGAGTTGAACTCAATAAGGCCTCTCCCTTTATGTGAGAAAACCTTTAAGTTCGTAATACTCTAGTCTTTTCTTGGTCTAGCCCCGACTAACCTTCGGGGTAGAGGTCGTTCGGGTCGGGTCTCGAGGGTGGACTCCGTCGGAGGCTCTCGCGCTGGCGAAGCTAAGGCTTTGAAGTCCGAGCTCTGTAGGAGCGAAGCACGCGTCAAAGGTAAGAATG
The DNA here is from genome assembly GCF_001683475.1 of Chenopodium quinoa. Lineage (NCBI taxonomy): Eukaryota > Viridiplantae > Streptophyta > Magnoliopsida > Caryophyllales > Amaranthaceae > Chenopodium > Chenopodium quinoa. The sequence continues at coordinate 857,923 of NW_018742359.1, forward strand.
TCTTTTCTCTTTCTCTCTCTTATGTTGTTAATTATGTGATCAAATATTTAGTTTCTTTAATTAGTGAGCGGGTCTTGGGCGAGTGTTTCTTCCGCGTAGCGTTGGACGCTGCGAAACCCAACACCCTCCTTTGGTGGTCTTCACCAACCCTTTCTCTCCATATGACACTTGGAGCTTGTTGATTGCTTTGCATTTTATTTTGTTTCTGATTAAAATTGAATGGAATGGTGTCCTTCCAACAAGTGTATTATTCCGATAGAGGGTTCAGAATTATTACAGAGCTAATTCTTCAGTAAGGTCAAGTGAAAGGAATGCCTAGGTGGAGGCCACTTCCGATCAGTAATATCGAGGTACAATTGATATTACAGCTTAATCTTAACTGAACCCTTCGGGTCGAACCCAATCGAATCTCCGATCCGAGACGTCGAATTAATCCGAAAGGATTTAATGAGTCGACAGAGTTTTACGAATACAGACGTCAGAAATCGAGCCTAAGGCGTCGATACCGAGCGTCGAAAAATCACAAGCAACAAGTATGATCGTAGCCGTAGCTAGGCTAGGCTAGCTCAAAGCAAGCCTAGGCGCGCCATGTGTGTGCTAGGCGCACCATGGTGTGCTAGGCACCATCGCAGCCTAGGCGCACCCTGGCAGCCCATCGCAAGCTAGCAGCATGCTAGCATGGGTGCCTAGGTGCGCATGGCAGCTATCGCAAGCCACACAGGCACCAGGCAGCCCATAGCAGCTAGCAGCATGCTAGCGTGGTGCCTGGGTGCATATGGTGCCCTATCGCAGTGCACAACCCTTGCTAGGCACCATCGCAAGGCCTGGCACCATGCACAAGCACCATCGCCATGCCAGGGGCATGCGTGTGTGTGCGTGTGTGCCTCGCAGCCTCGCACACTAGCCTCGCACAGCAGCCGCACTGATGCGTGTGGCCTGGTGCGTGTTCGTGCAATGGTTGGCTAGCAGCACCACCACACATGCATGTGCGTGTGCGTGTGTGCATGCCTAGCACCAAGCACAAGCTATACTAGGCACTGGCTAGTGCGAGCATAGGGTGGTGCGTGATGCATGTGCGATCAGCCAATGCGTGGGATACGAGGGCCAGCGCCAGCGATGCGCAGCTAGCGCTGGCTGTGCTAGCGATGCGTGCGATAGGAAGTGCTAGGCAGCCAGCAGCAGCAGCGCCTAGCACTGGCAAGCACCAGCACCTAGCATGGCCTAGCACCAGACATGCGAGGCTGCTGGGCAGCACCATGCTAGCTGGCTGGGCTGGCCAGCACCATGCTAGCTGGCGTGCTAGCTGGCAGCAGCCCAGCAAGCCCTTTGTAAGGGGCAGTTTGAGGGAGTGGGGACCAATTGGCTTAGAGCATGCCTTGGGGATCAAGGCAATGGTCCCCCCAAGGTTCATGGTCCTCACCTAACCTTCTCTCTCTATTTCACACTTGTGGCATTGTGATTATTTTTGCTTAATAATTTATTTTAGAAATAAATTAATTAGCAAAAATACATTCTCCCACATTGGTGGAGGATGAAAAATCAAGGGAACATTTCTCTATAAATACCAAGCTTGGTATTGGGATTTGGTATAACCTTGAGTGGAATTAAAAAGGCAACTCCAAGAAAAGAGAAAACCTTTGATTCGTAAAACTCATAGTTATTTTGTCCGGGTCTTGGCTAACCTTCAAGACTTAGGACGCTCGGGTTGGGTCGAGGGTACGATCCGTTGGAGATCTCGTCTTTTCGGGATTTTGAAGTAAGAGCTCTTTGAGAGCGAAGCACGCGTCAAAGGTATAATTCTTGTCCTTAATCTTGTTTGATTAAGTTTATTATGCTTGTTTAATTTGTTTAATTAAGGGGGCGGGTCTTGGTGGGTTTCCTTCCGCGTAGTGTCAGGTCACTACGAAACCCTACAGCGGTATCGGAGCCACACTCCTTTTAGTTTTTGCAATTATTGTGTTAATTAAGGTGTTTTAAAGAATTTATTTTTCTGGTTCATGTTCATCTAATGAGATTAGATGCTCGTTTTAATTAATATTAAAACTCGATTTTATTTTCGATTTGGCTGTCGAACCCAGATTTTGGCTCAAAAATAGTGATTTTTGGGTGGAATCGACATTTTGGAACTGTTTCAAATCTTTTAGGGTTGTCCAGAAGCCAAATTCGAACCAGAAACCCAATTTTTCTAGGGTTTTTTGTTTTTCAATGAAAGTTTTAATTCTTTTAAGCCTTGATTAATGCAAGCATTACAAGGTTAGATTAAATGCACATTTGCATCACTAATCTACTGGTTTTAAAATATCCTTGAGCATAATAATGGAGTGTTTATTAGTGCTTAAGTTGATATACCAATTTATCACATAAACTTGTTTTTTCAAAATTTTGCAAATAAATTGCAATAAGGTGTGAAAACTTGTTGTGATTTTGTATTTTAAGTTCCCAAGTAATGTTAAAGTTCTAATATTTAAGTGTTTAAATTATTGGAACCCTAACCCTAAATTCCATGTTGAACAAAGTTTGGATTTTTTCATGTTTTGGTTGATTAAAATCCATGATGTTCAATTACTTGTGAGTAAAATTTGATTAATCTTCATATTGGAAGATGTAATCTTGGTATTTTACACAAGTATGCAAGTTGGGAAATTTTTATCATTGGATGGTTAATTTATTTTTCAACTCCCTTTTGTCAAATCCATTATTAATTTGCATATTGGCAAGATTAATTTTGGACATAGCTCATTTTATTTTAAGCATAATGTTTGACCTAATTTTGTTCAAAATTGAAATTTTGGATAAATTTAGGTTTGTGCACCAATTAAAATAAAATTTGTTTAAGTTAGACTTAATGGTTGTTTTATTTTATTTTCCCTAAAATTAATTCTAAAATATAATTTGGAATTAATTCATGTCACACATAAATCGGGATTAAAATCCCGAGTCATAGCACGCAAATCAAGGCAACACACCCAAGTGCCACCAAGGCTAGCCGGGCTGCCTAGCAGCCCACATGTAGCTGCCTATGGTGCGCACAAGGGCGAGGCTTGAATGCTGCTATGCGCTATATGTGTGGCTGGGATGCATAGCTGGGGTGCGTGGGTTGGCTGGGCTGGCTTGCGAAGCATGCTGCTGGGCAACAGGGCAGCAAGCATCAGCCAGCGCATCATAAGCATCAGGATGCGCCTGCCCAGCAAGCCAGATGCTTGCAGGCCATAGCAGGCAGCTGGGCTTGAGGCACTGCTTGCTAGGCACAGCAGGCCACACCCACGCACCATGGCGCCATGCCATGGGCTGCCTAGCAGCCATGGTGCGCACCCACCAAGGGATTTGTTGTGTGATTCTGCTTAACGATGAGCTATGATTTTGCGATTTTTCCGTGTTAATAATTTTAATTAATTATTTTAACGAGGCTAAAAACCTCGATTTTCGATTTTGCAAAATTTTGACAAATTATGGGTTATGCCGACTCAATTAATTGCATTAATTAAGTACAGATGCGGAATTTAGTGGGATCTTTATTAAATGCGTTAGCATTTTACGTTTAGAAATAATGGATTAAACCACTTTGACTAGTTTTAATTTGGCGCGTTAATTGGATTAACGACCTAAGTTAGTTACTAGTTTTGCGTGTTTAATTATGTATTTCGTAAGATTGCATGGGCCGTTCACAAATAGTGAACGGGTGAATGAAAAATTGCTTTCAAAACAGGTTGTTTGAAAATGGCAACTAGTGGGGCCCGACTAGGATAGAAAATACGGACTGCGTTCCGTTATGTATTTTTGTTAATCTAAATACGGTCTGCGAACCGTTAAGTATTTTTGTACTATTTAGATTAATCTTAGTCGTTCTAGCTAGCTTCTTTTATTCCATTTTGGCCAAGAAGTCTCAAGACGGCGTTTCGAGGAAGACGAGCCAAGATAAAGACCCATGGAAATTAAAGATTTCAAGGGGTCATGCTAGTTGCCAAATGCATCTATTTTTATGCCTTATATATCGTTATATATATATGTTTGCTAGATGCATGTTGTTTCGGGGTTTTCTGATGTCCTACGGGAGAGTTACAATTCTGAGACTAGAACCGGACGCCTGTACCTGCAAAACAAACGGATGCTCCGAACGATTGGAGATCCGCCTACGACGGTCGAGTTAGTACTTGATTAAGGAGTAATTAATGCGGAAATAAAAGTAATTGGGTCTCTCTAGGTGAGAGTGTTAAAAGTGCGTAATCTCCCTTAATGAGGATTAACGGGCATATTTATATGCCTTGGGAAGCGTGCCAGTACTAGGTTTAGGTTAAACCTAAGGCTGACTGGGCCTCCCACAATGATTGGGCCTTGTTGGTCGGTTTTCCCATTTGGCATGGGTGGACACGTGTCACATTGCAATTGGTCCAAGGAGGACGAATCTCTTTCAGTAAGAAAAACAGCGCTTAACGCATGATCAGAGACGGCCAGGTACATGTAGAGTACTTCTTTGGGCAAAGGGCTGACCAGCCTCGGCAAGGAATGCAAGTGAACTTTCAATTTCTGGAAGGCCGCCTCAACATCCGGCCCCCATTCAAACCTTGCCTTCTTCTTAATGGCCTGGAAGAAGTATAAGAATTTGTCTCCTGATCGGCTTAGAAATCTTCCCAAGGCCGCCAGACAACCTGTTAACTTCTGATCCTCTCGGACGGTACGAGGCGACTGCATGTCGATGACCGCCTGCACCTTCACAGGGTTCGCCTCTATTCCTCTCTGATTGATAAGGAATCCGAGAAATTTCCCAGACTCAACTCCAAATACACATTTCTTGGGATTGAGCATGACATGGTGCCGCGTGAGTGTGGCGAAAGTTTCTCGGAGGTCCGACAGATGATTTATCTGAAGCTTAGACTTGACAATCATATCATCAATGTATGTCTCGACGTTTCTCCCAATCTGATCAAAGAACACAGTGTTTATCATTAGCTGGAAGGTGGCCGGGGCATTCTTAAGACCAAACGGCATGACCGTGTCATAGTATAACCCTTGATTAGTGACGAAGGCCGTCTTTTCCTGATCTTTCTTCCATAAAGGAATTTGATGGAAACCAGAGTAGGCGTCCATAAAGCTCATCAAAGCATGGCCGGCTGTTGAGTCGACCAGGTTATCAATTTTAGGCAGAGGGTAACTGTCTTTGGGGCACGCCTTGTTTAAGTCTGTGTAGTCTACACACAATCGCCAGGTGCCATTCGGATTTTTAACAAGCACCACATTTGCAAGCCAGTCTGGGAAGTAACATTGCCGAATGAACCCTGCATCAAGTAATTTTTTAACTTCGGCGGCTGCCGCCTGACTTCTTTCTTCGCCATGGTTCCGCTTCTTCTGCCTTACCGGCTTCTTTTTCGGATCCATAGCCAGTTTATATACCGCCAGCTCGGGACTAATGCCTGGCATTTCATGGACTTCGAATGCAAAGATGTCCTTGTATTCTTTCAATAGTTTGTGAAAGTCGTCACCCAGGACTCTCAGAGCAGTCGTCCCAACTTTGACTGTTCGGTCAGGACGCGAGTCGTCTAAGATCAAGTCCGTATGTTCACCAGCCGGCTAAGGGCGGAATTCATCCGACCGCTCCTCTGCCAATGATTGCTATTTTCTGTCTTTTCTTGCGGCCCCCGTCTGGGCTGTCTTTCTCTTCTTGTCGCCTGCTTCTTTAACAGGCGCACTCTCCATGACATTGTCAAGGTCTGTTTTTCCACTACTTGACCCAGCGGCCATAACAGTGGGCTTGATATCCGAGAGATAGCACTCTCGGGCCATCCTCTGATCTCCCCTTAGGGACCCGACTGTTCCATCATCCCTCTCAAACTTGAGAAACATAAGAGATGGGATTATAATAGCCTTGGAATTATTTAGGGTTGGTCGTCCCAGAATCATGTTGTAGGCCGAGAGTTCTTCTACTACCAGGAACCGGACTACCATGTGTCGTCCTTCCCCTTTTTCACCCAGGCGGATGGGTTAATCTACTCGTCCCACTGGGTGGACGACTCCTCCTCCAAAACCTACTAAATGGTGGGATGCCGGATGTATGCAATCAGTCTGATATTTGAGTTTTGACAGACATTTGCTACTGATAAGATCTGAGGAGCTTCCGGTATCTATAAGGATTCGGCCAACTCTCTGGTTGGCCACTTTACATTCAATAACGATAGGGTCCGAACGGAGGAATCGGACCTTGTCAGACATGGTTCGGTCAATGATGGGTCTTAGTGAACTCCCTATCTTGTTCCGGGGACATGCGCTACAAACAGCAGCACTAACACTGAATAGAGCTCCGTCAAAAGCTGTTGAAAAGACTCCATATGAATTGTGGACTAAGAAACCTCCCAGGTTGTCTGTTCTCAAGATTTGGGGATGCGAAGCATATGTCAAGCGACTAATTTCGGACAAACTTCACCCGAAATCGGATAAGTGTTTCTTTGTGGGATATCCAAAAGAAACCAAAGGGTATTAATTCTACAATAAATCCGAGAACAAAGTAATTGTTGCTCGTGATGGTGTCTTTTTGGAGAAGGATCACCTTTCCAAAATGACAAGTGGGAGGAAAATCGAACTCGACGAAGTTCGAGAGGACGAGCAACAATGTCAACCTGACAAAACTGACAATCTATATACTTTGGAAGCATCTGAGAAGATTGGTCAGAGTCAAACAGACAATGTAAATGCTCAACTAATTACCCTACGTAGGTCGCAACGACAAAGATCTCAACTAGATAGATACCTCGGTATCGTCTTAACTGATGATCAAGACATCCTTGTTGTGGATGGTGATGAGCCGGCAACATACAAGCAAGCTATGACGAACCCCGACTCTGCAAAATGGCAAGAGGCCATGAAATATGAGATGGACTCCATGTCTGAAAATCAAGTCTTTGTTGCCCCTAATAGTGGGGCCGCCTCCTGAGAAGCCGCCTGCAATGGTGTGGACGACTACATCATCTGTATCAGAGCTGTCGGCCTATTGACTCATTTTGGCCGACTGCTTTTTCGAGGAAGTGTTCCCCGTAGATTTCTTGACATAAGAGTCAAGATCGCCTTGCTCATCCAGGCGGTCCAGATACCGCATGAGACTGATGCATTCGTTGGTGTGATGACCAACATCTTCATGATAATCACAGAATTTTTCTTGGTTCCGGTTGCTTGCAGAACCCTTCATGGGGGCCGACTTCTCAATTGAGATTTGTCCCTTGATTTCCTTTAGGATAGCTTGGCTATCCTTGTTAAACGCATACTTTGGGGAGTATGGTTTGAATTCTTTCCTCTTCTTCTGGGCCGGCTGTTTAGAGGAATCAGCCGCCAAGACCTCTTTTCTCTTCTTCTCATCTTTGTTCGACGACTGTTTCTGTCGTCCTCCTCTTTTGTCGAACCTTTTCCCGTCCGACTGTTTTCCCGTACTACAAAGATCAGTCGCCTATATATAGGCTTCCGCTTCAATCAAGGCATCTAGAAGAGTCGCCAACCTCTTTCGAACCAAATCAAATTTGAATGTCGACCCGTCTTTGAGGCCTCTGAAAAAGTCAGTATAGGCTACCTCATCCGGTAACCCTCCTTCTCGCCCTGCTGAATCGTTCCTAAATCAAGGGTCGTCTTCTTTGCAGGTATGTTCATGGCAAAGTTGGAGGTGAATAAGTAAGCAAGCATCCTGAAGTTATTCACACAACCAGTCGGCAGGTTGCCGAACCATTGTTGTGCGATTCCTTTGAGAGTCGCTGGAAAACACTTGCACCAAGTGGGATCATCCAACCCTTGAAGGTACATCAGGTTGGTGAATGCCATCAAATGGTCTTCTGGGTTAGTAGTGCCGTCATAGGCGCTTACTAATACATTTTTCACTTTGGCCGACTGAGCGGCTTCAGTAATTTCCTTGGAGAAGGCCGACGGTTGTTCCCCAAGTCTAAGCAACCGTAGCTGCCAGTCCATAGGTTGGACATTCTTTGCTGCATGCCCTCCAAACTTAGGTGGCTGCAAAAAATATTGTTGTTGCGGTACAAATGGTAAGTTTGGTACCACCTGGTCACTATGAAAGCCGGACTGACGGGAGGTACCGCCTGACTGACTCTCATGATGCGACTTAGTATACCTCATCGAGGTATTGCGTAGACTGTCTTAGAAGTATGAAGTAGAGGTCGACTCTGACAATCGGTCATTCTTCTTCTGCTCTAGCAATAGCTGAGCATCTGTGTATGTTTTCTTCGACCCGTCTGCCTGAATATGACGAACAGGTTTCCTCTTTCCTTGAGTAGGAAAGCGGTACTTTGTGAAAACAAGGACAGGCGGCTCCCACTTCCTAGAGTTAGGATGAGGGGTCGCCTCTCGCCCTTGAACAGGCTTCCTCTTCCCTGAAGAGGAAGGTTTCTTAGCCGACTGCTCCTTGGCCAGAGCAGGCGGCTTCTTGTTGAGCAACTCTTGAATCTCTCCCTTGAAGCCCCTCATGAAGGTCATGAGTTCGTTTCTTGTAATGGGAGCAGACCCATCAGCCGGCTGCTGCAGAACAGGCGGTGCGCCGGCTGAATCACTGAGTCCAGTTTGAAGATCTTCCCGTTCTCTCCTTTCGGTATGACGGGTGCGTCGGGCCCTTAAGGTCCCGTCTGAAGTTGTGTGAGCTTCAACTTCAAATTCTTCCTCAATATCATGGTCCGACTGAACTTGAGGGTCGTCTAGGGGACGCCTTTCTTCAGGAGTCGGTACAGACGTGGATGCCATCTCAGAAGTACTCTCCCCACAGACGGCGCCAAAATGTTTCGGGGTTTTCTGATGTCCTGCAGGAGAGTTACAATTCTGAGACTAGAACCGGACGCCTGTACCTGCAAAACAAACGGATGCTCCGGACGATTGGAGATCCACCTCCGACGGTCAAGTTAGTACTTGATTAAGGAGTAATTAATGCGGAAATAAAAGTAATTGGGTCTCTCTAGGTGAGAGTGTTAAAAGTGCGTAATCTTCCTTAATGAGGATTAACGGGCATATTTATATGCCTTGGGAAGCGTGCCAGTACTAGGTTTAGGTTAAACCTAAGGCTGACTGGGCCTCCCACAATGATTGGGCCTTGTTGGCCGGTTTTCCCATTTGGCATGGGTGGACACGTGTCACATTGCAATTGGTCCGAGGAGGACGAATCTCTTGATTACACGTGGCAGGCTCCTATTGGCCTACATGAAGGACACGTGGCGAAACGTGGCTGGCCCACGTGTCGGATGCTGATTGGTGGATAAAAATCCCCTAATCATATGTCTAGGATTTCTATGATGTTGCGATGATTAGTTAAGTTCACTTAAATCAACCAGCATAGAAACCCTAGGTCCCTTAATAATATTGAGCTAAAATTTGCCATTCCAAGAACAACACTTACCGAACTAATGCGCGTACGTGATGGATTACGCCAAAGCGAGGCATCACTACTTCCCTATGAACGTAAGGTATACTAGGTATACAAGTTGTCTTGGTTAAGCTCAACGATATCAGTAAGGAGTCCTTAGACGTCGTGGCAAAAGAGATAAAATGTCAAGTATGCATTAGATGCGACATTTTATCAAACCGAGAGTAGCTTGGAGCTATTAGCAATTGGATTGCTTACCTTAAGATATTTAATGGTTAAGACAAGCCAAAGCATACTTGACCATTTCTTGATCTTTGGGATCTCGGAATCATTTTATTCTCGCCCATAAGGGACAATCTTAAAATGCGTGGATAAAATGTTCTATAAGTGTGAATAAGTGCATGAACGCTTTAAATTTCAACATATTGATGCATGAATGGTTTTTGACATCAAATTCTTTCAATTGTAGAATCATGTCTGTAAGTAACTCGAACAACAACCATATGTGCTCGGAACTCCCCGAAACGTTGGCCTTTCCCTTAAACTTGGTCAACTTTAAGGAATGGGAAGAGGAACTCAGGAGAACTCTCCGGAATTGTTCCTTGGAGTATACTCTTGATACTCCCGTTCCAAGCTTCTTTGCTAAAGGGGTCATGACCGACAAGGCTCATGAAGAATGGTCTTCCAATTGCAAAAGGGTCTCACGACTCATGGCAAATTCCATCCCAGAAGACTAGAAGGAAACTCTTTCCTCCTACCTTCCGGACATGTTCCACAAAGCACTTGAGGCGGAATCATTTTATTCTCGCCCATAAGGGACAATCTTAAAATGCGTGGATAAAATGTTCAATAAGTGTGAATAAGTGCATGAACGCTTTAAATTTCAACATATTGATGCATGAATGGTTTTTGACATCAAATTCTTTCAATTGTAGAATCATGTCTGTAAGTAACTCGAACAACAACCATATGTGCTCGGAACTCCCCGAAACGTTGGCCTTTCCCTTAAACTTGGTCAACTTTAAGGAATGGGAAGAGGAACTCAGGAGAACTCTCCGGAATTGTTCCTTGGAGTATACTCTTGATACTCCCGTTCCAAGATTCTTTGCTAAAGGGGTCATGACCGACGAGGCTCATGAAGAATGGTCTTCCAATTGCAAAAGGGTCTCACGACTCATGGCAAATTCCATCCCAGAAGACTTGAAAGAAACTCTTTCCTCCTACCTTCCGGACATGTTCCTCAAAGCACTTGAGGACATTGTCAATGTAAGAGTCACCAAGAGTGACAATGGCAACTTTGATGGACTCGTGTTTGACTTGACCAGGTCACTTTCAAACATGAGAACTAAGCCACAAAATGTTGGGTGTTTTGCTAAGGAAAGGCAACGGCCTTGGACCAAGGTCTACAATGCTAAATTGAGACCAGGCATGCCCCTCCGACCTCATGTGCTTGGTATGACTAGGCTCTTCAAGCACATGCAGCTTCTCGGAATTCCATTGGAAGATGAGATGGCGGGGCATATCCTGCTTGCTTCACTCCACTCGGGCTATGATGCACTTAGAGTGCATATCGCTGCGGTAAAGGAGACACACTCCCTCAAGGAGGTGGTGCAACTACTTAGCCAAGCCACTGCCTATGGAATGACCAAAAGTCCCTTGAGAGCTAAGAAGAAAGAGTTCAAGAAGGTCAAGGCAAAGATGAGATGCTTCCATTTTGGCATGCAAGGCAATTATAAGAGGGAATGCATGCTCATCAAGGAAGAGGGGATCACTCCGACCACCTCATCTATCTTCCTTAACACTTGTGAATTAAGCTTATCATAAGGTATTGGATACCAAGTATGACTCACTTAATGTTGCCTTTTCAGGGACCAAGTGAGAAGCTTATCAAGTGTTGGTGCATGGACAAAAGACAACGAAGATGGTTTTTCGGTCGTGCTTGCATGCACTATTTTGTCTATGACATGTAATTATACTATTTCTAGTTTTATCATGCTTTGAACATATAATGATCCATGGTGTTGGACACCTAGGAATTTCAAATGTAAAACTTTTAACAATTGTTGTTTCAAGTTTACAAATTTATGTTCAATTAAATTGCATGTTTTACATATGACAAAAGGATGATACCACTAAGCTAAGACCATCGAGTCGAATCAAACCTACTTGTGGCATTGTCGTCTTGGCCACATTAACATCAAACGCATCAAGAAACTTCTTCAAGAAGGTGTTCTTGACTCATTTGACTTAGAGTCATTTGAAAATTGCGAAGTATGCTTATTAGGCAAGATGATCAAACATCCATTCTCCAAGTTGGGAGAAAGGGCAAGTGACTTATTAGGTCTAATACACACGGATGTATGTGGACCTATGAGCACACCCGCAAGGCAAGGTTACCGATATTTCATCACCTTCACCGACGATTACAGTAGATATGGCTATATCTACTTAATGTCGAATAAATCTGAATCCTTTGAAAAGTTCAAAGAATTTCAGAAAGAGGTTGAAAATCAACTTGGCAAGAAAATTAAAGCACTTCGATCGGATCGAGGTGGCGAATATTTGAGCCATGAATTCAACGATCACTTGAAAGAATGTGGAATTCTTTCAGAATTGACACCTCCCGGAACTCCTCAATGGAATGGAGTGTCCGAACGGAGGAATCGGACCTTGTTAGACATGGTTCGGTCAATGATGGGTCTTAGTGAACTCCCTATCTCGTTTTGGGGACATGCGCTACAAACAGCAGCACTAACACTGAATAGAGATCCGTCAAAAGCTGTTGAAAAGACTCCATATGAATTATGGACTACGAAACCTCCTAGGTTGTCTTTTCTCAAGATTTGGGGATGCAAAGCATATGTCAAGCGATTAATTTTGGACAAACTTCACCCCAAATCGGATAAGTGTTTCTTTGTGGGATATCCAAAAGAAACCAAAGGGTATTACTTCTACAATAAATCCGAGAACAAAGTGTTTGTTGCTCGTGATGGTGTCTTTTTGGAGAAGGATCACCTTTCCAAAATGACAAGTGGGAGGAAAATCGAATTCGACGAAGTTCGAGAGGACGAGCAACAATGTCAACCTGACAAAACTGACAATCTAGATACTTTGGAAGCATCTGAGAAGATTGGTCAGAGTCAAACAGACAATGTAAATGCTCAACCAATTACCCTACGTAGGTCGCAACGGCAAAGATCTCAACAAGATAGATACCTCGGTATCGTCTTAACTGATGATCAGGACATCCTAGTTGTGGATGGTGATGAGCCGGCGACATACAAGCAAGCTATGACGAACCCCGACTCTGCAAAATGGCAAGAGGCCATGAAATCTGAGATGGACTCCATGTCCGAAAATCAAGTCTTTGTTGCCCCTAATAGTGGGGCCGCCTCCTGAGAAGCATCCTGCAATGGTGTAGACGACTACATCATCTGTATCAGAGTTGTCGGTCTGTTGACTATTTTTGCCCCGACTGCTTTTTCGAGGAAGTGTTCCCCGTAGATTTCTTGACATAAGAGTCAAGATCGCCTTGCTCAGCCAGGCGGTCCAGATACCGCATGAGACTGATGCATTAGTTGGTGTGATTACCAACATCTTCATGATAATCACCGAATTTTTCTTGGTTCCGGTTGCTTGTAGAACTCTTCATGGGGGCCAGCTTCTCAATTGACATCCGTCCCTTGATTTCCTTTAGGATAGCTTGGCTAACCTTGTTAAACGCATACTTTGGGGAGTATGGTTTGAATTCTTTCCTCTTCTTCTGGGCCGGCTGTTTAGAGGAATCAGCCGCCCAAACCTCTTTTCTCTTCTTCTCATCTTTGTTCGACGACTGTTTCTGTCGTCCTTCTCTTTTGTCGAACCTTTTCCCGTCTGACTGTTTTCCCGTACTACAAAGATCAGTCGCCTGTATATAGGCTTTCGCTTCAATCAAGGCCTCTTGAAGAGTCGCCACCCTCTTTCGAACCAAATCAAATTTTAATGTCGACCCGTCTTTGAGGCCTCTGAAAAAGTCAGTATAGGCTACCTCATCCGGTAACCCTTGAATCTGTATTCTCATCAAGTTAAACCGCCTGATGTAAGAACGAAGCCCCTCCTTCTCGCCCTGCTGAATCGTTCCCAAATCAAGGGTCGTCTTCTTCGCAGGTATGTTCATGGCAAAGTTGGAGGCGAATAAGTAAGCAAGCGTCCTAAAGTTATTCGCACAACCAGTCGGCAGGTTGCCGAACCATTGTTGTGCGATTCCTTTGAGAGTCGCTAGAAAAAACTTGCACCAAGTGGGATCATCCAACCCTTGAAGGTACATCAGGTTGGTGAATGCCATCAAATGGTCTTCTGGGTTAGTAGTGCCGTCATAGGCGCCTACTAATACATTTTTCACTTTGGCCGGCTGAGCGGCTTCAGTAATTTCCTTGGAGAAGGCCGACGGCTGTTCCCCAAGTCTAAGCAACCGTAGCTGCCAGTCCATAGGTTGGACATTCTTTGCTGCATGCCCTCCAAACAGAGGTGGCTGCAAAAAATATTGTTGTTGCGGTACAAATGGTAAGTTTGGTACCGCCTGGTCACTATGAAAGCCGGACTGACGGGAGGTACCGCCTGACTGACTCTCATGATGCGACTGAGTTTACCTCATCGACGTATTGCGTAGACTATCTTGGAAGTCTGAAGTAGAGGCCGACTCTGACAATCGGTCATTCTTATTCTACTCTAGCAATAGCCGAGCATTTGTGTATGTTTTCTTCGACCCGTCCGCCTGAATATGACGAATAGGTTTCCTCTTTCTTGGAGTAGGAAAGCGGTACTTTGTGAAAACAAGGACAGGCGGCTCCTACTTCCTAGAGTTAGGATGAGGGGTCGCCTCTCGCCCTTGATCAGGCTTCCTCTTCCCTGAAGAGGAAGGTTTCTTAGCCGACTGCTCCTTGGCCAGAGCAGGCGGCTTCTTGTGGAGCAACTCTTGAATCTCTCCCTTGAAGCCCCTCATGAAGGTCATGAGTTCGTTTCTTGTAAAGGGAGCAGACCCATCAGCCGGCTGCTGCTTAACAGGCAAGGCGCCAGCTGGATCACAGAGTCCAGTTTGAAGATCTTCCCGTTCTCTCCTTTCGGTATGACGGGTGCGTCGGGCCCTTAGGGTCCCGTCTGAAGTTGTGTGAGCTTCAACTTCAAATTCTTCCTCAGTATCATGGTTCGACTGAACTTTAGGGTCGTCTAAGGGACGCCTCTCTTCAGGAGTCGGTACAGACGTGGATGCCATCTCAGAAGTACTCTCCCCACAGACGGCGCCAAAATGTTTCGGGGTTTTCTGATGTCCTGCGGGAGAGTTACAATTCTGAGACTGGAACCGGACGCTTGTACCTGCAAAACAAACAGATGCTCCGGACGATTGGAGATCCGCCTCCGACGGTCAAGTTAGTACTTGATTAAGGAGTAATTAATGCGGAAATAAAAGTAATTGGGTCTCTTTAGGTGAGAGTGTTAAAAGTGCGTAATCTCCCTTAATGAGGATTAATGGGAATATTTATATGCCTTGGGATGCGTGTTAGTACTAGGTTTAGGTTAAACCTAAGGCTGACTGGGCCTCCCACAATGATTGGGCCTTGTTGGCCGGTTTTCCCATTTGGCATGGGTGGACACGTGTCACATTGCAATTGGTCCAAGGAGGACGAATCTCTTGATGACACGTGGCAGGCTTTTATTGGCCTACACGAAGGACACGTGGCGAAACGTGGCTGGCCCACGTGTCGGATGCTGATTGGGGGATAAAAATCCCCTAATCACATGTCTAGGATTTCTATGATGTTGCGATGATTAGTTAAGTTCACTTAAATCAACCAACATAGAAACCCTAGGTCCCTTAATAATATTGAGCTAAAGTTTGCCATTCCAAGAACAACACTTACCGAACTAATGCGCGTACGTGATGGATTACGCCAAAGCGAGGCATCACTACTTCCCTATGAACGTAAGGTATACTAGGTATACAAGTTGTCTTGGTTAAGCTCAACGATATCAGTAAGGAGTCCTTAGATGTCGTGGCAAAAGAGATAAAATGTCAAGTATGCATTAGATGCGACATTTTATCAAACCGAGAGTAGCTTGGAGCTATTAGCAATTGGATTGCTTACCTTAAGATATTTAATGGTTAAGACAAGCCAAAGCATGCTTGACCATTTCTTGATCTTTGGGATCTCGGAATCATTTTATTATCGCCCATAAGGGACAATCTTAAAATACGTGGATAAAATGTTCAATAAGTGTGAATAAGTGCATGAACGCTTTAAATTTCAACTTATTGATGCATGAATGGTTTTTCACTTCAAATTCTTTCAATTGTAGAATCATGTCTATAAGTAACTCGAACAACAACCATATGTGCTCGGAACTCCCCGAAACGTTGGCCTTTCCCTTAAACTTGGTCAACTTTAAGGAATGGGAAGAGGAACTCAGGAGAACTCTCCGGAATTGTTCCTTGGAGTATACTCTTGATACTCCCGTTCCAAGCTTCTTTGCTAAAGGGATCATGACCGACGAGGCTCATGAAGAATGGTCTTATAACTGCAAAAGGGTCTCACGACTCATGGAAAATTCCATCCCGGAACACTAGAAGGAAACTCTTTCCTCCTACCTTCCGGACATGTTCCTCAAAGCACTTGAGGACATTGTCAATGTAAGAGTCACCAAGAGTGACAATGGAAACTTTGATGGACTCGTGTTTGACTTGACCAGGTCACTTTCAAACATGAGGATTAAGCCACCAAATGTTGGATGTCTTGCTAAGGAAAGGCGTCAGCTTTGGACCAAGGTCTACAATGCTAAATTGAGACCCGGGATGCCCCTCCGACCTCATGTGCTTGGTATGACTAGGCTCTTCAAGCACATGCAGCTTCTAGGAATTTCATTGGAAGATGAGATGGCGGGGCATATCTTGCTTGCTTCACTCCACTCGGGCTATGATGCACTTAGAGTGCATATCGCTGCGGGAAAGGAGACACACTCCCACAAGGAGGTGGTGCAACTACTTAGCCAAGCCACTGCCTATGGAATGACCAAAAGGCCCTTGAGAGCTAAGAAGAAGGAGTTCAAGAAGGTCAAGGCAAAGATGAGATGCTTCCATTGTGGCATGCAAGGCCATTACAAGAGGGAATGCATGCTCATCAAGGAAGAGGGGATCATTCTGACCACCTCAGGTATCTTCCTAAACACTTGTGGATTAAGCTTATCATAAGGTATTGGATACCAAGTATGACTCACTTAATGTTGCCTTTTCAGGGACCAAGTGAGAAGCTTATCAAGTGTTGGTGCATGGACAAAAGACGACGAAGATGGTTTTTCGGTCGTGCTTGCATGCACTATTTTGTCTATAACATGTAATTAAACTATTTCTAGTTTTATCATGCTTTGAACATATCCATAGGTGTTGGACACCTAGGAATTTCAAATGTAAGACTTTTGACAATAGTTGTTTCAAGTTTGTCTTACAAATTTATGTTCAATTAAATAGCATGTTTTACATATGACAAAAGTTGATACCACTAAGCTAAGACCATCAAGTAGAATCAAACCTACTTGTGGCATTGTCGTCTTGACCACATTAACATCAAAAGCATCAAGAAACTTCTTCAAGAAGGTGTTCTTGACTCATTTGACTTAGAGTCATTTGAAAATTGCGAAGGATGCTTATTAGGCAAGATGATCAAACAGCCATTCTCCAAGTTGGGAGAAAGGGCAAGTGACTTATTAGGTCTAATACACACGGATGTATGTGGACCTATGAGCACACCCGCAAGGCAAGGTTACCGATATTTCATCACCTTCACCGACGATTATAGTAGATATGGCTATATCTACTTAATGTCGAATAAATCTGAATCCTTTGAAAAGTTCAAAGAATTTCAGAAAGAGGTTGAAAATCAACTTGGCAAGAAAATTAAAGCACTTCGACCGGATCGAGGTGGCGAATATTTTAGCCATGAATTCGACGATCACTTGAAAGAATGTGGCATTCTTTCAGAGTTGACACCTCTTAGAACTCCTCAATGGAACGGAGTGTCCGAAAGAGGAATCGGACCTTGTTAGACATGGTTCGGTCAATGATGGGTCTTAGTGAACTCCCTATCTCGTTACGGGGACATGCGCTACAAACAGCAGCACTAACACTGAATAGAGCTCCGTCAAAAGCTGTTGAAAAGACTCCATATGAATTGTGGACTAAGAAACCTCCCAGGTTGTCTTTTCTCAAGATTTGGGGATGCAAAGCATATGTCAAGCGACTAATTTCGGACAAACTTCACCCGAAATCGGATAAGTGTTTCTTTGTGGGATATCCAAAAGAAACCAAAGGGTATTAATTCTACAATAAATCCGAGAACAAAGTAATTGTTGCTCGTGATGGTGTCTTTTAGAAGAAGGATCACCTTTCCAAAATGACAAGTGGGAGGAAAATCGAACTCGACGAAGTTCGAGAGGACGAGCAACAATGTCAACTTGACAAAACTGACAATCTATATACTTTGGAAGCATCTGAGAAGATTGGTCAGAGTTAAACAGACAATGTAAATGCTCAACCAATTACCCTACGTAGGTCGCAACGGCAAAGATCTCAACCAGATAGATGCTTCGGTATCGTCTTAACTGATGATCAGGACATCCTTGTTGTGGATGGTGATGAGCGGGCGACATACAAGCAAGCTATGACGAACCCCGACTCTGCAAAATGGCAAGAGGCCATGAAATCTGAGATGGACTCCATGTCTGAAAATCAAGTCTGGGACTTGGTAAATTTGCCCGAGGGTTATACACCCATTGGTTGCAAATGGATCTTCAAAGTGAAGACAGACAAGGATGGAAATGTATCGATATACAAAGCTAGACTGGTGGCAAAAGGTTATAGACAAGTCCACGGGATTGACTATGATGAAACTTTTTAACTAATTGCAATGCTAAAGTTCGTTCGGATCATCCTAGCGATTGCTACATATTATGCAATGCTAAAGTTTGTCCGGATCATCCTAGCGATTGCTGCATATTACGATTACGAAATATGGCAAATGGATGTCAAAACCGCCATCCTTAATGGGATTTTGGAAGAAACGGTGTATATGACACAGCCAGAAGATTTTGTCGATCCAGGCAACGTTGGAAAGGTTTGCAAGCTCAAGAAATCCATTTATAGACTAAAGCAAGCTAGCAGTAGTTGGAATCTGCGATTTGATGAAGCCATTAACAAGTTTGGTTTTATTAAGAATCCAGATGAGTCTTGTGTATACAAGAAGATTAGTGGGAGTGATATGGCATTCCTAGTCCTGTATGTCGATGACATACTGCTCATTGGAAACAGCACAAAATTATTGGAGTCCGTAAAGGGCTGGTTGGGAAAGTGCTTTTCAATGAAGGACTTAGGAGAGGCACAATACATATTGGGCATTAAGATCTACAGGGATAGATCTAAGAGGATGATTTGATTAAGCTAGAGTACTTACATTGATAAGGTACTGGCTCGATTCAACATGGAAAATGCCAAAAAAGGGCATTTACCCATGTCCCATGGCATAACTCTCAGCAAGAAACAGTGTCCACAGACACTTGTTGAGCGAGAAAAGATGAATCAGATCCCATATGCTTCGCTAATCGGATCGATCATGTATGCCATGATATGTACAAGGCTGGATGTATCGTATGCCCTGAGTGCAACGAGTCGATACCAATCGAATCCAGGAGAGGCGCATTGGACTGCGGCCAAAAACATCCTTAAGTATCTGAAAAGGAACAAGGATAAATTCCTTGTGTATGGAGGCCACAAAGAACTGGTTGTTGAAGGTTACACCGACGCTAGCTTCCAGACTGACAGAGACGACTTCAAGTCACAGTCGGGGTATATATTCTGTCTGAATGGAGAAGCGTTCAGCTGGAAGAGTGCCAAGCAGAGCACCACTACAGACTCTACAACTGAAGTCGAGTACTTAGCCGCTTCAGAAGCAGCCAAGGAAGCTGTTTGGATTCGCAAGTTCATCAGTGAACTTGGTGTTGTACCCTCAATCAAGGGACCGATAGACCTTATTGTGATAATAATGGAGCTATCGCTCAGGCCAGGGAGCCGAGAGAACACCAGAAGGTCAAACACGTGCAAAGGCGATTTCACATGATAAGGGAATGGAAATCCGAAGGTGAAATCAGAATTTGTAAGATCGGCACGGATGATAATGTAGCCGATCCTTTGACTAAACCTTTGCCTCAAGTGAAACACAACAAACACGTTGAGGCAATGGGAATCAAGCACATAGGAGACTGGCTTTGATATTCCCTGTACTAGTGTTTTAATTAAACGGGTTGATTTAATGTAAGACACTGTACTAAAACCATTCATTGATGGAGTAATTAATTTTTGGGCAAAATTATCATTCACTCCATTACTATTTAATTGTGGTTTAGAATTAAATAATGAGTCCATTCGATTTACGGAAATATTCAAAACAGGGTATCAAGACCATGTCTTGGATAAAGAAACACTTGTTAAGTGAACATTGAATATTAAATCGAAAAGTATCCCTAATCAAGGTCATCTAACAGACGGACGATTGATGACCGTCGTAGATTAGTGTGTTGTATGATTTACAGCACCGTTTCTTGTGCTGCAAGGACGTGACAATCATAAATCATTTGCACAGGTACAGTTTAGAACTGTACTGGATAAGACCTATGAGAGTACTTTAAGAAAATTTAAATTTTGTCATAAGTACATTTCTCATTATGACTATCGGAACTTCTTTCCTCCGACCATGAGTGCTGTGAAGTTTTCTTGTTTGAGTACTAGGCTCTTTGATGTTTCCAAACGTCTGCCGTAACTAGGGATCATAACGGGAACACTCGGGAGTCTATATCTTCTTAGTAAGAAGAACTTACAATACAAGACTGGGATTGTCCCCCTACTAACAATAGGGAAAATGTTTTGTTGTTTAAAAGGCCGCTCGAAGAGTGAGACTGTAAAATGCATGGCCATGCTCAGATGGATTTTAGAAATCATCTGCTTATTGACAGTTGAACTCGGAGATTGAGAAACACTTCTGAACGTAATAAGGATGACAAAGAATCTTACCTTATAGTTAACGAAGAAACATTAAGTGACAAAGGAAATGAGCTATACACAATAAGCACACTTGTCCGGAAGGACAAGTGGGAGATTGAAAGGAATGGTGTCCTTCCAACAAGTGTATTATTCCGATAGAGGGTTCAGAATTATTACAGAGCTAATTCTTCAGTAAGGTCAAGTGATCGGAATGCCTAGGTGGAGGCCGCTTCCGATCAGCAATATCGAGGTACAATTGATATTACAGCTTAATCTTAACTGAACCCTTCGGGTTGAACCCAATTGAATCTCTGATCCGAGACGTCGAATTAATCCTAAAGGATTTAATGAGTCGACAGAGTTTTACGAATACAGACGTCGGAAATCGAGCCTAGGGCGTCAATACCGAGCGTCTCAAAATCACAAGCAACAAGTATGAGCGTAGCCGTAACTAGGCTAGGCTAGCTCATAGCAAGCATAGGCGCGCCATGTGTGTGCTAGGCGCACCATGGTGTGCTAGGCACCATCGCAGCCTAAGCGCACCCTGGCAGGCCATCGCAAGCTAGAAGCATGCTAGCATGGGTGCCTAGGTGCGCATGGAAGCTATCCCAAGCTACACATACACCAGGCAGCCCATAGCAGCTAGCAGCATGCTAGCGTGGTGCCTGGGTGCATATGGTGCCCTATCGCAGCGCACAGCCCTTGCTAGGCACCATCGCAAGGCCTGGCACCATGCACAAGCACCATTGCCATGCCAAGGACATGCGTGTGTGTACGTGTGTGCCTCGCAGCGTCGCACACTAGCCTCGCACACTAGCCGCACTGATGTGTGTGGGCTGGTGCGTGTGCGTGCAATGGCTGGCTAGCAGCAGCACCACGCATGCATGTGCGTGTGCGTGTGTGCATGCCTCGCACCAAGCACAAGCAGTGCTAGGCACTGGCTAGTGCGAGCATAGGGTGGTGCATGATGCGTATGGGCTAGCAATGTGTGTGTGTAGGTGCGTGGCGCATGGCTGGTGCGTGATGCATGTGCGACCAGACAATGCGTGGGATGCGAGGGCCAGCGCCATTGATGCCCAGCTAGCGCTGGCTGTGCTAACGATGCGTGCGATAGGCAGTGCTAGGCAGCCAGCAGCAGCAGCGCCTAGCACTGGCCAGCACCAGCGCCTAGCATGGCCTAGCACCAGGCATGCGAGGCTGCTGGGCAGCACCATGCTAGCTGGCGTGCTAGCTGGCAGCAGCCCAGCAAGCCCTTTGTAAGGGGCGGTTTGATGGAGTGGGGACCAATTGGCTTAGAGCATGCCTTGGGGATCAAGGCAATGGTCCTCCAAAGGTTCATGGTCCTCACCTAACCTTCTCTCTCTATTTGACACTTGTTGCATTATGATTAGTTTTGCTTAATAATTTATTTTAGAAATAAATTAATTAGCAAAAATACATTCTCCCACATTAGTTGAGGATGAAAAATCAAGGGAACATTTCCCTATAAATACCAAGCTTGGTATTGGGATTTGGTACAACGTTGAGTGGAATTAAAAAGGAAACTCTAAGAAAAGAGTAAACCTTTTATTCGTAAAACTCATAGTTATTTTGTCCGAGTCTTGACTAACCATCAAGACTTAGGACGCTCGGGTCTGGTCGAGGGTACGATCCGTCAGAGATCTCGTCTTTTCGGGATTTTGAAGTAAGAGCTCTTTGGGAGCGAAGCACGCGTCAAAGGTATAATTCTTGTCCTTAATCTTGTTTGATTAATTTTATTATGCTTGTTTAATTACTTTAATTAAGGGGGCGGGTCTTGGTGGGTTTCCTTCCGCGTAGTGTCGGGTCACTACGAAACCCTACAAAAATAAATTGAGGGAAAAATGCAATTCTCCCACATTGATGGGAGAAGGGAGATCAAGGCTCTCATCCCTATAAATACCCAAGTTTTGGGTTTGGGAAAAATCATTTGAATTGAATTCAATAAGGCATCTCATCATTAGTGAGAAAACCTGTAAGTTCGTAATACTCTAGTTTTATTTGGTCAAGTCCCGACTAACCTTCGGGATAAAGACTGCTCGGGTCAAGTCAAGGGTGTGTGCCATCGGAGTCCTTCGTACTTGCAAGGTTGAGCTTTCAAGTAAGAGCTCGTTATCGAGCGAAGTACGCTTTGAGGGTAAGATCGTCTTTTCTCTTTTTCTCTCTTTTGTTGTTTAATTATATGATTGCATGTTTAGTTGCTTTAATTAGTGGGCGGGTCTTGGGCTGGTTTCTCTTCCGCGTAGTTTCAGACACTATGAAACCTAACAGCAGTATCGGAGCCGCGCTCATTTTAATTATTGTAACTAATAATTAATTGAGGTGATTTAAAATGGATTTAAATTATGGTTTTGCTTTCTAATTAGATTAAAACTATTACATTCCGCACTTTTATATATCCAGACACGTTCTAACTTGATTGTCGGAGGTGGAATTCCACTCCACCAGTGTTTTTCGTGGTTTTGCAGGTACAGATGGTGAACGCACATTCTTGGAATTGTAACTCTCCCGAGAGACTCCAAAAACCCTGGAACATTTGGCGCCGTCTGTGGGGAGAGTACTTCTAAAATGGCTTCACAGCAGTCTGTACCTATGTACCGCCTGCTAACGAGAACCGGCCTATGGCCGGAGTAGAGGTCTATACAGATTAAGAGAGTGATGACGACTTCGATTTCGACACCTATGTTGCCCCGGACAGGTCACTCAGAACAAAACGCACCCGTTCCAAGGAAACAAGGGAACGGGGCGAAGACAAAGCTCGTCCAAGCAACCCAACCGTCAAGCCGGCTGGGCAACCCCAGGCGGCGGAGGGTGCTGCCCCCGTTACTAGAGACGAACACATGAAATTCATGACGAGTGATGCAACTCAGGCGGCGGAGGGTGCTGCCCCCGTTGCTAGGGATAAACAAGCCGACTGGCACCAATACGGGTGAGTCGGCCAGGAAGCCTCCTCCCTCAGGGAAGAAGCACGTGAAGGATCGTGTGCCTACTCCTCACCCTAAGTTAAAGGGGGCGGATGGGCCCATGATTGATCTATCAAAGCTCTATTTCCCTGAATCAGGGAAAAGGAAGGTCATCCAGCAAGTTCAGCCGGATGGATAAAAAAAGACTTACTCGGATGCCCGAATGTTAATCCAGCTTCAACGTCAACTTACCCAGACAGTTTCTAGAATACATCGATGAAGTATTCGAAAACAAACCGAGAGAGCCAGTCAGGCGGCTTGTCCGCACGTACTGGCCCTCAGATCATCCAACCGGCTCCGTATGTGCCCCAACAGCCATACATGCTGTATGGATAACCCTACATGCAGCCGGTCCTCTTTAGAGGTCAGGCAGCACAAAATGTCAAGCCAATGGACTGGCAGCTCCGGCTTCTAAACCTTGGGGAACAACCATCGACATTCTCTAGGGAGATAACCGAGGCGGCTCAGCCAGCCAACGATAAGAACGTGTTGGTTGGAACCTATGACGGTACAACCAACCCAGAAGACCACCTAATGGCTTACACCAACCTCATGTACTTACAGGGAATGGATGATGCCGCCTGGTGCCGATGCTTCCAGGCAACATTGAAGGGTATAGCCTAAGGATGGTTTGGTAATCTGCTAGTCGGATGCATCAACAACTTTAAGACGCTCGCATACTTGTTCGCGTCCAACTTCTCTATGAACATCCCAGCCAAAAAGACAAGTCTTGAATTGGGGGCTATTCAGCCAGGAGATAGAGAAAGGCTAAGGTCCTATGTCAGGCGGTTCAATCTGATGAGAATTCAAATTCAAGGGCTGTCGAACGAAGTCGCTTACATAGAATTCTTCAAGGGTCTGAAAGACGGGTCGACTTGGTAAGAAAAAGGGTGGCAACCCTCCAAGAAACGTTCATGGAAGTCGAAGCCTATATACAGGCGACAGAACTCTGTGCCATCAAGCAGCCGTCTGACCCTAAAAAGTCCAACAAAGTAGACAACCGGTCAGCTAAGCCGGTTAAAAAATATGAGAGCAACGCAAGAAAAGAAGTCTGGGTGGCAGACAATTCTGGTCAGCCATCCCAAAAGAAAAAGAAAGAGTTGAAGCCGTACAACCCAAAGTACGAGTTCAACAAGGACTGCTCCTCCATCCTCATGGAGATGAAAGACCGGTTGACCATTCAAAAACTGGCTGCAACGAAAAGTCCCATCAAAAGTCGGGACAAGAGCAAGTACTGCCATTTCTATGTGGATATAGGCCATGACACCGATGGCTGCTATAGCCTAAGGCGGTTATTGGATCGTCTTGCTGGCGAGGGGGCTTTGAATTCCTACATTCTGAAGTCCAAGGGTAACCCCAGAACAAACAGTGGACGGCCTTCCAAGAAGCCAACAGCCTTGCTATAAGCTCTAACACTGATAAAGAGCAAATCTTTACTATTGTAGGCAGTTTCGCGGGAGGGGGTCCTACCATCTAGGGAACCAAGTACAACATCCGAAAGCTGGAGGTCAACTCAGTGGATGAGGGCCAAGCGTCGAAAACACCTTCCCTGAGGTCATCATCTCTAAGAGAGACCGGGGCAAGATCAGGCGGCCTCATTATGACCCCATAGTCATCGAATGCAAGGTTGCCAACCAATGAGTGCATCCGGTTAGGAGAAGTAGTGCATCCGGTGGGGAGGATTGACCTACCTTATCAGCCATCGGTGCTTGGCGAAGCTCAAGTACAAGCCTAGCAGCATGCACAAAGTCTCTCTCCCTTTAGTTAGTTTTGGGGGAGGAGTAGTACATCCGGTGGGGAGGATTGACCTACCCATCCGCCTAGGAGAAGAGGGAGAGGGACGGAACATGGTCGTCAAGTTCTTGGTGGTTGAGGAATTGATCGCCTATAATCTGATTTTGGGCTGTCCAACCCTCAACGAGTCCAAGGCTGTCATCATCCCATCCCTCATGCTACTGAAATTTGAGAGGGATGATAGGACAGTGGGTTCCCTGAATGGGGATCAGAAGATAGCAAGGGAGTTCTATCTCTCAGATGTCAAGCCTACTATGGCCGCAGGCATCCAAGGCGAAGAACCCATTGACCTTGATGACTTTAAGGAACCCGCACTTGCTCCCAAAGCAGCCACTTGATGGCCGCCCCAAAGAAAAGCAATAGCAATCACTGATTGGGGAACAGTCAGATGTTCTCCGTCCCCAGCCGGCTTGTGAAAATATCGACATTGTTCTTGATGACAGTCGTCTAGAACGAACCGCTAAGGTGAGGACGGTTGCTTTTGCCAAGTTGGGTGCAGATTTGCACCAACTGCTGAAAGAATTCAAAGACATTTTTGCCTTTGAAGTGGAAGAGATGCTAGGCATCAGCCCGGATCTTGCTGTCCACAAACTCGCCGTGGATCCAAAAAAGAAGCCGGTTAGGCAAAAGAAGAGAAATCACGGCGGGGAAAGATCTCAGGCAACTACCGCCGAGGTCAAGAAGCTGATGGATGCCGGGTTCATTTGGCAATGTTACTACCCAGATTGGGTAGCAAAAGTTGTCCTTGTAAAAAAGCCGAATGGTACCTGGCGGATGTGTGTTGATGACACAAATTTGAACAAGGCATGTCCGAAGGATAGCCATCAACTTCCAAAGTTCGACAGTCTGGTCGACTTTACAGCCGGTCATGCCTTAATGAGCTTCACGCGGACGCATACTCGGGCTTCCATCAGATACCCTTTTGGAAAAAAGATCAAGAGAAGACGACATTCTACACTGACCAAGGGTTATTCTGTTATACGGTGATGCCGTTTAGGCTGAAGAATGTGCCTGCTACTTTCTAGCGAATGATTAATACAGTCTTCATTAATCAAATTGGGAGGAATGTAGAGGCGTAGATTGCTGACATGATAGTCAAATCTAAGTTACAGACGGATCACCTTGCTGACCTCTGAGAAACATTCACCACCCTTAGGCGGCACAAGGTCATGCTTAATCCTAAGAAGTGTGTCTTTGGTGTTGAGTCTGGGAAGTTTCTCGGATTTTTTATTGATCAAAGGGGGGTAGAGACCAATCCGGAAAAGGTACAGGTAGTAATTGACATGAAGTCACCCCGCACTGTTAAAGAAGTTCAAAAATTAACCGGTTGTCTGGAGGCATAGGGGAGATTCCTCAGCCGGTCAGGTGACAATTGCCTCTACTTCTTCCAGGCAATAAAAAAGAAGACTAGATTCGAATGGGGGGAAAATGCTGAGGCGGCATTCCATAAATTGAAAGAGCGCCTCCACTCATTTCCACAGCTGGTTAGCCCTCTAGCAAGAGAGGTTCTCTATATGTATTTGGCCGTCCCAAATCATGACCTCAGCGCCGTTCTCCTAGCTAAGAGAGACGTCATTCAGCTCCCAGTATATTTCATAAGCCATGTGCTTCGAAATGCTGAGCTACGGTACCCCTTGGTTGAAAATTTTGGCCTTGCCCTTTTTATGGCAATCAAGAAGTTGACAACCCCTCAAGCAGCCAATGACAACCTTAGAGTCATCCGGTAAAATGCTCAAATGGGCTATTAAAATGCAAAGCCTGCAAATACCTTTCAAGCCTAGAAAGGCAGTGAAAGGTCAGGCATTTCCCGAATTCATTGTCGAAATGACAAGGCCGGCTTAGCCGAAAAATCTTGATCAGGTTTGGAAGGTGTATGTAGACGGGAGCTCTACTATGAACGGCTGTGGTGTAGGAGTAATATGTCAATCCCCGGAAAGGGACAAATATGAATATGCACTACGGTTCAAGTTTCAGGTCTCGAATAATGAGGCAGAGTATGAGGCCCTACTAGCCGGTATCCGCATGTGTAAAGCGGTAGGAGCAAGAAAGGTTGACGCCTGTTCTGACTCTCAGTTGATCATTAGCCAATACCATGGTGACTATGAGACCACCCATCCGGCTATAATCAAATACCTTCAGGAGGTCAAAGATGAGGTCGGGACACTTAACGAATTTCATCTAAGTCTGATGCCTAGGTCAGAAAACAATCTGGCAGATACACTCTCTAAGCTGGCATCATCCGCCTCCTATGATACGCCTAGGTTAGTCTTTTGGGAAGTCATGGAAAAAGAAGTATTGAACATGATCCCATTGGAGTTCTTGATCAAAGCTCGACCTAGATGGATGCCATCCGGGTTTACCTGGCAGACGACACTTTGCCGGATGTCCCTTCAGAAGCGGCTGCACTGAAGAAGCGGGCCGCAAGTTTTCAGGTCCATAATGGAGAACTTTTCAGGAAGGCTTACCTCCAGCTGCTGCTGAAATATGTTATCCCTGAAAGGGGGAAAGAAATTCTAGAGGATCTGCACTCGGGCTTTTGTGCATCACATATAGGCGGCAGAACTCTAGCAAAAAGGGCCAAGTGGCAGGGCTACTTTTGGCCAACTCTTGAGGCAGACGCCATGGAAATGGTGAAGAAGTGTGATGAGTGTCAAAAATTTGGCAAACTCATACACCGTTTGGCTACTGATTTAACGTTTATCTACAGCCCAGTTCCATTTACAGAATGGGGCATGGACATCCTGGATCCTTATATGGCTGCTGCGGGCAAACGAAGGTACATCCTGGTTGTTATAGATTACTTCACCAAATGGGTTGAAGTAGAGGCGGTCAAGGGCATTAAGACGAAGGATGTCATCTCCTTCATTTGGAGGAACATCATCACCCGGTTTGGGGTACCTATGCCTATGGTCTTTGACAATTGCCCTCAGTTTGACACGCCTACCCTCAAGAGCTGGTTGGGAGATCAAGGGATCTTACATTATTTTTCATCAGTTGGTCGTCCTCAAGCAAACGGCCAAGTCGAAGCCTTCAACTAGCTCATCTCAGACGGCATCAAAAAGAAAATGGAGAGGGCTGGTAGTCTATGGGCAGATGAGTTGCCTCATGTCCTATGGGCCATCAGAACAACGGAAAAGGGGGCAACCGGCGAAACCCCGTTTCTCATGACATATGGCACTGAAGCCGTCCTGCCTATTGAACATTACAAGCCAACACTTTGAATCATGCTATATGATGAAGGGGCTATTGGGAGGCCATGCGTCTAGCATTGGATTCACTCTTGGAGCGCAGAGGCAATGCCACCTTGCGTCATGAGATATACCGTTTGAAAATGACGAGAGCCTACAACAGAAGAGTGCACAAACGACCCTTAAAAGTGAGGGATTTTGTGTTACGGAAAATGAAGGCCACCGGTAGGGCCAATGAGCAAGGAAAGCTGACCCCTAATTGGAAAGGCCCCTACCGAATTTTTGAAGAAGTTAGAGGCGGCACCTACTGCCTGGAAACTCCAGACGGCAGAAAGCTAGCCAGAACTTGGAATGTAGACAACTTGAAAAGTACTACTTCTAATGACTTGTAAATCTTTGTAAATAGAGTATGTCAATGAAAAGATGCTTTATTTATGTTTTCTTGTACAAAGTTCCATCTGTGCATTGCACAACCAGGCAGACGTCTTCTCTATCTTGAGTAGATATAAGCTAAGGCCCAAACTTAGCAGCTATTTATAAGGCCAATGGCTAGATAGCCTTCAAACCGCATGTTCCAACATGAGAAGGCAACCGGCGACGCCCATATGGGTGAATTCGTCGAAGAGAGCATCTCCCATTCGGGTGGTACATTGTCTATAAATCACAACTCAAGCGGCTTTAACCGACTACCTAGGTTAAAGATAACTCACGGCCGTTTGAATAATTCGAAACCTAAATACAACCGGTCGTTGCTTCAAAGTAACGCAAATGGTAACTGAGATCTTGGTCAAATATAACCGGTCTTTGCCGAAAGGCACTACAGCCGGTTACAAATCCAAACTAAGCAAGGCCAAAGCCTTAGCAGCTAAAACATAACAAAGGTCATGACACCTATATTCGGCCAATGGCCGCTTGCTATTATGCAACTAGCAAAGACTGATTACCTTAAGAGCTAAATCACAGCCGCTAAATAGAGTAATCTAGGTTGGTCCCTGGCCGATCCTGTCTGCTAATCCAACTTGGAAAACAATTTGAGAAATTTCTCTAAAGACAGCCAATGACCGTCTTTCTATTTGTCCGGATGCTTGATTGGACGGCTGCCTGCTTAGGGTTGGGCAATATCAAGCAACAACCGTCCATGGGCAAGTAAAGCCAATGCATTCGGCATACCGCATATGCTGAGTCACTTGGCAAAAAGAAAAGTTTTGTACGAGCATACTAGAAAATTGCAAAAATAGAAGCAAATTATGTCAAAGGCAAACATGGGCAAAACCGACTCGGTCGGCAAATTTTATTAATAATAATTGTCAGCCGGAACTACGTCCGGGGGAAAACAGATACATTAAAAAGTACACGGCACGCAGGCCAGAAATAAAAATGCTAAGATCACTGCTGTTGTTGGGGAGGTAGAGACGTTTGGCCCTGGCCGGATGGGGAAGCGTCTTGAATTTGAAGGGGTTGAGCTTGATTGGCATCAATCGGCGCTTCTTCTTCTGCATGATCCTCCTGCTCGTACTCCGAGCCTGGGAGACCGGCCCACTCCTCGAAGGAAGTCGGCTTTTTAGTACTGAGCACCTGGGCATTAAGCACCTCCGTGGCGTACTTGTAATGCAGGTCAAATGATGCCCAGTCAGTGTCCGGGTGGACAAGGGACCAGGCCATCTTCATGCGTTCCTCGTAGTCACGCTCGTTCTCGATGATCAGTCGGTCTTTCTCGGCCGCCAGCTCGGCCTTGTGGTCTACCTGTGCCTGGGCCAGCTTGTTGTTCAACCGGGAGACGTCTGCCCTTAGTTGGGTGTTCTCCTTGTCGGCATCCCCTAGCGCCTTGACATCGAGCTAAAGGTTTTTCACTTGCAGCTCAAAGTCAGCCGCCTTCTTGTTGGCCGTGTCTGCAGCCGCAATGAGCTCCTTGATAAGCTCGTCCTGTTTTATCTCCCGGGTTTTAGTTTGAATTTCATACATTAAGGTGTTGTATTGAGTAACATCAATGAGATCAGCCGCCCGCCTATTGGCGTCTCTTACCGCATTAGAGCTGGTTGTTACAGCAAGATGCCGGCTCGAGGGCGTTTCAGGCTCCCTCCTCTCAACCTCAGCCAACCCGGTGTTTGGACCAAGGTCCTTCAGGCTCTTGCCTGCTGAGGTTGGCTTGTTAGGCACAGGCGGCCTTCCAGAAGAGTTAGGGGCAGCCGGAACCCTCCATGTCTTGGAAGGAGGTTGAGAAGGCTTATAAACCGGCCTTTTTAGCATTTTAGCAAGGGAGCGAGGAGCGTTCTTGCTCCCCATCTGAAAAAGAAACAAAACAACCAGTTAATATCAGAATTGACATCAAACTATACAGACTGTAAAAAGAGCTCAACCAAAGCTTACCCCATCGTCCTTGGCTGACAGTTGGGCCCTCTTCTATTCCAACTGATCCTTGGGCAGTAGATTTAGCCGGCGTCCTCTCTAGAGGCACCATTTCTAATCCTTTCTCTGCAACAAAGAAAATCAAAAAGTTAAATGCCATTCAAGAATGATATAGACTGCATAAAGTGCCGATTATTAGTCAACATACGTCTGCTAAACATTGTGCTAAGGCCACAGGCGGAAAGGAACGCCTCATCCTTTAGCCAATCCGGATGAGGGACCCAGTTCATGGGGACAGTGATTGCAGTCCCATCATCCATAGACTCTTTCCGGATGCAGGGAAGGGCGCATTTCTTCCCAAGGAGAGCCGGGTGCTTATTGTATCGACGCATCCGGTGGTTCAGACGCAAAGATGGAGAAGAAACCAAGTAAAACTTGCTCTGCCAACTGCTCCACTTTGACGGCCGAGGTAGTGCATATGCGCAAACGCCTCCCGGCTTGGCGTGATGTCATGTATCTTAATAAATTCACCCAAGAATTGGATGTTAACTGCCAAACGCCAATGTCGTAGCCTCTTAGAATGGCTTTTATTACATTGTGGAGGGGGAACCGGAGGACGCCTTTAAATGCCGCCTCATAGCAGCCAAAATAGTCATCGGCATGATCAAGGTTGTCATCCCAGACGACGGTTGCCTCCACAGGCAGTACTACAACCTCCCATCCATCCACAACCGAGCACTTCTTTATAAATCCGGGGAAGGTGGCGTTCAGAGTGACAACATCCCTAGCGGACATGTGCGACTCTGATAGATTATTGATTGAGGGCCATTTATACGCCTCCTCATCCCCTTGGGGGACATCCGGCTCTACAGAATACTCTTTAGAGTTTGACTGTTGGACAGTCTCCTCACCGCCTATATCCTCGGACTCCTCTAAAATGTCATCACTGGGTGTGCTAAGTACACCCGAATGGTCATGATGTACAAGGTCAACCAAAGCTACGGCTGAGCCGTCTGATCGGTAGTCAGGGTTTACAGTTGTCCGTCTCGTTCGAGCCATTATGTCCTACGCATGAACAGTGACAGTCGGATTCGTGGAAGAGTAAGGGTGGTCTTGAAAGGAATGGTGTCCTTCCAACAAGTTTATTATTCCGGTAGAGGGTTCAGAATTATTACAGAGTTAATGCTTCAGTAAGGTCAAGTGATCGGAATGCCTAGGTGGAGGCCGCTTCCGATCAGGAATATCAAGATACAATTGATATTACAGCATAATCTTAACTAAACCCTTCGGGTCGAACCCAATCGAATCTCCGATCCGAGACGTCGAATTAATCCAAAAGGATTTAATGAGTCGACAGAATTTTACGAATACAGACGTCGGAAATCGAGCCTAGGGCGTCGATACCGAGCGTCGCAAAATCACAAGCAACAAGTATGAGCGTAGCCGTAGCTAGGCTAGGCTAGCTCATAGCATGCCTAGGTGCACCATGTGTGTGCTAGGCACCATCGCAGCCTAGGCGCACCCTGGCAGCCCATCGCAAGCTAGCATGGGTGCCTAGGTGCGCATGGCAGCCATCGCAAGCCACACAGGCACCAGGCAGCCCATAGCAGCTAGCAAGCATGCTAGCGTGGTGCCTGGGTGCATGTGGTGCCCTATCGCAGCGCACAAGCCTTGCTAGGCACCATCGCAAGGCCTGGCACCACGCACAAGCACCATCGTACTGCCAGGGGCATGCGTATGTGTGTGCGTGTGTGCCTCGCAGCCTCGCACACTGGCCATGCACACCAGCCGCGCAATGCGTGTGGGCTGGTGCGTGTGCGTGCAATGGCTGGCTAGGTGCTATGCAGCAGCACCACACATGCATGTGCGTGTGCGTGTGCGCTTGCCTCGCACCAAGCACAAGCAGTGCTAGGCACTGGCTAGTGCGAGTGTGTGCATGTGCATATGGGGTAGCATTGTGTGGGCTGGCAATGCGTAAGAGGCAGCGATGGACGCGAGCATGTGCGTGGTGCGTGGCGCATGGCTGGTGCGTGATGCATGTGCGACCAGCCAGTGCGTAGCATGCGAGGCCAGCGCCAGCGATGCGCAGCTAGAACTGGCTGTGCTAGCGGTGCGATGCGAGGAGAGAGATGCGTGGTGCGATAGGCATTGCTAGGCTTCCAGTAGCAGCACCTAGCACTAGCCAACACCAGCGCCTAGCATGGCCTGGCACCAGGCATGCGAGGTTGCTGGGCAGCACCACGCTAGCTGGCTGGGCTGACCAGCGCCATGCTAGCTGGCGTGCTAGCTGGCAGCAGCCCAGCTGCCCATGTGGTGGCGGTTTAGGTGAAAGGGTGGGGACCAATCTTGGGCAAAGCCTTGAGGAGCAAGGCTATGGTCCCCCACCCATTCATGGTCCTCACCTAACCTTCTCTCTCTATTTGACACTTGTTGCATTGTGATTAGTTTTGTTTAATAATTTATTTTAGAAATAAATTAATTAGCAAAATGCATTCTCCCACATTGGTGGAGGATGAAAAATCAAGGGATCATTTCCCTATAAATACCAAGCTTGGTATTGGGATTTTATACAACCTTGAGTGGAATTAAAAAGGCAACTCTAGAAAAGAGTAAACCTTTGATTCGTAGAACTCATAGTTATTTTGTCCGGGTCTTGACTAACCTTCAAGACTTAGGACGCTCGAGTCGGGTCGAGGGTACGATCCGTCGGAGATCTCGTCTTTTCGGGATTTTGAAGTAAGAGCTCTATAGGAGCGAAGCACGCGTCAAAGATATAATTCTTGTCCTTAATCTTGTTTGATTAAGTTAATTATGCTTGTTTAATTGCTTTAATTTAGGGGCGGGTTTTGGTGGGTTTCCTTCCGCGTAGTGTCGGGTCACTACGAAACCCTACAGTGGTATCAGAGCCACGCTCCTTTTAATTTTCGCAATTATTGTTTAATTGAGGTGTTTTAAAGAATTTATTTTTCTGGTTCATGTTCATCTAATTAGATTAAATGCTCGTTTTAATTAAATTTTAAAACTCGATTTTATTATCGACTTGGCTGTCGAACCTAGATTTTGGCTCAAAAATAATGATTTTTGGGTGGAATCGACATTCTGGAATTGTTTCAGCCCTAATAGGGTTGTCCAGAAGCCAAATTCGAACCAGTAACCCATTTTTTCTGGGGTTTTTCGTTTTTCAATGAAAATTTTAATTCTTTTTAAGCCTTGATTAATGCAAGCATTACAAGGTTAGATTAAATGCACATTTGCATCACTAATCTACTGGTTTTAAAATATCCTTGAGCATAATATTGGAGTGTTTATTAGTGCTTAAGTTGATATACCAAGTTATCACATAAACTTGTTTTTCACAATTTTGCAAATAAATTGCAATAAGGTGTGAAAAACTTGTTGTGATTTTGTATTTTGAGTTCCCTAGTGTTGTTAAAGTTCTAATCTTTAAGTGTTTAAATGATTGGAACCCTAACCCTAAATTCCATGTTGAACAAAGTTTGGATTTTTTCATGTTTTGGTTAATTAAAATCCATTATGTTCAATTACTTGTGAGTAAAATTTGATTAATCTTCATATTGGAAGATGTAATCTTGGTATTTTACACAAGTATGCAAGTTGGAAAATTTTATCATTGGATGATTAATTTATTTTTCCAACTCCCTTTTGTCAAATCCATAATTAATTTGCATATTGGCAAGATTAATTTTGGACATAGCTCATTTTGTTTTAAGCATAATGTTTCACCTAATTTTGTTCAAAATTGAAATTTTGGATAAATTTTAGGCTTGTGCACCAATTAAAATAAAATTTAATTAAGTTAGACTTAATGGGTGTTTTATTTTATTTTCCCCTAAAATTAATTCTAGAATATAATTTGGAATTAATTCATGTCAAACGTAAATCGGGATTCAAACTCCCGAGTCATAACACGCAAATCAAGGCCACACACCCAAGTGCCACCGAGGCCAGCCGGGCTGCCTAGAAGCCCACATGTGGCTGCCTATGGTGCGCACAAGGGCGAGGCTTGATGCTGCTATGCGTTGTGTGTGTGTGGCTGGGATGCATGGCAGGGGTGCGTGGGGTGGCTGGGCTGGCTTGCGAAGCAAGCTGCTGGGCAGCAGGGCAGCAAGCATCAGCCAGCGCACCACAAGCATCATGTTGCGCCTGCCTAGCAGGCTAGATGCTTGCAGGCCACAGCGTGCTAGCTGGCATGCGAAGCATGCTAGCAGGCAGCTGGGCTTGAGGCGCTGCTTGCTAGGCACAGCAGGCCTCGACCACACACCATAGCGTCATGCCATGGGCTGCCTAGCAGCCATGGTGCGCACCCACCAAGGGCTTTGTTGGGTGATTTTGCTTAAACATTGAGCTATGATTTTGCGATTTTTCCGATGTTAATAATTTTAATTAATTATTTTAACGAGGCTAAAAACCTCGATTTTCGATTTTGCAAAATTTTGACAAATTATGGGTTATGCCGACTTAATTAATCGGATTAATTAAGTACAGATGCGGAATTTAGTGGGAGCTTAATTGAATGTGTTGGCATTTTGCGTTTAGAAATAATGGATTAAACCACTTTGACTAATTTTAATTAGGCGCGTTAATTGGATTAACGACCTAAGTTAGTTACTAGTTTTGCGTGTTTATTTATGTATTTCGTAAAATTGCATGGGCCGTTCACAAATAGTGAACGGGTGAATGAAAAATTACTTTCAAAACAGGTTATTTGAAAATGGCAACTAGTGGGGCCCGACTAGGATAGCATATACGGACTTCGTTCCGTTATGTATTTTTGTAAATCTAAATACGGTCTACGAACTGTTAAGTATTTTTGTACTATTTAGATTAATCTTATTCATTCTAGCTAGCTTCTTTTATTTCATTTTGGCCAAGAAGTCTCAAGACGGCGTTTCGAGGAAGACGAGCCAAGATGAAGACCCATGGAAATTGAAGATTTCAAGGGGTCATGCTAGTTTCCAAATGCATCTACTTTTATGCCTTATATATTGTTATTATATATATGTTTGCTAGATGCATGTCTAGGATTTCTATGATGTTGCGATGATTAGCTAAATTCACTTAAATCAACCAACATAGAAACCCTAGGTCCCTTAATAATATTGAGCTAAAATTTGCCATTCCAAGGACAACACTTACCGAACTAATGCGCGTACGTGATGTATTACGCCAAAGAGAGGCATCACTACTTCCCTAGGAACGTAAGGTATACTAGGTATACAAGTTGTCTTGGTTAAGCTCAATGATATCAGTAAGGAGTCCTTAGACGTCGTGGCAAAAGAGATAAAATGTCAAGTATGCATTAGATGCGACATTTTATCAAATCGAGAGTAGCTTGGAGCTATTAGCAATTGGGTTGCTTACCTTAAGATATTTAATGGTTAAAACAAGCCAAAGCATGCTTATCCATTTCTTGATCTTTGGGATCTCGGAATCATTTTATTCTCGCCCATAAGGGACAATCTTAAAATGCGTGGATAAAATGTTCAATAAGTGTGAATAAATGCATGAACACTTTAAAATTCAACTTATTGATGTATGAATGGTTTTTCATTTCAAATTCTTTCAATTGTAGAACAATGTCTGCAAGTAACTCGAACAACAACCAAATGTGCCCGGAACTCCCCGAAAAGTTAGCATTTCCCTTAAACTTGGTCAAATTTAAGGAATGGGAAGAGGAACTCAGGAAAACTCTCCGGAATTATTCCTTGGAGTATACTCTTGATACTCCCATTCCAAGCTTCTTTGCTAAAGGGATCATGACGACAAGGCTCATGAAGAATGGTCTTCCAATTGCAAAAGGGTCTCACGAATCATGGCAAATTCCATCCCGGAAGACTTGAAAGAAACTCTTTCCTCTTACCTTCCGGACATGTTCCTCAAAGCACTTGAGGACGTTGTCAATGTAAGAGTCACCAAGAGTGACAATGGCAACTTTGATGGACTCGTGTTTAACTTGACCAGGTCACTTTCAAACATGAGAATTAAGCCACAAAATGTTGGGTGTTTTGCTAAGGAAAGGCAACGGCTTTGGACCAAGGTCTACAATGCTAAATTGAGACCAGGCATGCCCCTCCGACCTCATGTGCTTGGTATGACTAGGCTCTTCAAGCACATGCAGCTTCTCGGAATTCCATTGGAAGATGAGATGGCGGGGCATATCCTGCTTGCTTCACTCCACTCGGGCTATGATGCACTTAGAGTGCATATCGCTGCGGTAAAGGAGACACACTCCCTCAAGGAGGTGGTGCAACTACTTAGCCAAGCCACTGCCTATGGAATGACCAAAAGGCCCTTGAGAGCTAAGAAGAAAGAGTTCAAGAAGGTCAAGGCAAAGATGAGATGCTTCCATTTTGGCATGCAAGGCAATTATAAGAGGGAATGCATGCTCATCAAGGAAGAGGGGATCACTCCGACCACCTCATCTATCTTCCTTAACACTTGTGGATTAAGCTTATCATAAGGTATTGGATACCAAGTATGACTCACTTAATGTTGCCTTTTCAGGGACCAAGTGAGAAGCTTATCAAGTGTTGGTGCATGGACAAAAGACGACGAAGATGGTTTTTCGGTCGTGCTTGCATGCACTATTTTGTCTATGACATGTAATTATACTATTTCTAGTTTTATCATGCTTTGAACATATTATGATCCATGGTGTTGGACACCTAGGAATTTCAAATGTAAAACTTTTAACAATTGTTGTTTCAAGTTTACAAATTTATGTTCAATTAAATTGCATGTTTTACATATGACAAAAGGATGATACCACTAAGCTAAGACCATCGAGTCGAATCAAACCTACTTGTGGCATTGTCGTCTTGGCCACATTAACATCAAACGCATCAAGAAACTTCTTCAAGAAGGTGTTCTTGACTCATTTGACTTAGAGTCATTTGAAAATTGCGAAGGATGCTTATTAGGCAAGATGATCAAACATTTATTCTCCAAGTTGGGAGAAAGGGCAAGTGACTTATTAGGTCTAATACACACGGATGTATGTGGACCTATGAGCACACCCGCAAGGCAAGGTTACCGATATTTCATCACCTTCACCGACGATTACAGTAGATATGGCTATATCTACTTAATGTCGAATAAATCTGAATCCTTTGAAAAGTTCAAAGAATTTCAGAAAGAGGTTGAAAATCAACTTGGCAAGAAAATTAAAGCACTTCGATCGGATCGAGGTGGCGAATATTTGAGCCATGAATTCAACGATCACTTGAAAGAATGTGGAATTCTTTCAGAATTGACACCTCCCGGAACTCCTCAATGGAATGGAGTGTCCGAACGGAGGAATCGGACCTTGTTAGACATGGTTCGGTCAATGATGGGTCTTAGTGAACTCCCTATCTCGTTTTGGGGACATGCGCTACAAACAGCAGCACTAACACTGAATAGAGATCCGTCAAAAGCTGTTGAAAATACTCCATATGAATTATGGACTACGAAACCTCCTAGGTTGTCTTTTCTCAAGATTTGGGGATGCAAAGCATATGTCAAGCGATTAATTTCGGACAAACTTCACCCCAAATCAGATAAGTGTTTCTTTGTGGGATATCCAAAAGAAACCAAAGGGTATTACTTCTACAATAAATCCGAGAACAAAGTGTTTGTTGCTCGTGATGGTGTCTTTTTGGAGAAGGATCACCTTTCCAAAATGACAAGTGGGAGGAAAATCGAACTCGATGAAGTTCGAGAGGACGAGCAACAATGTCAACCTAACAAAACTGACAATCTAGATACTTTGGAAGCATCTGAGAAGATTGGTCAGAGTCAAACAGACAATGTAAACGCTCAACCGATTATCCTACGTAGGTCGCAACGGCAAAGATCTCAACCAGACAGATACCTCGGTATTGTCTTAACTGATGATCAGGACATCCTAGTTATGGATGGTGATGAGCCGGCGACATACAAGCAAGCTATGACGAGCCTCGAATCTGCTAAATGGCAAGAGGCCATGAAATCCGAGATGGACTCCATGTCTGAAAATCAAGTCTGGGACTTGGTGAATTTGCCCGAGGGTTATACACCCATTGGTTGCAAATGGATCTTCAAAGTGAAGACAGACAAAGATGGAAATGTATCGGTATACAAAGCTAGACTTGTGGCAAAAGGTTATAGACAAGTCCACGGGATTGACTATGATGAATCTTTTTCACCAGTTGCAATGCTAAAGTCCGTCCGGATTATCCTAGCGATTGTTGCATATTACGATTACGAAATATGGCAAATGGATGTCAAAACCGCCTTCCTTAATGGGATTTTGGAAGAAACTGTGTATA
This sequence comes from Chenopodium quinoa, assembly GCF_001683475.1. Lineage (NCBI taxonomy): Eukaryota > Viridiplantae > Streptophyta > Magnoliopsida > Caryophyllales > Amaranthaceae > Chenopodium > Chenopodium quinoa. Next base: position 896,934 of record NW_018742359.1, read on the forward strand.
TGACACACCTAGAGGGTTTTTTTGATACAGGCAACGCTGGAAAGGTTTGCAAGCTGAAGTAGTCCATTTATGGACTAAAGCAAGCCAGCAGGTGTTGGAATCTGCGATTTGATGAAGCCATTAGAAAGTTTGGTTTTATCAAGAATCCAGATGAGTCTTGTGTATACAAGAAGGTCAGTAGGAGTGATATTGCATTCCTAGTCCTGTATGTAGATGACATACTGCTCATTGGAAACAACACAAAATTGTTGGAGTCCGTAAAGAGCTGGTTGGGAAAGTGCTTTTCAATGAAGGACTTAGGAGAGGCACAGTACATACTGGGCATCAAGATCTACAGGGATATATCTAAGAGGATGATTGGATTAAGCCAGAGTACATACATTGATAAGGTACTGGCTCGATTCAACATGGAAAATGCCAAAAGAGGGCATTTACCCATGTCCCATGGCATAACTCTCAGCAAGAAACAGTGTCCACAGACACCAGTTAAGCGAGAAAGAATGAATCAGATCTCATATGCTTCGCTAATCGGATCGATCATGTAAGCCATGATATGTACAAGGCCGGATGTATCGTATGCCCTGAGTGCAACGAGTCGATACCAATCGAACCCAGGAGCGGCCAAGAATATCCTTAAGTACCTGAAAAGGAACAAGGATAAATTCCTGGTGTATGAAGGCCACAAAAAACTGGTTGTTGAAGGTTACACCGACGCTAGCTTCCAGTCTAACAGAGACGACTTCAAGTCACAGTCAGGATATGTATTCTGTCTGAATGGAGGAGCGTTCAGCTGGAAGAGTGCCAAGCAGAGCACCACTGCAGACTCTACAACTGAAGCCGAGTACTTGGCCGCTTCGGAAGCTGCCAAGGAAGCTGTTTGGATTCGCAAGTTCATTAGTGAACTTAGTGTTGTACCCTCAATCAAGGGACCGATAGACCTTATTGTGATAATAATGGAGCTATCGCTCAGGCCAGAGATCCGAGAGAACACCAGAAGGTCAAACACGTGCAACGGTGATTTCACATGGTAAGGGAATGGAAATCCGAGGGTGAAATTAGAATTTGTAAGATCGGCACGGATGATAATGTGGCTGATCCTTTGACTAAACCTCTGCCTCAAGTGAAACACAACAAACACGTTGAGGCAATGGGAATCAAGCATGTTGGAGACTGGCTTTGATATTCCCTGTACAAGTGTTTTAATTAAACAGGGTTGATTTAATGTAAGACACTGTACTAAAACCATTCATTAATGGAGTAATTAATTTTTGTGCAAAATTATCATTCACTCCATTACTATTTAATTGAGGTTTAGAATTAAATAATGAGTCCATTCGATTTACGGAAATATTCAAAACTGGGTATCAAGACCATGTCTTGGATAAAGAAACACCTGTTAAGTGAACATTGAATATTAAATCGAAAAGTATCCCTAATCGAGGTCGTCTAACAGATGGACGATTGATGACCACAATAGATTAGTGTGTAGTATGATTTACAGCACCGTTTCTTGTGCTGCGAGGACGTGATAGTCATAAATCATTTGCACAGGTACAGTTTGGAACTGTACTGGATAAGACCTATGAGAGTACTTTAAGAAAATTTAACTTTTTTCATAAGTACATTTCTCATTATGGCTATCGGAACTTATTTCCTCAGACCATGAGTACTGTGAAGTTTTCTTGTTTGAGTACTAGGCTCTTTGATGTTTCCTAACATTTGCCGTAACTGGGATCATAACGGGAACACTCGGGAGTCTATGTCCTCTTAGTAAGAAGAACTTTCAATACAAGACTGGAATTGTCCCCCTACTAACAATAGGGAAAATATGTTGTTGTTTAAAAGGCCGCTCGAAGAGTGAGACTGTAAATGCATGGCCATGCTCAGATGGATTTTAGAAATCATCTGCTTATTTGACAGTCGAACTCGGAGATCGAGAAACACTTCTGAACGTAATAAGCATGACAAAGAATCTTACCTCACAGTTCACGAAGAAACATTAAGTGACAAATGAAATGAGCTATACAAAATATACACACTTGTCCGGAAGGACAAGTGGGAGATTGAAAGGAATGGTGTCCTTCCAACAAGTGTATTATTCCGGTAGAGGGTTCAAAATTATTACAGAGGTAATTCTTCAATAAGGTCAAGTGATCGGAATGCCTAGGTGGAGGCCGCTTCCGATCAGTAATATCAGGATACAATTGATATTACAGCTTAATCTTAACTGAACCCTTCGGGTCGAACCTAATCGAATCTTCGATCCGAGACGTCGAATTAATCCAAAAGGATTTAATGAGTCGACAGAGTTTTACGAATACATACGTCGGAAATCGAGTCTAGGGCGTCGATACCGAGCGTCGCAAAATCACAAGCAACAAGTATGAGTGTAGCCGTAGCTAGGCTAGGCTAGCTCATAGCATGCCTAGGTGCACCATGTGTGTGCTAGGCGCACCATGGTGTGCTAGGCACCATCGCAGCCTAGGCGCACCCTGGCAGCCCATCGCAAGCTAGCATGGGTGCCTAGGTGCGCTTGGCAGCCATCGCAAGCCACACAGGCACCAGGCAGCCCATAGCAGCTAGCAAGCATGCTAACGTGGTGCCTGGGTGCATGTGGTGCCCTACCGCAACGCACAGGCCTTGCTAGGCACCATCGCAAGGCCTGGCACCACGCACAAGCACCATCGCACTGCCAGGGGCATGCGTGTGTGTGTGCGTGTGTGCCTCGCAGCCTCGCACACTGGCCTCGCACACCAGCCGCGCAATGCGTGTGGGCTGGTGCGTGTGCGTGCAATGGCTGGCTAGGTGCTAGGCAGCAGCACCACACATGCATGTGCGTGTGCGTGTGCGCTTGCCTCGCACCAAGCACATGCAGTGCTAGGCACTGGCTAGTGCGAGTGTGTGCATGTGCGTATGGGGTAGCAATGTGTGGGCTGGCAATGCGTGAGGTGCAGCGATGGACGCGAGCATGTGCGTGGTGCGTGGCGCATGGCTGGTGCGTGATGCATGTGCGACCAGCCAGTGCGTAGCATGCGAGGCCAGCGCCAGCGATGCGCAGCTAGAACTGGTTGTGCTAGCGATGCGATGCGAGGAGAGAGATGCGTGGTGCGATAGGCATTGCTAGGCTTCCAGCAGCAGCACCTAGCACTGGCCAGCACCAGCGCCTAGCATGGCCTGGCACCAGGCATGCGAGGCTGCTGGGCAGCACCACGCTAGCTGGCTGACCAGCGCCATGCTAGCTGGCGTGCTAGCTGGCAGCAGCCCAGCTGCCCATGTGGTGGCGGTTTAGGTGAAAGGGTGGGGACCAATCTTGGGCAAAGCCTTGAGGAGCAAGGCTATGGTCCCCCCACCCATTCATGGTCCTCACCTAACCTTCTCTCTCTATTTTACACTTGTTGAATTGTGATTAGTTTTGTTTAATAATTTATTTTAGAAATAAATTAATTAGCAAAATGCATTCTCCCATATTGGTGGAGGATGAAAAATCAAGGGATCATTTCCCTATAAATACCAAGCTTGGTATTGGGATTTGATACAACCTTGAGTGGAATTAAAAAGGCAACTCTAGAAAAGAGTAAACCTTTGATTCGTCAAATTCATAGTTATTTTGTCCGGGTCTTGACTAACCTTCAAGACTTAGGACGCTCGGGTCGGGTCGAGGGTACGATCCGTCGGAGATCTCGTCTTTTCGGGATTTTGAAGTTAGAGCTTTATAGGAGCGAAGCACGCGTCAAAGGTATTATTCTTGTCCTTAATCTTGTTTGATTAAGTTAATTATGCTTGTTTAATTGCTTTAATTTAAGGGCGGGTCTTGGTGGGTTTCCTTCCGCGTAGTGTCGGGTCACTACGAAACCCTACAGGTCCACACACCCCCAGACGGCATCCCCAGTCCTAGACTCAACCGTATCCGGTGACCGGTTGACAATAGTCCTAGGGCGTGCCGTGTGTGTGTTGAGTGAGTCCATTATTCTTTAAAGGCTATACAAACGGAAAAACTCAAAAAAGTTGCAAGGGGTAGAGACGGTACCTCAAAGATGTTTTGAGTATGGGGGGGGGGGGGGTTGGTTGTCTGGATCAGCAGCCGGAAATCTCTTTGTTGCTTGTTAGATACCCAGATGGTTGCCCGGATGTACCCACTTGAAGAGCAATTGAATATTGTTGAAAAACCCAGACGTTCCTCTAGAATTTTGCTTGATGGTACCCAAGACGGTTTACCGGCTGTGGGTGTATTGAAAGCAAAGGGAATCAGTCAAAGGACCCCCAGGCGGTTCTAATAGGTTTTGAGGGATAAACACTTAGACGGTAGCCGGTTGAGTGAAGGAAAGAAAGACGGTTGTGCAAGAAATAACAGCTGGTATCAGAGCTCTCCTCTCTTAGAAAATTTCTCAAATTTTTTTTTTAAGAAAAAAAATAAATAAATAAAGAGAAGGCGAAGCGTCACCTTATAAGATTGTGACACCTGTCACAGGTGCCACGTGGCAAGCCACGTCACACCTGTGAGGGGCAACTGTTTAGGGTAAAAATACCCCCCCTGTCCACGTGGACCAATTACGTGTTGACACGTGTCAACAACAAAGAGGTTCTGAGAGAACCAACCCTCTGATGACACTTGGCACTCCAACCCATGAAAGGGGAACTGATCCCCGAACACTATAAATATAGGAAAATCCTAATTTATTGCACATCTAGAAATATACACACAAAGCCCGAGCAATATTAATTGCAGAATTCTATCGGAATTCGAGAGAAAAACCTATACATTCCGCACTTTTATACATCCGGACACGTTCTAACTTTATCGTCAGAGGCGAAACTCCACCCAACCGGAGTTTTTCGTGGTTTTGCAGGTACAGACGGTCAACACACATTCTTGGAATTGTAACTCTCCCGAGGGACTTAAGAAACCCCGAAACACTAAATTCCATGTTGAACTAATTTTGGATTTAGTCATTTTGGTTGATTAAAGTCCTAAAAGTTCAAAACTTGTGATTGAAATTTAATTAATCTTCACATTGGATAATGTAATTTTTCAATTAAACACTAGTTAGTGTTGGAAATTTTTCATTAGATAAATGGGTTTATTTTTCCAACTCCTGTAATTTTGTCAAATCTCATTATTATTTTATGTTTGGTAATATTAATTATGAGTATATCCCTTCAATTAATTTAAGAAAGATTATTGAATTAATCTTTGTTTACGCACTAAAATTGAATTTATTTAAGTAAGAATTGTTATATTTTCATTATTGCTCAATGTTGATTCTAAAAATAATTAAGAATCAATTTTATGTAACACATATATCGCGATTAAAATCCCGAGATAAAAGCACGCAAATCGAAGCAAGAATCTCCCAAGCACCACCTAATTGTGGTTGCCGAGGTGCGCATGGAGGTGCTCAAGCCTCGAAGTGTTGCTGCTGTATGGCGAGCTTGGTGCACGCCATGTGCGTGCTTGATGCATCGATGTCTGGTGCTGCGTGGTTGCTAGAAGATGCCCGCAAGTGCTGCTGGGCAGCAAGGCATGCGTGGTCCAGCAAGCCAGCGACACGCTGCCTACGCCAGCATGCATGCAAGCATGCGTAGCATGCTACGAGGTTGCTAGTGCCATCAAGCGTGGCGTGCGCTGCTAGCCAGGCATGCCAGCACCCAAGCTTGCACAGCTATGGGCCTTGTTGCCATGCAAGCCTAGCCCCATGGCTTTGATGCTAGGCACTCGGCCATTTGGTGGGCTAATTTTTGCAATAATTGGGCCAGTTTTAATTATTTTATTTAATTATTTTAACCAGGCTAGGCCTCGGTTCCTCTTGCACTTGCAAATTAATTTAACAAAAAATGGGTTACCGGCTTAATTAATTAGATTAATTAAGTTGGATGCGGAATTTTGTTGGAGCTTCGTTAATTACTTGAACTAATTGCGTCTTAATCACATAAAATGATAAACAACTTTGACTAGTTTTAATTAGGCGCGTTAATCGCATTAACCACCTAAGTTAGTTACTAGTTTGCGCGTGTAATGCATTGTTACTTGTTTTTTCGTTGTAAAATGTATGGGCCATTCACAAATAGTTTATGGAATCCATATTCTCTCACAGGTTTTGTGAAAATGGCAACTAGTGGGGCCCGACTAGGATAGTAAATACAGATTGCGATCCGTTATGTATTTTTATAATTCCAAATACGGTGTGTGTACCGTTGCGTATTTTTGTACCTTAATTGTTAGATTAATCCTAGTCATAGTAACTATTAGTTCTATAATTGATGGAGATGTCTCGAAGATGGCATTTCTAAGAAGACAAGCCAAGAAGTTGCAACAAAGACCCATGGAGATTTGAAGACTCAAGGGGTCATGCTAGTTGCCAAATGCATCTTTTACTTTTTTTCTATATATATAATTGTGTTTATATATGATTGAATGTTATGATAGATGCATGTTTAGGATTTCAAATGTTGCGATGATTATGTAAGTTCACTTAACTTAACCAACATAGAAACCCTAGGTCCCTATAATATTGAGCTAAAATTTGCCATTCCAAGAACAACACTTACCAAACTAATGCGCGTAGTGATGGGTTACGCCAAAGAGAGGCATCACTACTTCCCTAGGAACGTAAGGTATACTTGGTATACAAGTTTATCTTGGTAAAGCTTAACGATATCAGTAAGGAGTCCTTAGATGTCATGGTAATGGAGATAAATTGTCATAGAAGCATTAGATGCGACGTTTTATCGAACCAAGAGTAGCTTTGAGCTATTAGCAATTGGATTTCTTACCTTAAAATATTAAGTGTTAAGACAAGCCAAAGCATGCTTAATCACTTTTTGATTTTTGGGATCTTGGAATCGTTTTATTCTCGCCTAAAAGGGACTAATATTAATGCGTGGATAAAACGCTCAATAAGATTGAAATTTGCTTGTATGCATTAAATTTCAAACTTATTGGTTTACGAATGGTTTTTCATTTCAAATTCTTTCAATTATAGAAACATGTCTTCAAATAACTCAAACAACAACTCTATGTGCCGGGAACTCCCTGACAAGTTAGCTTTTAGATTTAACTTGGTTAACTTCAAGGAATGGGTAGAGGATCCAGGAAAACTCTTCGAAATTGTTTCTTAGAGTACACTATTAATACTCCGATTCCAAGCTTCTTCTCTAAGGGAATTATGAGCGATGAGGCTCATGATGCATGGTCTTCTGATTGCAAGAAAGTCTCACGACTAATGGCAAATTCCATCCCAGAAGAATGGAAAGAAAAGCTCTCCTTCTATTATCTAGAGATGTTCCTCAAAGCACTTGAGGACGTTGTCAATGTGAGAGTCACCTAAAGTCTCAATGGCAACTATTATGGACGCGTATTTGATGTGACTAGGTCACTCTCGAACATGAAGATAAAGCCACCAGAAAAAGGTTCGTCTTGCTAAGGAGAGGCGCCGGCTTTGGTCAAGGGTCTACAATACCAAATAGAGACCCGGTATGCCCCTCCGACCTCATGTGCTTAGAATGACTAGGCTCTTCAAGCACATGGAGCTTCTCGGAATCTCATTTGTAGATGCGATGGCGGGTCATATCTTGCTTGCTTCACTCCAATCGGGCTATGATGCACTTAGAGTGCATATAGCTGCGGGAAATGAGACACGCTCTTTAAAAGAGGTGGTGCAGCTACTTCACTGAGCCACCTCCTATGGAGCAACCGAAAGGCCCTTAAGAGAAAGGAAGGGGGAGTTCAAGAACAAGGCGAAGATGCGATGCTTCTATTGTGGTGGGCAAGGCCACTACAAGAGGGAATGGAAGATCTCCCGAAAGGATGAGGAGGAGAGGAATGTTTCATCTACCTCAAGTATCTTCATTAACACTTGTGCATAAGGCTATTCATAGGTATTGGATACCGTGTTTAACTCACTTTATGCTCCCATTTCAGGGACCAAGTGAGAGGGCTTCACAAGTGGATGTGCAACTACGAGCGGACGATAAAGATGGTCTTTTGGTCGTGCTTGTAGGCACATTTTGTTCATTTCTTGTAATTACCTAATCTTTGTTTATCATGCTTTTGAACATACTTTGATCTATAGTGTTGGACACCGGGTTATATTGATCACAAGACTATGACAATGGTTGTTTCGAATGTCTTGCTTATATGTTCTATGAAAATTGCATATTTTACATATGATTAGACAAACAAGCTTATAATGTTAACGATACCGCCAAAAGAGCTAAGGCCATCAAGTCGAATCAAACCTACTTGTGGTATTGTTGTCTTGGCCACATTAACATCAAACACATCAAGAAACCTCTTCATGAAGGTATTCGTTACTCATTCAACTTAGAGTCGTTTGAAAATTGCGAAGGATGTTTATTAGGCAAGATGATAAAACAACCATTCTCCAAGTTAGGAGAAAGGGCTAGTGACTTATTGGGTCTTATACATACGGATGTATGTGGACCAACGAGTACACCCGCAAGGAAAGGTAATCGATATTTCATCACCTTCACCGACGACTATAGTAGATATTGCTATGTCTACCTCATGTCGAACAAATCTGAATCTTTTGAGAATTTCAATGAGTTTCAGAGCGAAGTTGAAAATCAGCTTGGGAAGAAAATCAAAGCACTTTGATCCGATCGAGGTGGCGAGTATTTGAGCCACGAATTCCATAGTGAACATAATGTTAATGGTATTCTTTCAGAGTTAACACCTCCCGGAACTCCACAATGGAACAAAGTGTCCAAAAGAAGGAATTAAACCTTGTTAGAAATGGTCTGATCGATGATGGGTCTTAGTGAACTTCCTATCTCTATTTGGGAGCACGCACTTCTAACTGCAGCACTAACACTGAACCGTGCTCTGTCAAAAGCTGTCGAAAAGACTCCATATGAATTATGGATGAAGAAACCTCCACGGTTGTCTTTTCTTAAGATGTAGGGTTGCGAAGCATATGTCAAGAGATTAATTTCTGACAAACTTCACCCAAAATAAGACAAGTGTTTCTTTGTGGGAAACCCAAAAGAAACAAAAGGTATTACATCTACAACAAATCCGAAAATAAAGTATTTGTTGCTCGTGATGGTGTCTTTTTGGAAAAGGAACACCTTTCCAAAATGACAAGTGGGAGGAAAATCGAACTCGACGAAGTTCAAGAGGACAAGCAACAAAGTCAACCTAACAAAACTGATAATCAAAGTGCTTTAGAAGCAGCTGATGACATCGGTCAGAGTCAAACCGACAATGCAAATGCTCAACCTATTACCTTGTGTAGGTCGCAACGGCCAAGATCTGAACCAGACAGAAACCTCGATGATGGCATCACCGAAGATCAAGACATCCTTATTATGGATGGAGATGAGCCAGCGACATACAAACAAGCTATGAAGAACCCGACTCTGCAAAATGGCAAGAGGCCATGAAATCCGAGATGGACTCCATGTTTGAAAATCAAGTATGGGACTTGGTTGATTTGCCCGAAGGTTACACACCTATCGGTTGCAAATGGATTTTCAAGTTAAAAACCAACAAAGATGGAAATGTATCTATATACAAGGCTAGATTGGTGGCAAAAAGTTACAGGCAAATTCACGGCGTTGATTATGATGAAACCTTTTCACCAGTCGCCATGATTAAGGCCGTCCGGATTATCCTAGCTGTTGCTACATATTATGATTATGAAATATGGCAAATGAATGTCGAAATTGCCTTCCTTAATGGGATTTTGTTGATCCAAGCAATGCTGGGAAGGTATACAAGCTTAAGAATTCCATTTATGGACTAAAGCAGGCAAGTAGAAGTTAGAATCTGCAGTTCGATCAAGCCATTGGTAAGTTTGGTTTTATCAAGAATCCGGATGAGTCTTGTGTTTACAAGAAGGTCAGTGGGAGTGACATCGCATTCCTCGTCTAATATGAAATTGTTATAGTCCATGAAGGGCTGGCTTAGAAAGTGCTTTTCAATGAAGGACTTGGGAGAGGCACATTACATATTGGGCATCAAGATCTATAGGTACTAAACATGCAATCACATAATCAAAGCAACTAAACATGCAATCACATAATTAAACAACAAAAGAGAGAGAAAGAGAAAAGACTATCTTACCCTTGAAGCGTGCTTCGCTTGATAACGAGCTCTTACTTGAAAGCTTAACCTCGCAAGTGCGAAGGCCTCCGACAGCTCGCACCCTCGACCCGACCTGAGCGGTCTTTATCCCAAAGGTTAGTCGGGACTTGACCAAATAAAAACTATACGAACTTAAAGGTTTTCTCACTTAATAGGAGATGCCTTATTGAGTTCAACTCAAGTGATTTTTCCCAAACCCAAAACATGGGTATTTGTAGGGAATAGAGCCTTGATCTCCCTTCTCCCATCAATGTGGCAGAATTGCATTTTTATCTCAATTTATTTTAATAAAAAACAAAATAAAATTAAAAGTAACCAACAAGCTCCAAGTGTCATATAGAGAGCAAGGGTTGGGGAGGACCACAAAAGGGGGGGGGAACATAAACTCCTTGCTCCCCAAGACAAACACCAAGACCGGTCCCCACAATTGACCGGTCCTGACCACGCCACATGGCTGGCTGGCAGCCTGCCTTGGTTGCCAAGGCTGCCCAGCTGGCGCCAAGAAAGTAGGCCACGCACGCAATGCAGGCTGCTGCTGCGATGCGTGCTGCTTGGTGCTGCTACATTAGCAAGCACGCACAACTACTCACACGCACACACAACATGCTGCTAGCGATGCATGTGTTGTGCGAGTGCGATGCTGTGAGGGGCTGTGCGCTAAGCCTAGCATGCTAGCAAGAACGCAGAGCTACAACACGCATACATAAAGCACCATACTTGTGATGCTTGCATGCTAAGTGCAGCCTAGCTGCGACTTTGCGTGTGGCTGAGTGCGATGCCCACCACGCTAGCGTGCATACGGTTGGTGCCCTTGCCTAGCCTAGCGCTCACATGTCTAAGCCAATGCGGGGCTACGGCTTGACTCGAACTTGTCGCTTGCTTGATTCTTCGTCTCATCGAATTTTAAATTCGACTTGACTTGCGACACTCGGTTTCGACGCTCTAAGTTCGATATCCGACGTCTTTGTTCGTAATACTCTAATGACTCATCTAATCCTTCGGATTGATTAGTCATCTCGGATCGGTTATTCGACTGAGGTGCGACCCGAAGGGTTCAGTCAAGATTAAGCCGTAACATTAATTATACATTAATATTACTGATCGGAAGCGGCCTCCACCTAGGCATTCAGATCACTTGACCTCACTGAAAAATTAGCTTTTTAATAATTGCGAACCCTCTATCGGAATAATACATTTGTTGGAAGGACACCATTCCTTTCTACCTCCTACTTGTCCTTCCGGACAAGTGTGCAATTAGTGTATAGCCCATTTCCTATGTCGCTTAATGTCTCTTCTTGAACTATAAGGTAATATTTTTCGTCATCCTTATTACATCCAGAAGTGTTTCTCGATTTCCGAGTTTGATTGTCAATAAGAAGATGATTTCTAAAATCCATCTAAGCACGACCATGCATTTTCACAGTCTCGCTCTTCGAGAGGCTTTGTAAACAATAAAGACATGTTCCCTAATTTTAATAGGGTGACATTCCCAATCTTGCATTGTTAACTTCCCTTACTAAGAGGATCTAGTCGCCCGAGTGTTGCCGTTATAATCCCCATTTACGGTAGACGTTTGACAACATCAAAACGACTAGTACTCAAACAAGAGAACTTACAGCACTCATGGTCGAGGAAAGAGGTTCGGATAGCTATAATGAGAAATATACTTATGACAATTTTATATCTCTTAAATTATTCTCATAGGTTGATCCGGTATAGTTTTAAACCAATACATGTGCAAAATATTCAATCATGTCCTCGTAGCAAAAGAAACGGTGCTATAAATCATACTACACACTAATCTCAAGTGGTCATTAATCATCCATTGTTTAAATGACCTTGATTAGCGATAACTTTCAATTGAAATATTCAATGTTCACTTAACAGGTGTTTCTTTATCCAAGACATGGTCTTGATACTCTGTTTTGAATATTCTCATAAATCGAATGAACTCATTATTTAATTAAACCATAATTAAATAGAAATGGAGTAATAATAAATTTGCAGAAAATTTAATTGCTCCTAAATCGAATGGTTCAGCATAATGTTTTACATTAAGACATCAAGTTTAATTAAAACACATATACATGGAAATCAAAGCCAATCTCCAACATGCTTGATTCCTATTGCCTCAACATGCTTTTTGTGCTTCACTTGAGGCAAAGGTTTAGTTAGTGGATCGGTTACATTGTCGTCTGTTTCAATCTTACAAATTTTGATTTCACCCTCGGACTTCCATTCCCTTATCATGTGAAATCATCATTTGACATGTTTGACCTTCTGATGTTCCCTTGGCTCCCTAACCTAAGCAATAGCTCCAGTTTATCACAATAGACGTCTATCGGACCCTTCATGGAGGGTATAACATCAAGATCACTAATGATCTTACGAATCCAAACTGCCTCCTTATCTGCTTCCGAAGATGCCAAGTATTCGGCTTTAGTTGTAGAATCTGCAGTGGTGCCTTGCTTAGCACTCTTCCTGCTAAACGCTCCTCCATTTAGGCAAAATATGTACCCTAACTATGAGTTAGAGTCGTCTCTGTCAGTCTGGAAGCTCGCATCGGTGTAACCTTCAACAACCAAATCATTACTCCCACCATAGACCAGAAATTTATCCTTGTTCCTTTTCAAGTACTTGAGAAAATTCTTGGCCATAGTCTAATGCGCCTCTCCTAGGTCTTATTGGTATCGACAGGTAGCACTCAAGGCATACGATACATCCGACCTAGTACATATCATGGCATACATGATCGATCCAATAAGCGAAGCATATGGAGTCTGACTCATCCTCTCTCGCTCATCAAGTGTCTGTGGACAATGCTTCTTGTTGAGAGTTATGCCATGTGACATGGGTAGGTACCCTCTCTTGGCCTCTTCCATGTTGAATCGTGCCAGTACCTTATCAATATAAGTACTTTAGCTCAATCCAATCATCCTTTTAGATCTATCCTTATAGATCTTGATGCCCAATATGTATTTTGCCTCTCCCAAGTCCTTCATTGAAAAGCAACAGTTTAGTGTTGTTTAACAGTTTAGTGTTGTTTCCAATGAGTAATATGTCATTGACATATAAGACAAAGAATGCGATGTCACTCCCACTGAGCTCCTTGTAAACACAAGACTAGTCTGGATTCTTGATAAAACCAAACTTACTAATGGCTTCATCAAATCGCATATTCTAACTTCTGCTTCCCTGCTTTAGTCCATAAATGGAGTTCCTAAGCTTGCATACCTTCCCAGCATTGCTTGGATCAACAAAACCTTCCGGCTGTGTCATGTACACAATTTCTTCCAAAATTCCATTAAGGAAGGTGGTTTTGACATCCATTTGTCATATTTCATAATCATGATATGCGGCAATCGCTAGGATAATCCGGAAGGACTTAAGCATGGCAACTTATGAAAAGGTTTCATCATATTCACCGCCGTAAATTTTATATATGTTTGTCTAATCATATATAAAATATTCAATTTTCATAGAACAGATAAGCAAGACATTCGAAACAACCATTGTCATAGTCTTGTGATCAATAGAACCCGGTGTCCAACACCATAGATCAAAGTATGTTCAAAAGCATGATAAACAAAGATTAGTTAATTAAAATCCATAGACAAAATGTGCCTACAAGCACGACCAAAATACCATCTTTATTGTCCGCTCGTAGTTGCACATCCACTTATGAAGCTCTCTCACTTGGTCGCTGAAATGGGAGCATAAAGTGAGTTAAACATGGTGTCCAATACCTATGAATAGCCTTATACACAAATGTTAATGAAGATACATGAGGTAGATGAAACATTCCTCTCCTCCTCATCCTTTTGGAAGATCTTGCATTCCCTCTTGTAGTGGCCTTGCCCACCACAATAGAAGCATCACATCTTTGCCTTGTTCTTGAACTCCCTCTTCCTTCCTCTTAAGGGCCTTTCGGTTGCTCCATAAGAGGTGGATCGATGAAGCAGCTGCACCACCGCTCTTAAAGAGCGTGTCTCCTTTCCCGCAGCTATATGCACTCTAAGTGCATCATAGCCCGAGTGAAGTGAAGCAAGAAAGATATGACCCGCCATCTCATCCTCTAATGAGATTCCGATAAGCTCCATGTGCTTGAATAGCCTAGTCATTTTTAACACATGAGGTCGAAGGGGCATACCGTGTCTTAATTTGGTATTGTAGACCCTTGACCAAAGCCGGCACCTCTCCTTAGCAAGACAACCTTCTTCCGGTGGCTTTATCTTCATGTTCGAGGGAGACCTAGTCACATCAAACACGAGTCCATCATAGTTGGCATTAAGACTCTTAGTGACTCTCGCATTGACAACGTCCTCAAGTGCTTTGAGGAACATGTCCGAAAAATAGAAGGAGAGCTTTTCTTTCCATTCTTCCGGGATGGAATTAGCCATTAGTCGTGAGACTTTCTTGCAATCGGAAGACCATGCATCATGAGCCTCATCGCTCATGATTCCCTTAAAGAAAAAGCTTGGAATGGGAGTATCAAGAGTGTACTCCAAGGAACAATTCCAAAGAGTTTTCTTGAGTTCCTCTTCCCATTCCTTGAAGTTGACCAAGTTAAGGCTAAAAGCCAACTTGTCGGGGAGTTCCGGGCACATAGAGTTGTTGTTTGTGTTATTTGCATACATGTTTCTACAATTGAAAGAATTTGAAATGAAAAACCATTCATAAACCAATAAGTTTTTAATTTAAAGCATACATGCAAATTTTCATTCTTATTGAGCGTTTTATCCACGCATTAATTAGTCCCCTTTTAAGCGAGAATAAAACGATTCCAAGGTCCAAAAAATCAAAAGGTGATTAAGCATGCTTTGACTTCTCTTAACACTTAATATTTTAAGGTAAGCAATGCAATTTCTAATAGCTCTAAGCTACTCTTGGTTCGATAAAACGTCGCATCAAATGCTTCGTTGACATTTTATCTCCATTGCCACGACATCAAAGGACTCGTTACTGATATCATTGAGCTTAACCAAAATCAACTTGTATACCTAGTATACCCTACGTTCCTAGGGAAGTAATGATGACTCGCTTTGGCGTAACCCATACTACGCGCATTAGTTTGGTAAGTGTTGTTCTTGGAATGGCAAATTTTAGCTCAATATTATAGGGACCTAGGGTTTCTATGTTGGTTAAGTTAAGTGAACTTAAATAATCATCGCAACATTTGAAATCCTAAACATGCATCTATCATAACATTCAATCATATATAAACACAATTATATATAGAAAACATAAGTAAAAGATGCATTTGGCAACTAGCATGACCCCTTGAGTCTTCAAATCTCCATGGGCCTTTGATGCAACCTCTTGGCTTGTCCTTTTAGAAACACCGTCTTCAAGACATCTCCACCAAATATGCAACTACTTATATGACTAGGATTAACCTAAGTATTAAGGTACAAAAATACGCAACAGTACGCAGACCGTATTTAGATTTAACAAAATACAAAAAGGATCGATGTCCGTATTTACTATCCTAGTCGGGCCCCACTAGTTGCCATTTTCACAAAATATGTGATAGAATATACATTCCATTCATCCATTCATCCATTCACTATGTGTGAATGTCCCATTCCTTTTACAATGAAAAACAAGTAACAATGCATAACACGCGCAAAATAGTAACTAACTTAGGTGATTAATCCGATTAACGCGCCCAATTAAAACTAGTCAAAGTTGTTTCTCATTTTATGTGATTAAGACGCAATTACCTCAAGTAATTAACGAAGCTCCTACTAAATTCCTCATCCAACTCAATTAATCCAATTAATTAAGCTAGTTAACCCAGATTTTGCCAATTATTTTGCAAGTGCCGACAAAAAAACGAGCCTTAGCCTCGTTAAAATTAATAAATAAAATAATTAAAATCGGCCCAATAGACGCAAAAAGTAGCCCACCAAATGGCTAAGTGCCTAGCATCAAAGCCATGGGGCTAGGCTTACTAGGCACCAAGACCCCTTGGCTATGTGTGCTTGGGTGCTGGCCTACCTAGCTAGCAGCGCACGCCACGCCTGCTGGCGTTGACAGCGTGTGGCTGGCCTGGTGAAGCTCTAACATCCACGTAGCACCACGCATCAATACTCCAAGTGTGCACCAAGCTCACACACAATAGCGCACTATCATAGCATGATTAGCCCACACGCACCTTGGCAGCCACATGTGGGCTGCGTGAGCAGCCCGGCTAGCCGTAGGTGGTGCTTAGGCGATGCTTGCCACGATTTGCGTGCTTTTATCTCGGGATTTAATCCCGATATATGTGTGACATAAAATTGATTCTAAATTAATTTTAGAATCAACATTAAGCAAGAATGAATATATAACGAGTCTAACTTAAATAAATTCAGTTTTAGTGCACAAACAAAAATTAATTCAAGAACCTTTCTTTAAATTAATTTAGGTTCATCTTGATGCAACAAAATTGAAGGGCTATACTCATAATTAATTTAACCATACATAAATTAATAATGAGATTTGACAAAATTAAAGAGGTTGGAAAAATAAACTCATTCATCTAATGAAAAATTTCCAACATTAACTTCTGTATAATTGAAAAATTACATCTTCCAATATGAAGATCAATTAAATTTCAATCACAAGTTTTGAACTTTTAGGATTTTAATCAACTAAAAAATGATTAAATCCAAAAATTAGTTCAACATGAAATTTAGAAATCAAAGTTCCAACCAAATAAACAATTAAAGATTGGATCTTTAACATATAATGGACTTCAAAATTACACATTCACCATAAACATTCACACTTGAAACATTTAATTTGCAAAATTGCGAAATTTCAAGTTTATGTGAAAAATGAGCTTACCAAATTAAGCACCAATTATGACTTCATAAACATGCCTAATAAGGATTATTATTGCAGTAGATTAGTGATGCAACCATACATTTAATCTACCTTTAACATGCCATAATTAATCAAGGTTTAAAGATTAAAAAAATTTCGCCAAAAAGAAAAAACCCTCGAAAAACACGTTTTTAGGTGGATTTTGGCTTCTGGGCAGTCCTCATAAAGGGTCAACAACGATTTAGAACATCAATTCCACCCAAAATTCACTATTTTTGGGTCAAAATCTGGGTTCGTGAGCCAAAATTAGTATAGTACGAGATTAAGACTAATTAAAACGAGTTTCTAATCTAATTTGAAAACAAAACCTGAAATTTAAATCCATTTTAAATCACCTCAATTAATTATTAGTTACAATAACTAAAGTGAGCGCGACTCCGATACCGCTGTTGGGTTTCGTAGTGACCGACACTACGCGGAAGAGAAACCCGCCCAAGACCCACCCACTAATTAAAGCAACTAAACATGCAATCACATAATTAAACAACAAAAGAGAGAGAAAGAGAAATGACATTCTTACCCTCGACACGTGCTTCGCTCGCTTACGAGCTCTTATTTCCAAGCTCTAGCCTCGCAAGTGCAAAGGTCTCCGAAGACTCGCACCCTCGACCCGACCAAAGCTATCTTTATCCCGAACGTTAGTCTGGACTTGACCAAAGAAAAACTAGAGTATTACGAACTTAAAGGTTCTCTCACTTTCAAGGAGATGCCTTATTAAGTTCAACTCAAGTGAGTTTTTTCCAAACCCAAAACTTGGGTATTTATAAGGAAGGGAGCCTTGATCTCCCTGTTCCCATCAATGTGGGAGAATTGCATTTTTCCTCAATTTATTTTAATCAAAAACAAATTAAAATGCAAAGCAATCAATAAGCTCCAAGTGTCATTTGGAGACATGGGTAGGTGAGGACCACCAGGGGGGACCAAAATCCCCTTGCTCCCCAAGAAAGGCCATAAGACCGGTCCCCACTTTTGACCGGGCTGATCACGCACACATGGCTGGCTGGCAGCCTACCTTGGCTGCTAAGGCTGCCCAGCTGGCAACTAGCACCAAGGCTGCCCAACTGGCAACTAGCACCAAGGCTGCCCAGCTCACACACGCATGCGTGCAGCAAGCAAGCCACGCACGCAATGCGGGCTACTGCTGCGATGTGTGCTGCTGTGCGAGAGGCGAGGCCCAGCTGCTACTGCTTGGTGCTGCTACGTTAGCAAGCACGCATAGCACACGCACACACAGCACACTGCTTGCGATGCTTGTGCTGTGCGAGTGCGTTGTTAAGAGGAATTGGGTGCTTGGTGCTAGGCCTAGCATGCTAGCAAGCATGCACAGCCACAGCACGCATACGCATAGCACTATGCTTGCGATGCTTGCATGCTAAGCGTAGCCTAGCTGCGGCTATGCGTGTGGCTGGGTGCTATACCCACCACACTAGCATGCATGCGGTTGGTGCCCTCGCCTAGCCAAGCACTCGCATGGCTAGGCTAATGCGAGGCTACGGCTTGGCTCGTACTTGTCACTTTCTTGGTTCTACGTCTCGTCGAGTTCTGATTTCGACTTGACTTGCGACGCTCGGTTTCGACGCATTGAGCTCGATATCCGACGTCTTTATTCGTAATACTATAATGACTCATCTAATCCTTCGGATTGATTCGTTGTCTCAAATCGCTTATTTGATTGGGATGCGACCTGAAGGGTTCAGTCAAGATTAAGCTGTAATATTAATTACACATTAATATTACTGATCGGAAGAGGCCTCTACCAAGGCATTCCAATCACTTGACCTCATTGAAGAATTAGCTTTCTAATAATTCCGAACCCTCTATCGGAATAATACACTTGTTGGAAGGACACCATTCCTTTCAGCAATGCCTTGCGGCAAGGTGCCCAGCTAGCTATGCTAGCCCACCTAGCCCTAGCTTGGCTAGGCCACTTCGAGGCAAGGATTTTCACACGCTTTGACTTGTTGTTTGACTAATTTCTCGTCTCATCGATTCCTAAATTCGACTTGACTTTCGACGCTCGGCTTCGACGCTCTAAGCTCGGAATCCGATGTCTTAGTTCGTAAAATCTCTATTGACTCATTAAATCCTTCGGATTAATTCGTCCATTAGGTTCGGTCACAGTATTGGGTGTGACCCGAAGGGTTCAATCAAGAGGAAGTTGTACTACTAATTGTACATTAATATTATTGATCGGAAGCGGCCTCCAGGTAGGCATTCTGATCACTTGACCTTACTGAATAATTACCTTTCCTAATTAATTCTGAACCCTCTAATGGAATAATACACTTGTTTGAAGGATATCATTCCTTTCAATCTCCAACTTGTCATTCCGAACAAGTGTGTTGTTTGTGTATAGCCTGTTTCCTATGTCACTTAATGCCTCTTCATGAACTATAAGGTAAGATTCTTCGTCATCCTTATTACGTCAAGAAGTGTTTGTCGATTTTCGAGTTCGACTGTCAATAGGCAGATAATTTCTAAAATCCATCTGAGCACCGCCATGCCTTTTCACAGTCTCGCTCTTCGAGCGGCCTTGTAAACAATAAAACATATTTCCTACTGTAATTAGGGGGACATTCCCAGTCATGCGTTGTTAGCTTCCCTTACTAAGAGGCCTTAGCCGCCCGAGTGTTTCCTTTATAATCCTCTTGTATGGCTGACGTTTAACAACATCAAAATGGACTAGTACTTAAACAAGGGAACTAACCATACTCATGGTCGAGCAAAGAGGTTCCGAGCCATAATGAGTAATATACTTATGACGATTGTTAGATCTCTCAAAGTATTCTCATAGGTCGATATGGTATAGTTCCAAACTAATACTTGTGAAAATGATTTATGACATTCTTGTCCTTGTAGCACAAGAAACGATGCTATAAATCATTCTACATACTAATCTCACGTTGTCATTAGTCATCCAATTTTCAAATGACCTTGATTACCGATAAGTTCGATATGATATTCAACGTTCACTTAATAGGTGTTTCTTGATCCAAGACATTGTCTTGATACCCTATTATCATTATTCTCAAATCGAATGGACTCATTTTTTAATTCTAAACCACAATTAAACAGAAATGGAATAAAAATTTGCGGAAAATTAAGTTACTCCATAAATGAATGGTTCAACATAGTGTTTTACATTAAAGTCTCCAAAAACCCAAATTAAAACACATATTAGGGAAATCAAAGCCAATCTCTAATATGCCTGATTCCCATTGCCTCAATGTGCTTGTTGTGTTTCACTTGAGGCAAAGGTTTAGTGAGTGGATCGGCTACATTTTCGTCCGTTTTAATCTTGCAAATTCTTATTTCAACCTCGGATTTCCATTCCCTTATCATGTGAAATCGCCTCATGACATATTTGACTTTCTGGGGTTCCCTTGGCTCCCTGGCCTAAGCAATAGCTCCACTATTTTCACAATAGAGGTCTATAGGTCTCTTTATTGAGGGTACAACAACAAGTTCACAAATGAACTTACGAATCCAAAGTGCTTCCTTAGCTGCTTTTGAAGCTACCAAGTATTCGGCTTCAGTTGTGGAATTTGTAGTCGTGCTTTTCCTAGCACTCTTCCAACAGAACGCTCCTCCATTAAGACATAACACGTATCCTGATTGCGACTTGAAGTCGTCTCTGTCGGTCTGGAAGCTTGCGTCAGTGTAACCTTCACAACCAAATCCTTACTCCCACTATAGACAAGAAATTTATGCTTGTTCCTTTTTAGGTACTTTAGGATAATCATGGCCACAGTCCAATGCGCCTCTCCTGGGTATAATTGGTATCGTCTCGTAGCGCTAAGGCAAACGATACATCCAGCCTTGTACATATCATGGCGTACATGATCGATCCAATAAGCGAAGCATACGGAATCTGACTCATTCTCTCTCGTTCACCAGGTGTCTTTAGACACTGTTTCTTGCTGAGAGTCATGCCATGAGACATGGGTAGGTGGCTTCTCTTTGCTTCCACCATATTAAATATTGCCAATACTTTATCTATATAAGTACTTTGGCTCAATCCATTCATCCTCTTAGATCTATCCCTATTGATCTTCATGCCTAAAATGTATTGTGCCTCTCTCAAGCCCTTCAATTAGAAACACTTTCCAAGCCAAGTCTTTACAGGCTCCAACTTTGGAATGTTGTTTCCAATGAGCAATATGTTATCGACATATAGGACAAAAAATGAGATGTCACTCCCACTGACCTACTTCTAAACACAAGACTCATCTGGATTCTTGATAAAACCAAACTTGTTAATGGCTTCATCGAATCGCAGATTCCAACTTTAAATTGTATGCTTTTATTCATAAATGGACTTCTTAAGCTTGCATACCTTCCCAGCATTTTTTGGATCTACAAAACCTTCGGGCTATGTCATGTAGACAGTTTCTTCCAAAATCCCATTAAGGAAGGCGGTATTAACGTCCATTTTCCATATCTCATAATCTATGCGGCAATTGCGAGGATAATCCGGACAGATTTATGCATGGCGACTGGAAAAAAGGTTTCATCATAATTAACCCCGTGATTTTTCCTATACCTTTTTCCACCAGTCTAGCTTTGTTGACATATACAACTCCATCTTTTTCAGTTTTCAATTTGAAAATCCATTTGCAACCGATAGGTGTATAACCTTTGGGAAAATCAACCAAGTCCCAGACTTGATTGTCAAACATGGAACCATCTCATATTTCATGGCTTCTTGCCATTTCGTAGTGTCGGGACTCATCATAGATTTTTTGCATGTCACTTGCTCATTTTCATCCATAACTAGGATGTCTTGATTCTCAGTTAAGACGATACTGAGGTATCTATCCAGTTAAGACCTTGACCTTTGCGACCTACGCAGGGTAGTAGATTGAGCATTTGCATTGTCCGTTTGACTTTAACTTTTATCAACAGCTGCTTCCAAAGCACTTTGATTGTCAGTTTGACTTTGTTGCTCATCTTCTCGAACTTCACCAAGTTCGATTTTCCTCCCACTTGTTATTTTGAAAAGATGCTCCTTTTCCAAAAAGACACCATCTCGAGCAAAAAATACTTTGTTCTCAGATTGGTAGTAGAAGTAATACCCCTTTGTTTCTTTTGGATACCCCACAAAGAAACATTTGTTCGATTTCGGTGCAAGCTTGTCGGACATGAGCCTTTTGACATATGCTTCACAACCCCAAATCTTAAGAAAAGACAACCGTGGAGGTTTCTTCATCCATAATTCATATGGAGTCGTTTCGACAGCTTTTGACGGAGCGCGGTTCAGTGTACGTGCTGCGGTTTGAAGTGCGTGTCCACAAAAAGAGAGAGGAAGATCAGTAAGACCCATCATGGATCGAACCATGTCTAACAGAGTTCGATTTCTCCTCACAGATACTGTGTTTCAATGTGGAGTTTCGGGAGGTGTCAATTCTGAGAGAATACCATGTTCTTACAGATGGTCGTTGAATTCGTAGCTCAAATACTCGCCACCTTGATCCGATCGAAGGGCTTTGATTTTCTTGCCAAGCTGATTTTCCACTTCAATCTTAAATTCTTTAAACTTCTCGAAGGATTCAGTTTCGTGCGACATTAGGTAGAAATAGCCATATCTACTATAATCGTCTGTGAATGTGATAAAATAGCGATAACCGTTTCTTGCAGTTGTGCTCATTGGTCCGCATATATCTGAAAGGAATGGTGTCCTTCCAACAAGTGTATTATTCCGATAGAGGGTTTAGAATTATTAGAAAGATAATTCTTCAATAAGGTTAAGTGATCGGAATGCCTAGGTGGAGGCCGCTTCCGATCAGTAATATTAATGCATAATTAATATTACAGCTTAATCTTGACTGAACCCTTCGGGTCACACCCCAATCGAATAACCGATCCGAGTCGTCGAATCAATCTGAAGGAATAGATGAGTCATTAGAGTATTACGAACAAAGACGTCGAACATCGAGCTTAGAGCGTCTAAACCGAGTGTCGTAAGTTGATTCGAATTTAGAATTCGACGAGACGACGAATCAAGCAAGCGACAAGTTTGAGCTAAACCGTAGCCTCGCATTTGCTTAGCAATGCGAGTGCTAGGCTAGCTTAAGATGCAATGCACATCACTAGGCATACCGCAAGAATGCTAAAAAGGCTGGTGCACAAGGCTACAAGCATGCTAGCGTGCTAGTGTGCTAGGCCACGCACCTAGCCACAAGCATGCATCTCAAAGCACTCGCACAGCAGCTCGCTATGCGTGCTTGTGCTATGGGTTGTACACGCTGGGCATCGCATAGCAGCAGCGTTCTCGCCAGCATGAGCATCACAGCAGCGTGCTAGGCATGTTGGGCTGTGCGTGCGTGCTAGCGTAGCAGCACCAAGCATCACGCCACTCACACAGCAACATGCACCAAGCAGCAGCAGCAGCATTATTGCATGCGTGTGTGCTGGCTAGTTGTGTGCTGGCTGGCTGCGCATGTGTTGTGTGCTGGCTGGCTGGGCTGCCCAGCCTTGGTGCTAGGCGCCAGCTGTCAGCCTTGGCAGCCCAGGCTGCCAAGCCAGCGAAGTGGCGAGGTGTGTGCGGTTTTGTGTGGGGACCGAAATTAAGGGGTTGCTTGGTGAACAAGGGTTTGGTCCCCGCCCCCCTTAAATGGTCTTCACCTACTCTTGCCCTCCATGTGACACTTGGAGCTTGTTTATTGCTTTACATTTAAATTTGTTTTAGATTAAAATAAATTGGTGGAAAAATGCAATTCTCCCACATTGATGGGAGAAGGGGAGATCAAGGCTCCCATCCTTATAAATACCCAAGTTTTGGGTGTGGGAAAAATCACTTGAGTTGAATTCTATAAGGCATCTCCCTATAGGTGAGAAAACCTTTAAGTTCGTAATACTCTAGTCTTTTCTTGGTCTAGCCCCGACTAACCTTCGGGGTAGAGGCCTTTCAGGTCGAGTCTCGAGGGTGGACTCTGTTGGAGGCTCTCGCACTTGCAGAGCTAAAGCTTTGAAGTCCGAGCTCTATAGGAGCGAAGTACGCGTCGAGGGTAAGAATGTCATTTCCCTTTCTCTTGTTTAATTATGTGATTGCATGCTTAGTTGCTTTAATTAGTGCGCGGGTCTTGGGTGGGTTTCTCTTCCGCGTGGTGTTGGACGCTACGAAACCTAACAGCGGTATCATTAGATGAATAGGTTTATTTTTCCAACCTCTTTAATTTTTTCAAATCTCATTATTATTTTATGTATGGTTAAATTAATTATGCGTATAGCCCTTCAATTTTGTAGCATCAAGATAGACCTAAATTGATTTAAAGAATGGTTCTTGAATAATTTAGGCTTGTACACTATTAAAATTAAATTTAATTAAGTTGGACTTGTTTTATTTTCATTTATGCTCCAAATTGATTCTAAAATAAATTTAGAATTAATTTTTATCACATCACATAAATCGGGAATTAAAATCTCGAGACAAGTGCACGCAAATCGAGGCAAGGATCGCTCAAAGCACACCCTTGGGCTAGCGGGCTGCTCACGCAACCCACATGTGGATGCCAAGGTGCCTGTGTGTAGGCTGCCTTGCCTCGTAGATGCACTAGTGCATGGTGTGTGAGAGTGTGATGCACAATTGGTGCTATGGGCTGTGCGAGAATGATGCATGTACTGTATGAAGGTGCCTGCAAGTGCTGCTGGGCAGCAAGGCATGCGAGCCCCAGCGAGCCCAGCACACGCTGCCAGCGCCAGCATGCACGCAAGCATGCGTAGCTTGCTGCGATGCTACTGGTGCCAGCAAGCGTGGCGTGCTCTACTAGGCAAGCATGCCAGCACGCACAGCCAGGACCCTAGGTGCCTAGTAAGCTTAGCCCGTGGCTTTGATGCTAGGCACTTGGGCTTGCGATGGGCTATTGTTTTGCGTAATTGGGGCCGTTTTAATTATTTATTTAAATTTTTTAACGAGGCCAAGCCTCAGCTTCCTCCGGCACTTGAAAAAATATTTTGACAAAATTTAGGTTCACCGACTTAATTAATTGGACTAATTAAGTTGGATGCGAAATTTAGTGGGAGCTTCGTTATTGGCTTGAACTAATTGCGTTTTAATCACATAAAATATTTAACAACTTTGACTAGTTTTAATTAGTCGTGTTAATTGGATTAACCACCAAAGTTAGTTGCTAGTTTGCGCGTGTTATTGCATTGTTACTTGTTTATTGTTTTCAAATGCATCGGTCATTCACAAATAGTGAATGGATGAATGGAATGTATATTGTTTCACACGTTTTGTGAAAATGGCAACTAGTGGTGAAAGGAATGGTGTCCTTCCAACAAGTGTATTATTCCGGTAGAGGATTCAGAATTATTAGAAAGCTAATTCTTCAGTGAGGTCAAGTGATCGAAATGCCTAGGTTGAGGCCGCTTCCGATCAGTAATATTAATATGTAATTAATATTACAGCTTAATCTTGACTGAATCCTTTGGGTCACACCCAATCGAGTAACCGATCCGAGACAACGAATCAATCCGAAGGATTAAATGAGTCATTACAGTATTACGAACAAAGACGTCGGAAATCGAGCTTAGAGCGTCGAGACCGAGTGTCATAAGTCGAGTCAAATTTAGAATTCGATGAGACGTGGAATCAAGCAAACGACTAGTACAAGCCAAGCCGTAGCATCGCATTGGTCTAGCCATGCGAGTGCTAGGCTAGGCGAGGTGCCAAACCACATGCGTGCTAGCATGCCTAGCATTTCCTAACACACGCACATCACACAGCACGAGCATCGCAAGATGCATGCCATGCGTGTGTGTTGTGGCCTTGCATGCGTGGCTAAGCGTACTGGCTAGCATAGCAGCACCAGCTGCATCATTGCTAGGCACAGCACATCACAACCTCTCACATAGCAGCCACGCATCGCAGCATGCTTGCGTGCTAGGCATCGCAACGTGTTGTAGCTGGGCATGCTTGTGTGCTGAGCAGCGCTCTCGCATAGCAGCATTAGGCACCCAGCAGTAGCGTGCTAGGCATGCTGGGCTGTGCGTGTGTGCTAGCGAGCAGCACCAAGCACCACGCCACTCACATAGCATCAGCACGCACCAAGCAGCAACATGCGCTGGCTGGCTGGTTGTGCGCATGTTGCGTGCTAGCTGGCTGGGTTGCCCAGCCTTGGTTCTAGGCGCCAGCTGGCAGCCAAGGCAGGCTGCCTGGCAACCAAGTGGCGTGGTGGTGCGGTTTTGTGTGGGGACCAATATTGAGGGTTTTGCTTAGGGAGCAAGGGGAGAATGGTTTTCCCTTGTGGTCCTCACCTAACCCCTTGCTCACCTCTTGACACTTGTCATTTGTTAATTCACTTGCATTTCAATTTGATTTTTGAATTAAAAATAAATTAGATAAAATGCATTTTACCAACTCTCCCACATGGACGGGAGATTGAAGTTCAAGAGCTCCCTTCCCTATAAATACCCATCATTTGGGATTGGGAAGGGACATTTGAGTTGAATTCAATGAGGCATCTTCCTTTAGGTGAGAAAACCTCTAAGTTAGTAATACTCTAGTATTATCCTTGTCTAGCCCCGGCTAACCTCTAGGGTACAGGCCGTTCGGGTCAGGTCTCGAGGGTGGACTCCATCGGAGGCTCTCGCGCTTGCGGAGCTAAGGCTTTGAAGTCAGAGCTCTATAGGAGCAAAGCACGCGTCAAGGGTAAGAATGTCATTTCCCTTTCTTTCTTTTATGTTGTTAATTATGTGATTAAATATTTAGTTGCTTTAATTAGTGAGCGGGTCCTGGGCAGGTTTCTCTTCCGCGTAGCATTGGACGCTACGAAACCCAACAGTGGTATCGGAGCCGCGCTCATTTTAATTATTGTAACTAATAATTAATTGAGGTGATTTAAAATGGATTTAAATTCTGGTTTTGCTTTCTAATTAGATTAGAAGCTCGTTTAAATTAGTTTTAATCTCGTATTTTACTAATTTTGACTCAAAAATAGTAATTTTTGGGTGGAATCGATGTTTTAAATTGTTTTTGACCCTTATAGATTTGTCCAGAAGCCAAAATCCACCCAGAAATATGTTTTTCGAGAAATTTTTCGTTTTTGACGAAAATTTTAAATCTTTAAACCTTTATTAATTATGGGATGTTAAAGGTAGATTAAATGTATGGTTTCATCCCTAATCTACTACAATTATAAACCTTATTAAGCATGTTTATGAAGTCATAATTGGTGCTTAATCGGGAACCACTTCAAGACATAATAAGGATGACGAAGAATCTTACCTTATAGTTCAAGAGACATTAAGCGACATAGGAAATGGGCTATACACTAACTTCACACTTGTCCAGAAGGATAAGTGGGAGATTGAAAAAAATGGTGTTCTTCCAACAAGTGTATTATTCCAATAGAGGGTTCGAAATTATTAGAAAGCTAATTCTTCAGTGAGGTCAAGTGATCGGAATGCCTAGGTGGAGGCCGCTTCCGATCAAATATTAATGCATAATTAATATTACGGCTTAATCTTGACTGAACCCTTCGGGTCGCAACCCTAATCGACTAACCGATTCGAAACGACAAATCAATCTGAAGGATTAGATGAGTCATTAGAGTATTACGAACAAAGACGTCGGGATATCGAGCTTAGAGCGTCCAGACCGAGCGTCGCAAGTTGAGTCGAATTTAGAATTCAACGAGGCGTAGATTCAACAACCAACAAGTACGAGCCAAGCCGTAGCCTCGCATTAGCCTAGCCATGCGAGTGCTAGGCTAGGCGAGGGGCACTAACCGCATGCATGCTAAGGTGGTGGGCATCGTACCCTACCTCACGCGTAACCGCAGCAAGGCTGCGCTTAGCGTGCAAGCATCACAAGCATGGCGCCTTGCGTATGCATGCTATGCGTGCTTGCTAGCATGCTAGGGCCTAGCGCCAGCTCTTTGTAGCCTCGCACCAAGCAGCGGGCTAGCACGGCACACGCATCGCAGCAGCGTGCTGTGTGTGCGTGTGTGTAGTTGTGCATGCTTGCTAGCGAGCATCACCTAGCACTCGCCACTCGCACAGCAGCACGCACCAACCAGTAGCAGCAGCAACGCATGCGTGTGCTGGCTGGCTGCGCATGTGTTGCGAGCTGGCTAACTGGGCTGCCCAGCCTTAGTGTTAGGTGTCAGCTGGCAGCCAAGGCAGGCTGCCTTCCAGCTAAGTGGCGAGGTGTACAATTTTGTGTGGGGACCAAAATTGAGGGGTTTCTTGGTGAGCAAGGGGATTTGGTCCCCCCTTGAATGGTCCTCACCTACTTTCTCCCTCCATGTGACACTTGGAGCTTGTTGATTGCCTTGCATTTTTATTTTGTTTTAAATTAAAATAAAATAGAGGAAAATGTAAATCTCCCACATTGATGGGAGAAGGGAGATCAAGTCTCCATTCCCTATAAATACCTAAGTTTTGGTTTTGGGAAAAATCACTTGAGTTGAACTCTATAAGGTATCTCATCATTAGTGAGAAAACCATTAAGTTCGTAATACTCTAGTTTTATTTGGTCAAGTCCCGACTAACCTTCGGGATTAAGACTGTTCGGGTCGGATCGAGGGTGCGAGCCGTAGGAGGCCGTCGCACTTGCGTGGCTCGAGCTTTGAAGTAAGAGCTCATGAATCGAGCGAAGCACGTGTCAAGGGTAAGAATGTCTTTTCTCTTTCTCTCTCTTATGTTGTTAATTATGTGATTGCATGTTTAGTTTCTTTAATTAGTGGGCAGGTCTTGACGGGTTTCTCTTCCGCGTAGCGTTAGACGCTATGAAACCCAGCACATCATTATAACCAAAACGTATCTTCTCTATTCCTTTTTATTGGTCATAACGGTATACAAATCAAATTATAGATATGCAACATATCTTGATGAAAGAATGGTGTCCTTTGAACAAGTGCATATTTCCGATAGATGGTTCAGAATCAATTACAAAGTTAATTTTTCAATGAAGTCAAGTGATCGGAAAGTCAGGATAGAGGCCATCTCCGATTAGTGAGATTAATTATATTAATCTCAGAAGTTTCCTTGATTGAACCCAACGGGTCATACCCAAGCATGCAACCGAACTAAGGTGAGAATTAAGTCGAAGGTCTTAATACGTCAAACAAGATGATTCGTACTCCGACTTCAGATTCCGAGTTTAGAGCGTCGAAGCCGGAAGTTAAAAGTCGAGTTGATTCTAGAAACTGACGAGACATGCAAATAAGTCAAACAACAAATAATAAGTCAACGCATATAGCCATTGAAAGGAATGGTGTCCTTCCAACAAGTGTATTATTCTGATAGAGGGTTCAAAATTATCAGGAAGCTAATTCTTCAGTGAGATCAAGTGATCGGAATGCGTGGGTGGAGGCCGCTTCCGATCTGTAATATTAGTGAACAACTAATATTACAGCTTTGTCTTGATTGAACCCTTCGGGTCGAACCCAAACGAACTGCCGATCCGAACCGACGAATTTATCCGAAAGATTTGATGAGTCACTAGAGTATTACGAGTACAGACGTCGGATATAGAGCCCAGGGCGTCGAGACCAAGCGTCGCAAAATCAACAAGCAACAAGTTCGAGCGTAGTCGTAGCATCACAATGGCTTAGCCTTGTGGACACTAGGCTAGCTCGAGCTAGAATGCACTTTGCATGGCTAGGCGCAAGCCTAGACGCACCATGTGTTCTAGGCGCAACATCGCTAGCACTACTTGCGTGTGTGCGTGCCTCGCATGGCAGCACCATTGCAGCACCACGCGTGCTTGTGTGCGTGCCTTCGCATGGCAGCACCAAGCAGCAGCAGCGTGCTTGCGTGTGTGCGTTCCTTCGCATGGCACAGCACCACCGCAGCATGCAAGTTTGCGTGCCTAGGTGCTATCGCAAGGCCTCGCTCAACTAGGAGCACAGCACACCATCGCTAGCACTAGGCGCTGGCATGTGTGCATGCATGCCTTCGCATGGAAGCACCAAGCAGCAAGCAGCGAGGCCTCGCCATGCGCCCAGCAACCAGCAGCATGCGTGGCTCGCTAGCAGCACGCATGTGCTAGGCATGCTGGCTGGTGCGTGTTGGGCTGGCCAGCAAGGCTGGCAGCGAGCTCACCCCTTGCTTGATGCCGGTTTAAGGAGAGTGGGGACCAAGGCTTAGAGCCATGCCTTGGGGAACAAGGCAATGGTCCCCCCATGGTTATGGTCCTCACCTAACCTCTCCTCTCCTCATGCCAATTGTTGATTTGTGATTGCATTGTTTTATAATTTATTTTGGAATTAAATAAATTAGTAGAAAATGCAACTATCCCACATTGATCATGAATGGGAAGAACAAGTTGCATTTCCCTATAAATACCCCATAATTGGGCATTTGGAAATCAACTTCAGTAGAACTCAAAAAGGCATCTCTTATTATTGAGAAAACCTTTAAGTTCGTAAAACTCTAGTTTTATACTTGGTCAAGTCTTGACTAACCCTCGAGACGAAGATCGTTCGGGTGGGGTCGTGGGTACGAGCCGTTGGAGGCCGTCACACTTGTGAGGCTCTAAGCTTCGAAGTAACAGCTCGGTTTACGAGCGAAGCACGCATCAAGGGTATTACTTCTTTATCCCTTTTCTTAATTATTGTTTAATTACGTTTATGCATGCTTTATTGCTTTAATTATTGGGGTGAGTCTTGGGCAGGTTTCTCTTCCGCGTAGCGTTGGACGCTACAAAACCCAACAGCAGTATCGGAGCCGCGCTCTTTTTAATTATTGCAATTTGTTATTAATTAAGGTTATTTAAAATGGATTTAAATTTCGGGTTGTGCTTTCTAATTAGATAAGAAGCTCGTTTTAATTAATTTTAAATTGTATTTTTTTAATTTTGGCTGATGAACCCAGATTTCGACTCAAAAATAGTGATTTTTGGGTGGAATCGATGTTCTAAATCGTTTCTGATCCTTTAGGGTTGTCTAGAAGCCAAAATCCACCCTGAAATATGTTTTCGAGGGGTTTTTCGTTTTTGACGAAAAATTTTAAATCTTTATGCCTTTATTAATTTATGCATGTTAAGGGTAGATTAAGTGTATGGTTGCATCCCTAATCTACTACAATTATAACCCTTTTAAGCATGGTCATGAAGTCATAATGTGTGCTTAAGTTGGTATGTTCAATTTCTCACATAAACTTGTTATTTCACAATCATACAAATAAATTGCATTAAAGTGTGAATGTTTATTGTGAATATGAAATTTTAAGTTCCTTATATATTAAAGATCCAATCTTTAAGTGTTTAAATGGTTGGAACTTTGATTCTAAATTCCATGTTGAACTAATTTTGGATTTAATCATTTTTGTGTGGATTAAAGTCCTTAAAGTTCAAGTACTTGTGATTAGATCTTGATTAATCTTCATATTGGAAGATGTAATTTTGCTATTTCACATAAGTTAAAAGCTGGAAAAAATTTCATTGGATGATTGGTTTTATTTTCCAACTCCTTATTTTGTCAAAACTCATCATTAATTTACATTTTGGTTAAATTAATTTTGGGTGTAGCCCTTCAATTTTAAAGCATAAAGAAAGACCTAAATTATTTCAAAAGGGTAATTTTGGATGATTTAGGCTTGTGCACCATTAAAATTGAATTAAATAAGTTAGACTTATTTTATTTTCATTTTCCCCTAAATTGATTCTAAATAAATTTAGGATTAATTTTATGTCACACGTAAATCGGGATTTAAATCCCGAGAGACAACACGCAAATCGAGGCAAAAACACCCAAGCGTCACCAAGGCTAGTCGGGCTGCTGCAGCCCGCATGTGGCTGCCTTAGGTGCGCACAAGGGTGCTTCAGCCTCGACGTGCTACTGTGCAGTGTGGCGAAGGGTGCTGTTGCGTGCTGCCGTAGTGTTAGGTGCGTGGCTAGGCTGCTGGAGTTGCTTGTGCGTGCTGCTGGGTAGCGAGGCAGCAAGCCCCATCCAGCCTGCCATACGCTGCCAGGCACTAGCTAGCATGCGCAGCATACGTAGCGAGCTGCTAGTGCTGGCTGGCGTAGCACGCTACGCTGGGCGTGGATGCTGGCACCCAGCACAGCAGGCGCAACACATGGGCTGCCTAGCAGCCATGGTGCGCAGCCCTTGTATTTGAGAGTGGGCTGATTTTCTTAAGTTTTGGGCTATCATCTTTTGC
The DNA here is from genome assembly GCF_001683475.1 of Chenopodium quinoa. Lineage (NCBI taxonomy): Eukaryota > Viridiplantae > Streptophyta > Magnoliopsida > Caryophyllales > Amaranthaceae > Chenopodium > Chenopodium quinoa. The sequence continues at coordinate 929,017 of NW_018742359.1, forward strand.
AAAATTTTGCCGTTTTAATTTTATTTTAACGAGGTTAGACCTCGATTTTTCCGGCTCTTGCAAGATTTTAAATTTTCACAAAATTTGGGTTTACCGCCTTAATTAATTAGATTAATTAAGTTGGATAAGGAATTTAGTGGGAGCTTATGATTTTTCGTGAACAAATTGCGCCCTAATAAACATAATGTGTTAAACAACTTTGACTAGTATTAATTAGGCGTGTTAATCGGATTAACCACCTAAGTTAGTTAAATTACTAGTTTTTGCGTGTTGTGTAATTTTACTTGTTTTTGTCGTAAAATGCATGGGACATTTACATATAGTAAATGGGTGAATGAAAGCTTGTTTCAAAGGTTTCGTGAAAATGGTAACTAGTGGGGCTCGATTAGGATAGAAAATACGGACTGTGTTCCGTTACGTATTTTTGTAAATCTAAATATGGTCTGCGTACCGTTGAGTATTTTTGTACCTTTATATTTAGATTAATCCTAGTCGTAGTAGCTAGTAATTTTATTTTGGCAAACATGTCTCAAGACGGCGTTTCGATGAAGACGAACCAAGATGAAGACCCTTGAAGATATGAAGATTTTAAGGGTCATGCTAGTTTCCAAATGCATTTATTTTATGCTTTATATATATTATTGTGTTTATATATTTATTTGAATGTTAGATGCATGTCTAGGATTTCAAATGATGCGATGATTAGTTAAGTTCACTTAAATCAACCAACATAGAAACCCTAGGTCCCTAAAATATTGAGCTAAAATTTGTCGTTCCAAGAACAACACTTACCGAACTAATGCGCGTACGTGATGGGCTACGCCAAAGCGAGGCATCACTACCTCCCTATGAACGTAAGGTGTACTAGGTATACGAGTAGATCTTGGTTAAGCTCAACGATATCAGTAAGGAGTACTTAGATGTCGTGGCAAAAGAGATAAAATGTCAAGAATGCATTAGATGCGACATTTTATCAAACCGAGAGTAGCTTAGAGCTATTAGCAATTGGATTGCTTACCCTAAAATATCTAGTATTAAGACAAGCCAAAGCATGCTTAATCACTTTTAGATTTTTAGGATCTCGGAATCATTATATTCTCGCCAAAAAGGACAAATTATTAATGCGTGGATAAAATGCTCAATAAGATTGAAAATTTGCATGAACGCTTTTAAATTTCAAACTTATTGGTTTATGAATGGTTTTTCATTTCAAATTCTTTCAATTGTAGAACCATGTCTGCAAGTAACTCAAACAACCAGTTTTCATTACGCTCAATTCTCGACAAGGAGAAATTGAGTCGGCCAAATTTTCTCGATTGGCAAAGGAATTTGCGTATTGTTCTCATGCAAGAGAAAAAGGAATACGTCCTTGATGAGGAAATGCCCGACACTCCCAATGAGGAGGTCACTCAGGCTGCCCTTAACCGATGGCAAAGTGCCAATCGGGATGTCAAATGCATCATGTTGGCCACTGTGTCTCCGGATCTTCAAAAGACTTTCTTTGAAAAGGAGACGGCTTTTGAGATCATTTCTGAGCTTTAGAATATGTTTCAAGAGCAGGCCCGAACTGAAAGGTTCGAAACCCACAGGCAAATCCTTGAGAGCAAGCTCAAGAAAGGAGAGTCGGTTAGCCCGCATGTTCTTAAAATGATTGGATTGTTTGAGAACATGGAAAGGCTCGATGCTTGGTATTCAACCGAGATGGCAATTGACATCATTCTCCACTCGCTGCACAAAGGCTATTATCAGTTCAAAATGAAATATAATATGCACAGCATGGAGAAAACTCTCACCGAGCTTAATGGTATGTTGAAGCAAGCCGAGCAAACCCTCAAGGATGAGGGAAAGCATGATATGCTCATGGTGAGAAAGGGCAAGCCATTTAAGCGCTCGGGCAAGAAGAAGAGCTTTAAAGGGAAAAAGAAGAATTTTCCGCGTAAGTCAAACACTGCCAAGAGCAGCAAGGACAAAAAGGTTGCCTCTTCCAAATCCAACTTCGAATGTTTCTACTGCAAGAAGAAGGGACATTGGAAACAGGATTGCCTCAAATTTAAGGAAGATAAGAAGAACGACATCGTTGCATCTTCATCAGGTATTTTTGTTATAGACTTAAACTTCGCTAGCTAAACATCATGGGTATTAGATACCGAATGTGGCTCACACCTTTGTTCCAATGCTCAAGGACTAAGGATAAATAGGAGGCTAGAGAACGGAGAGGTCGAGCTTCAGGTCGGCATTGGAGCAAAGATGTCTGCCGTCTCCGTTGGAACTCTCAGTTTGTCTTTTCCCTCTAGGCTTATTTTAGAACTTGACAATTGCTTTCATGTTCCTAGAGTTACCAAAAACATTATTTCAATTTCGGCGTTGGACTCCAATGATACCGCCTAAAAGGCTAAGACCATCGAGTCGAATCAAACCTACTCGTGGCATTGTCGTCTTGGCCATATTAACGTCAAACGCATCAAGAAACTTCTACAAGAAGGTGTTCTTAACTCATTCGACTTGGATTCATTTGAAAATTGCGAAGGATGTATATTAGGCAAGATGATAAAGCAGCCATTCTCCAAGTTAGGAGAAAGGGCAAGTGACTTATTGGGTCTAATACATACGGATGTATGTGGACCAATGAGTACACCCGCAAGGCAAGGTTATCGATATTTCATTACCTTCACCGACGACTATAGAAGATATGGTTATGTCTACCTTATGTCGAATAAATCTGAATCCTTTAAGAAATTCAAAGAATTTCAGAGTGAAGTTGAGAATCAACTTAGCAAGAAGATAAAAGCACTTCGATCGGATCGAGGTGGCGAATATTTGAGCCATGAATTCGACGATCACTTGAAAGGAAATGGTATTCTTTCAGAGTTGACACCTCCTGGAACTCCTCAACGGAACGGAGTATCCGAAAGGAGTAATCGAACCTTGTTAGACATGGTTCGATCAATGATGGGTCTTAGTGAACTTCCTATCTCTTTCTAGGGACATGCGCTCCTAATTGCGACACTAACACTGAACCGTGCTCCGTCAAAACCTGTCGAAAAGACTCCATATGAATTATGGACTAAGAAACCTCCAAGGTTATCTTTTCTTAAGATTTGGGGTTGCGAAGCATATATTAAGTGATTAATTTCTGACAAGCTTCACCCGAAATCAGACAAGTGTTTCTTTGTGGGCTACCCAAAAGAACAAGGGGTATTACTTCTACAATAAATCCAAGAACAAAGTGTTTGTTACTCGTGATGGTGTCTTTTTGGAGAAGGAACACCTTTCCAAAATGACAAGTGGGAGGAAAATCGAACTCGACGAAGTTCGAGAGGACGAGCAACAATGTCAACCTGATAAAACTAACAATCAAAATGCTTTAGAAGCAGTTGATAAGATTGGTCAGAATCAAACAGACAATGTAAATGCTCAGCCTATTACCCTTCGTAGGTCGCAACGGCCAAGATCTCAACCAGACAGATACCTTGGTATTGTCTTAACCGAAGATCAGGACATCCTAGTCATGGACGGAAATGAGCCAGCGACATACAAACAAGCTATGACGAGCCCCGACTCTGATAAATGGCAAGAGGCCATGAAATCTGAGATGGACTCCATGTCTGAAAATCAAGTCTGGGACTTGGTAAATTTGCCCGAAGGTTACACACCCATCGGTTGCAAATGGATTTTCAAATTGAAAACAGACAAAGATGGAAATGTATCAATATACAAAGCTAGACTAGTAGCAAAAGGTTACAGGCAAATCCACGGGATTGATTATGATGAAACATTTTCGCCAGTCGGAATGCTTAAGTCCGTCCGGATCATCCTAGCGATTGTTGCATATTACGATTACGATATATGGCAAATGGATGTCAAAACCGCCTTCCTTAATGGGATTTTGGAAGAAACTGTGTATATGGAACAGCCGGAAGGTTTTGTTGATCCAAGCAACGCTAGAAAGGTATGCAAGCTTAAGAAGTCCATTTATGGACTGAAGCAGGCAAGCAGAAGTTGGAATCTGCGATTTGATGAAGCCATCAGTAAGTTTAGCTTTATCAAGAATCCAAATGAGTCTTGTGTTTACAAGAAGGTCAGTGGGAGTGACATCGCATTCCTAGTCCTATATGTCGATGACATACTGCTCATTGGAAACAGCACAAAGTTACTAGAGTCCGTAAAGGGCGGGTTGGGAAAGTGCTTTTCAATGAAGGACTTAGGAGAGGCATTGTACATATTGGGCATCAAGATCTATAGGGATAGATCTGAGAGGATGATTGGATTGAGCTAGAGTACTTACATTGATAAAGTACTGGCCCGATTCAGCATGGAGAATGCCAAGAGAGGGCACCTACCCATGTCCCATGGCGTAACTCTCAACAAGAAACAGTGTCCACAGACACCTGTTGAGCGAGAGAGTGAATCAAATTCCATATGCTTCGCTAATTGGATCGATCATGTATGCCATGATATGTACTAGGCCTGATGTATCGTACGCCTTAAGTGCTACGAGCCAATACCAATCTGACCCAGGAGAAGCGCATTGGACTGCGGCCAAGAATATCCTAAAGTACCTAAAAAGGAACAAGGATAAATTCCTGGTCTATGGTGGCCACAAAGATTTGGTTGTTGAAGGTTACACCGATGCTAGCTTCCAGACTGATAGAGACGACTAACAGAGACCACTGGAGATTCTACAACTGAAGCCGAATACTTGGCAGCTTCGGAAGCAGCTAAGGAGGCAGTTTGGATTCGTAAGTTCGTCAGTGAACTTGGTGTTGTACCCTCCATCAAGGGTCCAATAGATCTCTATTGCGACAACAATGGAGCTATTGCTCAGGCCAGAGAGCACCAGAAGGTCAAACATGTCCAAAGCCGATTTCACATGATAAGGGAATGGAAATCCGATGGTGAAATCAGAATTTGTAAGATCAGAACGGATGACAATGTGGCCAATCCTTTGACTAAACCTCTGCCTCAAGTGAAGCACAACAAGCACGTCGAGGCAATGGGAATCAAGCATGTTGGAGATTGGCTTTAAATTCCCTGTATATGTGTTTTAATTAAACTAGATGTTTTAATGTAAAACACTGTGTTGAAACCATTCATTTATGGAGTAATTAATTTTTCATGTAAAATTACTATTCACTCCATTGCTATTTAATTGTGGTTTAAAATTAAATAATGAGTCCATTCGATTTTTGAGAATATTCAAAACAGGGTATCAAGACCATGTCTTGGATAAAGAAACACCTGTTAAGTGAACATTGAATATTTAAATCGAAAATTATCCCTAATCAAGGTCATTTAACTGATGGACGATTAATGACAACTGGAGATTAATGTGTATTATGATTTACAACACCATTTCTTGTGCTGTAAGGACATAGTAGTCATAAATCATTTGCATAGGTGCTAGTTTGGAACTGCACCAAATCAACCTATGAGAGTACTTTAAGAGATTTAGAACGTCATAAGTACATTTCTCATTATAGCTATTGGAACCTGTTTCCTCAACCATGAGTATTGGGAAGTTCTCTTGTTTGAGTACTATTCTTTTTGATGTTGTCAAACGTCCGCCGTAACTGGGGATTATATCGGGAACACTCGGGAGATTAGGTCCTCTTAGTAAGAGAGGCTTACAATACAATACTGGGAATGTCCCCCTATTAACAATAGGGAATATGTCTCTGTTGTTTACAAGGCCGCTCGAAGAGCGAGACTGTGAAAATGCATGGTCGTGCTCAGATGGATTTTAGAAATCATCTGCTTATTGACAGTCGAACTCGGAGATCGAGAAATACTTCTGGACGTAATAAGGATGACGAAGATTCTTACCTTATAATTCATGAAGAGACATTAAGCGACATAGAAAATAGGCTATACACTGTATGCACACTTGTCCGAAAGGACAAGTGGGAGATTGAAAGGAATGGTGTCCTTCCAACAAGTGTATTATTCTGATAGAGGGTTCTGAATTATCAGGAAGCTTATTCTTCAGTGAAATCAAGTGATCGGAATGCCTGGGTGGAGGCCGCTTCCGATCTGTATTATTAGTGAACAATTAATAATACAGCTTTGTCTTGACTGAACCTTACGGGTCGAACCCAAACAAACTGCCAATCCAAACCGACGAATCAATCCGAAGGATTTTATGAGTCACTAGAGTATTACGAACACAGACGTCCGATATCGAGCCTAGGGCGTCGAGACCAAGCGTCGCAAAATCAACAAGCAACAAGTTCGAGCGTAGCCGTAGCATCACAATGGCTTAGCCATGTGGACGCTAGGCTAGCTCGAGCTAGCATGCACTTTGCATGGCTAGGCGCAAGCCTTGACGCACCATGTGTGCTAGCAGCCAGCTCACCCCTTGCTTGATGCCGGTTTAAGGAGAGTGGGGACCAAGGCTTAAAGCCATGCCTTGGGGAGCAAGGCAATGGTTCCCCCATGGTTAGGGTCCTCACCTAACCTCTCCTCTCCTCATGCCACTTGTTGATTTGTGATTACATTGTTTTATAATTTATTTTGGAATTAAATAAAGTAGTAGAAAATGAAACTATCCCACATTGATCATGAATGGGAAGAGCAAGTTGCATTTCCCTATAAATACCCCATGATTGGGCATTTGGAAATCAACTTCAGTAGAACTCAAAAAGGCATCTCTTGTTATTGAGAAAACCTTTAAGTTCGTAAAACTCTAGTTTTATACTTGGTCAAGTCTCAACTAACCCTCGAGGCGAAGATCGTTCGGGTCAGGTCGTGTGTACGAGCCGCTGGAGGCCGTCACGCTTGTGAGACTCTAAGCTTCGAAGTAAGAGCTCGGTTTACGAGCGAAGCACGCATCAAGGGTATTACTTCTTTATCCCTTTTATTAATTATTGTTTAATTATGTTTATGCATGCTTTATTGCTTTAATTATTGGGGCGGGTCTTGGGCGGGTTTCTCTTCCACGTAGCGTTGGACGCTACGAAACCCAACAACCCTAGCCTCGCATTGGCCTAGCCATTCGAGAGCTAGGCTAGCAAAGCTACCGCAAGCCCAGCAATCCGCACGTGCGCGCTAGCTGGACGTGTTGGCCGAGCACACGTGCTTCACTAGCACTTCTAGCAAGGATAGCAGCTAGCGTAGCTTTCTGGGCCTCGCTAGCAAGTGTTGTGCCTAACACAGCAGCCCGCATAGTGACAGGCGTGCTTGCGGGTAGCGGCAGCAGCAATGAGCCTTGCTGGCTGGCCTAACTAAGAGCACAAGGGCTGCCAGCAAGGCGCACCTTCTTGCTCAAGGCAAGCTGGCCAGCTGGCCGCTTCCCATTGGAGCTGGTTAGGCTTGGGGAGCAAGGAGGACCTTGTGGTCTTCACCTAACCGCTTCCTTTGCTTGCCACTTGTTGTTTGATTATTTGCTTCTTGTATTTAATTTATTTTTGGAATTAAATTAAACGCATTATTTCTCATTTTATGTACAGTTCCATATTGAAAGATTTCAAGGGGATGGGAGATGCCACTTCTATAAATACCCAAGCTTGCCTTGGTAATTGATTAGCAAGACTTGAACTCGAAAAGAGCATCTCCACATAAAACGTGGGAAAACCCTTGGAGTACGTAAACCTTTTGTGCTAGTGTCGTGTATAAGTCTAGCCGCTAATACCAACCAAGTTTCGAGCGCGTGGATGGACTTCGTTAGAGGAGCCGCATGTGAGGTTCGCTCCGTTGTTCGAGGTTCGTGCTTGTGTAAGGTGGAATCACGCCTCAAAGGTATGAACGTTTTTTCCCTCCTCTCTCTCTCTTTCTTGTGTGTTTATTAATTATAAGCTTGTCAGTCATATTAATTTATGCATGTGGTCCGAGGCGGGGTTTAGTTCCGCACGATGTTATAGGCATCAAAATTCTTAATTATACTTAGTAAAATATTGTGCAAAAAATTCTTTGGGAAGATCATACTCAACAAAATTGATCTCTATAGAGTATTATCCATGGGAAGGAGTATATTATGCAGTTATTTATCATTTCTTTTCCTTATTCTTGGGATGACTGATAATAGCCCCATTAAGAGATTTTTATATAAACATAAATAATTTTTATGTAATTCCACTAGATGGAAATCTTCTAGATTCCCAAACTTTAATGTTGAGACTTACCCAAAAATTATCATATAAAAATTACTTTAATGAACATCCAATCACCTAATAGTGAACAACATGTAAGCTATGTTGGTGAACATCTGGATACCTAGGAACTTCTGTTCACTTATTACATGTTCACATACAAAGTTATTCAAAGCTAATATATAATCTCTTAGAAAGTCCTTAAAAACAAACTATTAAAATCACAATCCAAATATAGATAAATCTCAATGTTATGTCTTGTCATTCTATTCATTTCATATATCTAACATGAGAGAGGGTCAGCACATTATTTCTTTCATATTAAATGATACTTCTAGTTTCTACCATGGGAATTTATTAAACATGGATGACCTAATTTAAATAACACATCCAATCACTTTTCTAAATTTAAATTCTGGCTAGTTTTCCAACACTAGTGATCACTTTATTAAACATACTTTATGCATGGTCATGGATATGATGTGATATAAGAGCACTAACATGTGTTTTTATCCACAATTGACAAGACAATTAACTAATACTTAATCCAATAATGACTCATATCTGCTAAAGCAATGATTATAATCTTGGTACATGTTAATCTTGTTGGACATTTTATTCTCTTCATGAGTAGTTTATATAATCATGCATGGTATATATCAATTTTAATATAATCTATCAGAATGTATCACTTTTTCGAATTTGTCATTATCAATATTTGCTCCTTTCCTTTTTCAAATATTTTTATATTTGGAACCAATGGGTTATCGTGCTTCAAGCGTGCTCTAATTTCATTAACAACTGATGTTGTCCTTCCAAGACATCAATTTTAATTGGAGCATTTACAGTTGGTATATAGTCAATGACATTTATTCAACCCATCTTCAAGATTATGTCATTCTAAAATTTAATAATTATATTGTTGCCTCTATTAAATAAATCATTAATGTTTAAGCTAATGAATGTACCTAACTTACCATCAATGTGTCTTTTTATTTATTATTTATGGAATAAATATTATCACTCCATAATCCTTGCATATGAGGGTATGAAATTAATCCAACAACCTTTAAAATCCTTTGCACCTTTTAAGCCATAAATTCTTTTGGCAATGCCATGTATCAAGCTGTAGGGAATTTTTCAAACTCAACCTTTTGAGCCCCACTGTGTTCATGCTTTTAGGCATGGCGGCGCTCCAAGGGAAGGAAGCTAGAAATAGAAGAGTCGCCAACAAGTTTTAGGAACTTGTAAACCGTTCACAAGTGCGAAGGTTACACCCCATTCACGATCACGGAGATCACTAACTCCATAGTGGTCCGAAACCATGACTGGATATTCAGGGACGATGGTACGAATCCAACCTAAAAGAGATTAAACCCGCCCTAAATCGGCCTCTACTCAATTCTTGTGATATTCATGTGCGCTTTTCGATCAACATACATACATCAAGTTAATCCTAAACCTGTTTAATCTACGTTAGTTGACTATTAATGCACAATCAAATCTATTATTGGTGATCACTTGAATTAAAATCATATTAGCCCAAATCAAATTATTAATTATCTTATTAGGCATGATTTCAAGTACAAATTCCCTTTAAGCTTGCAAAAAGGGGTGTCATCAAGAAATAACAATCAATCATGAATAATCAAGCAACATATAACTAATTGACACAACAATCATCATAATCATAACATCATCAAAAAATCATTAGTAAGATCCTAGGCATGATACTAAACGGATTAATAACAAATCCTAGCATGTCACTAATATTAATCATGATCAAAGCATTATCCTAAAAATGTACTACCAATAAAAATCAACATCCTAATCATGATACTAGAAATCATATATAAGGACATCCTAACATGATACTAGGAATCATAAAGACATCCTAACATGATACTAGAAATTAAAATAATATTCTAAACATGATTTCTACTCCAAAATCAAGGATTAAGTATTAGAATTACTTATGTTGATGTTCCTCCCTTCTTTATATTAAAACAATAAACACGTTAGTAACTTCAAGAAAGATTAAATCAACACAGTAAATAAATCAAATATGAATTGAAATAGAGATTTGGGACGAAACCCTCAGAACTATCAACCTTTCACGTCGAGGTCGAAGGCAATGTCAAGGATGGTTAGGAGTATTCAAATATCGTGAAGGAAGAATCGTGTTTGATCGAAGAGAGTACCAAGGATGTGTGTTTAGGATGTGTTTAGGCTAGGCTAAGAACATGAAGAATTAAGAAAGAGAGATAGAGAGAAAGAATATTATAGAGGGTTGATGATGATTGTTAGTGAATGAAAACAGGGTGATACGACCTCTATTTATAGGGGAAAAGAGAGTCGAAGGATCAGAAAAGAGTCAAAATTCAAATCAAAGTAAAACATGTCCCGGCGTGACAGGCTCATCGCGGCGTGACAGGCTCATCGCAGCGTGATGAGCCTATCGCGGCGCAATGGTGCTATCGCTGAGCGATGGTTTTGGAAAGATAGAATCCCTACGAAGTTTGATTCCCAATCGGATTGGGTCAACCAAATATATGTACGTATTCTATTTTTACCGGGATGAGGATCACTGAAAAATAGATGTTTTATCCGATGTAAAATTCTTAAACCTTTATCTTTTCGAAAACTGGATAAATCAGAACCTTCTAGAGGATTCTAAAAGCTCTTAATAAATCCTAATGGATTTAGGATCGAAAACAACCTTCTAGAAGATTCTAGAAACTTGTAATAAATCCTAATAAATTTATTAATAGGATTAAGATAAATGGACCCTCCTCATGATCATTGGGTCGCAGGCAAGGCTTGGTTCGAGCTCGGATTAATATTTTGGCCATAGCTTACTTCTTCGTTATAAGTCGGATTTTGGCTTATAATATATCGTTGGAAAGCTCTTTTCAAGCCCTATCCAACTATAAAATAATTGGACCGAGATTATGGACCAAAATAGACTGGTTTGGACATTTTTATATATTGGACACGAAATAAATGAATTTAAAAGACACGAAGTGAATGATTTTGGTTTAAAAGATTTAAAGAAAGGTAAGAGATGATTAAGGCTAAAGGAAATTCATAAGACTCTTCAACTCTTCACGTAACTCAATAATCAAAGACGTGAAAGGTACTCATCACTAGGTCTGGTTTTTAGGGAGACACAATCAGGTGTCTATAGAAGCCCCCACTTTGACTGAGTTTGGAGAAACGTAAGTTTCGAAAACAAAGGTAGAAGTAGATCGATAGGGACGGAGAATGATTCAGAACGTTCTGTGACCCTAAATCACTCTTTTTAATGCCGGTACCTGTAGAAAGCGTCTGTTCTACAAACAAAGGAGTTAAGGGGAAAGAAACGCGTATTTGGGTTTTACCGAGCACACGTCTTTGAATGACATTAATTTTTCTACATCAAAGTTGTTTTATTTGACAACCTACAAATGATTAGGGAGTGCCGTCAAAGATCGTTGTGCTTCTCCATCTTCAAATCAAAGTGACAAGCTCTAAATTATCAGTGAGTGTCGTCGAAGATTGTTGTGCTTCGCCATCTTCAAATCAAAGTGACAACCTCTAAATTATCAGGGAATGTTGTCAAAGACCACTACTCCTTGAGCCGTCTTCAAATTTTCTCGCCTTCACTCCTAGGAAAATCTACCGTAAAACCTAAAATTCTCTCTCCTTAGAAAATCTACAGTAAAACCTTATTCCTCAAGGTCTTACCGAGCTTTAAATTGATTTCCGTAGAAATCTTCCATCCTAGGAATTCTTTCGTGATTATGATCAATCACTAATCAATCAAAGTTCTTAATCAATGTTGAAATGTGCTTAATCAATTCTCAAGTGTACTCAATCAATCAATAAGGTGATCGTCATCAGGCCGATCATCAATCAAAATTGTAATCAATTCGATTACTAATCAAATCAAGTCAAATATTTATTAATTGCTCATTTTGAGGCTCAAAAGCTCAATTGCACATCAAGAAGCTCAAGTGGATAAACATGGGCCAACAAATCAAGTTGTGGAACCCTCAAACACTGACGTAGGCGAAAATCAGAACCATCGCGCAACGTCAGGTCTATCGCATCGCGATAGGCTCATCGCGCCGCGATAAATCTGTCGTGCTGAGATGAATTTGTATTTTTCCGGATTTAAAGCTTCTACTCCCTCATTTATTTCGGTTGTTCATTTTCGTTCATCGTCGCCGCGAATCTTCATCTTGCTCATTTTTGGTCGTTTCTCAACTAAATCAACTCAAATTTCTGTCAAATCGTCGCATTTTCACCAACCTACACCATTCTACGTAAGTTTTGCTCATCCTCTTCTCGTTTTGGGTGAAATTTGAGCGATTTCTTTGTGTTTTTTCTAAAATCCAAAACGTTTCTTCCTCGTTTGCTCAATTTTTATCAAAATTCTTGCCATGAAATTGCTTGTATGTGTTTTTAAGTTGCTTTGTGAGAAATTTGGGACTAGAATTGCTTGATTTGGTGAAGAAACGAAGATTTTACCATTGTTGAACACTCTAAGTTCGTGAGTACAATGTGGCTTTTTCTACACAATTTTTCTTGCTCTCTGTGCTTAATTTGTTGCAATATTTGTCATAATCTTGCAAGAAATAATTTTGGTACTCAACATTTTGTTGTTGAGTGAATCAAAAGCATGCTCTGTTTTTGCATTTTTGTACTCTGTTTTTTACAAACTTAGTATCATGCGGCTAGGCAAACTTAGATGCTATAGACCATTTAATTTACTGTTTTTATTGCAATAATAAATAGTATGGCTCGACGTTGAGGTTTCAGTTCATGTTCCCGCTCTTCTTACCGAGAGGATGAGCCAGTTCGAGAAGGGGAAGGTCACGAGGGACGCACCTCTACCAGCCGGGCTTGGTCGCTCCCTCTTTGGGATGAGCACACCCTGGCTTTCCAGTTGGTTCACCACATCTCCCAGCGAGTTTTGCTGGGTTTTACTTAGGAACATGTGCATTGCCACGGTTTGGGCAACGACACCATCTTGTCTCTGTTCCGCCACCATATTGCCAAGGTCGAGGTGGTGAGACTTCTTTGTGAGTCATGTGGGTTGACTCCCCTTTTAAGAGTTGATGAGGCCTTCCAGACTTTTTAGGAGAGTCGTTTCATTGTTTAGGGTGTCCTGGAATTCTTTTGGGACACCACAAACACCTTCCATTTTCCGTGGGGTGAGATGACTATCACCCCACTCGACTTTTCTGTTATTAGTGGACTCGAGTTTCTCCCGGCTCGAGTTCCTGCGGACGAGCTATTGTCGTTGACTTCCCTAGATATCGCGGCTCTTCTAGGTCCGATTGTACATAGGGCTGCTGTTGAGGCCACGGAGAAGGCCTCTAGTATGAGATATATTCTCACTCGACTACTGGTGCATGCTTTTGATGATGATGCGACTACGCTGGAGCAGCGGGTTTGCATTTTTGTTCTCATTCTCCTGTCGGGGACCATTTCTCCTGATAAGGGAATCTGTGCTTTGCTGCGCTATCTACCTACACTGCGTGACCTATAATGGGTCAGTATGTTTGACTACGCTGACCTCCTTCTGGGGCTGCGGATGGGATGCTGCCAGCGACATTGCAGAGCAGAGATCTCCGTTTCTGGCCTTTGGAAGGTCGTAGAGGTATATCTTCCTCTAATCATGTGATCTTAGCTTAAGTTTTGATTTTTCATCAGTTCTTAAACTTCTTGGTTTTTTCACAAGCCTTGCTCTATGAGTACATTTCTTGACTAGCTCTGGCGAGGCCTAGGGCTAGAGGACTCTCGGTGGCTGCCAGTTGGCAGGATCGTCATGTTGGTCTATCTTCCGCAGTTTTTGTCAGGGCTGCTATCCTTGATGTAAGGACATTTCTTGCTTTTCGGTTCTTTAGGTTTTATCATGAGTTTTGACATATATCTTCTGTTTCAACGCCCTGTCGTTCGATATCGTCCATGGACCGACTTGGGCGATTTTCGGCTGGCCTCCTAGTACACGGCCGAGAGGCGTTTCTTTTAGGGAACCTACGATGTAGTGTGGTACCAGGGTGAGAGAGTGGATATCCAACACTCCTCAGATGTTCCTCTAGTTCCCAAGGATCCTCCTGCTTCGATGATGATGGGTCAGGAGAGACTCCGCCTCATTCCATGGATGGTGCCAAAGGAAAGGACTTCCGGAGCTATATCTACCCTGGCCGCCCGTATGAGGAGGAGCTTCTCCCTCGACTAGCTCGTCCACCTTATTGCGAGGAGGTTTGTAGATCTTTATCCGTCATTTCATCTTTTTTGCAACCCCCAACGCTGCTTAATCATTGGATCATTTTACAGGAGCAGAGAGAGCCCGAGGAGTTTGAGCCCCCACGTTTGTCCATTCGCTATTAGGGGTCCACAGTCCCATTAAGGAGACGATCCCTCCAGCCCCGGAGGAGTGGCGGTTGGTGGAGCGATCCATCCCTCGCTCAACGAGATGGGTGAGTTTTTATACTTTCTTTAGTTTTTTGCATGTATCATTCTGTTTTCTAATTTTATCTGATTTTTATAGTTCTCTTGATAGGTGATGGTGCAGATAGCAGCTAGTCTCGACACTTGTCGATATCAGCTAGCGAGGTGGAGCCACCGGGCGTCATGTCGACGTACGGAGGATGTTGCGCCGGTATGTCTTTATGCATTTCTATTTGTTTATCTATTTTTCCTTTTAATGACTAATTTGCATGTCTTTGTCTTTGTTATAGCCTGGTCCTCGGCCACGTACTCGTTCGAGGCCAGAGGGCTCGAGAGAGGCGAGAGCGAGGCGTCGGCGCACCTCGTTGGAGATCCCAGGCAGGCGGGAGGTACTAGGCCAGGCAGAGGGCGATGGTGATGACAGCCCTAGTCATGGGTCCTCGTCGACAGATATGTTTCCACCTGGTTATGGTACTCTGGTGGTACGCCCTCACGTGAATCCAGACGCGTTTTGCGGCCAGTCTATCGTCTCAGTTTAGTGGTGGGACATGCAAAGTTGGCTCGTCGTCGCAGCAGCTTGGGCCTACTCCCTCTGCTGGTGGGAACTTTTAGCAGCACAACTCTCAAGGAGATCCGCGGTTCACTAAGTGGTCTGGCCCTACGATCGTGATCCCCACGATAAGCGGTGCTGATTCTACTCAGGTGCTGACTCCTCGGTCTGCGTTTTTCTATGATACGATGGGCATTTCTCAGGAGCCTCGTCCTCCAGCACCCTAGCTTTTCCTGCACTATTATTTATTTTCTGTACTATTTGGACTTTGCCCATGGTGTATTATACATTTTATTGACACTTATGTACATATGTAATATATTAGATTGTATTTGTTTAGACTTTATCTATCTATTTTATGTACTATTTACATTCATCTAAGTGTATGATTTTGTGACAAATTTTGCGTAAAAATTCCGTCATTTTTATTATCATTGGAGGGTATCCGACTTTCTCCCCCAAAAAGAAAACTTAAAAAAAGAAAATGAGGAAAACATAAGTTTTTAATTAATTTTAAATTCATAAAAAAGAAATTCCAAATCAACTAGGATTAAATCAAAAAAGGTTGAGTCATCATAGGAAAAGGTGAATAAAATTTTGGATAAGGTAGCAGAAGAAAAAAAAGTTAGATAAAAAATTTGGATAATCATAGTACAAATTCGAATCAAAATCAAATCAATGAATTAATCAGGATGCACTTCTTCATCGCGGGCGTTAGGTTCCAACGCGACGCGATTGTTTTGTTGCGACGCGATGGATCCGGAGAATCCGACTCCAAATAAAATTCGATTTTTGCTTCAATTTTTCTTATAAAAAGCCCCTAAACTTGTCATAATCTGCATAATTCGAGTCATTAGCTTCTATATTCTCTTAGCTTCCATAATTTAGTAATCATGTCTAAGAATTTTTGTGAAATCACCCTTGAATGGTGTCGATCTCTGACCACTAGTGAGAGAAAAGAACTTGAACACCTCATTATGAATGGTCTATTGGGTATTAAGGGGGTAGATTTTGATAACGATTTTATTCATGACGCCATAGATTATTGGGACCCCAACACTCACAGTTTTAGGCTAGGAAACGATGAAATTAGCCCCCCTGCCAGAAGAATTTGGTGCTACTTTTTGCTTTCCCTCTTTGCATCTTTCCGTAATCCCCACAATATGTGAATATTATTATAAGGATTTTGAACGTTTTTACAATCTTAGGGAGATTGATTTGAAATCTATAGTTCATGGAAAAAAGTAGATCTAAGAAAATTTGCATCTTTTTTTCTTTAATAGACCTAAGTCTAATTCCTTTCACATATATAGAAGGAGAGCTTTTATTTTCAACATGTTTAGCCAATCCTTACTTACTAATGGTAGTATCCATACGGGTCAAGCTATATTAGCATCCGTTATGGAGAAAATTGACGCTGGAAGAAATCCAATGCCTTTAATTGTTGGAGAAATAATGATGAGTTTAGATGAATTGAAAAAAGGATCACAAAACGCCAATTCGAGGATCTACAATATTATTACAGATAGAAAATCAATACACTTAATTACAAAAATCAAAAATATTTAATTTTGTAGTGTAATAACAATTTATCTTTAATGTTGCATATTTGGCTAATGGAAAGACTTGGATTAATCAGTCCTCCTGATAATATTGAAAAATACGCTCCTAATTGTCTTGTGAGAAGGAAGAAGAGATTTTCCATGAAGATGGGACGTCGGGAGTAAGGCAAAATATTTGAAGCTCGCGACTTCTCCATCAAGTGGGTTGTGCCTTGGTGGAAGCTTGAAAAGATGATTAGAGTTAATACTCAAGCTTTCTGCCGCGTTCCAAGCTTATCAAAGTTGACCTTATATTACCCTTCTAGAGTGATGAGGCAGTATGGTCTTGCTCAAACCATTCCTTGTGGTGATGATCACCGTCCTTATGAATATTCGTATCAAAGAATGTTGAATGGTTTGACGATTATTGGTATGGTAGACCCTTATGGACCGTTGTATCTAATAGAGTCCCTCTTCCATTGTCTAGGGAATATAAACAATGGTTGCTTACTCGAGATCGAAAGGACAAAAACAAGGTTCGAAACTCAAACTCTTAAGTGTAGAAAAGAGTAGCATAAAAGACCGCCTAGGAGATAAGAAGGCTCTTCTTAAAGATCGTCTGGGATTCAGAGTTGAATTCAAGACTCCTATCATGCCTAAGAAGAAGAGTGTTCTAGAGGGCAAAGGGAAAAGGAAAGCTACTCCTGTAGAGAAGGAAAAGAAGACTTGGGTTGGGAAGAAGGTTGGGGTCTTTGCTAAAAGGGAAGCTTCTTCCTCTAAGGTTTCGATTCTCTCATCTAAGGGCTCGCTTTTGGTAAAGATATTGTCGAATGAGGAGGATGGAGAGAGAAATTGGAAAAGGGTTCGAAAGAAAAAAGAAGATTAGACTTAGAGTATTGCTTTGCCTTTAATTTTATTAGACAAATTTTAATTCCAAGTTAATTTTAGGAAAAATTCATGGGAATAATCCCACCTTTGGGCCATTCGTTTTTAATAATCCCACCTTTGGATTATTTTTTAATAATCCGACCTTTACCCCCAATTCTTTTTTAATGGTCCCAACCGGTCATGTAACCTGTTATCACAGGTTACATGACACGTGGCGGCCTGTGATTGGTCAAAATTTTTAAAAAAAAAAGTTAAATTTATTTACAGAAAAAATAAAAAAAAATTAATTACAAATCAGCCCAAGCCACCACCCTTCCCAGCCGGAAACCACCATTTCCTTCCCACCTTCCACCACAGCCCCACCCCCTTCATATGAAACCACCGCAACCCCACTCCCCCTTCACCTGAAACCACCCCTTCCACTCCCAAATCCGACCACCCCACCCATTTCCCCTCTGAAATCCGAGCAATCCGAGTGGGTTGCAGCTGGGACGATTTGTGGCGACTACTTGCAGTTTTAGCTGGAGGTGGGTAGTAGCGTGATAGGGGGAGGGTTGCGCGTTGCGCTAGTGAAAGGGGAGGGAATTTCGAACAGTGCCGGTGAGAGGGGAGAGGGTTTTGGTCGGTGTCGGTGTCGGTGTTTATGGTGAGGGTTTCACGGTGTACTGGTTTCAACGGTGGGGTTTTGGGGGTGTCTGGTTTCGGGGTGGGGTTGTGGCTGGTTTCAGGTGGGTTGTGGCCGTTTTCGTGTGGGGTTGTGGGCGGAAAGGCAAGGTGGCTGGTAAGGGAGGGTGGCATGGAAGAAGGTGGTGAGGGCCATGGTGGCCGGATGGAGGAAGGGAGCTGGGACGATGGTGGGGCGGAGAGGTGGTCAGAGCTGGGGCTGGTGGCTCAGTGGCTGGGCAATATTTTTTTTTTTTTGAAACCAAAATGGACTTTAATTTTAATTATTTTTAGAAAAGTTAGTTTTAAAATAGTTAATTAAAATTAATTAGTAGTTTTCAGAAAAATTAAAATTAATTAGTAATAATCTTTTCTTAAAAAAATTAAAATTAAAAGTTATTTTTTGACCAATTATGTTGTGACACGTGTACTTTAAACCAAAAAAAAAAATTACCTACTCACCCGGTTCCATGTAAAATGGGACCATTAAAAAAGAATTGGGGATAAAGGTGGGATTATTAAAAAATAATCCAAAGGTGGGATTATTAAAAATGAACGGCCCAAAGGTGGGATTATTCTCATGAATTTTTCCTTAATTTTATTTTCAAGCTTTTAAATAATGTAATTTCGATATCAATTCAATTATTAATGCAATTTTTAGCTTTCAATTAAATTAACTTTATTTCAATATAAAAAATTTTTAAGCAATGAAAATAACTTGAGAAAATTTCAGAAATAATCCGAGTACGGAAGTCGGAAAATTCTCGAAATAATTTGAAATTTTCGCGACTAATCTCAACTTGCTTCCGAGGAAAACCAATTTTGTCGCGGCGCGATGGTCCCATCATGGCTTGTCGGATTTTATTTGTTGTGATGCTAAATTTTTGCGATTCTGTGTTCATCTCTTGTGTTCAAAGGCGGAATTTTGAACTTTTAAAGTGGCCTCACCCTTCTAAAGGGTTGCCTTCGTATCCTTATCGAGGAATCAGGCCAAACGTAGCTCTCTCGAGTACATAACTCATTAGATTATTATTACTTCTTGAGTTGGTCAGGATTTGTCATATTGGAAAATTCATTGCCGTCCATATCTGTTAACTTGGTTGCGCCTCCAGATAGGATGGTTTTGACGATGTATGGTCCAAAATAATTAGGCCTAAATTTGCCTCTTAGATCCAGAACATTCTTTCTAAGTGCTTTCAACACCAAGTCTCCTTCCTTGATGTTTCTTGTCTTGACCTTTTTATTGAAGTGTCTAGCCGTTGGTTTTGGTAGCATTGGACATGATGCAAGGTTTACAACCGCTTTTCATCGAGTAGAAGTAGCTCTTCATATCGAGCTCTTGTCCATTCAACCTCATCAAGCTTACTTTCAAACACTATGCGTAAGGAAGGTATTTCTAGCTCTACAGGTTGTACGGCGTCCATTCCATAGACTAGGGAGAACAGCGTAGTTCCTGTGGATGAGCAAATGGACGTGCGATATCCCCAAAGAGTGAAATGGAGTTTGTCAAGCCAATCTTTGTAATTTTCAGTCATCTTCTAGATGATTGTCTTAAGATTTTTATTGGCTGCTTCTACTACACCATTTTCTTGAGGTCTATATGGAGAAGAGTGATGATGTTGAATACCATACTTTTTAAGTACATCTTCATACTCTGCTTGAAAGTGAGTACCATTGTCACTTATCATTTTGTGTGGGACTCCATATCGACATATGATATTTCTTTCGATGAAGAGTGTCACATGCTTTGCAGTGAGTTTTGCGTAGGATGTCGCTTCAACCCATTTGGTGAAATAATCAATGGCAACGAGAATGTACTCATGGCCTCCTGATCCGGGTGGGGTAATTTTTCCAATAATATCTATTCCCTAAGTTGAGAATGGCCATGGAGATGTGTAAGTATAAAGGAGAGAAGGTGGAACGTGTTGCAAATTGGCATATATCTGGCATTTTGCACATCTTTTCACATATTGTTGGCAATCTCTTTCCATGGTAGTCCAATAATAGCCTTGGTGCATGATCTTCTGGACTAGCATTTTACCATTCATTCGTGTTCCACATGCCCCTTCATGGATAATTCTCATCGTCTCTCGAGCCTCCTTTTTGCCTACACATAGGAGAGCTCTACCTTTAGGTACCCTTTTGTGAAGTTCACCATTTATGAGTACGAACTGCGAGGCTAAGAGTCTCAAAGCACGTTTCGCTCTTTTGTCAACATTAGGTGGATATTCCCCTTTGGTGACATAGTTGAGAATGTCTGTATACCATGGTTCTTCTCACCCTCTTGGATTTCTTCTTAATCTTCAATGGCTTGAACATAAGCAGGCTTATGCCTTTTCTCTATGGTTAGAGGCATTTGCTCAATTTCCTTAGGAATCTTAACCATTGAGGCTAGTCTTGCCAAGGCATCAGCAAATTGGTTTTCCTCTCTGGGTAGGTATGTGTACTCTACCTTTTCGAGTTGATCGGTGAGAGTTTCCAAGTGGGTTTGATATGGAGCGAGACTTTCACTCCTCACCTTCCACCTCTTGGAAATTTGGTTGATGATAAGGGATGAGTCTCCAAATATTCTAAGTTTCTTAACTCCTAGTGCTAACGCTATTTCAAGGCCTACCATACATGCTTCATATTCCGCAGCATTGTTGGTAACGTCGAAGTCAAGCTTTATTGAAATTGGGACATGATCTTCTTTGGGTGACACTAATAGGACTCTTACGCGACATCCTTTTTGGTTAGATGCACCGTCAAAGTATAGTGACCAAGTGTCATCCTCAGTGACCATTAATTCTTCGTTTGGAAAGTTACTTTCTTGCATTGGTGTTGAGTCTTCAATTGGAAAGTCTGTCAAGAAATCAGAGACTGCGAATCCCTTAATGGACTTTTCAGGTATGAGCCTTAGGTCGAATTGAGCTAAGTTGACTATCCATCTTGATATTCTTCCATTAAGTGTGGATTTCTCAAAGAGATACTAGAGAGGATCCATTCGAGACACCATATGGACTGTGTGAACGAGCATGTAATACCTTAACTTCGTTGTGGCCCACACAAGTGCGAGGCACAACTTCTCAAGTGGTGTGTAGCGGACTTCATATTCAAGCATTTTCTTATTTAGGTAGTAGATGGCGTTCTCTTTGCCTTCCACTTCTTGGGCAAGCATAGCCCCCATTGTTTCTTTGGTGACCGCCAAGTATAAACGAAGAGGAATGTTTGGTAGTGCTAGCGCTAGTATAGGAGGATTCACAAGGTAGGCTTTGATCTTATCAAACACTTTCTTAACACTCATCGTCCCATATCACTGGTATGTTCTTCTTGAGTTTCTTGAATATTGGTTCGCACACCATGGTGAGTTTTGATATGAACCTACTTATGTATTGCAACCGGCCAATGAATCCTCAAATTTGCTTCTCGTTCTTGGGCGGCGGCATTGACATGATAGCCTTGATTTTGGTGGGGTCTATTTCAATTCCTCTAGAGCTAATGACATAGCCTAGAAGTTTTCCTGAGGTAACCCCGAATGTACACATGGCTGGATTTAGTCTCATGTTATACTTGCGAAGCCTTTCGAAGAATTTTCTTAAAGATATATAGTGTCCGGGGCAATCCTTGGATTTTACAATCATATCGTCCACGTACACTTCGGCTTCTTTGTGCATCATGTCATGGAGTAAGGCAGTTGCTACTCTTTGGTACGTGGCACCAGCGTTTTTCAATCCGAATGGCATCACCTTGTAGCAGTAAGTGCCCCATAGTGTTATGAAGGTAGCTTTTTCCATGTATTCTTCTGCCATGAGAATCTGGTTGTAACCTGCATACCCATCCATAAACGAGAGAAGTGCGTGATTGGCTGTGTTGTCTACTAGAATGTTGATGTGAGGTAGAGGGAAATCGTCCTTTGGGCTAGGCTTGTTGAGATCCCTATAGTCGACACACATTCTTACTCTACCATCCTTCTTAGGAATCGGTACCACATTAGCGACCCATTCTGGATACTTGGACACCTTGATAAAACCTGCAGCTATTTGTTTTAGAATTTCTTCTTTTATTTTAGGTGCTACATCAGGTTTCATTCGACGTAATTTTTGCTTTATAGGTTTCAAACCTGGAGTTTGTGGTATAGTATGTTGAGCAATTTCTCTGTTTATACCCGGCATATCTTCATACGACCAAGCAAAGACAACGATAAACTCAACAAGTAGATTTATTAATTCAGCTCTTTCTTCTTTATTTAGAGTTAAGCCAATTTTAACTTCTCTTTTAATGGTGGGATCTTTTGAGATGTTAACAATTTCAGTTTCTTCGATTACTGTCGTTTTATTCTCAAGTGCTTCCATTGCTTTAGTTATTTCTTTGTCATTTTCATTATTAGAAAAGTAATACTCGTCATCTTGGGTAACGGAATAACACAAGGACTAAGCGGAAGAAGTCATATTATTAAATTCCTGAATCATTACATCAAAAAGAGAAAGGTCTGTGGGGACCTGGCTACTAACTATTTTAGGGGTAGATGATAATCTAGGTTTGATGGTAGGGGGTGCAACTAAAAGAGACTTGGAGGACTCGACGATAGAAAACTCAGACTCAGATGACTTAGACTCATCAAACATGGGGCCTTCTCCCGTGGTTATAGATATCTTTCTTCCACTTGGCGTAGTTACTCTCACGATCTTGCACCATCCCTGGAGTAGTCCTTCTGTTAAAGTGATAAGCTTGGAGGGGTCGAAGTCTTCACTTTGTAACACGGTTTGTATTAGTGCAAAGTTGTCGTCGATGCATTTAGGCTTGTTTTTCTCGTATCCAAAGAGGAGACCCATGACGTTAAAATCAAAGCATGGGGGTGCTCGCTCCTTATAGGTATGATCAGGAATCTAATCTAGAAAATTAAAATCCAAGAAGATTTCAAACCCAGGCAGTCATACTCCATTCTTGACAAGTGGTTTAGGGAATACGTAGCATGGGTAGTCTTCTCCCTCTTTTATAAATTGTCCATTCAAAGTAAGAGGGTATGGATCTATTGGTATTGTATCTTTCTGGGTACGAGCTCTTCTCAGCGCATCGGATTTTTCCAAGGCTCGCGTGAGGTCCTTTAGGGTTGGGTTGAATCCGAGTCCAAAAGTGTCCCTCTTAGGGAGGCTAGGTAGTCCCATGCACTTAGCTATTCCTTTCTTCCTACCCAAAGCCATTTCAGGAAAATGTCCTTGTCTTTTAAGAATAGCATTGACAACGAGATTCGAGTGGGGGTTATAGTCAAGGGGGGTCTTTTCATCTTCTTCGATAAAAGAGACCTCTTCGGTATTGAAGCCCCACAAATCTTCGTCATGCTCATCGTGCTCCACATGAATGATTGGTTTGTCAATCGCTTTAATTCTCATGGGGGATGCATCGATCGTGATAGGAATTCCTCCAACTATAGCCTTTACTTGTTGGTGGAGAGATGAAGGGACGACCTTGAGGTCATGAAGCCAAGGGCGTCCCAACAATAGGTTGAATGAAGCCTTGATGTCTATTACTTGAAAAGTAGTGCTATATTCGATGACTCCTGCAGTGACATTCATGGTGATGGTTCCAAGGGCTTGGCGACGAGTGTTGTCATAGACCCTTATGCCTTGCATGGATGGAGTTAGATCTTCATCCTTTATTCCCAACATTCTAGCAGTGCGAAGTGGGCATACATTGATTGCTGAACCATTATCTACGAGGGTCATTGGTACATTCATTCTTTTACACACGATTGTGAGGTTTAAGGCTTTGTTATGTTTATCACCTTCCAGAGGTAGGTCCTTATCAGAAAAGGTGATCAAATTATTAGGACTAAGGAGGTCACTTGTGAGGAAGTTGGCCAACCCCTCTGGAGTAGTCTAGGAATCTATTCCCACCTTTGCTAGGGCATCCATTACTGCAACCCTATGCTCATGAGATGAAGCTAGAAGATTCCAAACATTCATCTCCACCTTAGTCCTTTTAAGTTGCTTGACAATGTCATTATCTTCAATAATTGGTGTTGGAGCTTGTTGAGTTACAAGTATAGGTGTAGTTGTGACTGGTTGTTGTACTCTCCCAGACCTTGTAAGCACACTGATTGGGGAGTCCTCATCCCAAATGTCATCATTGTCTTCAAGTGGATACAAGGCAGCAAGTGGTGATTCCACCAAATCCTTGAGGTATACGTCCTTATCGTCATTGTCCTAAATTCCATTGATGTTGGCATCATTGTCCCACATTCTACTGGCATCCATTCTTGGGATGTTGATGAAAAGTTTCCCATCATCTATAAGTCCTTGGACACATTCCTTGAACTTGAAGCAATTTTTGATTGTATGACCTCCGGATTGATGATACTTGCAGTAGCATTTGCCCATTCTTTTAAGGGACTCGAATGGCTTTGGTTCAAGAGGCTTGACCATACCCCTGTCGAGAAGCATGTCAAAGGCTCTTTCATAAGTAGTGCCTATAGGTGTGTAAGCCCTCTTGTTCCTTTTTACTTGTGGCTCAACAACATTAAAGATAAATGGCTTTCTTCCAACGATGTTTGGTTTATGAGAGGAAGAAGAGGAGTCACACTTTCTTTTA
Source organism: Chenopodium quinoa (assembly GCF_001683475.1). NCBI lineage: Eukaryota > Viridiplantae > Streptophyta > Magnoliopsida > Caryophyllales > Amaranthaceae > Chenopodium > Chenopodium quinoa. The sequence goes on from NW_018742359.1 coordinate 953,751, forward strand.
AGGATAGGTTTGCTTTCCAGCTTGTTTACCTTCCTATAAAGGACTTAAGTTCAAGGCTTAATTCTTGAAGAGCGTCTCAAAGGCCATTCAAATCCACATTGATGGAATTTTGGAAGGAACTAGCAATGTCCTTATTGGTAGTCTCATCTTGGAAATCAGTCATGGCGTCAAAGAAAATTTTCTCTTCTTCTTCAATGGCATGAATCTCTTCTATTAAAGCATCTTCAACTGGCTTAATAAGGAGTGATGGATCTAATGGATCTTGCAAATAAACTAGAACCTAAAATTATTAGTGGGCCCCACCACTTAACCATAGTTAATTTTTTCAGTTGAAATTCTTTCTTAGGTCCCAAACGATGAAAGAAAAAAGTTCAGATCCCAAAAGGTGAAAAGTAAAAGGAAAATTTAACAACAAACCAAACTTTCCTCCGTTCTCCCAAAATAAACCAACCTTTAAATCTTCCCAAAATAAACCCAAGTTTGTATTTTTTTTTCTCCCGTAGCAAACCAAAATGACTTGTGACCTAAACAACCGGTCATTTTTTTTCCTTCTTTTTTCATTATATTATCTTTTTAACTTAAAAAAAAAAACCTCAAACCACTGCCAGCCCTTCTCCCCCACCCACTTCTAGCCACTCCCCCTTCTCTCCCCCTACCGGCGCCCGACACCCAACCCCACCGCCAGGCGCCGACAACCCTACCCCATCCCCTTCCTCCTCTTCCCCCACCCAAAATCATTGAAACCGCCCTAAATGGGTGATTTACGATTTGCTAGGTTTTGCAATGATAGGGAAGTGCAGCGGTGATGCGGGTTGATATTGTGGTTGGATTTGTGCAGCGGTGAGGGTGAAGTGCAGCGTTTGATGGCTGCTTTTGGTGCGTGTAGGTGAGCATCAATGTGTTTGGTGGTTGAGGGAATTTGGGGGTAATTGAAGGTGAGAGGAGCAGCTAGGGCGGTGGTGTTGGTGGTTGGTGTGGGCTTCTCTGTTTGGTGGGTGGAGTGCAAGGAGCAGGGGAGTTACGTGGGTTTTTTGTGTGTTGAGGTGCTGCTTGTGGTTGGGCGTCGGCCGCCAAGGTGGCTAGTGGGGAGTGGGGCTAGAAGTGGTGGGGAAAGGGAGGGTGTTTTTTTTTAATTATTATAAATAATTTTTGTTAATTATCAAAAAATTAAAAAAAAAATAATCAATGAGAATGTGACACGTGGATTGCAACCTGTTATAACAGGTCAAGTGACCTGTTAGATTTGCTACAGGAGAGAAAAAAATACAAACTTGGGTTTATTTTGGGAAGATTTAAAGGTTGGTTCGTTTTGAAAGAACAGAACAAAGGTTGATTTGTTGTTGTTAAATTTTCCAAAGTAAAAAGGTTTAGTATCTAATTATTAGCTTAACTCAAATAAAACAAGTAATACAATCGTAAAATGAAAGTTAATGTGCTAATTGCATACGGAGTACGGAGTATAAATTTAAAAGGATTTTCTTATCTGTTTGACTCATCCAATATTTCTAACACCAACCACACGTTCACGTTCATCCAGACAATAGACATACCCCGAAACATGTTAATAATAATTGAAAAAATAAAAATAAAAAAAATAAAAAATGAGATAAAGTAAGCGCGGAAAAAGAGGGGAGACAAAGAAGAAGAAGGGATTCCTTCCATTAAAATGGGAACTTCATCAACAACTAACGACTTCGATCTTCCCGATGAAGTTTTACAGGCATTACCTTCTGATCCTTTTGCTCAACTTGATGTTGCCCGTAAGATCACCTCCATTGCCCTTACGACACGTGTCTCTGCCCTCGAATCAGAAGCGTCTGTTCTCCGTTCTCAGCTCACCGATAAGGATGATATCATCTCTGACCTTCAATCTCAGATTGAGTCTCTTGATGCCTCCCTCTCTGAAACTATCGACCGTGTTTCCCGTGCCGAAAAAGAAAAGGTGTTTTTTTTTTTTTTTTTTTTTTTTTTTTTATTAATTTATGTTACTCCGTTCGTCTTTAAAAGTTTTTTGATTTTTTTAAATTTTTATTTTCAATTTTCGAGTTTGTTTTGTAATTTATATATATGTTGGTTTTAGGAGAATTTGTTGAAGGAGAATAGTTCTTTGTCCAATACTGTTGCTAAGCTTCGAAGAGATGTTTCCAAGGTACGAGCTATTATTATTATTATTACTTATATTTTAATAATTCAGAATGTTTTTATTTTATTGATTTTGTGGATATTGAGTGATTGAGTGGTTAAACAGAGTGTTTTGGAATTACCAGAGAAGCATCAATCGACATCATAATACTAAAACAGATACCATGAATGACACGTGTCACTTCCGGCCTGATATTATATTTTCCTCTAAAACTTTTTTCTATTTTTTTTATTAATTTTTTTTTTCATCAAATCATTTTATTGTGATTCACTTTCCTAATAAAAATATATATATTTGTGATTTACATATATTCCATATCTTTTATTGTATATATTATATCTATACTATTCAATCTATAACGTGTCACAATTTGGTACTGGTTTTTCCTCTAAGTTTTTTTCCACGGTAACATCAACTACTTATTGTAAAATATATTAAAAATATTCACCAAATCATTCACTTACTTAAACAAAATATATATTTGTGATTCACATATTTTCCATAAAATACAATTCTAACGTTTATTACTTTGTATATATATGGAGTATATATATATTATTTCCTAATCCTTATGCAGTATTTTATTCCTTCAAATCTTCAATATATTATATATGCTGTTATTTTGTAACAAAAAAAAAAAAAAATTATGCGTTTTAGAAATAATTGATTAATACTTGATTATTACTATTACTATTATTCTCTAAGCCTTCTTTTGTTATTCATATATTCTCTATTTAGATATTTCAAAATGTTTTAATTTCTTATTAGGAAACGGCTTCCTAAGACCATCTCCATTGCTGAAACTCAATTTTGATTATTGAAATACAAAATGAGTTGTTTTTTACCTCTAATGGTGATACCTAATCCACTTCTCAATTTAGCAAGTCATGTGAATTCTAATTTCCCAATGGTAAGACTCTCTGAAGTATACCAATGTCACTTTTAATTTATGGCCCACCAAATCTATACTATAAGTTTTTCAAGGAAAAAAAAACAACTTAAATAAATTACAAATATACTATAATACTGATAAAGGGCCCACACTTTTTGTCAAATGAGACTCAAAGTTGAGTATTTAAACTCGGCAACTTTCTTTTGGAGTTGCTAAGTTTAGATACCAACTTATTGGTATTCTTTGCAAAAAAAAACTTTCTCTCCTAAAAAAAACTCATTTAAGTCTCACCATTAGAAATAGTCTAATAGCATAATTTTTTTGTTACAATATCAATCTTATTTGATTTATTTTTAATTTTTAGTTGTTTATGTATATCAAATTAGATATGTTTTCCACTATCCTAAATTGTATCAAATATACTATAGTAATTATTTATGTTACAATCCCATAGTGTTTAATATACAATTTTAAAATACTTAATTATTTAGTTAATAAAAGGAAAAACGATATCAATTTATCATTAAAATTTTAAACTTATTTGTCTAATTACTCTGTCGTCATTATGTTTCATGTTTCATTTCATTATATACATTAAAAAAAATATACTATGGTTATATATTTTGTCCACATGCATTATACAAAATATTTTATTTATGTTTTTTAAAAAATTTTGTGTTGAATTATAAATAATAGTGAAATTAATTACCGTGCATGGCACGAGACCTAATCTAGTTTCATGATATTTTTGAGTTTGGAGAATGTTTAATTTTAAGCAAATTGCATAATATTGGGAACATTCCGGATTATTAATAATGGGGAATTATTGAGTTTTTTTTTTTTTGGCCTTAGAATGTTTAGAGACTATTGCTTAAAAAAAAAGAAAAAAAAAAAAGAATGTTTAGGGACTAATTATATTGCTAATTTAGTGTTATAGTGTTTTACTGTTTTAGCACATTATTTTTACAACCTCGCCTATAATTTTCTTAAGACAACCTAAATCATTATTTGGAATTCAAATACTCGACCATTTGTTTTGTTCATCATTTGAAATCAAATCTCGGAAACTTTGATTTGCTGAAACAAAGCTGTTGTTGCAAAGCTTCTTTGGGCCATTTCTTTCAAGAAGGAATGACTGTGGTGTAAATGGGTTTCAAGTTACTCTATTATATTAGAGGCAGAGATTTGTAGAACTACTCTTGTCCTGCTAATATGTCTTGGTCCCTTAAGAGGATTTTAACTCTATTGAGCTAATATATTTTTGGGGTTGTTCATCTTAAGTCCCACATGGAAAGATTAAGGAAGTGAAGATCTTTTTATAAGTGAGTGCACACTCCAATTAGTATGAAGCCTTTTGGAAAGGTGTTTAAAAACAAATCCGTGCGGGTAAAGCCGAAAGCGGAAAATATCATACCCGGGCCAACAAATCTTTCATGTCAAATGACACTCACTAGTTGCACAAATTAAAGTGACATCATCATCTTTTAGAAGCTATTGCGGCCTTTGGGACCTTACTTTTTTTTTTTAATCACATCCAAATATATCACACCATTTGGAGTAGAGTTACTAATAGTCATAACCAAAGTTTCCCTACTATCTGGAAAAGAACTCACAAGAACAAAGCCTGCAACTGATCATCAAGAACTATATTCATAGTAATCAACTTGTTAATAATTTCCTAGAAGTTACAAAGATGCAGTGGTCTTTCTTTCATAAAGACCTTCCAATTTCTTCTACAAATCATATGGGTCGGACTCCTATGACACATGGTTGAATATGCTAATTTAATTCCATTATCTAATAGTCCTTAAATTAAAGTCTTCCTTTTCAACTTCACCCAATCTTTGTCATCCATTTTTTTAGGTTTTGTTGGTTTAATAGTGCTACCATTTGTCTTTGTGTTTGTTGTTATTGGTTTATGTAAGTCTTTACAATATAACTCCATCATAGGTCTCCAAATTAAATAATTAGTTGATGTTAATTTAACCATCAAACTACTACTCAACTCCATAATGTGACAAATTAAACTCCGACTCTGTACCAAGTTGTAGGGATCAAAAGGGGATCACTACAACACCCATAATGTCTTACACAAGACAATCAACCAACAATTTAATCTAATAAACCCAAATTCTCATACAACCAAAATCACACAATCCAATCAGCAACAATGAAGTAGCAAAACAACAATAACATAACACTACTAGGAAAAAACAAAATCGAGCAACACACAAGAATTATACGTGGAAAACCCCTTCTTCAATTTGAAAGATAAAAACCACGGGACCGTTTAAGGAGTGTACTCTAGCTTCTCAAATTGATTACTTGAGGGAAAAAGAATCCCAAATTAGTTTATAAAGGATTTTCAACCCACCAACGAATATAAACAATAATAGATTAAAATTAGAGAATGAAAGGAGTAGAATTCACCCAAACAACAGTTTTGTCTTGAGACAATCCCGACCAAACCAGAGCTCAAAACGACAATCCAACCATCTAAAATGAAGCCCTTGATGTCAGCAATAAGATGTCCAAATCTCAGTATGATCCAACTGTGAAATTTCCAGCAATAGTGAAAGATGTGTTGAAAAGTCTGAAAATGGAAGCTCTTGAAACCCCTACTCTTTCTCACTATTTTTATGCGTGTGTTTGCTCTGATGCCTTCACACTCTCTAACTTCCCTTATTACCTCAAGCTCACTCAAGAAGCTACAACTTAAGTCCCAAAATTGGACATACTCCAAATAAGTAAAAGCCATAAAATGGACCAAATAATGGACCAAAAAGAAAATACATTTCATTACCAATTGGGCTGGACTCATAACAAGATTTGGGTCATGCAAATCAAATCTTAGGCATGAAGATTGCTTAGGATAGGAAAGCTGGAAAATTGTGGCTGTCACAAGAGAAGTGTATTGAACAGGTGCTTGAAAGGTTCAATATGAAGCAAAGCATGCCAAGCCTGGGAGGACAACATTAGCAGCTCACTTTAAACTAAGTAAGAGAGTTTGTCCTATAACTGAGAAGGAAAAAGCAAGTATGTCTTAAATTCCTTATTCTTGTCTCGGTGGTTCTTTGATGTATGCTATGGTGTGTATATTTTGTTGGTTTGGTGAGTAGATACTTAGCTCTCTTAATGCAGTGAACTAAATCTTCAGATATTTGTGTGGTACCTCTAAACTTAGTTTGTGTTATGGTGGTGGTAAACTTATTCTTGATGGCTATATAGATACAGACTTGGCTGGTGATCTTGATAACAGAAAATCTACCTCTGGTCCAAGTTACAAAAGTGTGTGGCCTTTTCGTCTACTAAGGTAGAATATATTGCGAAGCAAGTAAAGAGATGCTTTGGTTGAAGAGGTTTCTTCCAGAGGAGTTTGAAGTAAAGTAAGTATGTAGTACTTTGCGATAGTCAAATTGCTATGAATTTGAGCAAAAATTCTGCATATTGATGTTCGATATCATTGGTTGCGAAATGTGATTGATGAGAATAAAATGAAACTGAAGAAAGTCCACATTGATAAGAATGGTGTTGATATGTTAACAAAGATGGTTCCCGAAAGCAAAATTGAAGTTTATGGTAAGCTTGCGAGATTAAACTTCAAGTGATGATTGAAGCATGTTTGTCTTCCCTGTGTTCGGCTGGAGGGGAAATTTGTTATGGGTCTAGCCCAACTAGTAGTAAAATGTATTTTCTTTTAGGTCCATTTTATGGCATTTTACTAGTTTGGAGTAAGTCCAATTTTGGGACTGAAGTTGTAGTAAGCTTGTGCTTTTAGCCCTTGACGTAATAAGGGTAGTTGGAGAGTGTGAAGGCAGCAGAGCAAGCACACGCAAAACATAGAGAGAAAGAGTGAGGGTTTGAAGAGCTTCCATTTTCGGACTTTTTGGCACAACATTCACAAACTGGTTGTTGTCGGAAATTTCACCGTTGGATCGTGCTCAAATTTGGACATCTTTTCTTAACATCAAGTTCTTCATTTAGATGGTTGGATTATTGTTTTGAGCTCTAGTTTGGTCGGAATTGTCTCGAAGTGCTGTTTTTGGGTGAATTTTACTCTTTTCATTTTGTAATTTTGATCTCTTATTGTTTGTTGTTGTTGGTGGGTTGTGAATCCTTTGTTAATTTATTTGGGATTCTTTTTCCCTCAATTTATCAATAACAGAAGTTAGGGTGGACTCCTCAAACGAACCTGTGGTTTTTCTCCTTCACATCGAAGGGGTTTTCCACATATAATTCTTGTGTGTTGATTGATGTCGTTTCTTCCCGGTATTATTGGTGTTATTGTTGTTTTGCTACTGCATTGTTGCTAATTTGGTTCTATGAGAATTTGGGTTGATTGGATTAAATTGTTGATTGATTGTCTTGTGTGTGACATTGTGGGTGTCGTAATGGCCCCCTTTCGATCCCTACATATATTAGTTTACCATCTATTTATAAGTATGATTTAAATATTTTTATAGAAAATGATATCTAAAACTAGCCCGTGTAAAAAAATTATGAATACATGCTCTATAGATGGCATCTAAGGGGCCCCGATTTATTATCTTGCCCTGGGCCTATAGATTGCTAGGAATTAGCCTGGAGTTAATTAGAGATGTTGGTGGTTGGGTTGTCCTGGTTATGAATGAGAAATTTTCTATAAAAAAGACTTATAAATGTATAAAAAGGTTGCTAACCAGAGATAGATTAGTTCAATGGAATTTGGTTGTTGGTAACAGTTGTGATCTCTGCGGTAAGGGCTCAATGTCTGTTGAGCACTTATTCTTTTTTGTCCCTATGCTGCTGCTATTTGGAGCCAGGTTTTATACATGATGCGATTACAACGAGTTCCTGCTGGGTTTGTGCAAGGAACGTGCCCAAGCCTCCTATTATAGCAACGTACTCAAGGCGCAGTCGTGGAGGTTGAGGGTATATTGTTACTTGGTTAATTGCACCTGCTGGTTAATTGTTATTGACTAATGTTATTTCTGTTATTAGATTCTGTTTAAGTGGGAGGGTTTGTTAGTCTTTTTGATTAAGGGAATAATTTCTGTTAGAGAGGGGGAATGAATGTGATAGGGAAGCTTGTAGAAGAATTGAGTAGTATTAATAGTGGTGCATGGGTGATGAATAGAACTACCAGAAAATTATCATAAGCTTGTGCTTAATTGGAGAGCCCTTCCTCTCGAATGAAGGAAACTATCAGCATTATAAGCTAAACAATACAAAAGCCATCTGATTTTCCCTCTTAATCTGAGTTAAATATTGCAATTTCTGACTGAAAACTATAAAAACTCTAGCAAATTTGGTATCAGAGCAACAATTCCGGTGACTGTGAAATGGCCCCCATGACTAACGCTCAACGTTTTGAGGCTTTGGAAGCTGAAGTCGGGTCGCTGGACTCCAGAATCGCCGAGGCGATTACCGTGGCTCTGGGAGCTTTCTCTCAGCAGACCAGTGAGGCGATGGACAAAATTCGAACTGAAGTTCTAACCTTATCCCAGAAGATCGGAGCATCATCGCTCGATCCCGGAGGAAACCCAACCCCACCCAACCGCCTAGTCGACAGTGTAGGGGCAGAGCCTTATGGGGTCTTTAATGGCCTTGGACAAAATGGAGTGACAAGGGATGGATAGGTGGGGGGAAATGGAACAAGTTGGAAAATGAAGAAACTCGACTTACCCATATTTGACGGAACTAACCCGGACTGGTGGATCCTTCGGGCAGAACGCTACTTTCATTTTTATAGGCTGAGTGAGGAGGATTGTTTGGAGGCGGCAGTGGTGGCCCTCGATGGTGACGCCTTGCATTGGTTCCAATGGGAACGACAAAGGCGACGGATTACACGGTGGGAAGAATTCAAGGGTCGAATCCTCCAAAAATTTCGTTCTCATCATTTTGGTGGTCTATACGAGCAGTGGCTCGCTCATAACCAGCAGATCTCGCAGTCGGTGGCGGGGTATACAAAGAAGTTCATGGAGTTAATGGCCCCATTGGAAAAGGTACCTGAAGAAATTGCTCTGGGAACCTTCTTAAATGGGTTGAAGAGCAACATTCGGGCTGAGGTCCGTCTTCTCAGGCCCACTAGCTTGGAGGATGCTATGGAGCTCTCCCAGAGGGCTGAAGAGAAGCTCATGCTGGGCCCAAAACCAACCCCTACTGCCAAAGCCCAAACCGTTTGGAAAGGACCTTTTAATCCCAGCCCAAACTTTAAACAAAACCTAACACACTTAGCCACAAACACACCAGGCCATCATAACCCTCAATCCAATACTTACTCAACCAACTCCACAAAAAACCCACCAAATCGCCCCACTGGAGGGATAAGGAGGCTAACCGAACGCGAATTGCAGGAGAAACGAGAGCTAGGTGTCACGCGCTGACTAATTCCCTTAGTCTTTTGCACGCGGCCTACTAGAGTCACCACCCGTTAGACTACTAGTCAAGGCTCCCAATTGCTTAGCAAAGCTAAATATTGATGTTGTTAGTTAAGTGTGGTTTGCTTGGAAAGCACAAGTGAGAATATATGAGAAAACTTTAAGGAAGAAGGCTTTTTATAAATGCTTGAGAGAATACAAGTGTTTGTACATGAGCAAGAATGGGTGGGAGGTTTCCTATTTATAGGCACCATCCCTTTCTAGAGTGTTCTAACCTAGATGCTTCCTAACCTCCTCAAATGGAAGGTTCTAGAGAACTCTATACACTTTCTGATTACATAGGCTTATGTACAATATTCTAGAACCATCTACAAGTTCTAGCATCTCAAATATGTACAAGTTGTCCCTAGAGGCTTCTAGAGACCTCCGGATGCACCACGAACCTCTTCGTGCATTCTGGAAAGTTGTGGGCCTCATCTTCAAATTCTGGCTGCACCATCATCTTTATTGGGCCCAAAAACGGTGGGCCACCAAGTATGGGCTCATTTGGAGTCCATTAAGCCCGGCCCATGGCCATTATTATGTTACTGTCATGGGCGTGTTCACTAGGGTAAATGGCAGGGAGCTAAATAAAGCTCTATAGGGGGAAGGGTGTTCTGCTAGCCATGCACCAAGGGCATTCCCCCTGACCACGATTATAACTTGCTGCCTTGTGGCCCTAGTGAGGGGTGGGAATGTGTGAGTCGTGACATGCTCCCCCACCCAAGTCTTGATGTCCCCGTCAAGGCCGCCCTTCGAACTTAGCTATCTTGTCTTGGAATTGCCATAGGTCCCCTTCTTTTTCCCACGTTGCTTCACTATCCGGGAGACCCTTCCAACGAACAAGATACTCGTTGTAGCTTGGAACCCCTCTCTTTCTTATGAGCCTCTTGGCCTCAATTGTCTCGATATCCCTCTCGAAGGATGCCACCACAGCCGTGGGCGCCCTTTGTGACTCGCCCCTTGTTGGATCTTCATGGTCAGCTTGATAGGGCTTGAGCATGCTCACGTGGAACACTGGATGAATCTTCAACCTTGAGGGTAACTCAAGCTTGTATGATGTTTTCCTAACCTTCCTTAGTACGGGGAATGGTCCCTCATACTTTCGCACAAGACCCTTGTGCACCTGTCGGAAGACCTTGAATTGTTGGGGTAGCAGCTTCACCATCACCAAGTCTCCTACTTGGAACTCCATTGGGCGCCTATGCTTGTCAGCCCACTTCTTCATCTTCTTGGCTGCCTTGTCCAAGTAAGCCTTGGATATATCGAGTTGTTCGTGCCACCCTCGTGCAAGCTTGGAAGCAGCTGGGCTGCTCCCTGTGTACCCCGAGGCGATCCCTTGTGGAGTCAAGGGTTGCTGTCCCATGACAATTTCGAAGGCACTCTTGCCCGTAGCCTCGGATCTTTGTAGGTTGAAGGAGAATTGGGCAACATCCATGTACTTAGCCCAATCTCGCTGGTTGGCACTCACATAGTGCCTGAGATATAGCTCCAGCAAGGCATTCACCCTTTCGGTTTGCCCATCCGTCTGGGGGTGAAAGCTTGTTGAGAAGTGGAGTCCGGACCCAAGCAACTTGAACAATTCTGTCCAGAATTTTGCTGTGAACCTTGGGTCTCGATCACTGATGACGCTCCGAGGCAAGCCCCAATATTTTACCACGTTCTTGAAGAATAGATGGGCTGCTTGCTCGGCTGTGCAATCCCTTGGTGCCGGTATGAACGTGCCATATTTGGAAAAACGATCGACCACCACCATAATCGAGCCATACCCATCTGACTTGGGTAGGGCTGAAATGAAATCCATTGATACGCTCTCCCATGGCCCTTCAGGTATAGGAAGTGGCTCAAGTAACCCAGCCGGCACGCGTTGTTCGACCTTGTCTTGTTGGCACACAAGACAAGTCTTTACATAGGCCTCCACATCTTGCCCCATGTGTGGCCAATAGTAATTCACCTCCAAGAGTGCTAATGTGCGTAGGACGCCGGGATGACCAGCCCACTTAGAGTCATGGCACTCTTTCATGATATCTCGCCTAAGATTATCCCACTTAGGCACGAATAGTCGCCGCCCAGCAGTATAGAGGATCCCATCCTCTACCCAAAACCTTCGGGTTTTGCCTTCCTTGGCTAGGTTCATGAGCCCCTTAGCCATAGGATCTTGAGTAAGACCATCCTTGATTCTATCCAAGATGGTGCTCGTGGCGCGACTAATAGCTGCAAGGGTAGCCTTGCGGCTTAGAGCATCGGCGACAAAGTTTACTTTGCCTGGCTTATACACCATGGCATAGTCAAATTCGGCCAAGAAGTCTTGCCAGCGAGCTTGCTTGGGGCTTAATTTCTTCTGATTATGAAAATAGCTTGTTGCAACGTTGTCGGTGTAGATGGTGAACCGACTCCCAAGCAAGTAGTGCCTCCATATCCGCAAGCAATGAATTATGGCCGTCATCTCCTTGTCATGGACAGGATATCTCCTCTCCGTATCGTTTAGCTTGCGAGACTCGTAGGCAATGGGATGCCCTTCTTGCATAAGGACCCCACCTATGGCAAAATCGGAGGCATCCGTATGCAGCTCGAATGGCTTTGAGTAATCAGGCAAGGCAAGGACGAGTTCTTCCGTGACTGCCTTCTTCAACCCATCGAATGCCCTTTGACACTTCTCGTCCCAACACCACTGGGCCTTCTTCTTGAGCAAATCGGTCAAAGGTGCTGCCTTGGCCGAGTAGCTTCGAATGAACCGCCGATAGTAGTTGGCAAGGCCAAGGAAGGACCGTAGCTTGGACACATTCCTTGGCTCACCCCATTCTTGGATGGAGCGCACCTTGTCATGCTCCATCATAATCTTGCCAGCCTTGATATGGTGCCCTAAGAAAGACACCTCATCTTGGGCAAACGAGCATTTCTCCTTTTTGACATATAGCTCGTTCTCCCGTAGAACCTTGAACACTTGCGCCAGATGCTGCACATGCTCCTGCAAAGTGTTACTATACACCACAATGTCGTCTAGATAGACGACCACAAACTTATCCAAGAAAGGCTGGAAGATCTTATTCATCAAAGTGCAAAAGGTTGTCGGGGCGTTGGTAAAGCCGAAAGGCATTACCAAGAACTCAAAGGATCCATAGCGAGTTACGCATGCCGTTTTCTGCTCATCCCCTTCGGCGATGCGTACTTGCCAGTACCCCGACCTCAGATCAAGTTTATAAAAGTACCTGGCGTTCCCCAATCGATCGAACAAATCTGCCACAAGGGGAATGGGGTATTTGTTCTTCACGGTGATCTTGTTCAACGCCCGATAGTCTATGCACATGTGCAGGCTTCCATCATGTTTGCGCTGGAACAAAACAGGTGCCCCGTATGGTGCCTTAGATGGCTGAATAAAACCAGCATCGAGCAATTCCTTCAACTGCTTCCGTAGCTCCTCAAGCTCCGGTGGGGCCATCCTGTAAGGTGCCATGGCTGGAGGCCTTGCCCCAGGCTCCAGCTCGATCTCATGATCTACTTCCCTTCTAGGGGGAAGCCTTTTGGGTAGCTCCGGAGGCATGACATCTTCAAACTCCTTGAGAACCCTGGAAACTTCCATTGGGATCTCCTGTTGCACCTCGGGTTTCTCCTCAACCATTGTTGCCAAAAAGGTTGCCTGCTTCCTCCTGATGCCCTTGTCGAGTTGTATTGCGGACAACATCTTGGCTTCGGCTTCCTCTCGAGCAACGGAGACTGACCATGCTCCTTGTCCCCTCTTGATGGTCAGCGAGCCATCCTCTTCGAACGTGAAAGGCCTTACTGAGTCCATAAACTCCAATCCTAGCACCAAGTTGAAATCATCCATGTCGACGATTGTAAAATCTACTGCCCCCTTCCATTCACTCAACTGAAGTGGGACTCCACGAGCCACACCGTGGATGGGTGCTGGAATAGTGTTCACCGTTTTCAAAGAACCCCTCTTCTTGGTGAACTTGAGACCCAACCTTGTGGCTTCTTTGAGCGTCACAAAGTTGTGGGTAGCACCAGTGTCGACTAATGCTTTTGAGGCCTTTCCCCCAACTATGGCTTCAACAAACATAAGATATGGCTTTTTGTCCCGGGGTAGCGTACATACCTTGCCAGGTCCTTGTCCTCCTTGGGCTCCTCCACCGTGGCCTTCACGCTATTGCACAGGCGCAACGTCCCCATGTGTGCCTCGTCCCCTGACGATTCCCCAGGTGATGTAGCCATAATAGCATTCAGCTTCCTCCTTTGCGGGCACTCCCTATCCCAGTGATCACCCCCGCATAGGAAGCAATCTAAGCGCTTTGACTTCCGGTTTGAGTGGGGCTTCTCCTTGTCCTTGTCCTTCCTCTCAGACGATTTGCTACCGTTGTGGCTTCGTTCGGTGGGCTTGGCTCCCCCACCTTTCCCCTTGTTACCGCTACTCTTGTTGCCTCTCTCCTTCTTTGGTTCTTGCTTGAACTCGTACAAGGACTCGGCAGCAGCGATGGCATCAGCGAGAGTTTGGACGTTTCGGCGCTTCAAATCTTGCTCAGCCCATCGTTGTAGACCATCCGGCATCTCAGTCACCTCTAGCATGAGTGAAGTGAACTGTTTGATGTACTCCTTGACTGACCCCGTATGCTTCAACCCACGCAGCTTCTTTATGGCTACCTCTTCCGAATTTTCTGGACATAATTGCTTCTTGAGGTTGCTCTTGAACTCGTCCCAGGTGTTGAGTTGGACAACACCCTTCTTGATGTCGGTCTCGCGCCTTCTCCACCAAAGGATGGCATCATCCCCCAAGTACATGGTAGCGGTGTTGATTTTTGATGCATCATCGTCCAAATGCATCGCGCCAAAGTACTTCTCGATGCTCCATATGAAGTTCTCAAGCTCCTTAGCATCGCGCCTTCCGTTGTACTTTGGCGGTTCGGGGACCTTCAACCTAGGTCCATCCCGAACAGCGGCACCCCCGGCCATTGCCGACTTGCACAGCACCACGTCGGCGTGTAAGGACTCGATCTTCTCTTCCATCGAGCCGATCCTCTTTTCCACCGAGTCAATGGTGGACATGAGGAGATCCTTCAGTTGGGCCATCTCTGCCCTTATATCTCCAGCAACTTGACTGACCAAGGACTGAGTCTCCACCTTCGCTTCTTCAGTCCCGGACTCAAGACCCTTGACCCTAGCCTCAACATCATCGTACTGTTCGTTGAGGTCATTAATGTTATCTCGGTGTTCCGAGATGGCCTGGACCATGCTAACCATCTTCTCCTCAAGCAAGGTGGTACGGCTAGCTTTCTTACTGGTGTTTCCCTCTTCCACAACGGACGCATGGGCATCGTCCTTTTGTGCCATACTCCTGACTTCCGCACTTAACTTCTAACAACAACTAGCACACAAACGCAACAGACCGCCACTACGATCGACGTTGCTCTGATACCACGTGTCACGCGCTGACTAATTCCCTTAGTCTTTTGCACGTGGCCTACTAGAGTCACCACCCGTTAGACTACTAGTCAAGGCTCCCAATTGCTTAGCAAAGCTAAATATTGATGTTGTTAGTTAAGTGTGGTTTGCTTGGAAAGCACAAGTGAGAATATATGAGAAAGCTTTAAGGAAGAAGGCTTTTTATAAATGCTTGAGAGAATACAAGTGTTTGTACATGAGCAAGAATGGGTGGGAGGTTTCCTATTTATAGTCACCATCCCTTTCTAGAGTGTTCTAACCTAGATGCTTCCTAACCTCCTCAAATGGAAGGTTCTAGAGAACTCTATACACTTTCTGATTACATAGGCTTATGTACAATATTCTAGAACCATCTACAAGTTCTAGCATCTCAAATATGTACAAGTTGTCCCTAGAGGCTTCTAGAGACCTCCGGATGCACCACGAACCTCTTCGTGCATTCTGGAAAGTTGTGGGCCTCATCTTCGAATTCTGGCTGCACCATCATCTTTATTGGGCCGAAAAACGGTGGGCCACCAAGTTTGGGCTCATTTGGAGTCCATTAAGCCCGGCCCATGGCCCATTATTGTGTTACTGTCATGGGCGTGTTCACTAGGGTAAATGGCAGGGAGCTAAATAAAGCTCTATAGGGGGAAGGGTGTTCTGGCCTTGCTAGCCATGCACCAAGGGCATTCCCTCTGGCCACGATTATAACTTGCTGCCTTGTGGCCGTAGTGAGGGGTGGGAATGTGTGAGTCGTGACATAGGGCTCTGTTTCCGTTGTGATGAAAAATGGAACAAAGACCACCTTTGCAAAAAGAGGGAGTTGAGTGTGATGTTAGTTCTGGATGACGAGGAGGAGGGGAATGAAGATTTCGGGGAGATGTCAGCGGTAGAGGTGTTGGACGATCCTCCAACGGTGTCAAAGGAGGCTGAACCGATGGTTTCCCTGAGCTCCGTGATGGGAATCTCCACCCCTCGGACGATGAAGCTGCAAGGGGAAATTAAGGGCCGGAAAGTGGTGGTGTTGATTGATTCCGGAGCAACGCACAACTTCCTATCCGCCAGAACAGCCACTCGCCTTCAATTACCGGTTTCCAGCAACCCTGGAATCGATGTGACTCTGGGAAATGGTGCGGAGGTACAGGGTGTGGGGGAGTGCAAAGGGGTGATACTCGAGCTACAGGGGGTGTCTGTAATTGAGGATTTTTTGGTCCTACCCTTGGGAACTCCAGATGTCATTTTGGGCATCCAATGGCTTGAAAAGTTGGGAACAGTTTCAACAAATTGGAAAAACCAGGTGATGAAGTTCAGATTGGAAGATGAGGGAGTGATTCTTCGGGGCGACCCATCTCTGGGCCGATCTTGCGTGTCTTTGAAGGCTATGTATCGTTCGTTAAGGTAAGAGGGTCATGGAATATTGGTGGAATTGAATGTCTTAACAAATGGACCAGGGGCTTCAGGTTCAGCGCCTGAGTGTCATCCTAGCCTACACCCGGTATTGCGAAAGTATCAGGAGGTTTTTGAGATGGCTGAAGGACTTCCACCGCGTAGAGAGATCGAACATAAAATTATTTTGAAGGATGGGACAGACCCAATCAGTGTTCGCCCTTATCGTTACCCTCAAAGCCAGAAAAACGAAATTGAAAACTTGGTGAGTGATATGCTAATGGCGGGAATTATACAGCCGTCAACAAGCCCGTATTCCAGCCCGGTTGGAGAGCCCTTCCTCTCGAATGAAGGAAACTATCAGCATTATAAGCTAAACAATACAAAAGCCATCTGATTTTCCCTCTTAATCTGAGTTAAATATTGCAATTTCTGACTGAAAACTATAAAAACTCTAGCAGTTTGAAGATGAGCTAGAGTGGGCTATGAAGAGTAGTAAAAAGTATGGAGATAAATACAAGTTTTATCTTATGATTTTTGCTGAGACAATTTATCAAGTGTGGTTGCAAAGAAACAAGAAGAGTTTTCAGCGTAATTGTGAAGAAACTGCTACTGTATTTCGTAGAATAGCCTTTACAGTAGTTTGTAGAGCTAATGTGTCCAGAAACAGCTTATTTGTAGCTAGCTTGGTTTGTTTGGTGCTAGCTTAGTCCTTCCTGGAAGGTTTAAGCTGCCCTTTCTTTGCTTCCTGTGGCTTTGTTGTACTGGTGGTCTGGTGTTCTTTTTCTGTCTTTTGGACTTTGGTAATATGTCTTATTTTAATTGCCAAAAAAAAAAAAAAAAAAAAAGAATCTCCACCTTCACAATTTCTTAGTCTAGTTGTTGTATGCCAGACACTTGGAAGTGAGGGGGACAATTGGGAGGATTTGACGTCATCATGACCTTAAGGTTATGAGGTGAATCCTCAACCAACTAAATCAAGCTGTGCGTTGTTTGGAAAGGGACTTATTTGTTATCACAGTTATTAGCTTTATTTGATTGTTTTTGGAAGGATTAACATCCTAGCATGTGTAGTCCTTATATTGTGGGAAGGATCTTTTTCTGTAAGAGTCATAAACATTGCATGGGGTACAAATAAAATTCTGTGGTAAGATCATCAGTGTTCAATGATTTGGGTGTTCATATTTGCTGTTTTAGTTAGTAATTGACTTATTCCTTTTGCTGCTGCTGTGTAGTGATAGTTAATCTTTCTTGTCTTCTGTGAGCTTTATCCTTTTGGAAATAAGCTTGTACTGTGTTTTGATTATGTTTCTTGTTAGTTTGTTCATTTACCTATATTCTGTAATTAAGTGCAGTTTTAGGATTCACACATGAATTATGGAATGATGTTAATTGACCAACTCTCCCTATTGAAGATTATTTTTGTAGTAGATGGATTTAAGTAGCAACATATTGTTTTATATCCTAAGGCATGGTAAGATCAAAATATGAATATTTGTGATTTCCACAGTACCATTTAATTCATCATAAATTTTGTATGACTTCTTGTGTTAACAGTTGGAGGTGTTCAGAAAGACACTCATGCAGTCACTTCAAGAAGAGGATGGAGGTTCTGTAAGTGCATTATCTTGAAGCACTTTCACTAGTACTGGATTTTGTTATTTTTCGACCAATGACCATTGCATGCATTTTTGACAGGCAGGAATGCAAGAGAAAGCTGCGAAGGAAGCTCCTACCTCTACAACTATTTCAGCTCAGTCACAAAGTGGAGGTTGTATACACTGCCGTTTCTCTATATCTTAGATTGGTTTCATAATGGTCTGGTTCTCCTTCAAAAAAATTAATAGGAAATGTCCTGATTATTGGCATCTTATATTTAAATTTCTAAACTACATTAAATCATAATAATCCCTTATGCTGCTGTTTCTTGGAACCTAAATGATGAGCATACTTTCAAGTTGCAACCCAAAGTTATCCTGGGACCATATTTGGGATGGCGGATCATAAATTTGTGATAGTTTAAGTTTTTTTAAAATCTGGGATTAACAAGTAATAACAAGGATGACCAAATGTTGGACTTTCACTTAATACTCACTCAACTTATATGTATACTATGAGGAATGTTCAAATTATTCCTTAATAAGCTCTAATGCATTTTTCTGCCAAAGAGTGCTTCTTTATTTGGGTTTAATGTTATTTAGTCTATCTGGAACTCGTTAATTGAAACTTTTTTGCAAAGATCTACCTTTTGAATATAGTAATTTATTAGTGTAATTGTTGTGGACTGGTTCATTATTGATCATGGTGGAGGAATGGCTTGTCCAAGTTATCTATAATGATAGTTTGATATGGATTGTATAAAAAGATTTATATTGTAAAAAAGAATAACTATCAAGAAAGATATAATCTCATCCATGTCGATCAGGGTCTGATGTGGTTTAAATGCTTTTGTTCTGAATCAGATGATGATCCTGTACCTCCACCAGCATATTCTTCTACCGACACTGAAACTTTAGAACATGGAAACTCATCTCTGGAGGATCGTGAAGCAGAAGGTGAGTTCCTGTTAGTGTTTGCATATCTGTGCATTTGTGCACATCATGTGCTGCTTTGTCAACATTGTAGTTGTAATCTTTCTATCAAACAGTTGCAATAATTAAAGAAAGATTGCTATGCTGGAGCTTGTGACATTAGTAATAATTGATTGTCATCGCAGTTTCAAGACCTCGGATATCACCAGGTCTCTTGTTAGCATCACAAACTAGCACTCCTCGCCTCACTCCTCCTGGTTCTCCTCCTATATCTGCATCTGTGTCACCATCCAGAACATCTAAGCCAGCATCACCAAGGCGACATTCTGTTTCATTTTCAACAACCAGAGGCATGCTTGATTCTTTGCCTTCAAGCACCCATAGTTCTTTTTCAGGTTCTGAATCGACAAGCGGTGAGTGTATACCTTCAAAGAATTAGTTACTATTTATTCATTACTTGTTTGTAGTAGTTAGTTGTTTTCCCACAAAATTCATAGAAACTGAATAAATTAGAGGCCACAATTTGTTTAGGACTGTTCTGAGGAAGCCATTAACTCCTTAAAAGTGTCGAGACATTTGGAAAACCATTTTAAGGAACAATGATAATGTCAAGAGTATAACATATTTCATAAGAATATGGACACATAATTTTTACACATCCAAAAATACTATGCCACTATGTTGGATGGTGGTATTTTTTTTTAAAAAAATATGTACACCAGCTACTGTCTTTTATACTCTGGTTGCTATAATTATCTTTCATGTTTCAGGGAGACCTCGAGTTGACGGGAAAGAATTCTTCCGCCAAGTCAGGTATTCGCTTTGTGAAGCTTTCCATTAAATTTAATTCTCATTTTTTTTAGTCTTTGATGTGTTGTATATGCATCTGCGTGAAAAGCTTGTTTATATATTCTCATCATTCTGTTATCACAGCCTGCTGGTCTACATTTTAGTGCTTATGTAGAATGCCAGTGACTTTTATGAAAAAATCTGTAAGACTTTGAATGGTGCTATTAATTCTTATTGCAATGTATGAAACTTAGTTTTAAGATGAAGATACAGCTTGTTTTCCCTTAAAGGATGTGTTTAGACGATTTTTTTTTTTTTTTATTAAAGGGGTGGGCCCCACCTTGATTTCCTATCACAGGAATGTCGAGGGGGTATTACCCAAGGGGGAGGGGGATATGAGCATCGAACCCAGGTTGCAGCCACGGAACCGAAGTCAAGCTCCACTGAGCTATAGGCTTCTTGTTTGCGATTGATATAATCATATACTGACTATGTTTATTGTAGCTTCTCTCTTGTTGGACTGCACCATAGAAATATATCAATATCTTTCTCAAAATGTTTCTCTAACCACTTATCCTGGAGGTGTTTTCAGTTTTTCCAATATTTTGAACATGCTTTTATAGTTGCACGATACTTTGAACCGCGTTTATGGTGTCCTGTCAGAAACACGCTTAAGTTTATAACTGCATTTACCTTATCAAACTGTGACTTTGTGACTAAGCGCTAAGTTAGAGTTTTGACAAATGCAGCACAATATATTATTCTTTTTGTAAGCTACTTCATAATTTCATCTTACTAAGCAGTGATCAATTGTTTAACATTCCCCTTGTGTAGATCTCATTTGTGAATCGTTATACCTTGATCTTATGCTGATAAATTTCTTTAGAAGTTCTAAGAACTTTGTTTCAGAGGTCCTGGTAACTGGTCCACTCAATTCTAACATAAAAGGCGGAGTTGGGCATCTGACCCTTGGTTTGTTTTTCTCAGGAGTCGTCTCTCTTATGAGCAATTTGGTGCTTTTTTAGCAAATGTGAAGGAGCTGAATTCACACAAGCAAACAAAAGAAGTACGTGATTTATCTCTACTCTTTCTCTGCTGGATTTCTTTTAAATTTCGTAAGAAATAACATACACTGTAATTGTATCCAACAAGTTTGATAGTTCCAATTTCTCCCTTCTCATTCTCTTTTAATCATTGAGTCCTCGTTTACCCCCTTTGCTTCTTCATGCCTTCATTTTTGGGTAGAGAAATATCTTAAGAAACACTTCAATGTGCTAATAATGCTTTTACTTTTATTATTCCGTATAATATTATGTGATTTTGTTGTCACATATGTGCTTTTATTACAAATATATATATATATATATATATATATATATATATATATATATATATATATATATATATATATATATATATCAAAACTACCGTAGTTGTATGTATATGTGTAATTGGGTGTCTGTTCTAATTTGCATATTTAACCTATCTTGTGGGTATTATGTTATTGTAGGAAACACTTCGGAAAGCTGATGAGATTTTTGGTCCCGACAATAAAGACCTCTATACAATTTTCGAAGGGTTGCTGACTCGTAATATGCATTAAAAACGTTCTTTTAATTCTACCTATTTTTGTTTCAAAATTATTATTTTTGGTGCAACTAAGAGCATTTTATTCCTAAATAATAAGTAAATTTTTATCTATTTAAAGCATTTAGTTGATATGATTTTGAGAATTTGTACAAATTTGATATGCCATTTGTAAATTTACCTTGCAACTTCCTTGTAAATGAATGGAATTCATAGTCTGACTGTGCATGGTGCATTTTCTGTATAAAGGAGATTTTCTTTTCCCCATGTTTGCACATTATTTGTCGTGGTCACAATGACTGCCACAAAATTGAGTAAATTCGAGTGCCGTGATTGATTGATCAAACTTGTAAATTGATTAGTAGTAACTTTGTTTTTATTTGATCTTAAGTTCTTAACATTTATTGATTGTTGTAATAAGTTTTGTATAAGGTGGGCTTATGTCAATTTTATTGTAAGACATTTAATTAGAGGATAACTTTAACTTTTTTGGTTACTTTAGTTCAATTTTTTTTTTTGGTAACTTTTTTTTTTTAGTCCATTTAAGGGTAACTTTTAAGTTGTAACGGGTTTGATTGTATTTTAATGTGTAATAATAGATACATGCTATTAAGGCGAATATGATTAATCTAATACATTATTAGTGTTTTTTTAGGGTAAAATTTATGTTTGGAAAATAGTAAATTTTATAGTCTATAAAGGTAACTTTAACCCGTCATACAGTAAATTAATGAAAGTCCGCCTTAATTAAAAATTTGTGTAATCGTTGATGTAGTTATTGGGTATAAGAAAAAAGTTAATTAAATTTAAAGATAGTGTAAAATCAATAACATGATACTAAAACAGACACTTGGAATGATACGTGTCACTTATTGGTGCTGTTTTTTCCCTCCAAAACTCCCCTTCCCTTTTTAGCAAAAATCTTCTACTTTTGGAATATTTTTATAATACAAGTATAATAATATTATTACTAACCTTATTTATTATCTTTATACTTGTTTCGGGGTTTTCTCTTGTCCTGCAGGAGAGTTACAGTTCTAGGGCTGGTATCCTTGCGCCTATACCTGCAAAACAACGGAGACTCCCTATGGTGGGAGTTCCGCCTTCGACGATCAAGTTAGTACTTGTTTGAGGAGTGAATAGTGCGGAAAAGTAAAGGTTGAAAGATCTGGTTTCTCAAGTTGAGGAGTGATCTAAGTGTTTAGGTGAGTGTAATTAATTTTCTTAACCCCCTTTAATGAGGATTAATGAAGGTATTTATATGCCTTGGGATGCGTGCCAGTCTTAGGTTTAGGTCAACCTAGGGCTGATTGGGCTTCCACAAGAATTTGGGCTTAGGTGGCCGGTTTTCCCATTTGGCATGGGGGAGGCCACGTGTCGTAGCTTAAGAGGTCCAAGGTGGACTGGTCAACACTTAACACGTGGCAGGATCCAATTGGTCCATGTGGCGGACACTTGGCAGAGCCTGAATGGTCCACTTGTCAGATGATGATTGGTAGGGAAAAATCCCCTAATAATTTGCCCCTCACAGGTGGCACGTGACTGTTCACATGTCACCTGTGACAGGTGTCGGCCTGTAACAGGCGACGGGCTGCTACATGTGTCGCCTTATGACGCGCCGAGCATTTTTCCCGCTCGTTTTTTGAATTTGGAAGCGACCCTTCACATTCTCCTTTTTCCCTATATAAGGGCATGTTGACCAAGTCTTTTGTTCACATATGCGAACTTTTCAAGAGAACTCTCGGACCCCTGAACTTGAGCTCTAACACTTTGCAACTTTTGACCTGCCGATTATTTCTGACAGGCTGACTGCTTTTGTTAGGCGCCTGTTCGATCAAGCTTTCTTTCAGAACTTAAGTTTCAGGTAACCGTCTGTTCCTTTATTCTTTTTCTGTTTTGCTTTTGCACTTTTCTTTTCTTTTTTGAAAATGAGACCTCAAAAGCATCCGACACGACCTAGGTTAGCAATCAGCCGGTCACCGGGGACGGCTGAGTCTAGGACTAGGGGTGCCGACTGCCCTGCGGTACTTCAAACTTTGCGCAAGTCCCGGAATCCAACTGTCTTTGTATCTATGCAGGACAATATGGCAAGAACAAAAAAGACAAAGAGGATTGAAAACTCTGATGGCTCCTCTTTCCGGGTTCAGATTAGTGAGCTGTCGGACCAGCCGCCTGATACCGCTGGGACCCAAGGTGGCCCTTCTGCCGAGAGCTCTGAGGAGGGAGCTAAGATAGCCCCTTCCCACTTCACTGTTGACCTGGCCAGTCAGCAGACGACCCTTGAAGAAGAAGAGGGGTCGGCCCCCTCAGGGAGAGGGGAGGAGTCGAACTCTTCTGATAGTGAGTCTGACTCTAGCTCTTCAAGCCGCCTCTTTATAAACTCAGAGGAAAGGCATTCTCGTTTGCATGAGGCGAGACTTTATCATGCGGCAGAAAAGGGGGACGATTGGTCGAAACCATCCGCCTCTCATAGGGAGTTGAATACTCCTTACTACTGTCATGTCCCAAAGGGCCGGATCAAGGCCAGGAAAGAACGAATAAACTCTTTTTTATCGGACCATGTGATGGGTCCTGATTTTCAAGTATTTGTGCCGGATGGCGAGGATACAATCGTCTAGCCCGCGGGAACATGCTACGGTGACGCCTGTTTTGGCTGCTACGAGGCGGCCATTAAGGTTGGGCTTCGATTTCCCTTACATCCGGTTGTTCAACAAATCCTCGATGGATACGAGGTGGGGCTATGGCAGTTAGCCCCGAATTCCTGGTTCAACATCCTTGGCTATGTAGCAGAATGTGAAATGCATGGGGTGGAACCGAATTTTGAGGCGTTCACCCATATGAACTATCTTAGCCAGACCCCCAAAGCAAGCGGTACCGGCAGGTACCAAATAACTAGCCACAAAGGCTATCTGATGACGAGGGGAAAAGAAAATAAATGGAAGGATTGGAGAAACACCTTCCTCATCATTTCCAGCCCTGACAAGCTGCTGAACAAGCGCTACAATAGGTGGAACAAGGATCCGCCTCTTCTAGCAGGCGGTCGCAGCATGCCACTTGTCCCTCGCAAAGCTAGGGAAAAGATCCTTGACCGAGGACTCTTCAAAGTAGAGATTAGGGCAAACTCTACTACTGGGGCACGAGAGCAAGTGCCCCTAAACTGCGTCCCAGAGTTTCAATGGCTCTATGATGAGTATTTTCTGGCCGCATGCGGCCTTAGCAGTCGGTCCTCCAGAGGTAGCCAGCCTCTTAAGCATATGCACACATCTTTGGCTTTGTTTTAAAAAAAAATTTCTAACTCTTTGTGCTGCTCATTTTTAGTTGAAGCTATGGACCACATTTCGGCATCTTAGAAGGCGGCCGCCTTGCTACGGACCTCAATTATGCATCAGAAGCGGACCTCTTCTGATTCTCCTGCCAAGGAGACGCCCATAGTGAGTTTCGGATCTTTCAAACTTTGCCTGGTAAGCCTGCTATTATTAGTATTGACCATTTCGTATTTTTTGCAGGCGAGCACGTCCAAACCCTCTTCTTCCCAGCAGCCGGATACGAAGGCTCGTAAGCTGGCGATTGGGAGCTCACCTGGCTCTGCCAGGAAGCAGTCGGCTGACAAACAGCCAATCACCCCACAAAGTGTGGAGAAACCATCACAGGTCCTTAGGGACAGTTGGCCGCCAAGAGGTATAAATGAGCTCTGCTAGACTTACCTTATTTCTTCATTTCTTTCCTCATGTTTTTAATGTTTCTCTTTTTTGGATGCAGGCGGCCCTCAAGGACTAGACTTGGTCCAAATGGCCAAGTCTACGATTAAGGCCGTCCCTCAAGAGGAGAGGGATGCGGTCAAGGGAGTTGGCACCCTTGACCTAGACGGCATCATGGGTCTCCTTTCCGAGGTAGACTTAGGATATTTTATTTAAATGTTTACTTTGCGTGCCGCCTGCTATTTTCAAATCTGACGCCTGTTTTCCCTTTTTCAGACCATGCTGCGAGTACACGGCCTCCAAAGGCCGATCAGCGCCAAGAACAAAGAGGTAAAGGCTGCTAAAGCTATGGCCGCCTCTGACGTTGATAAGGTAATGTTTTAAATTGCCCAAAATGAAATTTTCACAACTGATATTCTTTATTATCAGGCGCAGGCCACTTCGACTGTCCGGACTGAGTTGGAGGCGGCCAAAAAGAAGAATAATGAGCTGGAGACGACTGTCAAAAATCTCCGAGAGGAGCTGAAGCCACTTAAGCTTATGGCGCTCCAATACGAATCTCTTTAGAAATCCTTGGACAGCGTCAAGGAGCGTCTAGAAAAGCAGGAAGAGGCCATCACCAAAGATCTCAAAGCTAAGGCCGAGGCTGGAAAGATGGCTTTGGCTCAAGCTATGATGGGGGACTCGGCTCAGATCATGAAGATGACCTGGACAACCCTCATCCCAAAAGCTCAGTATGCCGCCTGGGATAAGAAGTTCAACGCTTGTACTGAAGAGTACAACCGCATGATCATGCAGCAGGCAGCTGGTGAAGATGAGGCGGCCGACTCCAGCTCTGAAGAGGAAGAAGAGGTGGTGGCGCTACAACCAATTGAGGTGGATGCATCTAAAGCTCCAGCACCTGAAGATGAGACAACAAAGAAGGACGCTTTGGAGAATCAAGCGCCCATAATTGAGCTCGATCAGGCGACAACTAACACCGAAGCCCCTCCCAATGCTTAAAGCTTTATTTCTTCAAACTTTTCTCCGGCCTGCGTGCCGTTTGTTCTTGTATCACTTTACCCGGCCAAGGGGCCGGGGTTTATGAATATTTTGCTGGTCTATATGGCAGGCTGTTTATATTAATGTGGCGACCATCTTTCGGTCGTTTTTGCTCACTGAATATTGTTCATGCTTTGTTTTTTCTAAGTGTAGGGGATCCTTACTATCCGCTTGCATACCATACCGACTGTTTCGGCTAAAAAATGTTTTTTAAAATTTGTAAGGCAACAATTGCGAACAGGTACTAGGTACCGACTGCCTATGCCTCTGGACGACTGGTTGTCTTGGTTCCAGGTTAGGCAATTAGTCGGCCATTTATCCAGTCGGATCCCCAACGTATTTTAGGAAACACGTTAGGTTTAATTTTTTTTTTCAAGTTAGAAAAGAGCAGGCCGCTTTTAACCAGCCCGCCTGTTTGGTTAAATAAGAATAGTTCATGAGTCCCTTGTTTGCCAAAAAACAGTCGGCCTACAAACCAGATTTTCAAACATGTTTGGTTTGAAAGGAAATCATCTTAGTAGGAGTCGCAGTACGAGAGCTTTTGTTTGCCTTTGAACAGGCGGACTCCTCATACCTTTTTGAATTCCTACTAAGTATGAGAGAGTGACTTATGAGTAATCTTTGAGATTAATCATTTGTCAGCTTCTGAGCTTGAGTAGTAGAGGTACCAGGCGGCGGTGGCCGGCTGATCCCCTTGATTCGCCAATTTTTGTTGGCTATTTACTCAAGAGGTACCGACTGTACTTATCCCAAGTAATACAGTCGGCCATCCGACGCGGATGTTAACTGCTAACACTTGTTTGGTTTAATGTTAGAGTTATCCTTGTCTTAAAACGGCTACGTGATTGCCCTTGGGGACAGTCGTCTAGGTGCCGTGTAATTAGTTTATAGAGTAATGTTCCACCCAAAAGGGAGCTGCTCTCTGCGACGAATTTCATCCGGATGGATGCCGCCGGACGCCTGCTATGATGTTGGGACAGGTCGTATTAGTTTGAGGATTGGATCAGTTTGCTGGGCGCCTAGTCTGATCATTCGGCCATAGGCCTTAGGTAGTTCATGGCGAACCAAGTATAGGAGAGTAGCCAACTGTATAACTACAGGCGGCGTGCCCCTCGTAATTGAATGCATATTTGGGTAAAATGGAGAGTAGTCGGTTGTTTTACCAGTTGGCATGCCCCTCAATTGATGAAAAAATGGAGAGTAGCCGGCTGCTCATGGAGCAGGCGACATGCCTCTCTAAGTACAATACTAATGAAGCAAAATAGTAAACTTTATTAGTAGCTCTTGGCTATATACATCATTCAAAAATAATACTTCTTTAAATTATCTACATTCCAGGTTCGTGGCAAGGGTTGGCCGTTTGGTGTTTCTAGGCGGTAGATGCCGTCCCGGACCTCTTCATAGATTCGGTAGGGTCCTTCCCAGTTGGGAGTTAATTTGCCCGACTCATTAGCCCTACCGACTGCTTCCATATTTCTTAGTACAAAGTCCCCCACTTTGAGTGGACGCCTGTGCACTCTTTTGTTATATGACCTTGTCAATTTAGGCGGTAGATTTCATGGCGCAGGGCTGCATTGCCCCTTCGTTCTGGGAGTGAGTCCAATGCCAGGCGCATGGACTCCCAATTCGCCTCTTCGTCATAGAGCATTATTCGAAGAGTCGGCTCGTAGTGTTCAATTGGAAGAACAGCTTCTGCCCCATAAGTTAGGAGGAATGGAGTTTCTCCAGTCACCCCTTTTTCAATCGTCTTAATGGCCCAGAGAACATGTGGTAGTTCGTCTGCCCTTATGTCGCCTACTCGTTCAATCTTCTTCTTAAGACCGTCTGAGATGATCTTATTGAAAGCTTCTACTTGGCCGTTTTCTTGAGGACGGCCGACTGATGCAAAGCAGTGTGAGATGCCTTGGTCTCCCAGCCAATTTTTGAGAACATGCGTCTCAAATTGGGGACCATTATCAAAAACCATAGACATGGGCACCCCAAACCGAGTGATGACATTTTTCCAAATGAATGAGATCACATCCTTCGTCTTGATTCCCTTAACAGCCTCTGCCTCTACCCATTTGGTGAAGTAGTCGACTACAACAAGTATGTACTTCCTGCCGCCTGTAGCAGGTGTATAGGGACCTAGGATATCCATGCCCCACTTAGCAAACGGCAGTGGGCTATGGATGGCAGTGAGATCAGTAGCCGGACGGTGAATTAATTTGCCAAACCTTTGACACTTGTCACATTTTTTCACCATCTCCATGGTGTCTGCTTCTAAGGTAGGCCAAAAGTAACCCTGCCGCCTTGCTCGTTGAGCAAGCGACCTGTCGCCTACATGAGAGGCGCAGTACCCAGGGTGTAGATCTTCTAAGACCTCTCGTCCTTTTTCTGGGGTAACACATTTCAAGAGGGGCTGAAGGTACCCTTTCTTGAAGAGTTCCCCCTTTCGCATCTCAAAACTGGACGCTCGCTTTTTCAGTAGGGCCGCCTGGGAACGATCACTCGGCAAGGTGCCGGATGTTAAATATGCTCGGATGTCGTCCATCCAAGTTGAGCTTCTATCAAGGATCCCAATAGGCTCTTCTTCGATACTTCTCTTCTCCATAACTTCCCAGAAGACAGTTCTTGGAGTATCACAGGAGGCCAACTTTGAGAGAGCATCCGCCTGGTTGTTCTCAGACCGGGGTACTTGAGTTAGACAAAACTCTTTAAGTGACCCAGTCGCCTGTCGTACCGCCTATAAATATTTAATCATGGCCGGATGGGTTGCTTCATATTCGCCATTATACTGGCTCACTATCAATTGTCAGTCTGAACAGGCGTCTATTTTTCTTGCCCCAGCCGCCTTACACATGCGGATACCTGCTAGTAGGGCTTCATACTCCGCCTCGTTGTTCGAGGCTTGAAAGTTAAAGCGTAGAGGATATTCGTACCTGTCACCTTCTGGCGACTGACATATGACGCCTGCCCCACAACCATTCGAAGTGGAGCTCCCGTCCACATAGACCTTCCAGACTTGGTCTGGAATTTGAAAATCAGAGGGCCGAGTCATCTCTACAATAAAATCAGCAAACACTTGCCCCTTTACTGCTTTTTGTTGGCTCAAATGTGATTTTAAGGCTCTGAATCTCTATCGCCCATTTGATCATCCGGCCTGACGACTCCATGGTTGTCAGTGGCCGCTTGGTTGGCTGATCTGTGTATACGACGACTGAATGTGCTAAGAAGTATGGCTTCAATTTTCTAATTGCCATGAAGAGAGCAAGACCAAATTTTTCCACTACGGGGTACCTCAACTCGGCATTTTTCAACACATGACTAACAAAGCAAACCGGGAGCTGACAACCATCTCTTTCAGCAAGGAGGACAGTAGTTAGAGCATGGTCAGACACTGCGAGATACATGTATAGCACTTCTTTAGGCAAGGGACTGACCAGCCTTGGTAAGGAGTGCAGATGGACTTTCAATTTTTGGAAGGTCGCCTCAGCATCCGGCCCCCATTCAAACCTAGCTTTCTTCTTTATTGCTTGAAAAAAGTAAAGGCATTTGTCGCCTGACCGGCTGAGAAATCTTCCCAGGGCCGGCAGACAACCTGTTAACTTCTGAACCTCTCAGACTGTGCGAGGCGACTGCATGTCTATGACCGCCCGCACTTTCTAAGGGTTTGCCTCTATACCTCTCAGATTGATGAGAAATCCGAGAAACTTCCCAGACTCAACTCCAAAAACGCATATCTTGGGATTGAGCATAACACGGTGCCGCTTGAGTGTGGCGAATGTTTCTCAGAGGTCGGCCAAATGGTCCGTCTGAAGCTTGGACTTCACAATCATATCATCTATGTATGCCTCGACATTCCTTCCAATTTGGTTAAAGAAGACCGTGTTTATCATTCTTTGGAAGGTGGTCGGGGCGTTCTTCAAACCAAACGGCATGACCGTGTAACAATACAACCCTTGATCAGTGACGAAGGCCGTCTTCTCCTGATCTTTCTTCCACAAAGGAATTTGATGGAAGCCAGAGTTGGCGTCCATGAAGCTCATTAAAGCGTGGCCGGCTGTTGAGTCGACCAGGCTGTCAATCTTAGGCAATGGATAGCTATCCTTGGGGCACGCCTTGTTCAAATCAGTGTAGTCCACACATATTCGCCAGGTACCATTCGGTTTCTTTACTAGCACAACGTTTGCAACCCAGTCTGGGAAATAACATTGAATGAACCCTGCATCAAGCAACTTTTTAACCTCGGCAGCAGCCACCTGACTTCTTTCATCACCATGGTTCCGTTTCTTTTGCCAGACCGATTTCTTTTTCGAATCCACAGATAGTTTATGCACTTCCAAGTCTGGACTAATACCTGTCATCTCATGTACCTCAAATGCAAAGATATCCTTGAATTCCTTCAAGAGTTGGCGAAGGTCATTACCCAGCACTGTAAGAGTAGTCGTCCCAACTTTGACCGTTCGGTCAGGACGTGAGTCGTCCAAGACGACATCCGTATGCTCACCAGCCGGTTGAGGGCGGAATTCGTCTGACCGCTCCTCTGCTAGTGATTGCTATCGCTTTTCTTTTCTCTCGGCTCCCAGTTGGGCGACCTTTCTTTTCTTGGTGCCTGCTGCTTGGGCAGGCGCATCCTCCTTGATTTTTTCAAGGTCCATTTTCTCTCCACTTGGGCAAGCAGTCGCCACAGTGGGTTTAATATCAGAGAGGTAGCACTCTCGTGCCATCTTCTGATCTCCCCTTAAGGAGCCGACTGTTCCATCATCCCTCTCAAATTTGAGCAGCATAAGAGAGGGAATAATGACAACTTTAGAGTTGTTCAAAGTGGGTCGTCCCAAGATCATGTTGTAGGCTGACAGTTCTTCAACCACTAAGAACCGAACCACCATATGACGACCCTCCCCTTTCTCACCTAGACGGATGGGTAGATCCACTAGTCCCATTGGGTGTACAACACTTCCTCCAAACCCTACTAAAGGGTGAGATACCGGGTGTATGCAGTCAGTTTTGTACTTGAGCTTTGCCAAGCACTTGTTGCTGATAAGATCAGAGGAACTTCCGGTATCTATGAGGATCCGGCCAACTCTTTGGTTGGCCACCTTACATTCAATGACAATGGGGTCATTATGCGCCCCCCTAACACCTCCCAGATCCTCTTCTGTGATGACAATTCCTGGGAATGAACTCTTGGAGGTCCGTCCTTGGTGAACGGAATTAACATCTAACCGCTTGATGCTTTCTTTATTGCCCCTGATAGTGGGGCCGCCTCCTGTGAAGTCGCCTGCTATAGTGTAGACGATGGCGTCGTTAGTATCTGAACTGTCGGCCGGTCGATGATTCCTCTTGGCCGACTGCTTTTGTTTGGGGGGAGCCTTCCCCTTGGACTTCTTGACATAGGAGTCAAGATCACCTTTTTCAGCCAGGCGGTCCAGGTAGCGCATGAGGCTAATACACTCATTGGTATAATGATCAATGTCTTCATGGAAATTACAGAATTTCTTTTGGTTCCGATTACTCGCAGAACCTTTCATGGGGGTCGGCTTCTCAATGGTCATCCGGCCTTGGATTTCTTTGAGGATAGCTTGGCTATCCTTATTGAACTCATACTTCGGGGAGTATGGTTTAAACTCTTTTTTCTTTTTCTGGGACGGCTGATCAGAGGAGTCGGCCGCCCAGACTTCTTTTCTCTTCTTTTCATCTCTATTGGCCGACTGCTTTGGTCGGCTCTCTTTTTTGTCGAACTTTCTTCCATCCGACTGCTTCCTAGTATTACACAGGTCAGTCGCCTGTATGTAGGCTTCCACCTCAATTAATGCTTCTTGGAGAGTAGCGACTCTCTTTCGGACCAGGTCAAACTTGAAGGTTGACCCATCCTTTAGACCTCTGAAGAAGTAAGTGTAGGCTACCTCATCCGGAAACCCTTGTATCTGGATTCTCATCAGGTTAAACCGCCTGATGTAGGAACGAAGTCCCTCCTTTTCTCCCTACTGTATAGTCCCTAGGACAAGGGTCGTCTTCTTAGCAGGAATATTCTTGGCGAAGTTGGAGGTGAACAAGTATGCGAGGGTCTTGAAACTATTCACACAACCAGTCGGTAGGTTGCCGAACCACTGTTGTGCAATGCCCTTCAATGTAGCTGGGAAGCACTTGCATCATGTGGGATCATCCAACCCTTGGAGGTACATAAGGTTGGTGAATGCCGTCAGATGGTCCTCTAGGTTAGTAGTGCCATCATAGGCGCCTACTAAGACATTCTTCACTTTGGCCGGCTGGGCGGCCTCTTTAATTTCCTTGGAGAAGGCGGACGACTGTTCTCCAAGTCTTAGCAACCGTAGTTGCCAGTCCAAAGGTTGGACGTTTCCTGTCGCCTGCCCTCCAAACAGAGGAGGCTACAAGAAATATTGTTGTTGCGGCACGTATGGCTGGTGTGGCACATGCGGAGCCGACTGGTCTTTATGGGATCCGGACCGACGGGAGGTGCCGCCTGTCTGAATCTCATAGTTTAATTGTGAATACCTCATGGAGGTATTGTTTAGACTGTCCTGAAAATCTGAAGTAGAGGTCGACTCTGACAGTTGGTCACTCTTCTTCTGCTCTAGCATCAACCGAGCATCAGTGTACATTTTCTTCGTCCCATCCGCTTGAACATGACGGATGGGCTTTCTCTTCCCAGTTGACGGGAAGTGAAACTTCATCCAATCAATCACCGGTGGCCGACTAGCCCCAAGTTTTGGTTGAGGGGTTGCCGCACGATCAGTGACTGACTTCATCCTACCAGAGTGGGAGGATTTTTTAGCCGACTGTTCCTTTGCAGGAACGCGCGTTCTCTTCTTAATCAATTCTTGGATCTCTCCCTTGAACCCCCTCATGAAAGTCATGAGTTCGTTCCTTGTAATGGGAGCAGATCCTTCAGCCCCTGTTATTGCTCAGGCGGTGGGCCGGCTGGATTGCTAGGTCCAGCTTCGCAATCTACCCGTTCCCTCCTTTTAGTGGGACGGGTGTGTCGGGCCCTTAGGGTCCCATCTGAGGCTGTGTGTGTCTCCACCTCGACCTCATTATCAGTATCTTGGTCTGAGTAGACTTGAGGGTCGTCCACTGGACGCCTCTCTTCTGGATTCGGTACAGACTGTGATTCCATCTCGAAAGTACTCTCCCCACAGACGGCGCCAAAATGTTTTGGGGTTTTCTGTTGTCCTGCAGGAGAGTTACAATTCCGGAACTGGTATCCTTGCGCCTGTACCTGCAAAACAACGGAGACTCCTTGTGGTGGGAGTTCCGCCTCCGATGGTCAAGTTAGTACTTATTTGAGGAGTGAATAGTGCGGAAAAGTAAAGGTTGGAAGATTTGGTTCCTCAAGGTGAGGAGTGATCTAAGTGTTTAGGTGAGTGTAATTAATTTTCTTAACCCCCTTTAATGAGGATTAATGAAGGTATTTATATGCCTTGGGATGCGTGCCAGTCCTAGGTTTAAGTCAACCTAGGGCTGATTGGGCTTCCACAAGACTTTGGGCCTAGGTGGCCGGTTTTCCCATTTGGCATGGGGGAGGCCACGTGTCGTAGCTTAAGAGGTCCAAGGTGGACTGGTCAACACTTGACACGTGGCCGGCTCCAATTGGTCCATGTGGCGGACACTTGGCAGAGCCTGAATGGTCCACTTGTCAGATGATGATTGGTAGGGAAAAATCCCCTAATCAATACTAATTGTATTCCTTTTTATTTTTAGCAACTTTTTTGTGCGGCTAGCTACACCGTGTGGCCAGCTGACACACACCAAGTAACCCTTAATCGACGACCCTGACCGACCGAGTAACCTGACCAAGTAACCCCTGACTGACTTGGTAACCCCTGACCGAGTGAGTAACTCTTTACCGAGTAATCCCTAACCGACCAAGTAACCCCTGACTAACTTAGTAACCCCTGACCGAGTGAGTAACCCTTATAGCACTAATAGAGTAACCCCCATAATGGTTGGCCACACGATGTGGTTAACCACATATAAAAGTTTGTGTTTTATTTCGTGTTCTATTTACTTAAAATAGTTACACAAGATTTTTAGACTTTTAATTTAGGGAGAATAAGCTATAATTTAGAAAGTTGAAATATGGCGAAGAATATAAAATAACGTAGCCAAAAATACAATATTAGCATTTAAATTACCATTATATATATAGTTGTACAATAGTGGGTTCAATAGGGAAGAAAAAAAAAATCTGTCCATGGTGTTGATTTGAAATCTTATAAACTAATGATAATTGAGTTAGTTTTATGCACTACTACAAAAAATGGCTTAGAGAATGGTTGAACTAGGCTTTATGGAACGCCTTAGGACCGTTTTTCTCCTAAGCGATGTATAAAGTTTATAAAACAAGGGAAATAGGCGTATTATAAGCCTAATTATAGAGAATTGTGCGCAAGTACAACCGTTCTCTTTTCCCTTCCCTAAACATGAAAGGAAGGAAGGAAAAAACAATTGTTATCCTACTCGATCATTCTATATTCCTTTACTAAAGAGAGCAGTCATGTAACCCAACAATTCTCTAGTTCTCCTTTTTTTTTTTTTTTTTTTTTTTTTTTTTTTTTTTTTTTTTTTTTTTTTAAAAAAAAAAGAATATCAACGCCTCTTTTTTGAAAAATTGTTGTTTATTGGTAAGCTTCTTATATTTCCAATGATCAATACAGATTAATATCCAATGAACAATTTCACCAAAAATAATAATCCATGAACATTATAACTACAAATTTATCAAACATCATAAAATATATAGTATATACTCATCCAAATATCCTTTCATTAATTCACATAAATGCTCTTTACAAAAAAGATGAACTTATTAATACAAAAAACAAATTGATTTCAAAATTTTCTTTAAGACCTTTTGTTTCGGGTGTTTTTAGTCCCTCGGGAGAGTTACAATATTGAGTATGCGCGCCTGACTTTTGTTCCTGCAAAACCACGAAACTCCGATTGGGTGGAGTTCCGCCTCCGACGATCAAGTTAGTATGATTCCGGATGGGTAAACGTGCGAAAAGCAAATGGGTTTTTTCTCACTGATTCAGAGAGATTCCGCAATTAATATTGATCGGGTTTTGTGTATGTATTTCTGAATATCCAATAAATGAGGATGATTCCTCTATTTATAGCAGATGTGAATCTGTTCTCCCATTGGGGGTGCAAGGCCACGTGGCATCCTCTGAGTGGATCCCTTTGGGCCTATATGAGGGTGTCACGTGTCAGTCCCTCATTAGGCCACGTGGCAGGGGTAATTTATACCCCAAACATTTGCCCCTCACAGGTGTGACGTGGCTTGCCACGTGGCACCTGTGACACTTGTCACCATGCGGGAGGGCGACGGTTCGCCACGTCACACCTGTGACACTTGTCACCATGCGGGAGGGCGACGATTCGCCTCCTTCCCTCTATTTTTTGGATTTGAAACTAGAGGGGGGAAAGTGACGGTTCGCCTTCTGGGATTTCCTATAAATAGGAGCCTCCCTCCTCTCATTCCTCACTTTTCCAATCTTGAGAGAGAAATTATTTGAGAGAAAAAGAGAGAACTCCTGATCCCGCCTGCTTTTTCTTACAAACCGCCTCCACCTTCAACACATCCGGATACTGGTTGAGTATTTCTTTGCCCGTCTCACTAAGGTATCCATCTGACCTTGTTAGTGTCCATCTTGATTTTATTTAAACCTGCAGCCGGTCTTATGCCGTCTGGAGCTTCTTTAAGCAATCTCATGATGAATTGCATCCAGTAGGCCCTCAGACGGTATAATACCGTCTGGGGAGTCTTCAGTCAGTTTCATTGTGAGTTGTACTTATACAATAGACCCTCAGCCGGTTTACACCGTCTGGGGTATCTTCAAGCAATCTCATGGTGAGTTGCATTCAATAGACCCTCAGTCGGTTTACACCGTCTGGGGTATCTTCAAGCAATCTCATGGTGAGTTGCATTCAATAGACCCTTAGCCGGTTTACACCGTCTGGGGTATCTTCAAGAAATCTCATGGTGAGTTACATTCCATAGACCCTTAGCCGGTTTACACCGTCTGGGGTATCTTCAATAAAAATTTTCTTTTGAATTGCCTTGCTGACACCTCATCCGGTCTTATACCGTCTTGGGTATCTTTGAATCAGCCTCTTGATTCATTGTTTTAACGGATACGCTGCCGGCTTTTGCCACCTGAGGTAGTTCCGTACAATTTTCTTCATCGTCTGGGGGTCTTTGGACAACCTTTCATAAAAACTGCAGACTACTTATTCTATATAACTACCACAGCTGGTTTCTTCCGCCTGTGGTATCTTTGGGCAACATTGGTAATTAACCTTGCCTTCTTTTGCCAATTTGCAGTCTGTTCAAAGTGATACCGTCTGGGGTATCTTTGGTCAACAATCTCCAACTTCTTTCACCAACCTCTTCTTTCAACTACAAGGTAACGCCTCTGTTCCTTGCTTTTTTGGAGGTTTTTAAATTTTCCCGGCTGTATATATTGTTAGAATAATGGGCTCACCGAACACACACACGTCACACCATGATTTAGAGGTCAGCTGGTCTCCTGGTACGGCTGAGTCTAGGACTGGGGGTGCCGCCTTTGGGTACTGGGACTCTCCTTGTTCATCTCCAAAACCGACCGTCTTTGTCTCTGTGCAGGTGGTCGGTGGACAATAGGTCGTTAGTTTATTATCCTAGATCAAAATTACAATTTATAACTCCTATCCTAGCTCTATCAAATTTTTCTTTAGATAGCGGTAAGGTAGGGTCGATTCCCAAGGAAACGGGGGTTTAACACAATTAATACGAAATCGAGGAGAAATTGCTAATAACAAAAGGTGGTATTTGAATTTGTGTTGAAGAATTCTATGGACAAACAAACTACTATTGAGCCTAGAATAAACTAGAAATAAGGGAAATAGATTAAACACTTTTAAAAGAAAATAAATGGACAAGATTATAGAGATAACAATGACAAAAGCACTAGGGAAAGGGGGATTCAATCATGAACAAAGAGTACTAGTGAAAACCGAAAGGAAACCGATTCTAGGAGTATAAACTCTACCTAAAATAGTTCATTCTCATGCAACTACTTAAGCAAGTCGACGAAATCATTCACACCTATATTAAATCATTCTCATGCATTCAATCAAGGGCTAGATTCTTGGGATTAGAGGTGCACACACAAACTCCAAGCATATTATAGCTCAAATCATCAACTCAAGAATAAGTCCCAATTAATAATCAATAGATATTCAAATACACATGATTTTCACCCCCTTCCCTAGCTAAAAACCTAAGCTAGAAGGAAGGGAATGGCCATAACAACTAACATAAGCATGTATTCAATACCAACACAACCTAACATGATTCTAACTTGAAAGGAAAATCAAAGAAACTAATAAAGCTTGAATATTTATGGAAATAAACTCAAGTAAGAGCAATAAAACAAAGAAGATCAAAAACTAGAGAAACAAAAGTAAAGATTGATATTATAAAGATTACAAAATTATAAAAGTAGTAGCAACAATCTAGAAGAAAGCTTGAATATTTGGTTACAAAGATTGAATCTTGAACACTAGTGTATTCTCTCTCTAGAAACCATGAACTTCTCTCTCTACCAATGATTTTTGGGGCCAATGGAATAGTGGATGCTAAGAAAATCAAGCAAGGGACTATTTATAGTCTTCTACCAAAAGGAAGAAAAAGGGCAAGGGAGAGGGCTCTCCGAACAGGCAGCCGCGCCCTCTCCAAGCTGGGTAAATAGCCTCGTAAAACCCAGAAAGCCGCGCCCGCGGGCCTAAGTGTCGCGCCCGCGGGGCTTCTCTGCCGCGCCCGCGGCACATATGCTCCGCGCCCG
Organism: Chenopodium quinoa; assembly: GCF_001683475.1. Lineage (NCBI taxonomy): Eukaryota > Viridiplantae > Streptophyta > Magnoliopsida > Caryophyllales > Amaranthaceae > Chenopodium > Chenopodium quinoa. The sequence continues at coordinate 991,465 of NW_018742359.1, forward strand.
CGGCTCGCCATCTCCACTTTCTTGTGCTGGCTTCAGACTTTTCCTGTCTGCGCCCGCGGCTTACAAGCCCGCGCCCGCGGCCCATCAGAACAGCGCGCCCTCTCCATCCTGGCATCTCCACTCCTTTGCCAAGCTCCTTTGGCATCTCCACTCGAGCTATTGATTCGTGAATCGCACATAAGCGCTGGGAGCTGTCAAAACACATAAAAAGGAGGTAAAAACTAGAAGAAAAGACAAAAAGAGGAGGAAAAATACGAGAGGGGGCCAAAGTGACTAAAATCAAGATAAAAGGGGTTAAAATAGGCATAAGCAAGTGACAAATCCGGGGGAAATCGGTAGTAAAAAAAGGTTAAAATGGTGGCATAAATGCCACACATCAGCAGGACGCAATGGCTCGAACTAGGAAAACAGTTGTTGATCTTGAGTACAAAGGGGAAACCTCTGAAGAATTGCCGCCTGACTCTAATCAGGCTGAGATGGAAAGAGGGTCTCCGCATGGCACCCCAAGCACTCCTAGTGATGGAATACTGGGGTTTGATCAAGATGGCGGCGAAGATGCCGCCTCTCCATCTAGGGTTGAAAAGGAAAACCCTTCAGAGAACGCGAGCTGTGGAGAGACCGCCTCCTCATCCGGTTCAGAGCAAAGAGGCAGCAGCAGCAGCAGCCTTCTTACGCCGGATTTAAATAGCGATGAGGAGGAGAGGCCCACATGGGATAATAAGGGCGATCCCCTACTTATTGTTGTCTCTGCCAAGGATAGGGCCAACATGGCTAGAAACTTAGAGGACTTCGTCAAAATAGGTCCTCTTGGAGAAGATTGGAAAGTCATCGTGCCGCCTGAGATGGGCACTATAGTCTGGGAAGATGATCAGCCGAATTTAAACGGGTATTTTAGACTGTTACGAGGCTGCGTTTCTAGCCGGTCTTCGCTTCCCTTTGCATAACACCGTCAAGGCCATTCTTCGAGGGTATGGTCTAGGTATTTGGCAGTTAACCCCTAATTCATGGGTTAACATCTTAGGCTATATTTCCGCCTGCGAGATGCAGAACATTAACCCCGGCTGGGAGGCCTTTTGCCCACATGAACTATTTGAGCAAAAGCCCTGGCGGGTGGAGAGCCTGGTATACACTGACCACCTATCCCCAGTACCTGATGACCCTGGACAAACCGTCCAAGTGGTCAGACTGGAAGAATCGATTTTATCTTGTTTCTGCTCCCACCAAGGAGGAAAACCGGGAGTACAGGACATACAACCGGAAGCCAGACCTCCTTGGTCACAAGTGTAACAAACCTCGAATCCCGGATGGGAACTACGAGAGAATAATAGAGGCAAAGTTTTTTGAACAGACCACAACCACCCTCTCCAATGGGGAATTAATAAGTGTGCCCAAGAACTGGGTACCAAAGAACGAATTCCTTTGTGATGAGGCGTTCTTGTCCGCCTGTAAACTTAGCACTCAGTTTAAGAAACGTAGGTCACGCTAGTGCTTGATCCTGTTTTGCCGTTTGTAAATAATTTATGCTTTAACTATCATTCTTCTAACCGGATGGGTTCTTTTTTGTAGTGCGAGCTTTAGTCATGTTGCCTGCTGACAAAACACCGGCTAAGTCCGCTGCTGAAATCCGCAAGGCAAATGCGGAGAAGAAACTTGTTGCCCAGGCGGCAAAAAATAAGGTATACTGCTTTTCCTTTCTTCCCTTTAACTTCCGCTTGACTTTCTTGCCGGCTGACCTTTTATGCGTTATTTCAGGATGGGAGCAAGGTGCCTCGCTCCCTTACCAAGCTAATAAGGCCCCGGGCGGGGGAGGAGCCGGCCACTCAAAATAAGGCGAGGAATACTTCCTCCCAGACAGTTCCCAGCCCGCTGACGGTTGGAGGTAAATCTATCAAAAACATTGGCCTTGGATTCGACCTGTCTTCCAGGCAGCCGGATGTCCCAGAGGCATCCAAGGGGACGGTGCCGCCTAGGGCATCCGGCGCCTCAGTACCGGTTGAGGGCAGTCATGACCCTCATCCAACATCTCAAGGTACAATAGATCCCTTCAACCCTTCTTTGCTTGGCAAGCCCATGCGGGTTAAGTCGCACTCTCAGCTCTAGCCAGAAGACTCTTCTGGGAGCCGGCAGTCAATAAGAGGGAAGTATGTTCCTTCTCACCATCTTTTTCTGGTGCAGATCTCTCCCCTCGCTGGCCGGATGTACAGCAGTACGCCAGGGCCATGCTGAAGGTCGTCCCCAAAGAAGAGAAGGAAGCGATCCCAGGGATCAACACCTTTATTACCGACCAGGTCATGGACAACTTGGCTGATGTAATTTCTCAACTTAATATTTATCATTATTTTATTTTATTTTTTATTATTTTTTTTTCAACACCAGCTGACCTCTTTTAACACCGCTTGGGCTTTTGCAGTCAATGCTTCGCGTGGAGGGGCTAAAGAAAGCTTATGCCCTCAAGTGTGAGGAGGTAAGACGGGCTAAACAGGATGCGTCCGATGCTCATAACGTTGCCTAATATTCCATGATTATGCATGAATTGAAAACTAAAAGCATAATCATGCAACAGGCGAACTCCATCAAGACGCTCCAGAAATCTCTCAATGAGGCCAACACAAAGCTCCACAATCTCCAGGCGGAGAAGGAGAATGTCGAGGCGGAGGTGAAGAAGGCGGCGGATTCTATCAAACTCTTGAATCTAACCAGGAAGGAGAATTCTTCGCTGTTGACTGAAAAACGTCCGCCTGAAGAAGGAGGCGGCTTCCGATAGTCAGAACTTCCAAACCACCCAGGAAGCAGAACAGAGCCAGCTCATTGAGGAGAATGAGCAAGATTGCGCCAACCGCATGCAATTGGCTTGGTCCCTGGTACATCCGGAAATGGAATACGCCGTCTGAGAACTTGCCTACAAATATGCCGATCTTTCCATTGAGGCAAAAGAATTGGACCAGCCGGCTCCGGAGCTTTGTGAAGAGTGGGCCAAGAAAGAGATCGAGGCCATGTAGGCGGGGGTCGGCTCAGACGGAGGGGAAGAGCCCCAAACTGAAGAGCAAGGAGAGATCGCCCCCCTTCTCGCCTTTGAGACCGCCTCCAAGGACCCGACTCAGCCTTAAGCATTTAAATTATTCAACTTTTCCGGCCTGCGTGCCGTGTATTTAATGTATCTTTTTCAACGGACAGGGGTCCGGCTAACATTTAAACTATTTTAATATATACATATGTCGACTGAGTCGGTTTGCTTTGCCAACTTAATTCAATTCTCTTCAATTTTTGCAACTTTTGAATTTTTGCAATTTGCTTTGCATGCTCTTGTGATATACCGGATGCATTGGCTATGTCTGCCCCTAGGCGGTTGGTTCCTTAGTTCTAATTCTAAGCAAGCAGCCGTCCATAATCATCCGCATCATTTTACAACAAGATTGCCAGGCTGAGCTCGAGCGACCTAGGTCTGGGCGTGCCATTCGAGCCTTTGTTAGGTGTGAGACAAGGTTCTGGCCTTGTTTCTAACGTTATAGCCGGCTGTAGTGCTTTCTTGCAAAAGTCGGCTCTTTGGTATAGGTTGTCGCCTGAATTGCCTTGGGGCAATAGTCAGACGGTTGCTGGTGTCAACAGGGCTTGACCTTTCTCATGGGAGATTGAGCTGGCTGGGGTGCTTTTGGGCAAAGGCCGGCTGACGATCAAAGTCGATATCACCGTCTGTATTGCGTTTGGGCAACCGGTTGTGACTTGAAATGTAATTTTTCGGCTGTATTGCCTTGGGGTAATAGCCGACTGGGGTGCTTTTGGGCAAAAGCCGGCTGCCTAACAAGATTTAATTCGCCGTCTATATTGCCTTAGGGAAATAATCGGTTGCAGTATGTGACAATTTTACCGGTTGTATTGCCTTGGGGCGGTAGCTGGTTACAATTTTTAAGATATAATTTCGAAGTTAATTAGGGTTAAACTTCAGGATAGAAGCAGGGGCCGGCTGTAGTGCTTTTGGGCAAAGCCGGCTGCTTAACAAGATTTAATTCACCGTCTGTATTGCCTTGGGGCAATAGCCGGGTGTATCTTGTTTTAGATAGGTCATTCGAACGGCCATGGGTTATCTTTAACCTAACCGGTTAAAGCCGTTTGAGTTCATGACACATAAAACAATGTACCACCCGGAAGGGAGATGTTCTCTTCGACGAATTCACCCGGATGGGCGTCGCCGGGTAACTGCTTATGGTTAAAGCAGGTGGTTTAAAGTATGCTGGCTTTGGGCTTTTAAATAGCCAAGTTAGGTACTCAACTTCTCATTTTGAGCAAACGGGTGCCCGACTGCGCTTTGCACAATTAGGTCTTGTTAGTTGCCCAGTTGTGCATTGCACAGGGGACTTAGAAGATGCCCGGTTATGCATTGCACATGGGATTTAATACAAAAAATTGAAATAAGGTATTCCTTTCATTCATTTACTCTTTACAAAAAGTATTTACAATCTCCTTAGAAGTAGTACTATTTCAAGTTATCTACATTCCAGCATCTGGCTAACTGCCTGACGTCTGGTGTTTCCAGGCAGTAGGTTCCGCCTCTAACTTCTTCAAAAATTCGGTAGGGGCCTTCCCAATTGGGGGTTAGCTTTCCTTGTTCATTTTCCCTACCGGTTGCTTCCATTTTACGTAGCACAAAGTCGGCCGCTTGTGTACTCTTTTGTTGTAAGCCCTTGTCATTCTCAGACGTTATATCTCATGACGCAAGGCGGCATTGCCCCTGTGTTCCGAGAGTGAATCCAATGCAAGACGCATGGCTTCCCAATTAGACTCTTCGTCATAGAGCATGACTCGGAGTGTTGGCTCATAAAGTTCAATTGGCAGGACAGCTTCAGTGCCATATGTCATGAGAAACGGGGTTTCACAGGTTGCCCCCTTTTCAGCTGTTCTGATGTCCCGAAGGACGTGAGGTAACTCATATGCCTAAAGACCGCCAGCTCTTTCAATCTTCTTTTTTATGCCGTCTGAGATGAGCTTGTTAAAGGCTTCAACTTGGTCGTTTGCTTGGGGCCGGCCAACGGATGCAAAACAATGTGAGATCCCCTGATCTCCCAACCAACTCTTGAGGGTAGACGTTTCAAACAGAGAACCGTTGTCAAACACCATAGACATAGGAACCCCAAACCGGGTGATGATGTTCCTCCAAATGAAGGAGATGACATCCTTTGTCTTGATGCCTTTGACCACCTCTACCTCGACTCATTTGGTGAAGTAGTCCACAGCCACCAGAATATATCTTCTGCCGCTTGTGGCAGGCGTATAGGGAGCTAAGATGTCCATGCCCCATTTTGCAAATGGAACTGGGCTGTAGATAGCCGTCAGGTCTTTTGCCGGACGGTGAATGAGTCGGCCAAACCTCTGGCACTTGTTACACTTTTTCACCATTTCCATGGCATTTGCCTCAAAGGTGGGCCAAAAGTAGCCTTACCGCCTGACCCTCTTTGCTAGAGTCTTGCCGCCTATAGGTGATGCACAAAAGCCCGCATGCAGGTTCTCTAGCACCTCTTTTCCCCTTTCTGGGGTAACACACTTCAGCAACAGCTGGAGGTAACCCTTTCTGAAGAGTTCCCCCTAATACATTTCGAAGCTCAGAGCTCGCTTTTTCAGTGTTGCCGCTTCTGAAGGGGCATCCGACAGAGGTACCGTCTACCAAATAATCCCGGATGGGGTCCATCCAGGTAGTGATTCGGTCAAGAATTCCAATGGGATCAAGTTCAATGGCGGATGAGGCCAATTTGGACAACGCATCTGCCTGATTGTTTTCTGAACGGGGCACCTGACTTAGATGGAATTCGTTAAATGTCCCCGCCTTATCTTTGACCGCCTGAAGGTATTTGATCATTGCCGGATGGGTAGCCTCGTAGTCACCATTGAATTGGCTAACGATCAGTTGAGAATCAGAACAGGCATCAACCTTTCTTGCCTCTGCCGCTTTACACATGCATATACCGGCTAACAAGGCCTCAAACTCAGCTTCATTATTTGAAGCTCGAAACTTGAACCGTAGTGCATACTCGTATGTGTCTCCTTCTAGAGACTTGCAAATTACGCCTGCAACACGGCCGTTCAAGGTAGAACTTCCGTCTACGAATAACTTCCAGACCTGATCGGTATTCTCCAGCTGTGTCGGCCTAGTCATTTCAGCAATGAAGTCGGCAAACGCCTGACCTTTCACTGCTCGCCTAGGTTCGAAAGTTATCTCCAGCCTTTGCATTTCAACAGCCCACTTGATCATTCTGTCGGATAACTCTATAGTAGTCATTGGACGCTTGAGTGGCTAATCAGTATAGACAATCACCGGATGAGCCAAGAAGTAGGGCTTCAACCGCTTGATTGCTTTGTAAAAAGCCAGGCCAAATTTTTCGATCATTGGGTACCGGAGCTCAGCATTTCTGAGTATATGGCTGATGAAATACACCGGGAGCTGTTTGTCGTCTCTCTCAGCAAGGAGAACAACACTAAGGGAGTGATCTGAGACGATTAGGTACATGTAGAGAACCTCCTTAGGCAGGGGACTCACTAGCCTTGGCAAAGAGTGCAAGTGTTGCTTTAACCTCTGAAATGTCGCCTCAGCTTCTTCTCCCCATTCAAGTCTAGACCTCTTTCTGATTGCTTGGAAGAAGTAAAGGCACTTGTCACCTGACCGGCTGAGGAATCTTCCTAATGCCGCTAGGCAACCGGTTAGCTTATGGGCCTCCTTGACAGTGCGGGGTGACTTCATGTCAATTACCGCCTGTACCTTTTCTGGATTGGCCTCTATGCCTCTTTGATCAATCAGAAATCCGAGAAACTTCCCAAACTCAACACCAAAGACACACTTCTTGGGATTAAGCATGACCTTGTGCCGCCTGATGGTGGTGAAGATTTCTCAGAGGTCAGCTAGGTGATCCGCCTGTAGCTTGGATTTGACTATCATGTCATCAATATACGCCTCTACATTCCTTCCGATTTGATTGATGAAAACCGTGTTGATCATTCGTTGGAAGGTAGCAGGCGCATTTTCAACCCAAACGACATCACCGTGTAGCAGTACAACCCCTGATCAGTGACGAAGGCCGTCTTCTCCTGATCCTTCTTTCATAGGGGAATCTGATGGAAGCCTGAGTAGGCGTCCATGAAGCTCATCAAGGCATGGCCGGCTGTAGAGTCGACAAGGCTGTCGATCTTAGTAAGTGGGTAGCTATCCTTCAGACATGCCTTGTTCAGATCTGTGTAATCTACATAGATCTGCCAGGTACCATTCGACTTCTTGACAAGAACAACATTTGCTACCCAATCTGGGTAGTAGCATTGCCGAATGAACCCGGCATCCAGGAGATTTTTGACCTTGGCGGCTACCGCCTGAGACTTCTCCTCGCCATGATCCCTCTTCTTTTGCCTAACCGTTTTTATTTTGGAATCAACGACCAACTTGTGGACGGCTAGATACGGGTTGACGCCTGGCATCTCCTCCACTTCAAAGGCAAATATGTCTTTAAACTCTCTCAGAAGTTGGAGCAAGTCTACCCTCAATTTTTCAAAAGCAACCGTCCCAACCTTGACTGTTCTGTCAGGACGGCTGTCGTCCAGGACAACATCAACACTCTCACCAGCCGGCTGGGGTTGGGAATCATCCGGCCTTCTCCCGGCTAGTGATTGCTATTTTGTTTTTTCTGGCGGGGGCAAATTGGTCCGCCTTTCTCTTTTTGTCGGCTCCCTTGGGAGCAGGCGCGGCTTCCTCGTCGTCAAGGTCAACGAGCTCCTCATTATGGTCGGCTGCAGTAGCAGTCACCTTGACGTCTGAGAGGTAGCACTCTCTAGCTGTCTTTTGGTCCCCGCGCAGGGCACCGACTGACCCATCATCCCTCTAAAATTTAATCATCATGAGGGATGGGATGATGACTGACTTGGACTCGTTGAGGGTAGGACGGCCCAATATGAGATTGTAGGCGGTCAATTCCTTGACCACCAAAAATTTGACGACCATGTGTCGCCCTTCCCCCTTCTCTCCTAGCCAGATGGGTAGGTCAATCCTTCTCACCGGATGCACCACTCCTCCCCTAAAGCTGACTAGGGGGTGAGGAGCCTTATGCATACTGCTAAGCTTGTACTTGAGCTTTGTCAAGCACTGGTAGCTACCCTCTTGCGGACCAGGTCAAATTTGAAAGTTAACCCATCCTACAGACCCTTAAAGAAGTCTGTATATGTAACTTCGTCAGACAGCCCCTAAATCTGAATTCTCATCAGATTGAACCGCCTGACATAGGACCGGAGTCCCTCCTTGTCACCCTCCTAGATAGCCCCTAAGTCGAGACTTGTATTTTTGGCAAGGATGTTCATGGAGATGTTGGACGCAAACAGGTATACAAGCGTCTTGAAATTACTTATGCATCCGACTTGCAGGTTGCCAAACCATCGTTGGGCTATGCCCTTTAATGTAGCCGTAAAGCATCTGCTGCACCAGGTGGCGTCATCCAAACCCTGTAGGTACATGAGGTTGGTGTATGCCATTAGGTGGTCTTCCGGGTTGGTGGTACCGTCATAGGTACCGACCAACACATTTTTAACCTTAGCGGGCTGTGCCGCTTCAGTTATGTCCCGGGATAAAGCCGAAGGCTGTTCCCCAAGGTTTAGCAGCCGGAGCTGCCATTCCAAAGGCTGGACATGGTATTTCGCCTGACCCCCAAAGGGAGCCGACTGCATAAATGGAGATCCATACGGGACGTATGGCTGTTGGGGCACATACGGAGCCTGCTGGATCACATGAGGACCAGTACGGGCAGACACGCCGCGTGACTGACTCCCTTGTTGCGTCTCCGAATGCTTCATTGAAGCATTTTGGAAACTGTATGGGTAGGTCGACGTGGAGGCCGAATGAGACATGCTCTCACTTCTCTTCTCCTGGATGAACATCCGGGCGTCAGAGAAAGTCTTCTTTGACCCATCCGGCTGTGTATGCCAGATGGCCTTCCTTTCTCCTGATTTAGGGAAACGAAGTTTTGAAAGGTCGATCAGGGGCCCATCCATCCTCTTGGGTTTGGGATGAGGAGTGGACACCCGGTCTTTGATTTGCTTCTTCTCAGAAGCCTTCTTTGCCGACTAACCCTTACTTGGACCAGTTGACTTCTTGATTATGTCTTTAATTTCCCCCTTGAAACTAGTCATGAGATTCATGAGTTCGTCTCTGGTGACAGGGGCAGCACCCTCCGCCGCCTGGAGTTGCCCAGCAGGCTTGTCGCCTGGGTTGCTGGGTCCAACTTTGTCTTGGCCCCATTCCTTCTTTTATTTGGAACGGGTGCGCCTAGAACGAAATGACCCGTCTGGGGCCATGTAGGTTTCGATTTCGTAGTCGTCACCACTGCCACTTTCACGGTCCGTATGGACCTCATGGTCAGCCGTAGGCCGGCTGCCCTCTGCATTCGGTACAATGTCGGATGCCATCTTAGTAGTACTCTCCCCACTCACCCCACATACAGCGCCAAATGTTTCGGGTATTTTTAGTCCCTCGGGAGAGTTACAATACTGAGTATGCGCGCCTAACTTCTGTACCTGCAAATCCACGAAACTTCGGTTAGTATGATTTCGGATGGATAAACGTGCGGAAAGCAAATGTGTGTTTTTCTCACTGATTCAGAGAGATTCTGCAATTAATATTGTTCGGGTTTTGTGTATGTATTTCTGAATATCCAATAAATAAGGATGATTCCTCTATTTATAGCAGATGAGAATCTGCTCCCCCATTGGGGGTGCATGACCACATGGCATCCTCTGAGTGGATCCCTTTGGGCCTGTATAAGAGTGGCACGTGTCGATCCCTCATTGCGCCACGTGACAGGGGTAATTTTTACCCCAAACACCTTTCATCTACTCTTTGTTATAATCAACCTGCAACAACAAACAAAATAAAAAATATAAATAAAAAAAAATCAATTAGTTACCTAACAATGATCAAAAATTGGGAAAAGATACAAATTCAAATGACTAACATTAATTCGCATACTCCCTATTATTTGGGGGAAAAAATCATTGCTTCAAATCAATACTGACAAGTTAAAAATGTAGAGAAAAATCAAATTAACGTGAAAAGTAACATAAAAAAAAATGTTTAAGATGTACTTATAACAAAAAAAATAGCACCAACCATGTCTAAACATTATGAATTAGTGGAGTATATTTAATCTTATTATCTCATCAATTCACACATTTCTCATACGTATTCTCTAAATCCAATCGAAAATCATCCGATCCCTAGATATAAATAATTGAACAAATAAACATATAAAAATGTAGATGCTTAATATCATCAACAAAATCAATTATCTTAAATACATATTTATTCATATCAAATCAACATAATTTGATTATTAAAAAAACCAACAAAAAAAATTAGATCTCAGAAACGAAAAAACAACAAATTAACGCTACATAGTTCTTCCTCGTTCTGCAAATTCTAACCTCAAGATTGTAAAGTCGAAACTGTTGCCCTTAATTTGGTTGAAGCACATTCTACATATGGATTGGATGATAATGATGACGATCTCGCAAAATAGTTGTCGGCGTTTCCGTAATTCCGTTTATGTATATCAATATCAATAGATACATTTCACCCACATAATATAAATATTTCCTCTAAAAAATAGTGAGCTTGGAAGATGATAAAGAGAAGAAAAGTTATGAAAGAGTATGTTGTATGACGGTTAGGGAAAGGATGGGAGAAGTTAGGGTTTATTTTCATTTAAAAAGGAAATTAATTTAAAACTAGAGTAACAAAAAGGGCGTGAAAAGTGTAATTATTTGGAAAAGGGCCGGATTTTCAAAACTTTGCTAAAGAATAGAGAACGGTTGGGTGATATAATAGTTCTCTATTCTTAAAAAAAAATTAATTAAATTTATATTTTAATACAGCTTAAAATATTAAACAACGGTTAGGTAAGATAACCGCACTATATTCTTTTATTTACAAAACGACTACTAGAGAAAAATGTTCTATTTAGTTATACAAAACACCTACCTTAATTACCCGTTCTATAGGATGCGTTTCTTATTCTTATTTTGTTAGTAGTGATGTTAAATATTTCTGTAATAATTTATCAACTTATTACTTTTTTTAATCCTTCAAAAAATCTCTGAACTATTACTAAAACAGGTCATGCTTACATTGATCATTTTGGACATATATCAAACTATCATTAAAAAATTTCTCGTCAAAACAATATAAGATGTTAGCTTTAAGTTTTCCTTCTTTTTAATTATTCAACTTAGCTTATTATTTGAAAGTACATTAATTATATATATATATATATATATATATATATATATATATATATATATATTAGCTAAATCAATTCATAAATAAAAAGTCATACGACATCTACATTGTATAGTTTTATTGGAAACATGCATCGTTAATGTAATATAATATATACTACTTTAAAATATGTTCAACACAACTAATCAACAAAAAAATAATAAAAAAAATTCAATTGTAGTTTTAATAATTTTTGCCTTATTAAATCATCTTTCTTATATGCATTGCATTTGTTTATTCAACATGAGTTGCCTCATTTTTATATTATATCACAAATTAATTATGGGAAAAAACAATATTACTACCGTGCATCGCACGGGCACTAACCCTGGTCAGTTGTCCAAGAAGAAGCCCCACTCTGCTAACAGCTCGGATACGGATGAAACTCCGATCTATACAATAGTAGGCGGCTTCGCTGGAGGCGGCCCTACCATCCGGGGCAATAAAGACTATGTCAGGCGCCTCGATGTTAACTCAGTCGACGAGGGACAGGCATCCAAGGACTACTTCCCCGAAGTCGTTATTACTAAGGAGGACAAGGGCAAAATCAAGAGGCTGCATGATGACCCTATTGTCATCGAATTCAAAGTGGCCAACCAAAGAGTTGGCCGAATCCTCATTGACACTTGGAACTCGTCTGATCTCTTCAGTCACAAGTGCCTGGCCAAGCTTAGGTACAAGCCCGAGAGTATACACTAGGTCTCTCATCCCTTAGTAGGATTTGGGGGTGGTGTGGTACATCCGGTAGGTCGAATAGACCTACCCATTCATCTGGGCAAGAAAGGGGAGGGACACCACATGTTGGTCCGGTTATTAGTTGTTGAAGAACTGATGGCCTACAACATGATTTTTGGGCGCCCTACCCTGAATGAATCCAAAGCTGTCATCATCCCTTCTCTTATGCTTCTCAAGTTTGAGAAGGATGATGGAACAGTCGGCTCCCTACGGGGAGACTAGAAGATGGCCAGGGAGTGCTATTTCTCTGATGTCAAGCCCACTATGGTAGCAGCCGGCCCCAGTGGAGAAACCACTAACCTTGACAAAGTCAGGGAAGACGCGCCTGCTACAACGACAGCCGGCAAGAAGAGAAAGGCCAACCAAATGATGACCGAGAAAAAAGACAGGCAATAGCAATCACTGACCGGTCAAAGGCCGGATGAACTCTGTCCCCAGCCGGCTGGTGAACACATAAACATCGTCCTAGATGACTCTCGCCCCGACCGGACTGTTAAAGTCGAGACGACTTCTTTTGCTGAACTTGGTGCAGACTTGCACCACTTGCTCAAATAATTCGAAGACATCTTTGCCTTTGAAGTGGATGAGATGCCAGGCGTCAACCCCGATCTAGCCGTCCACAAACTTGTTGTGGATCCTAAAAAGAGCCGGTAAGGTAAAAGAAGAGGAACCATGGTGAAGAAAGAAGCCAGGCGGCAGCCGCCGAAGTGAAAAAATTGTTAGATGCTAGTTTCATTCGGTAATGCTACTTCCCTGATTGGGTTGCCAATGTTGTGCTTGTAAAAAAGCCAAATGGAACCTGGCGCATGTGTGTAGACTACACAGACTTGAACAAGGCATGTCCAAAGGATAGCTATCCTCTCCCAAAGATCGATAGCCTGGTCGACTCTACAGCCGGCCATGCCTTGATGAGTTTCATGGACGCCTATTCAGGCTTTCACCAGATACCCCTGTGGAAGAAAGATCAAGAAAAGACGGCATTCGTCACTGATCAAGGTTTATTCTGCTATACTGTGATGTCGTTTGGTTTGAAGAATGCGCCTGCTACCTTCTAGAGAATGATTAATACAGTCTTCATTAATCAAATAGGAAGGAATGTGGAGGCATATATTGATGATATGATTGTTAAATCCAAACACCAGACGGACCATCTTACAGATCTCCGAGAAACATTCGCCACACTCAGGCGGCTCCAGGTCATGTTAAATCCCAAGAAATGTGTTTTTGGTGTTGAGTCTGGGAAGTTCCTCGGATTTCTGATTAATCAAAGGGGGATAGAGGCCAATCCGGAAAAAATTCAAGCGGTCATAGACATGCAGCCGCCCCGCACTGTAAAAGGAAGTTAAAAAACTAGCAGGTTGTCTGGCGGCATTGGGGAGATTCCACAGTCGGTCTGGCGACAAGTGCCTCTATTTCTTCCAAGCAACTAAGAAGAAGACTATGTTTGAAAGGGGGACGGATGCAGAGGCGGCCTTCCAAAAGTTGAAGGAACACTTGCACTCTCTACCGAGGCTGGTTAGTCCTTTGCCAAAAGAAGTGATGTACATGTACCTAGCCGTCTCTGACCATGCCCTTAGTGATGTTCTCCTTGCTGAAAGAGACGGCTGCCAGCTCCCTGTCTATTTCATCAGCCATGTCCTGAAGAATGCTGAGTTACGGTACCCCATGGTTGAAAATTTTGGCTTGGCCCTCTTCATGGTAGTCAAGAAGCTGAAACCTTACTTCTTGGCACATCCAGTCGTGGTCTACACTGACCAGCCGATCAAGCGGCCACTGGAAACCATGGAATAATCCGGCCGAATGATTAAATGGGCAATTGAAATGCAAAGCCTGGAAATTACTTTTGAGCCAAGGAAAGCAGTGAAGGGGCAGACACTTGCCGACTTCATTGTTGAAATGACTAGGCCGGCTGATCCAGAAAATCCTGACTAAGTCTGGAAGGTATATGTGGACTGGAGCTCCACAATGAATGGCTGTGGTGCAGGTGTCATATGTCAGTCTCCTGAGGGAGACAAGTATGAGTATGCACTACGTTTCAAGTTCCAAGCCTCAAACAATGAGGCAGAATATGAAGCCCTACAAGCCGACATCCGTATGTGCAAGGCGGCCGAGGCAAAGAAAGTGGACGCCCGTTCTGATTCACAACTAATTGTTAGCCAATATCATGGTGATTATGAAGCCACACATCCGGCTATGATCAAGTTTCTACAGACGGTTAAAGAAGAGGCCGGGACACTTGAAGAATTTCACCTAAGTCAAGTGCCCAGGTCCGAAAATAACCAGGCGGATGCCCTCTTCAAGTTGGCATCATCCGCCTCTTGTGACACACCAAGATCTGTTTTCTAGGAAGTGATGGAGAAAATGAGCATTGAGGAGGAACCTATTGGAGTCCTTGATCGAAGCTCAACCTGGATAGATGGCATCCGGGCATACTTAACAGGCAGCACCCTGCCGGATACTTACCCAGAGATGATTGTAATGAAAAACTGTGCGTCTAACTTTGAGATTCACAAAGGGGAACTTTTCAAGAAGGGTTATCTACAACCTCTTTTGAAAAGGTGTTACCCCAGAGAAGGGCCGAGAGGTCCTCAAAGATTTGCATTCAGGGTTCTGTGCCTCCCATATAGGTGGCAGGACCCTAGCAAAGAGAGCCAGGCGGCAAGGCTACTTCTGGCCTACCCTAGAAGCAGACGCCATGGAGATGGTTCAAAAATGTGACAAGTGTCAAAGGTTTGGCAAGCTCATCCATCGTCCGGCCAGTGACCTGACGACTATCCATAGCCTAGTATCATTCGCCAAATGGGGCATGGACATTCTGGGTCCCTATACGCCTGCTACAGGCGGACGGAGATATATTTTGGTAGTAGTCGACTACTTCACCAAGTGGGTAGAAGCAGAGGCAGTCAAAGGCATCAAAACCAAAGATGTCATCTCATTCATTTGAAGATATGTCATCACTCGGTATGGGGTACCCATGTCCATGGTTTTTGACAATGGACCTCAATTCGAGACGCCTGTTCTCATGAACTGGTTGGGAGACCAAGGGATCTCTCATTGTTTTGCATCAGTCGGCCGCCCCAAGCAAACGGCCAGGTTGAAGCATTCAACAAGTTAATCTCTGATGGCATCAAAAAGAAAATTGAAAGAGCCGGCGGCCTCTGGGCTGACGAGCTACCACATGTTCTTTGGGCCATCGGGACGACTGAAAAAGAGGCGACTACTGAAACTCCATTTCTCATGGTTTATGGGGCAGAGGCTGTTCTGCCTATTGAGCACTATGAGCCAACTCTTCGAGTCATGATTTTTGACGAAGAGGCCAATTGGGAAGCCATGCGGCTAGCATTAGATTCACTTCCAGAACGCAGGGGCAATGCAGCCTTGCGCCATGAGATTTATCGTCTGAGAATGACGAGAGCTTACAACAAAAAAGTGCACAAGCGCCCCCCTAAAAGTAGGGGACTTTGTGTTACGAAAGATGGAAGCAATCGGTAGGGCCAACGAGCAGGGAAAGCTGACTCCTAACTGGGATGGCCCCTACCGAATCTATGAGGAAGTTAGAGGCGGCACCTATCGACTGGAAACACCAGACGGCAGGCAGCTAGCCAGAACTTGGAATGTAGACAACTTAAAAAAGTACTACTTCTGAGATTTGTAAATTATTTTAATTATTGTGCAAGTCTCCTCAGTAGGGCAAGCCGCCTGTGCAGAACACAATCGGCCATATTTCTTTACTCAGCAATTTGTTCTTTTCTAAACAACCTAATGAGGACACAAGCCGGATGATCAACCTAAAGCTCATGGCCGAATGATCTTTTAAAAAATTAAACTAATATGTCTGTCCCAAAACTTGAGCATGCGTCCAACGACATCCATCCGGGTGAATTTGTCGCATAGAGCCTCTCCCATTTAGGTGGCACATTGCTCTATAAACCTAAAACAAACGACCCTACCAAGTGTCCCAAGGGACAACCTCGCAGTCGTTTGACATGAGATGAAGATAAACGTACCGCTCCTCGAACAAGCGGTAGACAGTTAAAATCTGAGTCAGAAATCGCCTGTCATTACTTGGGATAAATGCAGACGGTGCAATTTGAGTAAATAGCTAAGCAAAACTTGGCAAATAAAGGAGGTCATGTGGCCTAAGCCGCCTGATTCTTCTACTACTCAAACAAAAGTGACGGAGACTGATTAACCCCAAGGGTAACTCATGAGTCACTCAATCAACCTAGTACGGAACCTGAAAGGTACAAGAAGTCCGCCTGTTTTTTGGCAAACAGAGGTACTCGACCACTATTCTTACTAGATTGGATATACTAAAGCTACCGCCTGTAACCCAACAAGCGTATCTATTTCAGTTGGACATCCCGTTTGATGTCTGCTTCTATGCAGCCACCATAGCAGACGACCAACCAACATCCAACAAAATAAAACTAAGTACGAAACTTAGTGACAAAACCAAGGTTCGTCGAGAACTATATTGAGGTCGAGAGCCGAGTTATGCTAGGAGTTCCCCTGGTCAATGGCCGACTGTCTGCCTGGTTTGGGGAAATCACCATAGTGATTGATTGATTTAAAATTAGTAATACTCAAAAGTATCAAAATTCCCAAGTCAATCAACTCACCTTTGAAAACCAGGCGCCAGTCGCCCAGGGGCAAGAACAGTCGGTATAAAAGGCATTCATGAAAACAAGAAGCAAGCTACATATACTTAGCAAAATTCATGAAAAGCAAAAACACAAAAACTTCAAAATTTGGAGAAAAAAGGCAAAAATAGCCGAATGGTTAATATAAACAGTCGGTCAGATGACCGACAGGAAATGTTGAAATTAAAAATTGTATATAAACCCCGATCCCTTAGTCGGGTAATGATACAAAGTGGCACGCAGGCTAAAGAAAAAGACTTTAAGCTATTGGAGGAGGCTTCTCAGATTCAGGAGCCGCATCGTTCTGATCAGCGGCCGACTCCTCCTTTTTCTCGCCATCTGCCGCCTCCTCCTCCTGGTCCGACTCCCTAGAGGTAGAATCAGACGACTCGCCACCCTCCTTTTCTTTATCATAGTCTTGCTCCATGAAGTTGTCATTGTACTCTCAGGTACAGGTAGCAAACTGATTCCTCCAGCTGTCGTAGCTGGTCTAAGGGAAGAGAGCCGCCCAGGTGATCTCCATGATGAAGTTGTTGTCCTCCATTATATCCTTGACCAGCGCCTGTTTCTCCTCGTCACCCTAGGAAGTGTACTTTTGGGCAAGCTGGGTCTCCTGGTTGGCTAGCTTCTGCTTCAACTTGTCTTCCCGGCTGCGGAGTCCCTCGGACTCCTTGTCCGCCTCCCTTAGAGACCCAAGCTCAGCCTTGAGGTTCGAGACCTGCAAATTGGCCGCCTTTAAGTCATCTTTGACCTGCAAATTGGCAGACGCCTGATAATATAGTATGTCAGTGGTCAGAATTTCATTTTGAGCAATCTGGAACATAACTTTGTCATAATTAGAGGCAGCCCGGGCCTTCCTCTTTGTTCTTTTCGTTCAGGGGCTTGCGGAGACCATATACTCGCAGCATTGCCTGCACTCCTGCCAAAAAACAGTCGTCAGTAATAGGCGCTAGGAAATTATTTAAACAAAGAAAAAGTTACCAAGTATACCTCGACCAGGATAACTAGGATGGCCTCAAGTTTAATGGTGCCGACTCCCTTAACAGACTCCCTGTCCTCGGTAGGGATGGCCTTCAGCATGGACCTAGCCATCTGAACCAGGTCAGGCCTTTTAGGTGCATCTGCACAATCAATACCCTGTAAGTACTTGGTGTAAATGCGGCTAATAGACCGACTGCTCTCAGAAGTGCTAGGCGACTGCCGATTGAATTTTACCCTCAGAGGGTAAGGGTAAGGACACAAGTCCTTGATACCTTCAGTGGCCGCCTCTTTCACCTTCCCTTGCCGACTGCCACCTGGGACGGCTAGAGATTTTGGGGGTACATGGCTTCATAGCCTTGAGGCCACGTGCTTCCTGGTTCTCCCAAGAGTCGTCACGTCACTAGCCGACTGTATCCTAACCTTAGGAGTCGGGTGGGTGGAGGAGGAAGGCTTTGCTGGAGTACCCTGCAAAATAACAATAATAAGGTAAAAATCAGGCGGCAGAAAAACTAAAAGAAAATTGTTATGTTCAAAGTTCAAAGTTCACCTTTGACGGCTGTACAACAAGCGACTCTTCAGCGGGCCTCTTGCTAAGGATGGTCGAGCGGTACTGAGCGGCGGCCTTTTTGGAGGCCGAGAGTTTCTCCATGGCTTTGTCTTCTAAAGATGAATCGAGTTAGTTTGATACAAAACAAAACAAGTTTCACAAGACATGTAAACAAGCGGACAACTACCTCTCGACATCTCATCACTAAGGCCACAAGCGGCCAGATATGTCCCATCGTATAACCACTTATACTTGGGAACATAGTTTTGAGGAATGAATTCCCTCGCCCCAGTCTCGGGGTTCGTCTGTATGACAACCTTGAAGAGTCCTCTGTCAAGGATCTCCTCTTTGGATTTACGGGGAACAGGCGGCAGCTCAGAGCCGCCTGTTAGGAAAGGTGGGTTCCTATTCCACCTATTAAACTTTTTGTTCCTAACTGTGTCAGGGCTAGAGATAATGTAGAAAGTGTTTCTCAAATCTTTCCACTTATTCTCCTTCCCCACAGTCATCAGATAGCCTTTGTGGCTAGACAGCTGATACCAGCCGGTCCAGCTTGTTTTTGGGGTCTGGCTGAGGTAGTTCATATGAGCGTATGCCTCAAAGCTTGGTTCTACCTCATGCATTTCGCAGCCGGTAACATAGCCCAAGATGTTGAACCAAGAGTTAGGGGCAAGGTTCGAGACACCCAGCTGGTATCCGTCCAAAATCCTCTCTACAGCCAGATGTAGAGGAAATCTCAGGCCGGCCTTAATGGTCGCCTCATAGCAGCCAAAACAGGCGTCCCCGTAGTTGGACTTCTCATGCCAGACCATCGTGTCCTCGGCATCCGGCGTACAGATCACATACCCATGTCCCATGACATGTTTAGTTCTAAAACTTTCATGTTTTTCAGCCATCACCTTCTGCCTGCCCTTTGGAACATGATGAAAGTAGGCGGTGTATTGCTCTCGGTTAGAAGCAGATGGCTCCACCCAGCTTGGTCCCATGTCTACTGAAAGGAACTCTCGCGCAGTCTCTAGCCGAGAGTGCCTCTCTTCAGATTCATCCGAGACTCTATTTGAAGTACTTGGCTTAGAGTCACTATCTGAGCTCTCGGATGAAGAGTCCGCCTGGTTTGCTAGATAACAAGCACTAGCATAGCATTTTTAACCTCTTCCACTGATTCTTCTAAAATGGAATCACTAGGGGTACTTGGGGAAGGCGGCACGTCAGATAACTCGCTGACAGGCGCATGGAAATAAGAGCCGTCTAAATTGGTTACCCTTGTTGTTCTTTTAGTTCTGGCCATGGTGTCCTGCATAGGCACATAGACAGTCGGACTTGGGGCAGTTCGTAAAGGGTGATCCAGCAAGGGGCAGTCGACACTCCTAGTTCTAGATTCAGCCGTCCCCGGTGACCGGTTGATCACTAAACTAGGCCATGCCGTGTGCTTTTGGGAAACCATTTTTAAAAAGAAAAACAAAGTAACTGCCACCTGGGACGACTGGAGATTTTGGGGGTACATGGCTTCTTAGCCTTGAGGCCACGTGCTTCCTGGTTCTCCCAAGAGTCGTCACGTCACTAGCCGACTGTATCCTAACCTTAGGAGTCGGCTGGATGGAGGAGGAAGGCTTTGCTGGAGTACCCTGCAAAATAACAACAATAAGGTAAAAAAACAGGCGGCAGAAAAACAAAAAGAAAGTTGTTCTGTTCAAAGTTCAAAGTTCACCTTTGACGGCTGTACAACAGGCGACTCTTCAGCGGGCCTCTTGCTAAGGATGGCCGAGCGGTACTGAGCGGCGGCCTTTTTGGAGGCCGAGAGTTTCTCCATGGCTTTGTCTTCTAAAGATGAATCGAGTTAGTTTGATACAAAACAAAACAAGTTTCACAAGACATGTAAACAAGCGGACAGCTACCTCTCGACATCTCATCACTAAGGCCACAGGCGGCCAGATATGTCCCATCGTATAACCACTTATACTTGGGAACATAGTTTTGAGGAATGAATTCCCTCGCCCTAGTCTCGGGGTTCGTCTGTATGACAACCTTGAAGAGTCCTCTGTCAAGGATCTCCTCTTTGGATTTACGGGGAACAGGCGGCAGCTCAGAGCCGCCTGTTAGGAAAAGGGGGTTCCTATTCCACCTATTAAACTTTTTGTTCCTAACTATGTCAGGGCTAGAGATAATGTAGAAAGTGTTCCTCAAATCTTTCCACTTATTCTCCTTCCCCACCGTCATCAGATAGCCTTTGTGGCTAGACAGCTGATACCAGCCGGTCCAGCTTGTTTTTGGGGTCTGGCTGAGGTAGTTCATATGAGTGTATGCCTCAAAGCTTGGTTCTACCTCATGCATTTCACAGCCGGTAACATAGCCTAAGATGTTGAACCAAGAGTTAGGGGCAAGTTGCGAGACACCCAGCTGGTATCCGTCCAAAATCCTCTCTACAGCCGGATGTAGAGGAAATCTCAGGCCGGCCTTAATGGTCGCCTCATAGCAGCCAAAACAGGCGTCCCCGTAAATGGACTGCTCAGGCCAGACCACCGTGTCCTCGGCATCCGGCGTACAGATCACATACCCATGTCCCATGACATGTTCAGTTCTAAAACTTTCATGTTTTTCAGCCATCACCTTCCGCCTGCCCTTTGGAACATGATGAAAGTAGGCGGTGTATTGCTCTCGGTTAGAAGCAGACGGCTCCACCCAGCTTGGTCCCATGTCTACTGAAAGGAACTCTCGCGCAGTCTCTAGCCGAGAGTGCCTCTCTTCAGATTCATCCGAGACTCTATTTGAAGTACTTGGCTCAGAGTCACTATCTGAGCTCTCGGATGAAGAGTCCGCCTTGTTTGCTAGATCAACAAGCACTGGCATACCATTTTCAACCTCTTCCCCTGATTCTTCTAAAATGGAATCACTAGGGGTACTTGGGGCAGGCGGCACGTCAGACAACTCGCTGACAGGCGCAAGGAAATAAGAGCCGTCTAAATTGGTTACCCTTGTTGTTCTTTTAGTTCTGGCCATGGTGTCCTGCACAGGCACATAGACAGTCGGACTTGGGGGCAGTTCGTAAAGGGTTATCCAGCAAGGGGCAGTCGACACTCCTAGTTCTAGATTCAGCCGTCCCCGGTGACCGGTTGATCACTAAACTAGGCCATGCCGTGTGCTTTTGGGAAACCATTTTTAAAAAGAAAAACAAAGTAACTGCCACCTGGGACGACTGGAGATTTTGGGGGTACATGGCTTCTTAGCCTTGAGGCCACGTGCTTCCTGGTTCTCCCAAGAGTCGTCACGTCACTAGCCGACTGTATCCTAACCTTAGGAGTCGGCTGGATGGAGGAGGAAGGCTTTGCTGGAGTACCCTGCAAAATAACAACAATAAGGTAAAAAAACAGGCGGCAGAAAAACAAAAAGAAAGTTGTTCTGTTCAAAGTTCAAAGTTCACCTTTGACGGCTGTACAACAGGCGACTCTTCAGCGGGCCTCTTGCTAAGGATGGCCGAGCGGTACTGAGCGGCGGCCTTTTTGGAGGCCGAGAGTTTCTCCATGGCTTTGTCTTCTAAAGATGAATCGAGTTAGTTTGATACAAAACAAAACAAGTTTCACAAGACATGTAAACAAGCGGACAGCTACCTCTCGACATCTCATCACTAAGGCCACAGGCGGCCAGATATGTCCCATCGTATAACCACTTATACTTGGGAACATAGTTTTGAGGAATGAATTCCCTCGCCCTAGTCTCGGGGTTCGTCTGTATGACAACCTTGAAGAGTCCTCTGTCAAGGATCTCCTCTTTGGATTTACGGGGAACAGGCGGCAGCTCAGAGCCGCCTGTTAGGAAAGGGGGTTCCTATTCCAGCTATTAAACTTTTTATTCCTAACTGTGTCAGGGCTAGAGATAATGTAGAAAGTGTTCCTCAAATCTTTCCACTTATTCTCCTTCCCCACAGTCATCAGACAGCCTTTGTGGCTAGACAGCTGATACCAGCCGGTCCAGCTTGTTTTTGGGGTCTGGCTGAGGTAGTTCATATGAGCGTATGCCTCAAAGCTTGGTTCTACCTCATGCATTTCACAGCCGGTAACATAGCCCAAGATGTTGAACCAAGAGTTAGGGGCAAGTTGCGAGACACCCAGCTGGTATCCGTCCAAAATCCTCTCTACAGCCGGATGTAGAGGAAATCTCAGGTCGGCCTTAATGGTTGCCTCATAGCAGCAAAACAGGCATCCCCGTAGCTGGACTGCTCAGGCCAAACCACCGTGTCCTCGGCATCCGGCGTACAGATCACATACCCATGTCCCATGACATGTTCAGTTCTAAAACTTTCATGTTTTTCAGCCATCACCTTCCGCCTGCCCTTTGGAACATGATGAAAGTAGGCGGTGTATTGCTCTCGGTTAGAAGCAGACGGCTCCACCCAGCTTGGTCCCATGTCTACTGAAAGGAACTCTCGCGCAGTCTCTAGCCGAGAGTGCCTCTCTTCAGATTCATCCGAGACTCTATTTGAAGTACTTGGCTCAGAGTCACTATCTGAGCTCTCGGATGAAGAGTCCGCCTGGTTTCCTAGATCAACAAGCACTGGCATAGCATTTTCAACCTCTTCCCCTGATTCTTCTAAAATGGAATCACTAGGGGTACTTGGGGCAGGCGGCACGTCAGACAACTCGCTGACAGGCGCATGGAAATAAGAGCCGTCTAAATTGGTTACCCTTGTTGTTCTTTTAGTTCTGGACATGGTGTCCTGCACAGGCACATAGACAGTCGGACTTGGGGCAGTTCGTAAAGGGTGATCCAGCAAGGGGCAGTCGACACTCCTAGTTCTAGATTCAGCCGTCCCCGGTGACCAGTTGATCACTAAACTAGGCCATGCCGTGTGCTTTTGGGAAACCATTTTTAAAAAGAAAAACAAAGTATGAAAAAATAAAAAGGAACAGACGGTTACCTTTACTAGATGAAGATGAAGGTACTCGAAAGTCCGCAGCGATTGTAGAAGCAGGCGGTCTGATGCAGTTAGTTGTTCTCTCTCAGTAAAAGACAAAGTTCTCTCTGGAAATTTTTCGGAAATGTCCAACAAATGATTTGGACATCCCCTATTTATAGGGGGGGTGAATTTCAAGAGACAGTGAAAAAAAAAACGGTAAAAACCGTTCTCCAATTATGGCGTGACACCTGTCACAGGTGCCATGTGGCATGCCACGTCACCCCTGTGAGGAGCAAATGATTAGGGGATTTTTCCCCACCACGTGGACCAATGATGTCCTACCACGTGTCATCCAAGTGGACCAATCAGAGTCCGCCACGTGTCACCTTGTGAGAGGTCCAAGGTGGACCAATCAGGTCACGACACGTGGCAGGAAGAATTGCCAACTGAGCAAGTGGCCTCCTACGGCCCAAAGTTTCAGGCAAAGCCCAATCAGCCCTGTTTACTGAAACCTAGTATTGGGCACGTTTTCCAATACCCTATAAAAGGGAGATGTTTCCCTCTGAGGAACATCTATTCAGAAATATTCAATACACATTAACTCTCCATCAGAGAAAGTCAGACACCTTACACCTCCAACTAAGCAATTACACATTGCAGATTCTCTCTTGGAATCCTAGAGAGACCCTTTACTTTCCGCACTTTACTCCTCATACACGTTCTAACTTGATCGTCGGAGGCGGAGCTCCCACCCATCAGAGTCTCCATTGTTTTGCAGGTATAGGCGTCCAAAGGTCAGTCTTGGAATTGTAACTCTCCCGAAGGACATCAAAAACCCCAAAACAATTCTCACTACTGATTAGGGGATTTTGCTCCCACCAATCGGAATGCGCCACGTGGACCAATCAGGTCCTGCCAAGTGTCCCCTGGTTGGAACTGTCAGGGCTTGCCACGTGGCACGCGCTTATTCGTCCACCTTGGACCTGTTATGTCACGACATGTGGCATACTCCATGCCTAATGGAGAAACCGGCCACCCAGGCCCAATTTCCGAGGGAAGCCCAATCGGCCCTAGGTTTACCTAAGCCTAGGATGGGCACGTTTCCCAAGGTTATAAATACCTCCCTTAATCCTCATTAAGGAGGAGGACAGGAAGATTACGAAAAACATTACGGAACAAACACATTAATTACACACAGTAATAACCGGCTGATCTCGCTAACAAAGCAAATTACCTACATTAAACACTCTCACCTAGAGAGACCTTATTACTTTAATTTCCGCATTAATTACTCCTTAATCAGGTACTAACTTGACCGTTGGAGGCGGAGCTCACAGGAGTCTCCGTTATTTTGCAGGTACAGGCGTCCGGTTCCAGTCTCGGAATTGTAACTCTCCCGCAGGACATCAGAAAACCCCGAAACATTTGGCGCCGTCTGTGGGGAGAGTACTTCAGAGATGGCATCCAAGTCTGTACCGACTCCTGAAGAGAGGCGTCCCCTAGACGACCCTCAAGTTCAGTCGGACCATGATACCGAAAGTGAATTTGAAGTTGAAGCTCATACAGCTTCAGACGGGACCCTAAGGGCCCGACGTACCCGTCATACCGAAAGGAGGGAACAGGAGCATCTTCAAACAGGAAGCGAGCCAGCAGGCGCACCGCCTGTTCGGCAACAGCCGACTGATGGGTCTACTCCCATCACAAGGAACGAACTCATGACCTTCATGAGGGACTTCAAGGGAGAGATTCAAGAGTTGATCAACAAGAAGTCGACTGCTCCAGTCAAGGAGCAGTCGGCCAAGAAACCCTCCACTTCACTGAAGAGGAAGCCAGTTCAAGGGCGAGAGGCGACTCCTCATCCTAAATCTAGGAAGCGGGAGCCACCTGCCCTTGATTTCACAAAATTCCGTTATCCTACAGGAAATAGGAAACCTGTTCGTCATATTCAGGCGGACGGGTCGAAGCAAACATTCACAGATGCTCGGCTACTGCTAGAGCAGAAGAAGAGTGACCGATTGTCAGAGTCGGCCTCTACTTCAAACTTTCAAGACAGTTTGCGAAATGCCTCGATGAGGCATACTCAGTCGTACCATGAGAGTCAGTCAGGCGGCACCTCCTGTCAGTCCGGCTTTCATAGTGCCCAGGCGGTACCAAACTTACCATTTGTGCCGCAACAACATTATTTTATGCAGCCACCTCCATTTGGTGGACCTGCAGCAAAAAACGTCCAACCTATGGACTGGCAGCTACGGTTGCTTAGACTTGGTGAACAGCCGTCGGCCTTCTCCAAGGAAATTACTGAAGCCGCTCAGCCGGCCAAAGTGAAAAATGTACTAGTAGGCGCTTATGACGGCACTACTAACCCAGAAGACCATCTGATGGCATTCACCAACCTGATGTACCTTCAAGGGTTGGATGATCCCACTTGGTGCAAGTGTTTCCCAGCGACTCTCAAAGGAATCGCACAGCAATGGTTCGGCAACCTGCCGACTGGTTGTGTAAATATCTTCAGGACGCTTGCTTACTTATTTTCCTCCAACTTCGCCATGAACATCCCTGCGAAGAAAACGACCCTTGATTTGGGAACAATTCAGCAGGGCGAGAAGGAGGGGCTTCGTTCTTACATCAGGCGGTTTAACCTGATGAGAATACAGATTCAAGGGTTACCGGATGAGGTAGCTTATACTGACCTTTTCAGAGGTCTCAAAGACGGGTCTACCTTCAAATTTGATTTGGTTCGAAAAAGGGTGGCGACTCTTCAAGAGGCCTTGATTGAAGCAGAAGCCTATATACAGGCGACTGATCTTTGTACGATAAAACAGTCGGACGGGAAAAGGTTCGACAAAAGAGAAGGACGACAGAAACAGTCGTCAAACAAAGATGAGAAAAGAAAAGAGGTCTGGGCGGCTGATTCCTCTAAACAGCCGGCCCAGAAAAAGAAAAAAGAATTCAAACCATACTCCCCAAAGTATGCGTTTAACAAGGATAACCAGTTTATCCTAAAAGAAATCAAGGGACGGATCTCAATTGAGAAGCCGGTCCCCATGAAGGGTTCTGCAAACAACCGGAACCAAGATAAAATCTGTGCTTATCATGATGACGTTGGTCATCACACCAATGACTGCATCAGTCTTATGCGGTACCTAGACCGCCTCGCTGAGCAAGGTGATCTTGACACTTATGTCAAGAAATCTACAGGGAACACTTCCTCAAAAAAGCAGTTGGCCAAAAAGAATCAACAGGCCGACAGCTCCGATACAGATGATGCAGTCGTCTACACCATTGCAGGCGGCTTCTCAGGAGGCGGCCCCACTATTAGGGGCAACAAAGATAATATAAGGCGGTTAGATGTAAATTCCGTTCACCAAGAACGGCCGTCCAAATATACATTTCCTGAGATTGTCATCACTGAAGAAGATCTAGGAGGGGTAAGGGGGCCGCATGAAGACCCTCTCGTTATTGAATGTAAAGTGGCCAACCAGAGAGTTGGCCGAATCCTCATAGATACCGGAAGCTCCTCAGATCTCATCAGTAGCAAATGTCTGTCAAAACTGAAATATCAGACTGATTGCAAACATCCGGCCTCCCACCCTTTAATAGGGTTTGAAGGAGGAGTCGTCCACCCACTGGGACGACTAGATTTACCCATTCGCCTGGGCGAAAAAGGGGAAGGACGACACATGGTAGTCCGGTTCCTGGTAGTAGAGGAACTCTCGGCCTACAACATGATTCTGGGTCGACCTACCCTGAATAATTCCAAGGCTGTTATAATCCCATCTCTTATGTTGCTCAAGTTTGATAGGGATAATGGAACAGTCGGCTCCCTAAGGGGAGATCAGAGGATGGCCCGAGAGTGCTATCTCTCGGATGTCAAGCCCACTGTTATGGCCACTGGGTCAAGCGGTGAAAAAACAGACCTTGACAATGTCAAGGAGAGTGCGCCTGTTCAAGAAGCAGGCGGCAAAAAGAGAAAGGCATCCCAGACAGGGGCCGCAAGAAAAGAAAGAAAATAGCAATCATTGGCAAAGGAACGGCCGGATGAGTTCCGCCCTCAGCCGGCTGATGAGCATGCGGACCTGATCTTAGACGACACACGTCCTGACCGAACAGTCAAAGTTGGGACGACTGCTCTGAGAAACCTTGGTGACGACTTTCACAACCTATTGAAAGAATACAAGGACATCTTTGCATTCAAAGTCCATGAAATGCCAGGCATTAGTCCTGATCTGGCGGTACATAAACTCGCCGTGGATCCGAAAAAGAAGCCGGTACGGCAGAAGAAGCGGAACCATGGCGAAGAAAGAAGTCAGGCGGCAGCCGGCGAAGTTAAAAAATTACTTGATGTAGGGTTCATTCGGCAATGTTACTTCCCAGACTGGGTTGCAAATGTGGTGCTTGTTAAAAAGCCGAATGGCACCTGGCGAATGTGTGTAGACTACACAGACTTAAACAAGGCAGTTACCCTCTGCCTAAAATTGATAACCTGGTCGACTCAACAGCCGGCCATGCCTTGATGAGTTTTATGGACGCCTATTCTGGTTTCCATCAAATTCCTTTATGGAAGAAAGATCAGGAGAAGACGGCCTTCGTCACTGATCAGGGGTTATACTGTTACACGGTCATGTCGTTTGGTCTTAAGAATGCCCCGGCTACCTTCCAACGAATGATAAACACTGTGTTCTTTGATCAGATTGGAAGAAACGTCGAGGCATGCATTGATGATATGATTGTCAAGACTAAACTTCAGAAAGATCATCTGTCGGACCTCCGAGAAACTTTCGCCACACTCAGGCGGCACCATGTCATGCTCAATCCCAAGAAATGTGTATTTGGAGTTGAGTCTGGGAAATTTCTCGGATTCCTTATCAATCAGAGAGGAATAGAGGCGAACCCTGAGAAGGTGCAGGCGGTCATTGACATGCAATCGCCTCGTACCATCCGAGAGGTTCAGAAGTTAACAGGTTGTCTGGCGGCCTTGGGAAGATTTCTAAGCCGATCAGGCGACAAATGCCTATACTTTTTCAGGAAATTAAGAAAAAGGCAAGGTTTGAATGGGGGTCAGATGCTGAGGCCGCTTTCCAGAAATTAAAAGTTCACTTGCATTCCTTGCCGAGGCTGGTCAGCCATTTGCCCAAAGAGGTTCTCTACATGTACCTGGCCGTCTCTGATCATGCGTTAAGCGCTGTTCTCCTTGCTGAAAGGGACGGCTGTCAGCTCCCGGTCTACTTTGTCAGTCACGTACTGAAAAATGCCGAGTTGAGGTATCCCCTAGTGGAGAAATTCGGTCTTGCACTCTTCATGGCTGTTAAAAAATTGAAGCCCTACTTTTTGGCACATGCAGTCGTCGTGTATACAGACCAACCTATCAAGCGGCCACTGACCATCATGGAGTCGTCAGGCTGAATGATCAAATGGGCCATAGAAATACAGAGCCTCGAAGTTACTTTCGAGCCTAGAAAAGCAGTGAAGGGGCAAGCCTTTGCTGACTTTATTGTAGAGATGACTCGTCCTCCTGACTCTCAAGTTCCAGACCAAGTATGGAAGGTATATGTGGACGGAAGCTCTACTTCAAATGGTTGTGGAGCAGGCGTCATATGTCAGTCGCCAGAGGGCGACAGGTACGAGTATGCTCTACGCTTCAGTTTTCAGGCTTCAAACAATGAGGCAGAATATGAAGCTTTACTAGCCGGGATCCGCATGTGCAAGGCGGCTGGGGCAAGAAAAATAGACGCCTGTTCCGATTCACAATTGATAGTGAGTCAGTACAATGGCGAATACGAAGCAACCCATCCGGCCATGATCAAGTATTTACAGGCGGTCCGACAAGCAGTCGGCTCCCTTGAGGATTTCCATCTGATCCAAGTGCCGAGATCAGAAAACAACCAGGCGGATGCACTGTCAAAACTAGCATCATCCGCCTCCTCCGATACTCCTCGAACTGTTTTTTGGGAAGTAATGGAGAAGAGAAGCATCGAGGAAAACCCTATTGGAATCCTAGACAGAAGCTCAACCTGGATGGATTCAATCAAGGCATATCTGACAAACGGTACACTACCGGATGATCCTCAACAGGCGGCAGCACTGAAAAAACGAGCCACCTGTTTTGAAATGATAAAGGGAGAACTTCACAAGAGGGGGTACCTTCAACCCTTCTTAAAGTGTGTTACTCCAAAAAAGGGACGAGAGATACTAGATGATCTTCACTCTGGTTACTGTGCTTCTCATATAGGTGGTAGGATGCTTGCTCAAAGGGCAAGGCGGCAGGGCTACTTTTGGCCTACTTTGGAAGCAGATGCAATGGAGATAGTGAAAAAATGTGACAAGTGCCAAAGGTTTGGCAAACTAATTCACCGTCCGGCTATTGACCTCACTACCATTCACAGCCCACTGCCGTTTGTTAAGTGGGGCATGGACATTCTGGGTCCATATACGCCTGCTACAGGCGGCAGGAGGTACATACTTGTTGCCGTCAACTACTTCACTAAATGGGTAGAGGCGGAGGCTGTAAAGGGAATCAAGACGAAAGATGTAATTACATTCATTTGGAAAAATGTCATCACTCGGTTCAGGGTTCCCATGTCTATGGTTTTTGATAATGGTCCCCAATTTGAGACGCCTGTTCTCAAAAACTGGTTGGGTGACCAAGGAATTGCAAACTACTTTGCATCTGTCGGCCGTCCACAAGCAAACGGCCAGGTAGAAGCCTTTAATAAAATCATCTCAGACGGTCTCAAGAAAAAGATTGAACGAGCAGGCGGCCTATGGGCGGATGAACTACCACATGTTCTCTTGGCCATTAGGACGACTGAAAAAGGGGTGACTGGAGAAACTCCATTCCTCCTAACTTACGGTGCGGAAGCTGTTCTTCCAATAGAACACTACGAGCCGACTCTTCGAGTAATGCTATATGACGAAGAGGCAAACTGGGAAGCCATGCGCTTGGCATTAGACTCACTTCCTGAAAAGAGGGGCAATGCTGTCTTGCGCCATGAAATCTATCGCCTGAGAATGACTAGATCATACAACAAAAAAGTACACAGGCGTCCACTCAAAATAGGGGACTTTGTACTTAGAAAAATGGAAGCAGTTGGTAGGGCTAATGAGTCTGGCAAACTAACTCCCAACAAGGAAGGACCCTACCGAATCTATGAGGAAGTCAGGGACGGTACCTACCGTCTGGAAACACCAGACGGACAACCGTTGCCTCGAACTTGGAATGTAGATAATCTTAAGAAATATTTCTTTTGAATGATGCAAATAGTCAAGAGCTACTTAATAAAAGTTTGCACTTACTATTCAATTTTGTACTACGAGGGGCATGTCGTCTGTACCGTGACAGTCGGCTACTCTCCATTCAGTTTTTCACTCTATCTTCAGAGGGGCATGCCGTCTGTACCTTTACAGTCGGCTACTCTCCATTGAGTTTTTCACTCTATCTTCAGAGGGGCATGTCGTCTGTACCTTTACAGTAGGCTGCTCTCCGTTGAGTATTTTACTCACAATACTTAGCTAAAAAGATTAGGGCCTGGCCGACCCTGTGCCTAACAGGCGGCTACCCTCCTTTTACTTAGCACCTACGTTCGCCAAGAACTTACCAAGGCCACAGGCCGAATGATCAGACCAGGCGCCAAGCCAACTGATCAAATCTACAAAACTAATACGACCTGTCCCAACATCATAGCAGGCGTCCGACGGCATCCCTCCGGATGAAATTCGTCGCAGAGAGCAGCTCCCTTTTGGGTGGAACATTGTTCTATAAACTAATTACACGGCACCTATACGACTGTCCCCAAAGGCAACCACGTAGCCGTTTTTGAGACAAGGATAACTCTATCACTAACCAAACCAGTGGTAGCAGTTGACATCTGAGTCAGATGACCGCCTGTATTACTTGGGATAAATGCAGGGGGTACCTATTGAGTTAATAGGCAACAAACATTGGCGAATCAAGGGGTCTAGCCGGCCTACGTCGCCTGGTACCTCTACTTCTCAAACAAAAGTGACGGCGACTGAGTAACTCCAACGTTAACTCATAGTCACTCCCTCAAATTTGGTATGGAACCTAAAAGGTTTGAGTCGTCCGCCTGTTTTTAACAAACAGTGGCACTCAAACCCCTATTCCTACTAGGTAACCTATTGAGTTAATAGCCAACAAACATTGGCAAATCAAGGGAATCAGCCGGCCTCCGCCGCCTGGTACCTCTACTACTCAATCTAGATTGTGACGAAGACTAAGTAACTCCTATGTTAACTTAATAGTCACTCAAACTTAGTATGGAGCCTAAAAGGTATGAGTCGTCCGCCTGTTTTTAACAAACAGGGGCCCTCAATCGCTACTCTTGCTAGGTTAAAAAATTATGAGTTAAAAGCTAACAACATTGGCAATAAAGGGAAACAACCGGTACCCGCCGCTTGTTTTCTCTACTACTCAATTCCTTGGCGACTAGGTAATACTCTATTTACTTGGTCAGACCACTTTCCTACTTGGTTAAATTTACAAATTACAGGACCGCCTGCCTAAAAAGGATCCAGACAAAATAGTTCGAATACTGATTGGATAAATGGCCGACTGATCGTCTATCCTGGAAACAAACAACCAGTCGTCCAGGGGCATAGGCGGCGTACTAACTCTCCGTACCTGTCTGCAACGTTCAGCCATGTAAAACAGTCGGTCTAGTGAACAATTGGATATTAGATATGGAATACTTAGACAAATTTGAAGCAAAAAAAAAATTCATTAAAAATAAGCCGGTCATTAAAGACCAGCAAAACATTCAAAGCCCCGGCCCCCTGGCCGAGTAAATACAAAGCAAACGGCACGCAGGCCGTGGAAAGAATACATAAAGCTTAAGAAGGGGGCAGTTCAGTATTAGCAGCCGCCGCCTGGTCAACACTCTTCTTGCTGGACTCGGCTTCAGCTGCATCCTTTTTTGATGCCTTACCCCCAAGCGGCACAAGCGCCACTACCGGCTCCTCCTCCTCCTCCTCCAACTCTTCCCCCAACGCCTCTTCTTCAGCAGCCGCCAGGATCTGTTGATTATATGCATCCGAACACTGGCGGTACGTTCTTTCCCAAGAGGCAAAGTCGGCACTGGGGAAGAGGCGGCCCCAGGTCATGCGCTGGATTTGAGCGGAGTCTTCCATCATCTCCCGGACCAGCTCTTTCTTCTCTTGCTCGGCCTTTTCCGAGAGCTCTTGGGTAAGACTCTTCTCCAGGGTCACCAGGCGTTCCTTTACGTTGGCCAAGGATTTCTCCATGGCTTCGTAAGAGTACATTTTCAGGCGAAGAGGTTTCAGCTCGGCCTTGAGATTTGTGATGGTCGCCTCCAGCTCGTCATTCTTCTTCTGGGCCGCCTCTAACTGAGCCCGTACAGCGGCGGTAGCCTGCGCCTGATAATAAAGAATATCAATGGTCAGTACTTCATTTTGGGCAATTTGAAACATTGCCTTATCACAGTCAGAGGCGGCCATAGCTTTTGCAGCCTTTACCTCTTTGTTCTTCCGATCAAGCGGCTTGCGAAGGCCGTTAACTCGGAGCAGGGCCTAAGTACAAAAGAACAGGCGTCAGTTTCCAAACAAAAAAGAAAACAGGCGTCCAGAAGTTCAAATACTCAAAAATATGCTAAGTATACCTCAGCAAGGACCCCTGCAATCCCGTCAAGGTCAAGGGTGCCGACACTCCTGACCGCCTCCCTTTCAGCTGGAGGAACTGCCCTGATCATAGACTTGGCCATCTCTACCAAGTCAGGCTCCTGGGGGCCGGCTGCATCAAGCATATACAAACGGATTAGACTTAGTAAAAAAGGAGCAAGTCTAAAATTTACAAGAACAACTTCATACCTCTAGGCGGCCCAGTTGGAGCTTTAGAAGAAGTGGCCGGCTGTTTCTCAGCCGCCACCTGTTTCCTGGCAGATTCAGGAAAGCTCCCAACAGTCGTCTTCCGGGCCTTGGGGTCCAGCTGTTGGGAAGATGAAGCTCTTGGAGCACCCGTCTAAAAAAAGAAGAAAAAAGTCAGTATATGCATAAACACTCCAAAAAGAGGGTGAAAGGTTCGGAGCTCACCAAGGGTGCCCCCTTCTTGGGGGAGTCGGTTGAAGCTTGTTGCATAATAGAGGCCCGCAACATGGCCGCCGCAGTCTTGGAGGCGGTGATTTTGCTCATGGCGTCAGCTGCAAAAACAAACAGCAAAGTTAATAAAAGATAAACAACAAATGTATGAAACAACAGAGTGTTCGACAGGCCGACTATCTCTTGAGCACCGACTGCTGAGGCCGCAGGCGGCCAAAAAGCACTCGTCATAGAGCCACTTGAAGCTCGGGACGCAGTGCAGGGGTACTTGCTCTCGTACCCCTGAAGTAGAGTCGACCCTCGACTCTACTTTAAAGAGTCCTTTATCAAGGATCTCTTTCTTAGCCTTGGGGGGAACAGGCGGCATGCTACGGCCGCCTGCAAGAAGGGGCGGATTCCTGTTCCACCTATTGAAGCGTTTGTTCTGCTCAATGTCAGAACTCTCAATGATGAGGAAGGTGCTCCGCCAGTCCTTCCACTTGTTTGCTTTACCTCTCGTCATGAGGTAGCCCCTGTGGCTTGTCAATTGATACCAGCCGGTACCCCTGTCTTAGGGGTCCGGCTGAGATAGTTCATATGGGCGAAAGCCTTGAAGCTCGGCTCCACCCCGTGCAGTTCACACCCGGCCACAAAGCCGAGCACGTTGACCCAAGAGTTTGGGGCTAACTGCCATAACCCCAACTCATACCCATCCAAAATCCGCTGAACAGCCGGATGTAATGGGAAACGAAGCCCTGCCTTAATGGCCGCCTCGTAGCAGCCAAAGCAGGAGCTTTCATAACTTGAACCAGCCGGCCAGACGACTGTGTCTTCTGGATCCGGCACAAACACTAGAAAGTCGGGGCCCATGGTGTGGTTTGCAATAAAGCTCTCCACCTTCTCTTGCATGGCTGTGATTCGGCCCCGAGGTACCGTGCAGAGTAGGGGGTGTTTAGCTCTCGGTGAGAGGCGGATGGCTCCGCCCAATTGTCCCCCTTCTCAACTGCGTGAGAAAGTCTCGCCTCTTGCAGGCGGCTGTTTTTCTCTTCTGTGTCCAAAGAAGCATGACCAGAAGAGCTTGACTCGGAATCGTCCTCTGACGAGTCTGAAGAGGACGACTCCTCCCCTCTCCCGGAGGGGCCCGCCTCCTCTCTTTGAAAAGGAGCAGATTTGTTAACTGTTAAATTGGAAGGGGTCACTATGACTCCCCCCACAGAATTGCCGGCATCCAGGCCGCCTTGTCTCACTTCCACATCTGGCGCCTGGTCAGATGTTTCACTAATCGGCACCCTGTGGGAGGAGCCGTCTGAATTTGAGATCCTAGCTGTCTTTTTCGTTCTGGCCATCCTGCTCTGCATAGACACAGATACAGTCGGACTTTGTATAAAGGGCAAAGATGGGTCCGGAAAAGGGCAGGCGACACTCCTAGTCCTAGATTCAGCCGTCCCCGGTGACCGGCTGATCACTAACCTAGGTCGTGTCGTGTGCTTCCGTGGTGCCATTTCAGAAAATAAAAAGAAAATTAAGAGTAAGAGAACTGAGTTACCTGAACGAGTGACGGTTGATGAAGTTCTGAAAATCCTGTGCAGTCGGCTTGTCAGAACAGGCGGTAGGCAGAAAAAGTCCAAAATGTCAGAGCAAGTTCAGGGGTCCGAATGTTCTCAAATAGTTCTCAAAGTGTGAAAATGACTCAAGGCAACTCTCCCTTATATAGGCGAAGTGAGAAGGCGAAGGGTCACTTTCAGAATTCAAAATTTGGGCGGGAAAATCCCTCGTCCTTCCGCCGACTGACACCTGTAGCAGGCCGTCGCCCGTTACTGTGCGACACCTGTCGCAGGTAACACGTGACCAATCACGTGCCACCTGTGAGGGGCAAATGATTAGGGGATTTTTCTCCCACCAATCGGAATGCGCCACGTGGACCAATCAGGTCCTGCCAAGTGTCCCCTGGTTGGAACTGTCAGGGCTTGCCACGTGGCACGCGCTTATTCGTCCACCTTGGACCTGTTATGTCACGACATGTGGCATACTCCATGCCTAATGGAGAAACCGGCCACCCAGGCCCAATTTCCGAGGGAAGCCCAATCGGCCCTAGGTTTACCTAAGCCTAGGATGGGCACGTTTCCCAAGGTTATAAATACCTCCCTTAATCCTCATTAAGGAGGAGGACAGGAAGATTACGAAAAACATTACGGAACAAACACATTAATTACACACAGTAATAACCGGCTGATCTCGCTAACAAAGCAAATTACCTACATTAAACACTCTCACCTAGAGAGACCTTATTACTTTAATTTCCGCATTAATTACTCCTTAATCAGGTACTAACTTGACCGTTGGAGGCGGAGCTCACAGGAGTCTCCGTTATTTTGCAGGTACAGGCGTCCGGTTCCAGTCTCGGAATTGTAACTCTCCCGCAGGACATCAGAAAACCCCGAAACAACTACCACTCAAATTGGTCTTTTGACTTTATTTAAAGTTCCTTTGACTTTAAAACACCTTTATAAAATAAATATGCCCCAATGTTTCTAAAAATAAAAATAAAATATTTTCAAAACCATTTCAATAATTAATAAAGTGGTTTTTAATTTAAATACACCTTTTTAAATATTAAAATATCATAAATAATTCATTTCAAATTATTAAAATACGTTATAAAACAATATTTTAATTTATAACCGTATAAAAATGTGGGGTATTACACTAGCACCATCATTAATATCTCCAACACCCCCCCCCCCCCCGATATCCCAAACAAGGCATGGTATCAATCATGCCTAGTTTGGACATCATATCACATTTTATACTCCCCACTATTGATGCTCTAATAAATTTTCTCTAT
Organism: Chenopodium quinoa; assembly: GCF_001683475.1. Lineage (NCBI taxonomy): Eukaryota > Viridiplantae > Streptophyta > Magnoliopsida > Caryophyllales > Amaranthaceae > Chenopodium > Chenopodium quinoa. The sequence goes on from NW_018742359.1 coordinate 1,027,447, forward strand.
CTCTCTTCTATCACATGCATGGGCCTTATTTATTTTTTTTCTCACTAATCTAGAAGTTACCGAGGAGTCTGTGAACACTAAAGTGTTGTAATTAAAATAATGAAGGAAGTATTAATCAACATTTCGTATTGACACACATATTTAATCACAGTAAAAAAATTTACACTTAAAAATAATAATATAACGAGATCCTTGTTGTGTTTAAGGCTTCTAACTCATTTTTTTTAATTGTCGAGTGGTGAGCCTATTTTTTGAGCTGCACCTAGTTGATCTCCTTGATAAACTTAGTTGGTTTATGTGGGGGTATTATCGTCTTTTCACATTAAAAAGGTAGGGGCACATGTGTATTTTACTTCATATTGCAATGGATGGCAAGTTAACTTCCGTTTGCTGCTATTGTAACGTCGGTAACCTAAGTTCTTATTCCTTCATTCTTCTTCTTCTTCTTCTTCTTATTTTGAAACCGATTTCTTCTTCTTCCTTCCACGTTCTCCACTCTTACACCAACACCACCATCTCTGACGGCCTTGCCGCCAAATAAAACGAAAACCCTATAATAAAGGGTGTAATTAAGGGCATGGTGAACCCTTAAGGGTAGAGTTTGCCTTATCCTCCATTAAAACCCTCCATTGAAGTCCTCCATTGAAGCTGCCACTAGGGGTGTTCAAAATAACTTGACTCGTTTGACCCGACCCGCAAACCCGAAGACGACCCACAAACTACCCGACGGGTAATTTTTGATTTTTTTATGTTTTTATGGGTCATACCCGACCCGTTTAAAAGTTCAAGTTCTAGGCGGGTAATGGGCCGCACTTTGACTGCCACGGGTACCCTTTAAATACCCTTTTTTTTTTTGTTTGGTTTTCCTTAAAATATTGGATTAGTACAGTTTTTTAATCCCAACTTTAACCAATTTACTTTCATTAATCCTAACTTTGGATTATTCCTCAATAATTCAAACTTTAAGGTGGCCTATCTTTCTTCAATCCCAAAAACCGGTGACCGGTTGAATGGGTTTTTTTTTTATTTTTTTTTCATTTTTTTAAAAAGTAACACGTGTTACAAGTTGATTGGTTAATGAAAATTTAATAAAAAAAACAACAAATTAAAAAAAAAAATCAGAAAAGTAAAAAACCCTTTAATCCAACCACCCACCTACGGACGCCGGCCACCAGCCATGAAATCCGGCTAGCCATGAAACTCGACCACCAACCACGAAATTCAGCTAACAGCCACGATATCCAGCCACCAGCTATGAAATCCGGCCAAACCCCTTTTCATTTTCTCTCTCCTCTCAATTCCCCTAGCCACGAACTCCGGCCGGCATACCGGTCATGAAACTCACTTGAAACCCTTCCCCTACTCCCAAAAACACCTAACCCATCCCTTGAATTTGCGAAACTCCCTTGAATTTGCGATTTGGGGTTTTGATGGCTGCGATTTTGCAATTTTGGGGTTCCGGTGGCTGCGACAGCCACCACCACCACTCGAAACTCCTTTTTTACCCCTCTCTAACTCTCAAAACCCCCTAAACACCCCTCTCCCACTATCGAAAACCCTAGTCGCTAGGGTTTTGAGGTGGGGGAAAGGCGGTTTGGGGTTTTTGGGAGTTGGGGAGGGGCTTACTTCGTGGTTGTTTGAGGGAATGGCAGGGGATTTCGGGAAGGGGGGAAGTCGGCGCCGGAAAGGGGCGGCTAGCCGGCAGGGAATAAGCGGCGGTCTGGGCACGGGCTGGTGGTGTTAAGGTGGGCCAGTGGGGAAAGGAGAGGTTGGCTGGTGTTTTGTGATTTTTGGGTTTTTTTTATTTTTTTAAAATTTTTGGACCAATCAGGACTTGACATGTGTCAAGTGACCTGGTACAACAGGTTTAGTTACCGGTTGGGTATGAAGAATGTAGGCCACCTTAAAGATGGGATTAAAAAAGTGTATTAATCCTAATGTATTTTAGGGTTTACTCATTTTATCATTCAGTCTTCTATCTAGCAGCATACATAGCTTTTCTCCTCTCTCTCTCTCCTGTCCACTCCTTTCTAGATATGAGGATCCTTAGTCCAGTACCGTAAACCACCACTCCACCCCTCTATCGCTGCTTCTCTACGCGACCACACACCGTACCGGCTACTTCGTCATTGTTGTTGTCCCTTCACTGCTCTATTTTCCTCTCCTTCTAATTAGTTTCATTCTCACTTCACTCCTCTATTTCATGGCCTAGAGGATCGATCTCCACCAATGCACAGGCTTGCTTGGGTATTTTAAATATTTTTCATAACTAATCAGTTTTTTATGTAATTACTCTTGATCATGAATTAGGATTTGTTCATGTGATTGTAATTCACTTGACTTGAGTAGTGTACTCTTTTTTTTCCTTCTATTTTCTATACTTGTAATTCAAGTGTTTTTTTATGATTTTTTTGTGTACATTATACAAATTAATCTCAATTTTATTTGATATAGCTAGTTAATTTAGTTTATAGTTGGTTTTGTGGTTGACATTGTTTAAAACAGGTTTATAAAATGGGCATTTTTGAATTTTCTTTTATAAAAAAACGCAGCAAATATTTGTCAAAAATAGGGTACCCGGTGACCTGACCTGGTAATTTCGAAGCCGGGTACCCGAGCTTATCTTGTCGGGGACTGGGCCGGATTTTTACAGACTTGAAAAAGCGGGTACCCGGGTTGATCTGAACACCCTTAGCTGCCACCACCATCTCCGAAAAGAAAAAACGAAAACTCTAAGAAGAAAGGGAGAAATTAATGACATGGTGAAGACCTAAGGGTGAAGGTATTATCCTCTTCTATTGAAGATAGTTTTGAGCTTTAATTTATCCATTGAAGCTTCCGAAATCATCCATCGAAACTCAATCTTCCAGTATGGATGACAAATTTGTGAAATGGATAAACGTATTCTCGTAAGATCGTGATCTAAACTATCTAGGAGTAAAAATTAAGAAAATTTGCCATCTGAAAAGGGTCTATATCTTGATGAATCGGAGTTGAGTAGCTGAGAGAGACAACATAGTCTGTTGTCCGATTTCCTTTCCGATAGATGTGTTTTGCTTGAAAGCTCGAAAAAGAATCTAAGATAGCCTTATACATCCGCCATAAGAAGCTGAATTTTCCATGTACAACCGAAATGACCCAGCAAAATATTAATAACAGTTAGGTTATCGCCTTCAATAAAAATATTTGAAATATTAAACTCCCTAGCAAGGAGGCCATTTCGAAGGGCAATAGCTTTGGCAAGGAAGGCCGGGCAGGAGCTTAAATTATAAGTTCGACTAGCCACATGATTACCCAGGTAATCCCGAATTACAACACCTACAGTAGCAGAACCATCAAAATTAAGTTTTCAAAAACCAAGCGAGGGAAGAGACCACGAGATAATAGGGGAAGGGGTAGGCGGGGGAGGCTGAGGGGGTGGCGTAACAGGCAAGTGTATTGCATCAAGAAGGGAGCGAGACTCCCATTCCTTAAACATAGAGAAAGCTTTGATGAAAATACTATGAATATTGGCGGATGAGTTCTTAAAACTAATTGCATTACGATGCTTCCAAATACTTCAAATAAATAGCAATCTTAGGGAGGAGCCTAGGCGAATTGGTCTTAAGGGAGCGAAATAATAATGAAACGGATGTTGACGGAAGAATTGAAGTTATCTTCTGTTACTTGCTATATTGTTGTCATTGTCAACTATACATGTAAGTTATAGTAAAGTAAACTTCCAGCTAAGCAATAATATGAATAAAATAAAGAACAGTACATATGTATTAACTTTTTTGAAAACACCTGCGGATTAACATTAAAGGAGGTCAATTTCCGCCAATGTTAATAAACTTTGGGGAAAAGGACCTAAAAAAACAAGACTGTTACATCCTCTAACATCCCATCTAGCAACATGGTGTGCCAAAGTATTACCCGCACGTTTAACATGGGAAATAGAAAAAGCAATGAAAGATCGAGAAAGGTTACAAATATCATCAATAAGTAAAGAAAAGGGAGTGAAGCTGGTTGCATTCATCTTGACTCCTTGCACAACCTTTAGCGCATCACTCTTCAAAACAATAGCAGAGAAGCCAAGCCTCCTAGCCACCTGAAGCCCGTATCTACACGCAGCTGCTTCCGCAAGGTCTGCTGTCCACCTAACCCCTTCATGTCTTACAGTAGTAGCCAAGAACATTCCTTCCTCATCCCTGATGACCACCCCAAGACCGGTCACCCTACCCATATGTGCATCACAATTTACCTTCACCATACCCACACTAGGACGAACCCAAGAGTTTGCAGCTGGCACGCCTTGACTTCCATGACCCCCGAACACTTTCTTCGCGTAGTCCCCGTACTCTTGGACTGATTTTGTCAAATTTGTCGCTACACTTATAGGGCATGGATGTTCATTCTCAAAAATGGCTTTTTTTCAGCACCACCAAGCAGCCCACCCCAATGTTGCCATCGATCTCAGCTCTTCATTTGTGGTCTTTAAAGCTAGCCATAATAACCTGTCACTAAAACAGGAATTAGGCGCATTAGCAATCAATTGAGTGAAACTACTGGCTTCCCAGATCTCTTTTGTTGCCTTGCATTCAAAGGTGGAATGAATTACAGATTCCTCTCCACCCCCACAAATTGAACAACATTTATCGGCTAGCAAATGACGATTGTAAAGTCTTTCCCGCACTACTAGAAAACCTTTGCAAGCCCTCCAAAGGAAGTAGGCTAACTTCGGCGGAACCTTCAGGCTCCAAATAATTCACCATATCTCGTCATGTGGTTGCCTGTGGACAGTAGATGGGCCTTGCTTCGCCATCCAATAACCAGTTTTTACAATGCATTCCCCACTCCTTGAAGGCCACCAATACATCCTATCTTTCATACTACGTACGATAAAGGAATTGACATTATTTGTGCCTGCTCAGCCGCATTAAAATTATTACTAATAACTTACGATCGCCAACACATTGACTCATGATCAATTAAGTCACAAACCCACAGCCCCATGTCACTGCTAGCCAGCGGAGTACTTATGGGCGTTAGAACGGTCGTACATTCCACACTCAATCAAACACATTTATTAACAAACACCTTACAAACCAAGCATAATGACAAGTAAGAGTTCGGTCCACAAGGAACGGGATATGATTGCCAAAGATCTTTACACTTAAGCTAACTCGAAGTCAATTGGTGAATTGGGGTTCGTCAAGAAGACAAACAAACTATGGTTCTAAATCAATGAATTAAAGATACTAGGGAATGAGATCCACTCAACCAAGGCAAATAGGCAAACGGGGAGTAAAGTAGACAAGATATAGCAAGGACTATATGTAAAATCAACCTCATGCAATTAGAAAACAACTCACACTACTAAACTTAGATTCCTCATTAGTTTAGCAATAGATGATACATAATCAAATTACAATAAGTAATGACGTACTCAATTTACACTTCTATGTCAAATTAGGCATATCATACTATCAAGATCCTTAGTCAAGGGTAGCTAAACCTATCATGAGGAACTAACAAGCAATCTCATATAATCAATTTAATTGCAATACAAACATCAATGCTTCTCCCACATTTGCAAAGTTAACCCAAAAGGTCGAGCTTCACCCAACCCCTAGCAAGAAGACTACTCACAACTCATGTTTATCAACATGCAATCAAGAATTAGGGTTCTAAATACTTCAATAATTGGGGAAAAGTGGTTAACAATTGAAATAACTATCATCTAATAACAAATTACCAAGAACTAAGAAGATTTAAATAACATGCAAATACCAAATAAAATCTGAAATTAAAAGGAAGAAGGTTGGAGAAATTACTAATTGAAGCTTCAAATGTTGAATACAAATTGCCAAACTTTGAGAATAATTCTTGAATTTCACTAATACAATGATTTGATTTGATGAAAACTAAGCTAAATTAATCCTAAGGAATGTTTCAAACTAAGAGAGGTTTCTGAAAACTAGGCTACTGTTTTTCTTCTTTTTTAAAAAAATGATCTCAAAAGGACCTTAAATAGTCCGTACAAAATTGGCTGAGATCGGGAAAAGGTCCGACCAAACTCTGGGTAGGTTCGGTCGGACTCAGGGTAGGTTCGGTCGAACCCTGTGTAGGTTCGGTCGAACCTCCCTGATCCTTGTTTGGTCGAACTTTTGAGGTTCGACCTCTCCTGCAAAATTGCTGAAAACTGGTTTGACACTGCCTTCACTGCACCCTGGAGGTTCGGTCAAACTTTTCAAAAGTTTGACCACATCTAGGTTCGACCGGACCTTTCAGAGGTTCGGCCACACCTCCTCTTGCACTTCCTTTTCTTGCTTCCTCTCCTTCCCTTTTGCTCCTCTTGCCTTTGTCCATGGCTTCCATACTTGGCCAAGGGGCCTCCCACCGTGCATAGGACCGTCATGGAACCTGCAGAAGATACCAAAGTTCACGAGAGCATGGGGATGATAAAATAATGCATAAAGATTATCAAAATAAGCGCAAATAAGCATTACTTTTCATCAACACATAAAGAAGCCATAAGAGGATAAATGAGGTGGAAAAACCTAAGAAAAATAAGAGGAAAAAGACCTAAATACTACCCCTAAGAGTGACATAAATGTCACTATCAAACTCCCCCACGCTAAGCCTTTGCTCGCCCTCGAGCAAAGCAAAGGAAAATGAACAAGGGAGAAAGAATTAGTTATTCAAACATGCAAGGAACAAAAGAAAAACCGAAATTGCTTTTAGCAAAAGCAACAAGCCATTTAAACCCCAAGGTCGGCGATGAGGACGAGTTGTGATCTCGTGAGGGTTTCCAGAGAGCATACCCCACAACTCTTACAAAGCTGTGTTCAAGACAAACCAAAAACAAGGGAAAGAGAAACAACAAATCTAACACAAATCATAGCCAAATCGAGCTTTTGGAGATAACAAACATGAATGAGTGTCAAACTTTCTGAGTGGTAGAAGTGAGCATGCAAGGGGATGCCGAAAGTTGATTGAAGGATAAGTTATGCTAAGCATAGAGAACTCAAACATGCACCACTTCCCCCCGCATTCCATACAATTTTACCGCGTTCCCTCATCTAGATTCAAATCCGCCCTTGGAGATAGCATCAAGTGACTCCTCGAAGGAGCCGGAACAAAGATAAAACACTGCAAAATAGAGGGAACCCGACATCTCACCAAGTCATGCCTTCTCCATATGCTTGAGTTCCAGCTCCCTCCATCGACTAGTGACTCAACCAACCTAGGTCAACAGGGCATTGAAAGGGTTGTAACGTTGGCTAGGGGGTAAGGGTGTGGAGGAATTTGGAAATTGGTGCTTAGCCTAACCGTGAAGCAAAGGGTGATCAAGCCTCTTTTTCAAAATCAATCATCAACCAATTTTCAAACTATGTTGCCACAATCTTGAACTATAATGCCAAACACTTTTGAGCTTTCGCTTTCCTCTTACATCTTCATTCATCAACTCTTCGTTTGTCACATTCTCTCTGTTTTTTTTTTATTTTATTTTATTTTATTTTAATTTTTTTTTTATTTTTTTTAGCATCAAAGGCTTTTTCTAGGATTTAAATTTGCTTTTCTTGAACACATATTCACAAAAACACTGCTTCACTTTCCAAGTAGAACTATTCCCTTCCAAATTTCAAATCAAAACTACAATAAGCCCTCATGGCTTGAGCTTCACGATTCTAAGGGTGAAAGTAAAACAAAAGGGCCATGGGCTTGCAATGTGCTATAATCAAGGAGGGGAAGACTCAACATGGTAAGGGCAAATGCAACCCAAAAATACAAAAGATAAAAAAAAAAAAAACTAATACTAGAAAACAAAAATAGTCACCGAATGAAGAATGCCTTTGTCATTCGTAGGTTAGTTCGGTCTCGATCTCGGGAGCCAGACACCAAGTTCTAGATCTAAGCATGCCTTGGTGAGGATCCTATGCCGCTCATACAAGTAATGTTGGAGGCTTGAACAATAAAGCTCACATCGGGTTACAAAAACCATCTCTAGGGCTTCAAATCCCCTAATGAGAGCAACACCTTCTTACCACAAACAAGTGAATTTGGGTTCGATGGGCCTAACGAGTTCTAGAACAACTACCTTAGCATGAACATGTCCCAGAGTCAACCAATGGCAATCCTGAAGCATGCAAACTTATAACACTCAAGAAGCAAAGCATTCAAACACACGAGTCAACATTATTATGCTCGAAATGAAAATGAAACAACTAAGCTTTTCGTGGTTTGCCATGAATAAAAAGGAAAATCTTTTTCATTTTTTCACATTTTTCGAATTTTTTTTTTATTATTTTTTTTAAATGCAAGGAGTACAAGAGAGATAAGAGGCTAGTAAACATAATTCTCAATCGACAAACAAAGATCGTTCGGCATCAATACCAACGATCACCAGATTCCGTGGAATCAAATGCAAACAACCTCGAACAATCAACTCCATTCTAGTCTAAACTAACTATGCACACAAAGAAAAATAAAGGAAAGTAGGGAAAGATCTCACCAAATGCTGCTTGAAATAGAACACAAGGCAAAATTGCGATCTCACCAAGGTTTCCGGAGCTTGAGTTGCTCCTTATTCCATCATTTTGTGCTTCCGTTTTCAAGCTACAAGGAAAGTGAGCCAAAAGAAAAGAAACACTACAACTATACAAAGAAAAGTTAGTGAACAAAAGGAAAAGACTAGAATTATAAACAAAAGAAAATGATTGACAAAAAGCTATCTACAAAATTTGGATTAAGGGATTTGGATTTTGGGATTTGGATTATGGGATCAAGAGAGAAGAGGGAAAAACAACTTCAAAATATTTTTTTTTTTTTTTTTTTTTGAAATGAAGCTTCATAACATCATCATCATAAGAATATTACCAACCAAAAATCATCTCTAACTACAATAAATTCATTATCCCTGATGGTTCTCCATATGCACAAGCTACCATCCTACCACACTACCCTCCTATGTACACTTCAACCAAAAGGAACATCCTCCCCCACGCTAGTCTTTTGCACGTCTCGAGCAAAAGGAATAGGCATGAAAGTCCGGGGGGAAAAGGGAAGGAGAGAACCCTCATTGGGGGTTTCTATCCTCCCGTTCCTTAGGAGGGTTCATGAAATCAAACCCCGGGCGATCCATGAATGGATGGAAAGGTTGGTTAAAGTGCTCATAGGGCCACCCTTGTGTACCCCAACCACAATCAAAAGGATTCGAGGTTGATGGACTTGCCGGATCATAGGCGTAGTCACACCCACCCGGCCGATAAGGGTTGTATGGTGGGGTACCAACACGTTGGGATGGGTCGATAGGACCTTCCCAATAAGCATAGGTGTTGGGGGAGGGGTTGTTAGGGTCATAGGGGTCCCAATGTGGAACTGGACCCTCTTGAGGCGGGTGGTAGGGATAGTTAACATAGGGCGTTTGAACGCCCGCTTGCACAAGACTATCATAGTTCATCCTTGCGTAGTACCCCCATTGTTCAATAGAAGCTTGATTATCATAACGAATACCATCGAGGGTACTACGCAGGGCACTCATATCAAAAGGAGAAGAGGAAGAAGAAGAAGATGTCTCACCTCCCCCACTAGGGGGGGAAAAGGGATGCTCCACTTGGTAGACCGGTTGAGGGTGAGGGATTGCACCGCGGACTTGATTTTTCCTTAATTCATCGGGGATGAATTTTCGCGCAATCTTCCACCTTAGCGGGTTGGAAGGGTCTACCGAAGTGTGAGGAGGATCCGGGAGGACACACCATTCTTCTCCATTATCAACCAAGAGGATAAATTTGCGATTCTGGGTGGTCAAATTGTTGATGGCATTAAGGTGATCAACGGAGTAAACCACATTTCCTCCCTTGTTTAGAGAATCTCTCTCTCCTTCTTGCCAATCCATGTGGTGCCTCACCACATCCTCAATTATCTCTATGACTTGCTCCTCCGTCTTGTTCATAATCGGGCCACCCGCTCCTGCATCCAAGCTAGTCTTTCCTTGTGGGCTCAAGCCCCCATAGAAAATTTGAAGCACTTGATATGACGGAATGCCATGATGAGGGCACTCCCTTTGATATTCCTTGTATCGTTCCCATGCTTCATAAATGGTTTCACTAGCTTTTTGACGGAAACCTTGGATCAAAGCTCTTGCCTCGGCCGTCTTCTTTTGGGAATAGAATCTTCCTAAGAAAGCCGTGGTGACCTCGTCCCAAGTTCTCAAGGAGTTAGGCCTCACCTCCTTCTCAAGCCATTCAAGAGCTCTTCCTATCAAAGAAAAAGGAAACAACTTTAGTCTCACAAACTCTTGAGTTACCCCATTTACCTTGATCGTGTTACAATATTTTTCGAACTCGTTCAAGTGTGCAAGAGGGCTCTCATGTTTTGCTCCACTATATTGCCTCCTTTCAATCAAATTAATCATTGCGGGCCGAATCTCGAAGTCATTGGCTTGAGTAACGGGTGGAGCAATGCCGCTTGAAGCTCTATAAGCTCCCGGAGTTCCCAACTCCTTTAAAGGTCTTTGAGGTGGTGGTTCCGCGTCACCCATTTGATCTCGACCCTCCTCGAAATTGGTCTCCCTAGCTGGGGGAGTAGTAAACGGCCTAGAACCGGCTCTTTTTCTCCTTCTATAAGTTTGCTCAATCTCGGGATCGTAAGGTACCAAGATCCTGTTATGAATTCAGCGCATACACTCTCAACAAACGCAATTAGTACCAAGGCTACAAGTGTAGCAAAAAAGAAACAATCTTTTTGAAATTTTTTTTATGGTGAACTAGACTCAAGTAATCAATTAGCTATCAACAACATCGGTCCCCGGCAACGGCGCCATTTTGATGGGAGTTAGAACGGTCGTACATTCCACACTCAATCAAACACATTTATTAACAAACACCTTACAAACCAAGCATAATGACAAGTAAGAGTTCGGTCCACAAGGAACGGGATATGATTGCCAAAGATCTTTACACTTAAGCTAACTCGAAGTCAATTGGTGAATTGGGGTTCGTCAAGAAGACAGACAAACTATGGTTCTAAATCAATGAATTAAAGATACTAGGGAATGAGATCCACTCAACCAAGGCAAATAGGCAAACCGGGAGTAAAGTAGACAAGATATAGCAAGGACTATATGTAAAATCAACCTCATGCAATTAGAAAACAACTCACACTACTAAACTTAGATTCCTCATTAGTTTAGCAATAGATGATACATAATCAAATTACAATAAGTAATGACGTACTCAATTTACACTTCCATGACAAATTAGGCATATCATACTATCAAGCTCCTTAATCAAGGGTAGCTAAACCTATCATGAGGAACTAACAAGCAATCTCATATAATCAATTTAATTGCAATACAAACATCAATGCTTCTCCCACATTTGCAAAGTTAACCCAAAAGGTCGAGCTTCACCCAACCCCTAGCAAGAAGACTACTCACAACTCATGTTTATCAACATGCAATCAAGAATTAGGGTTCTAAATACTTCAATAATTGGGGAAAAGTGGTTAACAATTGAAATAACTATCATCCAATAACAAATTACCAAGAACTAAGAAGATTTAAATAACATGCAAATACCAAATAAAATCTGAAATTAAAAGGAAGAAGGTTGGAGAAATTACTAATTGAAGCTTCAAATGTTGAATACAAATTGCCAAACTTTGAGAATAATTCTTGAATTTCACTAATACAATGATTTGATTTGATGAAAACTAAGCTAAATTAATCCTAAGGAATGTTTCAAACTAAGAGAGGTTTCTGAAAACTAGGCTACTGTTTTTCTTCTTTTTTAAAAAACGATCTCAAAAGGACCTTAAATAGTCCGTACAAAATTGGTTGAGATCGGGAAAAGGTCCGACCGAACTCTGGGTAGGTTCGGTCGGACTCAGGGTAGGTTCGGTCGAACCCTGTGTAGGTTCGGTCGAACCCTGTGTAGGTTCGGTCGAACCCTGTGTAGGTTCGGTCGAACCTCCCTGATCCTTGTTTGGTCGATCTTTTGTGGTTCGACCTCTCCTGCAAAATTGCTGAAAACTGGTTTGACACTGCCTTCACTGCACCCTGGAGGTTCGGTCAAACTTTTCAAAAGTTTGACCACACCTAGGTTCGACCGGACCTTTCAGAGGTTCGGCCACACCTCCTCTTGCACTTCCTTTTCTTGCTTCCTCTCCTTCCCTTTTGCTCCTCTTGCCTTTGTCCATGGCTTCCATACTTGGCCAAGGGGCCTCCCACCGTGCATAGGACCGTCATGGAACCTGCAGAAGATACCAAAGTTCACGAGAGCATGGGGATGATAAAATAATGCATAAAGATTATTAAAATAAGCGCAAATAAGCATTACTTTTCATCAACACATAAAGAAGCCATAAGAGGATAAATGAGGTGGAAAAACCTAAGAAAAATAAGAGGAAAAAGACCTAAATACTACCCCTAAGAGTGACATAAATGTCACTCATCAAGTACGCACACATACCGAGGAATTTCCAGGCAGCCACGCAGCATCCCAAACTGGAATGTCACAACCGTTCCCCACTCTCCATTTCAATCCATCAAGGAGCAAAGATTTTGCACCCCACATGCTTCTCCACGTATAACTCGGGTCATAGCCACGATAAGCCTCTAATACATCACCATTTTTAATGTATTTTGCTTTCAAGATAGAATGCACAAGGGTACCTTGGTTATGGTGAAGGCGTCATACTTGTTTTGCTAGTAGGGTTTTATTAAAGCATTGAAGTTCACGGAAGCCAAATCCACCCACATTCTTTGGTTTACACAAATCATCCCATTTCTGCCAATGTAGCTTTTTTGTCAAACCTGTAGAACCCCACCAAAAACGAGCCAAGAGAGAGTGGAACTCATCAATAATTCCATCTAGTATCCTCATAATACTCATCATATAAGTCGGGATAGCCTGAGAAACCGCTTTAATCATTATCTCTTTCCTAGGCATAGATAACAATTTCTCCTTCCAACCCTGCAATTTCTTCAAGAGCCGCTCTTTAAGGCCTGCAAAGATGGCTCTCTTGGATCACCCAACTATCGTCGGTAAGCCAAGGTATTTTTCATGCCTATTGACTTCCCGAACCCCTAAAGACTCCACAATTTCTTTTCAACGACCGGGACAAACTTTTTTGCTAAAAGTCACTTCAGTTTTATCAAAATTAATTTTCTGGCCCGAAGCTCTTTCATATTTTGCTAATTATATTAGCTATCACAGAGCTCTCTTGAGTATTAGCTCTAGCAAAAAGTATACTATCGTCAGCAAAAAATAAATGTGAAACTCGGGGAGCACCATAGCAGATTCTAGCACCATGTACCATACCATCTCTAGCAGCCTTATTTAATAAGGTTGAAAAGCATCAACACAGATTAAAAAGAGATAGAGAGAAATTGGGTCACCTTGCCGTAGCCCTCTAGATGGAATTACCGAGCTTGAAATTTGCCCATTTATTTTAAAACCAAATTTTACACTCTAGAGGCAGTTCATAATTCGACCGATCCAACCCTCAGAGAATCCCATCTTATCCATCACTTTCTCCAAAAATTCCCATTCCACTCTATCATACGCCTTGCTCATATCAAGCTTTAGAGCAAAGTTACCATCGTTACCTTCCCCACCCCTCTTCATTGCATGGAAAATCTCAAAAGCCACAAGAACATTGTCCGAGATAAGGCGACCAGGAATAAAAGCACTCTGATTTATCGAGATCACCTTATCAAGAAGCTCTTAACTTATTTGCCACTGTTTTCGAAATAATTTTATATATTACATTACAGCAGCTAATGGGCCTAAAATCATAAACCTGCGTCGGGGACTCACACTTGGGGATCAAAACAATGCAAGTATTATTCACTTCCGATAAGTTCACATCACCTCTCCACTAGTTCTTTACAAAAGCAATAATATCAGGGCCTACAATATGCTAGAATTTTTGGAAAAAGAGAGCGTGCATACCATTAGGGCCGGGAGCTTTATTAGGATGCATTTGAAATAGAGCATTTTTTATTTCATTTGCCGTCGGCTCACAGTCAAGCATAGCATTCATATCACCAGATACCACTCTATCTATCCCCTCCAAAGCATCTTGAAACCCTGTCGGTGAGCTCGTAGCAAATAGGTTCTAGAAGTATGCCTCAATAAGCCTTTCTATGTCCACATGCTGCGGTAGCCACTCCCCATTCTCATCATGTAACCTCACAATTCTATTCTGAGCTTTTATTTGACTAGCTTTATGATGGAAATATTTTGTATTTTTGTCCTCGCATGCCAGTAGGACTCCTCTAATCTATACAAAGACTGAAGCTGCGCAACAAGAGAATTGCATAACGTCAGCTTTGCACCATCCATCACGCCCCCTTTTAACTCCCTCATTTTCTTTTCCCCTTTCTTGATCTCTTCACCGACCCAAAAGTGAAGGCAGCCCAAGATGCTAAGTTCTCCCCACACGTAGACACTCTCATCACCATATTGAGCCCCACACTCTCCCGCCATCCCTTTGCAACCACCTCCCCACATTCAACACTAGATAACCATAGAGACACAAATTTAAAACCCGTACCTCCCTCATTATCGACACCCCTTGTTTCAGTTGACATTATAATAGGGGCATGATCAGAAAAAGTTTTAAGAATAGGTAGGTTTCTTACTTTGAAATTCAGGTATAGAGCACACCATTCTTCATCTGCGATAAATCTGTCAAGTCTTTCCCTCACATATATCTCCATGGTATTACCCCTCTCCCAAGTGAAAATGCTTCCATTATACCCTAAATCACGCATAGCACAGGTATCCAAAGCCTCTCAAAAAGCATCCATGAGTCTTTCATTTCTTGGGGGGCCTCCTTCCTTTTCCCTCCGGCACAAGATCTCATTAAAATCACCAAACATAATGCACGACATACTACAATCTGCTTTCAAGGAAGCCATGAGGGACCAAGTTAAGTGTTTATTTGATTGTTCCGGCCATCCATAAATTCCCGTAGCCCTCCACACAGCACAATTATTATCATCTAAGATATCAATAGCAAAGTGATGCACAGAGTTCGAAACCACATTGACCTTAATATCTTTCCACCACATACCCATTCCCCCCGATCTCCTAATACTACTAATACACACACCATCAGTATAACCACATTTATTTTTAATTTTATTAAGACACTTATCATCAATCATTGTTTCCATTACAAAAACAATATTCGGCCTATGTCTCCAACATATGTCACGGAGAGCTCTAACTGTCCACGGGTTGCCAATCTCGTGACAGTTCCAACTTAACATTTTCATCGTTTTTCGGGAGCTTGGGTGATCCCAATACTCCCTACTTTACAGACTCAACATTATTTTCACAAGACTCACTCCATTTTAATTTTTTCTCCTGGCAACTTGCATCGGCCTTCTGGCAGTCCATCACCACAGCATCCAGTCTTCTTTTCCTTGATTTAACGGCAGATCCACACACCTCAGCCACATCCATATCAACAGCCTGGTTAGCTACATCAACTAACTCCTTGTGTACCCCCGCCCCGTCATTCACATGTTCCATATTCACCTGCACCGAATCCTTGCTAGATACACTACCGCCTTCCACCAGAATGGATACGGGCCTCAGCACCATTTTTCCATCACCAACACTAGCCACAACCTTCAAGGACACAACTCTAGGCATAGGAGGACTAGAGTTTGATACCTTTGGGGACGAAACAGTAGTTTCCTTGTAGCACCAAGGGATCCAAGACGTATGGCCTTGGGATCATTGTAGTCCGAGCGTTGCATTCTACCTTTGGAATTCAGCTTCTCAATCCATCCCTTTTCCTTTTCCCTTTCAGCCTCAGAGACTTTTGAGCGATGAGGGGAGGCAGACAAAAAAGGGCCATACTGGAACACAATAGGCGACGCAGCATCACACTTGTCCTTCTCCTCGCAATCCTTAACTGTGTGGCCAATTCGACCACAATAGTAGCAAAAATCCCCAAGTCTCTCGTATTTAAAGCCAACCCATTTGGTACTACCAGACTCAACAACAACTTTCATTCCCCTACGATGCGATTTTGTGATATTCACCAACACTTTAACTCTTATATATTCCTCCCAACATAGAGGGTCAGACTTATCAATCTCAATGCATTCTTCTATACAGTCCCCAATATTATGAGCAAACTGAGGCGATCGCAAACCAAAGGGAACGTCAATGAGCCTAATCCAAAAAGGGCAAGAATCAAAAGTGACCTTCGAAGGTTGTTCGTTGGCACAAATCTCCTTCAATAGCAGAATTTGATTGTCAAAAACCCATGGTCTACCATCCAACACCTTCCTCCTATCATCAACATTAAAGAATTGAAAAATAAATAGGTTTGTTTTCACTTTACGGATCGCAACGTTCTCATCTTTTCGCCACAGGTTCTTCAAAACCCTTTTCATTGCTTCAACATTAAAAGGTTTCCTAGTGAGTAACATCCCCACCAGAGACATGGCAATTTTTGAGTTCGACCCCTCTTCGGTCGAAGAAGCACTCACTTGTCCCAACACAAAGTTCTCCTCATCAGTCAACTTCAATCGCTCCCATTCTTTCAATAACTTATCATCCATGATCAGCCTGTGCGCCAACTCCCTTGGTGAGATCTGATTGTGGAATCACAAGGCAAGATTTTGTAGAATTTAATTGGAAAAAGACCACGCAGAACGGAACCCTAGACGAGAGAAAAACTACAAACCCTACGCGAGGGACTCTATTTTTTCAACACAACTAATAGATTTTATGTATTAACTAGTTTGCTACTAGATGAGATTAACAATATTTTTTTTAAGTAAATAGATTAACAATATTTGGTTAATTTTGATGATAAACTTGGATTTTCCCCTATTTTTTGAGAGTAGTGAGCCTAAATCACAATATAATCTATAATTAGTATTTAAAAACACAAATCATCATGCATTCATTGGCATGTGCCACCTTTTTTTGGTTGAATAATGCCACATGTCATCTTATTTAACCTATCCTTTCAATCCCCTTTCTAAAATATAATAAAAAATAAAAACAAAAAGTAGCCCTAATTCAATACATATTAATATTGTTTAGTTCATTCTCCTCCAACTTAATATGTCTTAAAAGTTTATTTAATTTCCACCCCTTCTTCTTCTACCAATAAATAAACAAACATATTTTAAATAAAAAAATACATTATATACCAATGAATAGCTGTGCGTTGCACGACTAATTTTTCTTTAATTAAGAAACGAGAACGGTCGATGCCTTAGTGCAGGCCTCGTAACAGTGATTTCGTGCCGTCAACAATCAGAGTATCTTTGATTAATTCATCTCAAATCCTTATGCCACCAAAAAAAAAAAAAAAAAAAAAACACAAACAAACAGGAAATGGATTATTATCTGTTTGTAATAAGAGTTAAAAAGTTGTTGTACAATTTAAATTTTCTGATAAGAGTAATATTAGTCTAATTAGCAACAGATGAAACAATTCCATTTTTATCTAAAAAAAAGTTGCCGAAATTCCAGCAAAATATTTCGGAAATAAAGCGGATTTTTTAAAATTAAAGAACTTCGCCATTTTTCTCTCCTCTGGCTTGCCTCATTCTTTTCTCTTTCTCTATGAAATTAATGGAGCATTCCCCTCTACCTCCTCGGTAATTTTTCATCATTTTCTTTCATATATATTTTTTAATTTCTTTGCATTCTCTTAATTTTTTATTTTATTTTATTTTATTTTTTTAATTTTTGATTTTTGATTTTTTATTAATTGTTTTTGCTTAATTAGTGTATGAATTGTTTGATATTGGATAAACATTGATTTATAA
This sequence comes from Chenopodium quinoa, assembly GCF_001683475.1. Lineage (NCBI taxonomy): Eukaryota > Viridiplantae > Streptophyta > Magnoliopsida > Caryophyllales > Amaranthaceae > Chenopodium > Chenopodium quinoa. The sequence goes on from NW_018742359.1 coordinate 1,045,244, forward strand.
TGATCATAATGATAAAATTTGATGGTTATATGTTGATTATCATTGTAGTTTTACTTTTGGTGTTAATTTGTTCATGTGAAGATGCAATTGTTAATGTAATACTTTGAACTTGCAACCATTTTTGCTATGTTATCTGTATAGTGTTTTTTTTTTCTCGTGCTTTATATGTTTATCCCTCGGCCAGGGCGGGAAGGCTTTGGCTGATATTGGTTTTGAATGTATTTTGTTTAGCATATATGATGGACATTTTGGAGACAGAGGGTAGAATATGGGTGTTTTGGAGAGTTTTTATGGGGTATAATGGTGAATTTAGGGAAAAGTTTGTCAAAATGGAACTATTTTTGTTCATAATCAATATAATTATGGATTAAAACCTCTTTGTTTTCGGAAGGGATATGTTAGTGTTTACGCGAGGCAAATGTATCTGTGGTAGGGGAGGTAGTCTTTCCTAGAAGCTAATGGTATGTATGAAATTATATGAATGTTTAAAATGAGTTAATAATAGAATTGTTTACTTGTTTTGGAAGGTCATTGACCTATACTGTTGATGAATGCTTGTAGTCATGTGAGACAATTAAGAAACTTATAGTCGTTTTACTTCTTTTGGTGATTTGAATAGCAAAAATGTAATAGCCAAGTTTGAGAAGATTAAAAAGGCAATCTTTCTATTTTCTAAAGGCATGGTAAAGGATGTCAAAATAAAAGTGCAAGCAAAGGATGTGCCTTTTTCATATTATTAAGCTTTAGTATCTATTACACTTACATAGTATATCTATAAATTCTAAGGACGAGTAGTGGTTAGTCGATGTGCCTTTTTCATCTTCATTTTGAAAATCATATCATATGTCTATAACTAGCCGTATCATGTGCAAAACCCAGTAATGAGATTCGGAATACATCTAGCAGGTTGATGATTTTCTTTAGTAGGGTATAAGATCAAGCTGTCCCTTTGTGATATCTTTGTGCACCTTTTTCAATATATTTTCTCTTGCTTCGTTTGCAACATATTATAATATAAAGATTTTGCAATATGTAGAAATTGGCTATTTTTCTTAACTGATACTGTTTATTTAGGATCCTTCAAAAGCCCAACAGTTCTAGGTAAGTATCTGACAACATCAAAAACATTTAATTACTATGAGGTTTGTATAAAATTGTCATGTGAGAATGTCAGAAAATATTAAGGTGGATCACGTTATATTGTGTATGTATGTAGTGAGTGGGATTTTCTAGTGTTCACTTTGTTGTAGGAACTGCTTCTGGAAAGATTTTGAACTTTTTTTTATTTACATCTATTAAGCTGCTTGTGTTATTCTGTGTTCTATCTCTATCTTTTTTTGGATGTGAAGAGGGATGGTGGGAGTTAGGGAGGAAGGTGGGCTGATAACTGATTTCATTGAAATGGTAACAGCAGAAACAGTTCTTGTGATCCTTCAGAAATTGCGGAGAGGGGTGTCTTTCAGAGGCTCAGAAGAATATCTGGACACTCAGATCCTTTTCCTGTTCATGGTAAGATGATTTTAGTTTCCTTTTGTTTATGATCCTTGCCAGTTTTGGTGTGATATAGTCCGCATTCATATTGACAGAACCTTTTATATTAGACTTTACTCATTCAGAGGAGGAACCACTAGAGATGACAGAAGAAGCGGCTGCAGATGATCATTCACTCAGAGAAGAATCCGAGGAATTTTCAGAGTCTGATACAGTGAGTACCTCAGACTCGGAACATAACTCTGGTGGACAAAATTCCCACTGGCGAGGATTCATCCATATGTTAAAAAAGGGACCTAAGCGTTTTCAGACACTTCATCCATTGACTTTGCCTAAGCTTACTAGGCGAAAGAGTAGAAATGCTCGGCATCGCATGATCCCAGTTATACCTGCACTAGAAAGTGGGATGTGCTTCTTCAAGCCGTCTTGGAAAAATTTCTCACTCAAAGAGCTTCAAGAGGCAACAAACACGTTTAGCAAAGGTAATTTTGATGTTGTCAGTTAAGAAAAAAGTCTATAATTTGAAATATTTAAGCCACCATCTACAGAGTTTACATCTAGGGGAAAGGGAAGATAATATGTTGTATTTACGTTTTCTCTGAATTCTATAAGAGATTTTCTGTGGTTCGTGATCTGAAACTTGGGGATTAAACAAAAGGTAGTCAGGCTTCATTATTTCTGCAGACCATTAATATTGTTAACTTTGTGTTGCTTGATGGCATCAAGTTGATGCCATTCAATCTGTTAACTTGTACTTTTTTTTTTTTTTTTCCACATTGTCATTAATTTCCCCTGGCTCCCATTTGCGCAGAAAATAAAATAGGAGAAGGAGGTTATGCTGAGGTTTATAAGGGAGTTCTTCCAAGTGGACATCTTATCGCTGTAAAACGTTTGTCCAAGGGAGACCCTGAAGAGCTGGCTGCAGACTTTCTATCCGAGCTTGGAATCATTGTGCATGTCAATCACCCTAATATTGCTAAAGTTAATGGTTATGGTGTGGAAGGGGGCATGCACCTTATTCTTGATTTGTCTCCTAATGGAAGCTTAGAATCTGTACTCCGGGGTGGGTATTAATGAAGAGCATTTATCAATACCTGGTAATACAATTTTTAACTAGCTGTTGATTGAAAAAAAATGAAGCTGTTTTCTCTCTGTTTTTTAGGTTCAAGGGAGAAACTCCTATGGGATATTCGATATAAGATTGCCTTGGGTTCAGCTGAAGGCCTGCAGTATCTTCATGAAGGGTGTCAACGGAGAATAATCCATAGGGACATCAAGGCCGCCAACATACTGCTTACAGAGGATTTTGAAGCACAGGTATTGTATGCTCGTATTAAAGTGTTGTTTAGGAATTCTAGTCTTGATTAACGGTCTCTCTTTTGTAACTGTTGATTTTTGAGAAATTTGCTGTGATCCTTGTTTGCCTCAATAATTTATTTTGAGAATTTGAGGCCTGAATTGTTATGTTACTGAGTGAAATATTAATTTATTTTCTTGGTTACTGCAACATAGAATATCTAAAACTGAATTATGTGGAGCAATTATGGACTTCTTTATTAATACTCCTATGCAGATCTCTGATTTTGGGCTTGCAAAGTGGCTTCCAGATCAATGGACTCACCACACCGTTTCAAAGTTTGAAGGAACATTCGGGTTGGAAGATTGAATTAAATGATATTTTTTTGTCATGAGCCCATTGTTTACTAGTAATTAACTGTAACTCTGGTTGTTACAGCTACCTTCCCCCAGAGTTCTTCATGCATGGCATAGTAGATGAAAAAACTGATGTTTATGCTTATGGGGTTCTCCTGCTGGAACTTATTACTGGTCGCCTGGCATTGGATAATACTCAGAAGAGCCTTGTTATGTGGGTAGGAGCATAATGTTATACATAGATATGCTTTCTCACCGCATTCCATTCTTCTAATCTAGTCTTCCAAATATACTGGCTATCTGATCTTAATCATCTTCAATTAATTATGGCAGGCCAAACCGTTTCTTGACAAGAGCAATTTAAAGGAACTTGTTGACCCATATCTTTGCGATAGCTATGACAAGGATCAAATAAAACTACTGGCCACGACAGCTAACATGTGCATTCATCAATTCTCAATTGAACGACCTCAAATGAGTGAGGCATGTATTCCTCTGAAGAAATTTTCATCAATTGACTCTTCTTGTTTTATGTTTCAGAATCATATTATTCAGAGAAAAATGCTCATGACCTTTTTTTTTTTTGGGGGGTGTTTTGGGTTGGGGGGGGGGGGTAGGTGTGTGTTCAGGTTCCTGTATGTTTATGCCCGTATATATTAACTACACCTTCAAAAAACTTTCTTGTAATCCGTATATTGTTAAATGCTGACATCCCAGATAAGTGTGCAGTTTGTTTGTCATTAACAAGGAAATTTTAATGGATTATTTGTGTTGCAGGTTGTGCAGACCCTGAAAGGTGGCTCAAACTCTTCTGAACTTGGGAAGCTTACTCAAAAACCTTCCCTTCGAAGATCTTAGTCAGTGGAGCTTTTTGATGCAGAAGAGTACAACTCAACCAAGTACTTAAATGACGTGGATCAGCTCATGCAAATAGCGTTTGACCTTTGAGATTCTAGCTGGATTGTATGTGCCGATTTGGTGTCATTGGTATCTTCATCTACGACACTTAGAGACTGCATCAGTAACTGCAGCCCTGCAAAATCTTATACCTTCAAATGGGTTGTGGGATGTGAGTTAACTGTTCACAATGTATAATCATGTACTAATGAGGGGACAAATTGCAAATCAATGTACATCATCGTGTACAGGTTGCTGCTAGCAGCTCGTGCGTCACTGCATGTATTACCTATTACATGAAAACAATTTTCTGCAAGGGCAGAAGAGATATCCTCCTAAGAATACTTTTGTTGTTTTATTGTATGCCAAGAATATGTATATAGTTCATATTGGTATATAACAAAGCCTCACGTACGCGTGCTACGCTGAAGTGTGATTAGTCACATAATTATGGTTTATAATAATGTTTTACCTGGTGCATAGCGTTTGGAGCCATAAAATTTGAACTGGATTTCTAATTTCTTCAAGTATTGAATTCTTAAAGAAATTGCTACAAATATTATTTCCAAATGCCATGACAATTGCCTTCATCTACACAAACAAATGAAACAGGTTGTGCCAGTTGCGATGGACTAACCATAAATAATAACACAACACCACAAATCCAAAATCAAGAGTTCAAATAAGTATATATTAAGATCATCAAAAACTGATAATTAATCTGGTTGAGTAGCATCTTCAACACGGTGGCATGTCTGGCGGTGGAGGCAGCATTTGTGATTCCGGGTCTTTTCCGTCCTTCACAATGAGGGTGGTCATCATACCCCATGTAACATGGCGTTCTAGATGACAGTGCACATACCAAACTCCTGAACAAAGTTGACATCAATCCAAAATTAGAATGGGAGTTTTTAGAATACTCTTACTTTTCACTTGTGATATGTATGAAATATCTATATTGATGTCTGACAAACAAAGTTAAAAGAAATGAAGCAAGCAAATCAATACAATATAGAAGCAGCGGAAATCACCAGGGTTGTGAGCTTTGAATCTGATGGTAGCCCAGCCATTTCTAGGCACAATCACGGTGTTCTGAAGAGGAGGATCCACCAAGTTGTAGTTCTTAGGGTCATTGTTTTTGTCAAAATTACCATATCCATAGCCGACAACATAGAAACTTTGTCCATGGATATGCATCGGATGGTCTAGTCCAGAAACTAAATTGGTGCCTTGCAAGATTATCTCGATTGTGGAATTAAACTTAAAAAATCCTCACCTGGGTGCTATGTTTTGATACTTCCAGTGCCAAATCTTGAAATTCAGCAGTATAGTTAAATGGCAGTGGAGGAAACTTTGGGAACTTTTTACCGTACACACCTTTGATATGGTAATAATAAGCCTGTAGAATATCAATATCAGGAAGAACAAAGCTTATATTGTTCATGCTTGCAGCAAATCTTGTCCCATTTATGCCCTCACATGTACGGTTAGCAGGGCAAGGTAACGCGTTAACTGAGATAGTGGAGAATATTCGGTGGTTCACTTTTAAGGGTACGTTTACAGGATGATCTTTACTAGCTAAGCTTCTCAAGCTACTCGTGAAAGAATAAGATGCATTGGTGTCATTATAAGCTGGGAGGTAAGGGAGGGAAAGGTTTGAAGACGCGTTAGGGTGAACTCCTTCATACTCTATAACAGCTGTGGTTGTGGTGTTATCGAAATCAACGTTAATCCCACTTGAATATGCTCTAGCTGCCATATAATAGCAGCCTGGAAGCTGGTTAGCTTGAACTAGAACATCCATGGTTTCACCCGGGGCTATTGTTATGTAGTCACTTGTCAGGGGCTTGGTGTATTCTCCATCTGTGCCAACTAAAGTGATTGGATGATTTGTGATAGCCAAGAAGAGAATTTGATTTACGGCAGCATTGATTATACGAAATAGAATGGTTTTTCCATATTGTACTCGGACTTTGAACATTTCTGCAATTAAGGAAATATTTGAGAAGTGACAAACACTCCTTAAGAACAGTATGTAAATCTAAACCAGTGCTGTGGTTGTATTCTGATGATAATCTCATAATCTTAATCTTTGACCTTAATTATAATTTTTGTTTTGTTCCTTAGACTCGCTATAACAGAATTTCACTTTGATCTCTTTCTTTAATTTTTGTTTTTGTTTAACTCATAATTCTACTTTTGCATTGCTTGAAAGGTTTAAAGTACAAAAATTGCACTAACCTGCTTTCGAGCATGGATACAAGTCACCAGGCTGGCCATTTATAGTGTAGGCATCTGACACATTTGGCGATCCTCCTGTGGCACGAAACTCCTCGTAGATCTCAAAGATGTCTCGCTTCCACCATTCTCCTGGTCATCAAAATGTCTCAAATATGAAATAGTATATATAAAGAACAAAGAGGGTTACCAAAAATAATAGTACAATATGTAGAAGAGTAGGCATGAAACATTTTTGAGGATGATATAAGAGTTGGGTACCTAATAGGATGGGCACTTCAAGTTCAGGCTTTTGAAAAGGATAAAAAGTTCCAGGTTTCGGATAGATTATGATAGCACCATAGACGGTTGCTCTTGTCCACTCGTTATGAGCATGCCACCAAAGAGTCCCTTCCTCCAGAGACAGGATCACAGTTTGTGTAAATCTCCCTCCTGGTTTGATAGGACACTGAGTTATGTACTCAGGTCCATCTGACCATGGATTTCTTGGCTGTTTCACTCCATGCCTGCAAATGAGACAGAGAATTTCCTATAAACTTTTTCTTATCAAGCTGTCACGCTAGTTACAGTTTAACAGTAAAGTACTTAAATACTAGGCACAGATGGAGATGAGGAAATGAGGAAGATAGGAGCAAGAAAAATGTAATCTTTTAGATCTAAAGAAAAGTATGTTCAGCCTACTCAGAACTTTGGAGAATAGCTTCTGTATTTTTAATTTTTTGTTTAATTTCTATAGAGGTTTCATGTAATACTCTTCCACTCAAGCACTCCGTAGACGGATCAGCATGCAGATAAGTAATGGTCTTACCAGTGAAGGGTGATGTTATGTTTGCTTCTGTTGACAACTTCTACTACAACTGTTTCACCTTTGTGCGTATAGATTGTTGGTCCTGGAAACTGCCCATTTACAGTAAGAATGGACTTCGTTCCACAGAGTCTAGTGTAGGGTGCTTCTGTCACCTATATTCCACAATGTAGTCATAAGAGACATCAACTTAACATGTACACAAAAAGTAACAGTTTTTTATTTTCAGAATATCATATACATATCAATCTTGCTTATTATTATTTATTATATGCATGGCATGTCATTGCACTTAGCGTTTCGTTATACATAAAGCAGAAGCAACATCACCAGAACAAAGAGCTTCTGATGGAAGCAGAATATACTTACAACCCAATGATAATGCGACGCCTGCAATTGAATGACACCTTCAATAAGAATGAACCACAAAGAAAGCAATAGGGAATGCATATATTTTGGCTGCATTCTTACTTTCTGAACTTCAAAGTAGCTTATGTTTTCTTAAGGTATTTATTTGAATGAAGGGAACTTTATAAATCAATAGAGGGTCCAACCTTATAAGTTCATAGGCGGTACAAGCTTTAAAAGAATAATTTCATACGAAACAAGGATTCCCTAAACAAAGGCTAAGATAAAATGTTAGATAAGTCCATGCCACATTTGTTCTTTATTCAAATATGTATGCATTTTGTTATCAAGTCTCTGTTTATGTTTTAGAAGTCCTTAATTTCCACAATGAGTGTACAACTAATTTGATATTTTGGGTAATAAAGGATTTCAAAAGCTAGTTACCAACTACTAATTAAGCGCGTCATTGTCTTCATTGCCTCCTAACACTTATGGGCAAATTGCTATCAACAAAAGAAGAAATATACAGGATGCATGCCTAACAAAGTCGTGGTGCAGGACCACTGCAGGCGCATAGCTAGTGCTACAATTATAGGGCTTAACAAATATGGAATTTCGACTAATTTGAACTCTTGTTAGAATTTTACAGATGATTCTGAAAGGTTACGTTCAATATATGATCAATTACAAGAATGTATACGTCAAAAAAAAGGACACTGATAATTATGAATTTTTAACACTTGCTGATGAATCAATTATTGCAGTTGATAAGAAGAAGTATAACCAGAACAAGCTTTCTTGGTAAATCAAACTAATAATCTAATACTGTTGCATTCTAAATCAAGAGTCTAATGTAATCTCACAACCCCTATTAGGCTGTTAGGTATTTAGGTGGGTGCAGTTAAGGGAACTAACCACAAAGAATCCTTGGCCATTTTAGTTTTTAGCCATTTTATATTTTTAACTAGGAGTTTCACCTAAATAATTTAATTACTACCAGAAAGTTAGCAATTAACCTCATGTATGGTTGAAAGGTGGGAGTAGGGAGTTCTACCATACCCGTAGGCTACCACTTGATTTACTATAGTTTTAATAGTTCGGAGAAATATAATTCCTAAGTACCTCTCTTTCATATTACTTACAACAAATGAGTTTGTAGACTCTTACACAAAATTTATTTGTGACCATTTCTAGCAAAGATTAAAAATATTATGAAATTGAGGTAATATATTTGTTCCTTAACGAAAAGAAAACCTTACTTATTTATAAACTCAAGTATTATTTTTTAGCATGTTATGTTGGCCATCGTTAGAGTATACCCTATGGTTAACCACAACCATTGTGGTTACCATTTGTTTTATTCATTTCTCTATCTTCCATCTTATTTGTAACTACTCTTATTATCATTTTATAACCAATATACCCCAATGGATGGTTGTCCATAATTTTTTGGTTATTCATTTTCTCTTTCCTACTTATACCCTACCCTACCATACAATCTCTCTCTTATATCATATAAATAGACAAATAATGCAAAGTTAATAATCGGTCAAAAGTAATTATTATACATTAACATTAGTTAAAATGACTTGTAATTAATTCATTAAAGCAATTTGGGATATAATTAGTAAGTAATTAGTCATTAATTAAGAAATAAATTGAACAATAATATAGGGGCTACTTTGTTAGTATATTAGGGGTTACTTTGTTATTTTACTTTACTAAATTCCTTAATGATAACAATAATACATATTCCATAACAAGCGTGATTAACTAGAGATTAGTAAAATAAATGTTACAATAGCACATTTATCAATGCATATCATTTTGCCTAGTATTAACACCGAATTTGAGCCACAAATGTTCCACCAAGTCTTCTTCAAAGCTTTATGCGTGCATAACTTTATCACGACCACAAACTCTATTAGACGTGTAATTTTCCAAACTTACAATTCTATTGTTGCTATTTTGGAATTGAAAAGGCTCTTCCTTATTTCCACTTCTTGAAGACACAGGTGTAACTTGATCATATTCATTTGGATCTTAGTATATTCTATATGTATCTCTTTTATCTTCAACGATCATATTATGTATAATAATACAAGCTATCATTTTTTTCCTAGCTTTGATGCGTCACGAGATATAGTGCATGATTCCGTATTATTGCAAAAAGAGAGAGTGATATGCACTATTACAAAAGTTGTTTGGAAATACCTTAATATTAGACTCATTTTATAAAGGAAAATAAAATAAACCCATTGGTATAATTATTTTTAAATTTGTATTTTTAAAACTATGGCAGTTGGAAAAAATACAACGGTTATAAATTATAATTGCATCTTAAGTGCTAATCATTATAATGTGTCAACTCCTTACATTGCCATGTCATCAACAATAATTACTTAGGTGGAGAATCTGCAAAAGTGAGAAGACTATTTAATTCAATAACCTTGTTTTAATAACCGGTTAAAATTTAACCAGGTTATATTGTTTTCTCACTCCTTTTTCTCTCTTTACAAGTGTTTATAATATTTTTTACACTCTCTTAAATATCATCCTAAATGGTTAATGATTTGGTATACTTTTATGTTTTTAAAAAGCTGATAAAATCCAAATCTCTTATACTTCGTAGCATTTGTAGAAGTACCATGTTTATGTGCTCTCGAATTACAACAAAAATGAAAGTTTTATTGAAAGATAACATGGAACCTATAAGTGGAAACTTAAAAATTATCTATTTATGCCATTTTCGCAAAGTTTCATTTTCTTTCTTTAATGTTACCACTTCTACTCAAAAATACCAATAGCCACCATTTAAGCTTACTTCAACAAGCTAAGTGTTGCATCAACCCCATATTGACGAGGTTTTGTGATATAAGGCCCTATTCACTTTATCTTACAAAAATAATATTTGGTAGAAATAATTTCAGTTTAATAAAAATAAATTCAGTTCAATAAAAATTATTTTTTTCAGTAAAAATAAGTTCAATTTAGTAAAAATCAGTAATTTTAAAGAAGAAATATAATAGCAAACCAGTAAAAACTAATTTCAGTTCAGCAAAAATAATTTCACTTCAATAAAAATAATTTAAATTCAGCAAAAATAAATTTAGTTCACTAAAAATAATTTCAGTTGAGCAAAAATACACGAGGTAAAGTAAACAAGAGTTAAGATTTTGGACATTTTATCCTCACCTGTTGAAAGTGTAAATTTTAGTTGCGGATGGACATGAGTGACACATTCCAATACCGCGTTGACATTATTAGATAAAATTGGAATTTAGTTACTCCAAAAAATATACCAAGGTCAATAGAGGCATATATTATTATTGACGTTCTGGTGGAAACTGGAAACTATGACAAGTTGACAACAAAAAAATAAACAAAATGAAAAAATGCAACTCTAAAAATAATAATGTAAAAGCGCCGACTTGACGACTTCTCTATATTGGGAAAAATGTTGTAGTAATACAACTACTTTACCTTATCATTTAAGTTTCATAAATGATAACATCTTAAATGGGAAATAATAAACAGTGGTTGACAATAGATAATTTTCATAAAAAAATTCTTAATATAGAATGTTATTTGATTTTCTAAGTTTTATTTCATATCTTTTGTTAACTCAACAACTCATGCAGTACAAGGCAACAGTATACATGATACTCAACTACTCCGTTGGTGGCTATTACACCAGAAAAAGCGACATCGCTTTAGGCCAATAATGAAGTATTATGTCCAATGATATACTGAAATTTGAAAAATTCTCTTCAAATTCCCATTTGATTTCATTCATCCAAAGAACAAAGTAAACATCAGCAGTAATAGCCCGCATATTACATACTCCCTCCACAATCCGTTTTTTTTTTTAAGTGCCCCAATTGAGGTGTGCGCGGAGTTTTAGGCAATTGAGTAAAATAATTTTTACTTTCATGATAAGGTCAACCGGGCCGACAGGCCCCAATTGAAGGCTCCTATCACAGAAAACCTAGTTGACAATGCGCTAGAGGGGGTAGGGGATGAGATTTGTGTTGGAAATTCTTTATGAAAACAAAGAAAAAGAGTGGTATAAGGGTGAGGTAAAAGTCCCACATTGAAAGAAAGTGAGTGCTCTTCCTTGTTTGAATATTGTAGTTTCTTAGTCCTACTTAGTTGAGTAAGTGGGAAGTGGGAAGTGGGTTGTGGGTTATACCACACACACATGCGTGCGCGTTGGGTCGGGCTTCGGTCTCGGGACTTGGGGAATGTGATACGTGGGCGTGGGTGGGTTGTGGACCCTCTATTTTTTTGGAGAAATTTTTTATTATCTTTTTTCTTTCTTTGGTAACAGAATATAGTTAATTGTTTTTTGACTGTTACAGTTTGATTAGCCCTTGATTTCAGCTAATTAATTGACAGATTTATTCCTTGTCGTTTTGGTGTAATGTACCTAGTCGCTTGGCTGAACGTAGTCGTTTGCTTCTTCTTCCATTTATATAGTTGTGCTTTCACTAGTCAAAATAACAATTACAATTACACTTTTCTTTCAACAAAATTCCTAAACACTATTATTCGACTTTTGGGCAAATATTCTGAGTTCCAGTGGGGTTTGTGTGTGCACACAAATTCCGGGGCCGTGCTTATTCTGGAGGGCAACTACTTTGCGTCTACTGCACCGGGAGGTAGCGCGAAATCGTTTTTTTAAGTCAGTGGTTATCCACGATGCGACAATTGTCATTTGGTTCACTCCTCATTGAGATAAGTGTTTACTGTTTTATAGCATATAAGTCCAACAATCTAAAAGACGATTATGACTTTCAAATTTCTGATTCCTGATATGTCTAAGTTAGAACCTCTTGATGGAAAGAATTATAAACGTTGGGCTGTTAGGATGCGTTTTTATTTGGAACAAATTGATGTTGCTTATGTGCTTGATGAAATTGTTGAACTTGATGATAATAAGAATGATTTATCTGATTCTAATGTTAAGTTTGCTAAGGATGATAGAAACTGTAAAGGCATGCTGTTGCACTATATGTCGAATAATTTGTTGGACATTTATATGGATTTTTATCATGCTAAGGATATTTGGGATGCTTTAGAGAAAAAGTATGGTACTAATGATGCTTGAACTAAACGTTATTGTGTTAGTAAGTGGTTGAGTTTTCAATTTCAAGACGACAAACCTATTATTGATCAGATGCATGCTTATGAAAATGTTTGTATTAATATGGCTGCTGAAGGTTTGTCTATCTATGATATAACTAACCCTAGCTATTGTTTTGATTGAGAAACTCCTTTCCTCTTGGAAGGATTTTCAAAACCAATTGATGAACAAATAGAAAGACCTTACCCTAAAGGAACTTGTAGGTCACCTGGCTTGAAAATTGAGGAAGAGAACCGTATTAAGGATAAAGGGCAATTTGTTTTCCCTTCCTCTTCTTCTGCCAAAGCCAACTTCATTGAACCTAAACACAACAATCAGTCCAAAAACACTCCTCTTAAACCCAAAGGGATAATCTAGAAATATAAGTTTAAGGGAACCTGTTTTGAGTGTGGTCTAACTGGTCACAAGGCGAAGGATTGCAGGGTCAAGTAGAAACCCGGGTAGAATCAACCTAACCTTATTGAAAGTATTGATGACATTATTGATGTTGTTTTAAAAGATAACATGATAGGTGATGCTGCTGAATGGATTGTTGACACTAGCACAACAAGGCACATTTGCACCAACAAAGACATGTTCACTACCTATGACAAAGTTGATGGTGAAAATGTCTTCATGGGTAACTCGGCTGTAGGTTTTATCCAAAGGAAAGGGAAGATCGTTCTTACTCTCACTTCTGGAAAATTGCTTACTCTTACTAATGTTTTGCATTTCAAGAAATAAGCAGAAACGTTATTTATGGCAGTTTACTCATGAAAGCTGGACTGAAGCTCTTTTTTCATTTTGATAGATTAGTTCTTACTCGTAATGGGGAATTTGTGGGGAAGGGATTTTGTAATGTGGGGCTATTTACTCTTGATGTTAAAGTTAACACTATGAATAAGAATGCCATTACTTCTTTTGTTTATATTGCCGAGTCTATTGATTTATGGCATGCAAGATTGGGTCACGTTAATATTGATTCAATTAAAAACCTTAAACACTTAAACTTAATCCCACGGTTTTTCAATACTAATTTTTCAAAATGTGAAATATGTGTTGAAGCTAAGTTTTCAAAGAAACCATTTGAATTAGTAGACAGACAGAAGTATTAGAGCTTGTTCATAGTGATCTGGGTGACTTTAAAAATTACGAGAGCAAGGGGGTAAAAGATATTACATTACCTTTGTTGATGACTGTTCTCGTTTCACTATGGTTTTCCTTCTCAGGTCCAAAGACAAGGTTGAGGAAATGTTCCTCAAATACAACGATCCGTATAGCATGTGGGGGAAGCTATTCTTTCAGCTTGTCATGTTTTGAACAGGGTTCCACATAAGAAGCTTGACAAGACTCTATACGAGCTATAGAAAGGTCATGTGCCAAATCTGAAATACCTGAAAGTGTGGGGGTGCCTAGCAAAAGTTGGCAACCCTGTTTTAAGAGGAAAAAACTGGTCTTAAAAGTGTTAATTCTATTTTTGTTGGTTATGCATATCAAAGTGCAGCTTATCGCTTTTGTTAAATGGGGCTAATTGTAGAGAATTTTTCAACTCTTTGCGCCCTACTGTGGGTCATGCTTTTAAGCATGGCAGCATTCTAAGGAAAAGAAGCTAGAGAAAAAGAGTCGCCAACAAGTTTTAGGAACTTGTAAACCGTTCACGGGTGTGAAGGTTAGACCCCACTCACGATCACGGAGATCGCTAACTCCATAGCGGTCCGAAACCATGACTGGATGTTCGGGGATGTACGAATCCAACCTAAAAGAGATTGAACCCGCCCTAAATAGGCCTCTACTCAATTCTTATTATATTCATGTGCGCTTTTTGATCAACATACATACATCAAGTTAATCCTAAACCTGTTTAATCTACGTTGGTTGATTATTAATGCACAATCAAATCTATTATTGGTGATCACTTGAGTTAAAGTCATATTAGCCTAAATTCAAGTTATTAACTATCTTGTTAGGCGTGATTTCAAGTACAAATTCCCTTTAAACCTGCAAAAAGGGAGCGTGATCAAGCAATCATGAATAACCAAGCAACATATGATTAATATAACAATCATCATCATAACAACATCATCGAAACATCGTTAATAGTAGGATCCTAGGCATTATACCAAACGGATTAATAACAAATCCTAGTATGTCACCAATAACAAGATCAAAGCGTTATCCTAAACATGATACTAGAAATCATAATAACATCCTAAACATGATACTAGAAATCATAAAAACATCCTAAGCATGTTACTAGGAATTAAGATAACATTGTAAACATGATTTCTACTCTAAAATCAAAGAATAATAGTAAGGGTAATTAAATTATTCACTTTGATGCCTCAACCTTCTTGCTATTAAAACAATACACACGTTAGTAAACTTCAAGAAAGTTAATTCAATAAAGTAAATAAATCAAATACGAATTGAAATATAGATTCTGGACCAAACCCTCAAAACTATCAACCTTTCCCGTCGAGGTCGAAGGCAATGTCGAGTATTGCTTAAAGTATTCGAATCTCACGAAGGAGGTGTTGTGGATGATTTAGATGTATCAAGGATGTGCTTAGGCTAAGAACATGGATGATTGATGATGATTGGAGCTAGATGATTATAGATTATGATTGATGGTTCTAGATGATTTGAAAACGGGGAAAACGACCTCTATTTATAGGGATAAAACGTGAGTCTGGCGATCAGAAAAAGATCAGAATTTGAATGGAAGTAAAACTGACTCTGACACGCCGCACTGGCTCTGTCGCGCCGTGTTGGATATTGTCACGCCGCTTTGGGATTATCGCGGTGCGTTGGTCCTGGTGTTGTGCACCGGTTTTAAAGGATAATCTAATTTGTACGAAATGTGATTTCTAATGGAATTATGATCGTGAAATATATCTGAACGTCTCTAAATTCGAACAGGAAGAGGATTATCATATGAGAAGTTTTATTCAATCTCAAACTCTTTGATCTTTATCTTTTCGGGAACGATAGATTAGAACCTTATAAAGGATTCTAGATGTTCCTAAGGAATCCTTAATGATTTAGGATTAGGAATAAGATATTTGGACCCTCATATGATCATTGGGTCGTAGGTAAGGTGGACCTAGGCTCGGTTTAGTATTTTGGCCATAATTTATTCATTTTAAGTCGGATTTAGACTTATAATATATCGTTGGAAAACTCTTTTCAAACCCCATCCAACTAAGCAATAATTGGACCGGGATTATGGATCAAAATAATCTAGGTTGGACGTTTTTATGATTTGGATACGAAATAAATGATTTTTAAGGACACAAAATGAATGGGTTAAAACATTTTAAGAAAGGTTAGGGATATTGTAACGCCCCGTACTTTTATACATATATTAATTTAAAACATTATTTTATGAAGTATTTAAATAATTTGAAATGAATTATTTATGGTATTTTAATAATTGATAAAGGTTTATTAATTAAAAGTTCATTTTTATTTATTTAATCGTTTTGGAAATATTTTATTTTATTATTTAGAAACTTTAGGGCATGATTAATTTATAAAAGGAAGTTTTAAATTCAATGGAGTTTTAAGGAAAGTCAAATGTCATTTGGAATAGGAGTAGGAATCATTAAGGGTGGGAATTTAAAGTAGGAGGGTTTGAGAGAGGGTATAAATACCCATCTTATGAGCAGATTAGACTTTGCCCAAGGTGGAGAATACCTAAAGGTAAACTCTCTTTCCTTCTCCTCTTATTTTCTCTCTCTCCTTAATTTTTCCCCTCTCCCTTTTATTTTCTCACTGATCGGGGGACAATAGGCCGTGTCTACTATCCTAGATCGAATCAACAATTTATATTCCTAACCTAACTCTATCAAGTTCACACTAGATAGTGGCAAGCTAGGGTCGAACCACAAGGACTAAGTGTATTAATTTGAGGTAATTATACTAGTAGGAAGGTTGTGAGATAGGGAGAGAAACATCTAAAACACTACTTAAAGCAGTTAACAAGTATTAGGGAAAGAGGAATCCAATTACATTAATGAATTCAATAACAAGTCGCAATTATATGATCATGATCTCAATTAGGAACGATTAACAAACTCAACTCACTCCCTCGCAATTAAGCATGCTAATTATCCTACTAAGCTAATTCACTCTCGCGCAACTAGCCTAGCAAAGGTATGGAAGAATCTAGACTCTCAATCAACTCACTTCCGCACAATTGATTGAAAGCACAATTAAGAACCAAGAATCAATCAGCTAAAAAGATTATAGTCAATGTAATCATCATCCAAACACAATAATCAAGAATCAATTGCATACTAATCACAACCAATCACTCAATTCATCAACATAACCTTCATCCATTTCCCTAGAACTAAATCTAAGCAATCATAATGAAGAAAAACATGGAAAATAAGGTAAAACTAGAATTAAAGGAAGAATTAAACAAGTAAGCTAATTAACTATTCTAATCAACAATGAAATAAGCAAAAACAAGAATTAAACAAAGAAATAAAGGTGAGAGAATGTTAGAAAAGCCCATTAAATAGATGAGAAGAGAATCCATAAAATTGCTTCTTCAAGCTCTCATATCTCCATTGAAATCCAAGCTTTCTCTCTCTAAAATTACTCCTAAACTAGAGAGAGAAAATCCTAATCTAAACCTAATCCTAATTAGAGGAGAGAGGAAATGTAAAACTTTTCTTAAGGAAGTCTTTGAAGTCCTCTATTTATATTACAACAAGAGAAAGAAAGAAATCCGGAAATTAAGCTCGAAAAAGACCCAGAAACCCGCGCCCGCGGCAAGGCTTCTCCAAGGCATCTCCAGAAAGTTGCAGCAGCTGGGAAGAACAGAGGGCCGCGCCCGCAGCACAATAAGCAGCGCCCGCGGCGGTTGCGCAGCCTGGCAGTGTCTTGCAGATTCAAACGACAATAACTTATGTTCTAGGAGGCCTCTTGGGGCGTGCAACCAAACGTTGGAAAGATCTTCAAGTCTAGTTTCTAACGCAATTTGAATCACCTAAATCCAATATGTAGACCAAAAGTTATGGCTGAAAGAGTGAACAAGACTTGGTTTAAGGCCTTCTACGATCTTCAAGCTTTCTTACCTCAAGCTTCTTAGCTTGTTTCTTAGCTTCAAGCTTCTTCTATTAAAATTCCTTGCCTTCTCTAGGGTCATAAGCATCGAAGAAAGCACTAAGCACCTACACAAATAGACCGAGAGAGAAAAGAGTGAAATAACACATATAAAAACACGCAAATCAAGCTAGAAACCGAGCAAAAAGCATATTATTCACAACTAAGGACTAAAACCATAAACTAAGACAAAGATAACTAAAACAAGACTAAAAGGAGTAGAAATAACAAAGAAACACCGAAATAAACCAAAAACTAAGGGAGAAAAACGCCCTAAAATGTGTCATAAATGACACTTATCAAATTCCCCCAAGCTTAACTCTTGCTCGTCTTCGAGCAAGACAAAAACAAAACAGAAAATGAGAAAAATTTATTCAAGCAAGACTAACACACTTGAGGAGATAAGAATGAACACTAACTCACTTTCGTAGGAATCATGGTCAATTTTAGCAACTAAAGACAAGCCCTTTAAACCCCTAGATCGCTCTAGAGGACGAGTGTCCTCTTGTGAGGGTTTCCTAAGAGTTTAACCCACAACTCTTGACAAAAACCAAGGCAAGGCAATAGAAAGAAAATAAAAATAGAAATAAAAGGAAAAGAAAAATAAGTTCATATTTGGAAAAGAGATAGGAACAAGCACCAATGAATGTAAACCTTTCTAAATAGACAAATGTACGCACGTTCCAAGATTTCAATGGTTGATTGAAACATAAAATATGCTAAGCATGGAGAACTAATGAGGACTCAATCCACCCTCGTTCCAACCAATCGGGCCACGTTCTCTCCACCAGCTTCAAATCAACCCTTAAGCTAACATGCCACCAAACATGGTAGAATTCCCTCCCCCAAGCTTGAATGAGACAATACACTCAAATCATAAACCGTAGAGTCCATGGGAGGGGAAAAAAGAAATCAATCCAACAAACCAACACATGGGTCTTCAAGCCACCAACTGTTGGGTTTCGTAGCGTCCAACGCTACGTTGAAAAGAAACTCGCCCAAGACCCGCTCACTAATTAAAGTAACTTAATATTTTATCTCATAAGTAACAACATAAAAGAGAGAAAGAGAAAAGACATTCTTACCCTTGACGCGTGCTTCGCTCCATTCCCGAGCTCTTACTTCAAAGCCCGAACCTCGTAAGTGCGACGACCTCCTACGGCTCGCACCCTCGACCCGACCCGAATGGTCTTAGTCCCAAAGGTTAGTCGGGACTTGACCAATAAAAATTAGAGTATTACGAACTTAAGGTTTTCTCACTTTTCTAAGGAGATGCCTTTTTAGTTCCACTCAAGTGTTCTTCCTAAAACCCAAAACTTGGGTATTTATAGGGAATGGAGACTTGATCTCCATTCTCCCATCAATGTGGGAGATTTGCAATTTCCTCTATTTTATTTTGATCAAAACAAAATAAAATTGCAACTTTATCTACAAGCTACAAGTGGCACAAGGAGGGAGAGAGAGTAGGTGAGGACCCCCAAGGGGGGACCAACTCACCTTGCTCCCCAAGTTAAGCACCAACCATTGGTCCCCACACAAAAAACTGGACCAATCCACCACTTGGCTTATACACAAGTATCCAATACATACGAATAGCTTTATACACAAGTGTTAATTAGATACCTGAGGCAGATGCCACATTCCTCTCCTCCTCATCCTTTTGGAAGAGCTTGCATTCCCTCTTGTAGTGGCCTTGCTCACCACAATAGAAGCATCGCATCTTCGCCTTGTTCTTGAACTCCCTCTTCCTTGCTCGAAAGGGCCTTTCGGTCGCTCCATAGGAGGTGGCTCGGCTAAGCAACTGCACCACCTCTCTTAAAGAGTGTGTCTCCTTTCCCGCAGCTATACGCACTCTAAGTGCATCATAGCCCAAGTAGAGTGAAGCAAGCAAGATATGTCCCGCCACCTCATCCTCAAATGAGATTCCAAGAAGCTGCATGTGCTTGAAGATCTTAATCATGCCAAGCACATGAGGTTGGAGGGGCATACCGGGTCTCAATTTGGTATTGTAGACCCTTGACCAAAGCCGACGCCTTTCCTTAGCAAGACAACCCACATCTGGCGGCTTTATCTTCATGTTTGAGAGTGACCTAGTCAAATCAAACACGAGTCCATCATAGTCGCCATTGTCACTCTTGGTGACTCTTACATTGACAACATCCTAAAGTGCTTTGAGAAATATGTCCGAAAAATAGAAGGAGAGCTTTTCCTTCCAATCTTCCGGGATGGAATTAGCCATTAGATGTATGACTTTCTTGCAATCGGAAAACCATTTATCATGAGCCTCATCACTCATGATTCCCTTAGAGAAGAAGCTTGGAATGGGAGTATCAAGAGTGTACTCCAAGGAATAATTCCGAAGAGTTTTCCTGAGTTCCTCCTCCCATTCCTTGAAGTTGACCAAGTTTAGGCTAAAAGCCAACTTGTCGAGGAGTTCTGGGCATATAGAGTTGTTGTTTAAGTTACTTGCAGACATGTTTATACAATCGAAAGAATTTGAAATGAAAAACCATTCATAAACCAATAAGTTTGAAGTTTAAAGAATTCATGCAAATTTTCAATCTTATTGAGCATTTTATCCACGCATTAACATTAGCCCCTTTAGATGAGAATAAAACGATTCCAAGATCCCAAACATCAAAAAGTGATTAAGCATGCTTTGGCTTGTCTTAACACTTAATATTTTAGGGTAAGCAATCCAATTGCTAATAGCTACAAGCTACTCTTGGTTTGATAAAACGTCGCATCTAATGCTTCCTTGACATTTTATCTCTATTGCCACGACATCTAAGGACTACTTACTGACATCGTTGAGCTTAACCAAGATGACTTGTATACCTATTATACCTCACGTTCCTAGGGAAGCGGTGATGCCTCGCTTTGGCGTAGCCCATCACCACGCGCATTAGTTCGGTAAGTGTCGTTCTTGGAATGACAAATTTGGCTCAATATTATAGGGACCTAGGGTTTCTATGTTGGTTGATTTAAGTGAACTTAATTAATCATCGCAACATTTGAAATCCTAAACATGCATCTATCATATAATTCAATCATATATAAACTGAATATATATAAATTATAAGTGTAAGATGCATTTGGCAACTAGCATGACCCCTTGAAATCTTGAAATCTTCAAGGTTCTCCGATGCAACTCCTTTGGCTTGTCTTCTTAGAAACGCCGTCTTTGAGACATCTCCGCCAACTATGCATCTACTAGCTACTACGACTAAGAATAATCTAAATATTAAGGTACAGAAATACGCAACGGTACGCAGACCGTATTTAGATTTACAAAAATACATACCGGATCGCAGTCCGTATTTACTATCCTAGTCGGGCCCCACTAGTTGCCATTTTCACAAAACCTGTGAAACAATATACATTCCATTCATCCATTCACTATATGTGAATGGCCCATGCATTTTACAACGATAAACAAGTAACAATGCATAACACGCGCAAACTAGTAACTAACTTAGGTAGTTAATCCAATTAACGCGCCTAGTTAAAACTAGTTAAAGTTGTTAAATATTTTATGTGATTAAGACGCAATTAGTTCATGCAATTAACGAAGCTCCCATTAAATTCCTCATCCAACTTAGTTAATCCAATTAATTAAGCCGGTTAACCCAAAATTTTGTCAAAATTATTATTTTTGCAAGAGCCGGCGAAACCAAGGCCTAGCCTCGTTAAAATAATTAAATAAAACTAAAACGGCAAAAATTCGCAAAATCCATAGTTCATGTAACATAAATATCAGACCACTAAAACCAAGCGCCTAGCATCCTAGCCATGGGGCTAGGCTTGCTAGGCACCAAGGCTGCGGCTTGTGCGTGCTTAGGCGCAGGCATGCTTGCCTAGCAAGGCACGCTACACGTGCTGGGACCAGCAGCATCGCAGCATGCGTGCTGGCGCTGGCAGTGTGTGGCTGGGCCTGTTGGGGCTCGCTACCTTGCAGCACAGCAGCTCTTGCGAGCAACGTCCAGTAGCCATGCACCACACAGCAGCACGCAACAATTGTGCACTCCCAGCCCGCCAAACAGCAGCACCATGTTGAGGTAGGAGCACCACCATGCGCACCTAGGCAGCCCGGCTAGCCTTGGTGGCGTTTGGGTGATTTTACTTCGTTTTGTGTGATTTTATTTCGGGATTTTGATCCCGATATATGTGTGACATAAAATGAATTCTAAATTTATTTTAGAACCAATTTAGAGCAAAATAATAATAAAACAAGTCCAACTTAATTATAATTAAATTTTAATAGTGCACAAGCCTAAATTATTCAAGAACCATTCTTTATATCATTTTAGGTCTATCTTGATGCTACAAAATTAAAGGGCTACACTCATAATTAATTTAATCAAATATAAATTAATAATGAGATTTAACAAACTTAAGGAGGTTGGAAAAGTAAACCCTTTCATCCAATGAAAAATTTCCAACAATAACTTGTGTATAATTGAAAAATTACATCTTCCAATATGAAGTTTAATCAAATTTCAACAACAAGTTTTGAACTTTTAGGACTTTAATCAACTCAAAATGATTAAATCCAAAAATTAGTTCAATATGGAATTTAGCAGTCAAAGTTCCAACCAAATAAACAATTAAAGATTGGATCTTTAAAATATTAGGGACTTCAAAAATTACAAATTCACCATAAACATTCACACTAGAAGCAATATATTTGAAAAAATGTGAAAATTTCAAGTTTATGTGAAAAATGAACTCACCAAATTAAGCACCAATTATAACTTCATAAACATGCTTAATAAGGTTTATAGTTGCAGTAGATTAGTGATGCAACATACATTTAATCTACCTTTAACAACCTATAATTAATCAAGGTTTAAGGATTTAAAATTTTTCGTCAAAAACGAAAAACCCCTCGAAAACCATGTTTTTGGGTCGAATTTGGCTTCTAGACAGTCCTCAAAACGGGTCAAAAACGATTTAGACCATCAATTCCACCCAAAAAATCAGTATTTTTGTGTCGAAATCTGGGTTCATAGGCCAAAATTAGTAAAATACGAGATTAAAACTAATTAAAACAAGCTTCTAATCTAATTAGAAAGCAAAACCAGAATTTAACTCCATTAAAAATCACCTCAATTAATTATTAGTTGCAACAATTAAAATGAGCGCGACTCCAATACCGCTGTTGGGTTTCGCAGCGTCCAACGCTACGCGGAAGGGAAACCCGCCCAAGACCCGCTCCCTAATTAAAGTAACTAAATATTTAATCACATTATGAACAACATAAAAGACAGAAAGAGAAAAGATATTCTTACCCTTGACGCGTGCTTCGCTCGATTCACGAGCTCTTACTTCAAAGCCCGAGCCTCGCAAGTGCGACGGCCTCCTCCGGCTCGCACCCTCGACCCGACCCGAATGGTCTTAGTCCCGAAGGTTAGTCGGGACTTGACCAATAAAAACTAGGGTATTACGAACTTAAGATTTTCTCACTTTTCTAATGAGATGCCTTTTTAGTTCCACTCAAGTGTTCTTCCCAAACCCAAAACTTGGGTATTTATAGGGAATGGAGACTTGATCTCCATTCTCCCATCAATGTTGGAGATTTGCAATTTCCTCTATTTTATTTTAATAAAAAAAATTGCAATTCAATGAACAAGCTACAAGTGGCACAAGGAGGGAGAGAGTGTAGGTGAGGACCACCAAGGAGGGACCAACTCACCTTGCTCCCTAAGCCAAGACCAACCATTGGTCCCCTCACAAAAAGCCGGACCAGTCCACTACTTGGCTGGCTGGGGGCCTGCCTTGGTTGCCAATGCTGCCAGCTGGCGCCTAGCACCAAGGCTGGGCTATCCAGCCAGCACGCCTATGCATGCGTGCTGCTAGCAAGCCACCCATGCTGGGCTGATGCCTATGCGCTGCTATGCGAGGTGCTGGGCTGCAGCCATGCGATGCCTAGCACGCATAGCATGCTGCTGCTTGGTGCCCCTACGCTGGCACGCAAGCACAACACGCAGCAATTCCTGGCCCAGCTTGGCTAGCAAGCATGCACAACCTAGAACTTGCATGCGCAGCACGCTGCTAGCATGTGCGAAGCATCGTGCTAGCAAGGCCCAACCTTGCGATGCTGCGTGCTAGCGATGGGCTGGGTGCTTGGCCTAGCATTCTACCAAGCACGCAACGCACCATGCTTGCGACGCTTACGGGCTGTGCTTGCCCATGCCTAGAACGATGCGATGGCTAGCGCTGCTATGCTAGCACGCCTAGCCATGCATGCACAGCCACACAACACAGACGCATCCTCACCACCATTCCTCAAATCACCAATAAGAGAATAGAAATCAATCATAGAGTCCTCGAAAGAAGAACACTCATGATCTCCATCTCCCTCAAACATCCAACCTCCAAGAGAAACCACATCTTCCTCTCTATCACAACGATGAACAAAAACTCCCTCAACATCCTCAAAGCCTAAAGTCTCAAAACCATGCATGAAAGGATAAAGGTTTCTATCAAACGCATCCCTTTCCCATGAAGCATTGTCAATGAGCACTCTTAAAAGGCTATGATTTTTCGTTTAACCTTCAATGGACATATTAGTCATAACCTCAAAGGAGTCCAAATACTCATAGATAGAAGGGTCGGAAACATGCAAGGTAGACTCATCAAGATGGGGAAGGGGTTTGGAATCTACAAAATCAACATTTTCTTCATTCTCAACTCTTCCAACCATCATCTAAGGGACTCTCAATCTCTCTTGGTTGCTCAAATTCATCACCATCCTCCTCATGAAATCCCTCATCCAATATTGAAGATGGCTCACTCACATCCTCACCATCCAAGGAAAGCTCTCAAAGGGGGTGAATAAGGGGAAGGAAGGCGCTCAAGCTCAAAAGGGGAATGAAAAGGATCAAAATCCTCAAAAATCCTCTCATCACACGAAAATCTCCTCTCACCTTTACACCCTTGGCCCATATCATCCTCAAAAGCACTCTCACACTCTAAGTGAGGTGCCTCACATCCATTTTCAACAACCTTAGCACTCATCACTTGGGCAAGTCTCACTTCTCTCACTTTTTGTTCCTCTTGAAGCTCTTGGACTGTTGGGTGAGATATTGTATTTGGGCAAGAATTTGGGCATCAATGTTATTGGGTGGAGGTTCATGATAAAAAAAAAAAATTGCATATCATCAAAATTAGCACAAACCTCATCACAATGAGCGTATAGGGGGGAGGGGTCAACATGCATAATAGGTTCTTCCTAAGGAGCATTAAGCACATCAAGGGAGTTGATGCAAAAACTAGAAGAATTTTCAATATTTGCATCAAGACTAGAAACATGAGAATCCCTATCACAAGTATCCCCAGCAAACCTAACAAAGAAATTCAAAGCATCATCTAAGGATAAAGCACAAAATTCACCATTAAACATACTTTCAACCATACCCCTAGTATACTCATTCATACCCCAATATGCTATTTCACATGCTTCTTAAAGAGAACACCTATGAAAACTAAGGAAACCATCTAGTCTTTCAAAGTAAGCATAGAAGGGTTCATCATCAAACTGAGGAAAAGATAAGCATGCCATTTTTTTTTCTTTTTTTTTTTTACACAAAGCAAAGAAAAGCAAACAAAAATCAAAACTATACACAAGAACCTAGAAAATCTAATCAACACAAACTAATGAACGCCATAGTCCCCAGCAACAACGCCCAAAATTTGATCGGGGGACAATAGGTCGTGTCTACTATCCTAGACCAAATCAACAATTTATATTCCTAACCTAATTCTATCAAGTTCACACTAGATAGTGGCAAGCTAGGGTCGAACCATAAAGACTAAGTGTATTAATTTGAGGTAATTAGACTAGTAGGAAGGTTGTGAGATAGGGAGAAAAACATCCAAAATACTACTTAAAGCAATTAACAAGATTTTAGGGAAAGGGGAATCTAATTACCTTAATGAATTCAATAACAAGTCACAATTAGATGATCATGATCTCAATTAGGAACGATTAACATACTCAACTCACTCCCGTGAAATTAAGCATGCTAATTATTCTACTAAGCTAATTTACTCCCACGCAACTACCCTTGCAAAGGTATGGAAGAATCTAGACTCTCAATCAACTCACTTCCGCACAATTGATTGAAAGCACCACTAAGAACCAGGAATTAATTAGCTAAAAAGATTTTAGTCAATGTAAGCATCATCCAAACACAATAATCAAGAATCAATTGCATACTAATCACAACCAATCACTCAATTCATCAACATAACCTTCATCCATTTTCATAGAACTAAATCTAAGCAAACATAATGAAGTAAAACATGGAAAAAAAGGTAAAACTAGAATTAAAGCAAGAATCAATCAAGTAAACTAATTAACCACTCTAATCAACAATGAAATAAGCGAAAACAAGAATTTAACAAAGCAATAAAGGTGAGAGAAAGTTAGAAAAGCTCATTGGATAGATGAGAAGAGAATCCACAAAATAGCTTCTTCAAGCTCTCAAATCTCCATTGAAATCCAAGCTTTCTCTCTCTAAAACAACTCCTAAACTAGAGAGAGAACATCCTAATCTAGCCCTAATCCTAATTAGAGGAGAGAGGAAATGTAAAACTTTTCTTAAGGAAGTCTAAGAAGTCTTCTATCTATATTACAAGAAGAGAAAACCAGAAATTAAACTCGAAAAGACCCAGAAACCCGCGCTCGCGGCGGATATGGCCGCGTCCGCGGCAAGGCTTCTCCGAGGCATCTCTAGAAAGTTGCAGCAGCTGGGAAGAACAGAGGGCCGCGCCCGCTGCACAAATAGCCGCGTCTGGGGCGGTTGTGCAGCCTGGCGCTGTCTTGCAGATTCAAACGGCCATAACTTCTTTTCTAGGAGGCCTCTTGGGGCGTGCAACCTACCGTTGGAAAGATCGTCAAGTCTAGTTTCTAACGCAATTTTATTCACCTCAATCCGATGTGGATCAAAAGTTATGGCTGAAAGAGTGAACAAGACTCGGTTTAAGGCCTTCTACGAGCTTCAAGCTTTCTTACCTCAAGCTTCTTAGCTTCTTTCTTAGCTTCAACCTTCTTCTATTAAACTTCCTTGCCTTCTCTAGGGTCATAAGCATCGAAGAAGGCGCCAAGCACATACACAAATAGACTGAGAGAGAAAAGAGTGAAAGAACACATAGAAAAACACGCAAATCAAGCTAGAAACCGAGCAAAAAGCATATTATTCACAAATAAGGCCTAAAACCATAAACTAAGACAAAGATAACTAAAACAAGACTAAAAGGAATAGAAATAACAAAGAAACACCGAAATAAACCAAAAACTAAGGGAGAAAAATGCCCTAAAATGTGTCATAAATGACACTTATCAAATTCTCCCAAGCTTAACTCTTGCTCATCCTCGAGCAAGACAAAAACAAAAGAGAAAGGGAGAAAGATTTATTCAAGCAATACTAACATACTTAAGGAGATAAGAATGAACACTAACTCACTTTCGTAGGAATCATGGTCAATTTTAGCAACTAAAGAAAAGCCCTTTAAACCCCAAGATTGCTCTAGAGGACGAGTGTGCTCTCGTGAGGGTTTCCTAAGAGTTTAACCCACAACTCTTAACAAAAACCAAGGCAAGGCAATAGAAAGAAAAGAAAAAGAGAAATAAAAAGAATAAGAAAAACAAGTTCATATTTGGACAGGAGATAGGAACAAGCACCAATGAATGTAAACCTTTCTAAATAGACAAATGTACGCACGTTCCAAGATTTCAATGGTTGATTGAAACATAAAATATGCTAAGCATAGAGAACTAATGAGGACTCAATCCACCCTCGTTTGAACCAATCGGGCTACGTTCTCTCAACTAGCTTCAAATCAACCCTTAAGCTAGCTTCTCATGATTCCTCGAAGGAATCGGAAGAAGATAAAGAAATGAAAATTATGAGAAGGTCATCCCGACATTTAAACTATGCATACTATCTCTATAGGTTTGAAGACTATCTCCCTCCACCGATGTTGACTCAACCCTCAATGGTCTAAGTGTCTTTTATTGGTTGTAACGTAAGGCTAGGGGTCAAGGTGGGGCAAAAATTTGAAAATAAGTGGTATACCTAATTGTGAAGCACAAGAATGGCCAAATCTCAACACCATAACCAAGTTATCACCAAAACTCAAACAAAAAATACCAGTAATGCCATCACCCCCAAGCTTATTCAACACCAACACACAAAGTATAAACAAAAACGAAGGAACGCTCCCCCCAAGCTTGAACGAAGCATTGTCTTCAATGCTTAAAATAGGGAAGAAAACGAAACCAACTAAAATATTTTTGTTGTTTTGTTTTTTTTAAGCTCTTATTTGGTGTCCTTGCCTTTTTTTTAAAAAAAACTATGGACAGCTTTTTCTTGAATGCATTTGCATTTATGACACTCAATTGTACAATTTACTTTCTTGCTTAGTCCAAAGGCATATTACTTTCACATTTTCATTCAAACCAACACAACACAAAACAAACTCCCAAACCAAAATGCCTCACCAAACTAAGGGTTAGGGAAACGAAAGGTCATAAGGCTTGTAATGTGGCTCATAATTAAGAAAGGGAATAGGCTCAAAGGGTTAGCAAGAGGGGAAAATGCAAAATAGAAAACCAAATCTGTAACAAAACAAAAAAAAAATAAGGAAAATGGACAATGCCCTTGTCCTCCCGTAGAGTGGCTCGGTCACAGTCTCGGGAAGCTAGAAGTCAAACCAAAGATTAAGACATGCATAGGTAAGGATCCAAAATTGCCACTCAACAAGGGGATGAAGGCTAGAATAAACGAAGCTCACAAGGGATGAATAACAATTACCAACGAAAGGGGTTCACTTCCACTATAGAGAGTAACTCTATCTTACCACTTTCCCATGAACTATGGTTTCATGGACCCCAAGAGTTCTTAAACCAGCTACCTTAGCATATAGTATCCTAGAATCAACCAATGACATTCTCAAACCGTGCACACATTCACCACTTAGGAAGAAAAACATCCAAGGATAAAAATCCCAAAATAGGATGTCCAAAACAAGAACTAACAAAACACAATTTGCCCAAATTACCTTGAATGTGAACAAAAATCTTTTTGGATTTTACAAAATAAAGCACATGGAAATGCATATACAATTGCGCATGGCATAAATGAATCAACATCCCACCAAACATGATAGAATACCTCCCCCAAGATTGAATGAGACATTACACTCAAATCATAAATCATAGAGTCCATGGGGGGGGGGGGAAGAAATCAATCCAACAAACCAACACTTGGTCATTCCTTTCACCAACCATTAGAGAAAGGGCAAGGAAAGATATTACCGGATATAGGTGGGTGTAAATACCCGCAAATGACCCAATTTAACCTTTCAAAGCCAAATTCCTCCAAAGCTATACCTCATATACCATATACTAGGAAAGTGGAGTCAAACTTCCTTGATTCTTGATCCAACACCAATGCACTAAAGTATATCAAGTTATATACCTAGCAAAGGGCACACAAACATTTCCATGAGAGAAAATCTATACCAAAAAAGAAAAGAAAATGAAAGCAATAAAACACGGGTTACTTCTCGAGAAAGGCTTGCTTAAGGTCCAAGCTTGACTGATAAGTGGCATTTATGCCACTATTTAGATCCTCTAATCGCGGTATTTTTCTACGTTTGTCCCTTGTTTGTACCCCTTTTGCTCCGTTTCTCCCTTTATTATGTTTTTGTGCTTTTCCTCGTGTTTTGTAGGCTTTTGGAGTTGATTTTAATAGAATGAAGAGCTTGGAGAATTGGAGTTCATTTGAAGAGCTACAAAGGAAGTTAAGGAGCAAGCAAGCAAGGCCATGCGGACAACGCGGGTCGCGCTTTCAGAATGGCGCGGGCGCGCCAAGCCAAGCGCGGGCGTGCCTAACATTGGGGTTGAAAATATTGAAGGAGGCAGAATGTAGGCGCGATTTGGGCGCGGCTTAGGCGCGGGCGCGCCTAAGATAGGCGCGGGCGCTCCTAAGATAGGCGCGGGCGCTCAAGGGCCTGAACTCCGAAACTAACCTTTGTTCACTCTTTTAGCCATAACTTTTTATCTACAAATTGGATTGAGGTGATTCAAGTTGCATTGGAAACTAGACTTAAAGAGCTTTCCAACGGTAGGTTGCACGCCCATAGAAGACTCCTAGAACAGAAGTTATGGCCGTTTGAAAATGAATGTCGCTGTCAGGCCAATCCCAGTGCGCGGGCGCGCAGGCAAATATCGCGGGCGCGCACGAGCAGCTACGGGTCTTTTAAACGCTTCTTCCTCTCCTCTTTTTATAAGTTTGGATGGTGGGTTTCTTTGGGGTTTTATCTCTCCTCTTTGAGGGGTTAAACCCTAACATCTCTCCATCAATCTTCACATAAATTAGGCTTAGATTTAGTTTTAATCTTTGTTTTTATACTTTGCAATGTAGATTAAGAGTAATTTAGGGTATTTTAGAGAGAGAAAGTGAAGAGCTTCAATGGTGGATTGAAGAAGATGAAGATGCAAAGTGACATTGTTTTGGATTCCTTTTCAATACTTCAATGAGCATTCTAAACTCTATCTCATTTATTGTTCTTTCTTAATTTCTTGCTTGATTAGAGTAGTTGTTTAGTTTAATTGCTTCTCTTTGTTCTTCTTGTTGGGTTTTGTGTTAGTTGTTCATGATTAGTGAGTAATTCCCTTTACTAAGGGATTGGTGATAGCATGTGGTGAATCTTGAATGTATTAGGCTAGACAAATGTTGGTTATATGTGATTAAATATACCTTGTAACCATGTTTTACTAATTACTCCATGTGAATGGCCAATCATGTGTTGTAATTGGGTGGATTGAACTAAGTTATGACGATAGTGTAACTTAGGGATATCCATTAGGTGATCGATTCTATGCAAAAACCTTAACTTTCATAGCTTATGACGATAGTATGAGCATGTGTTAAGTTGGGAAAGCCTTTGACCCCGATAGGTGGTTAGATGGTATTGTTGGTATTGCCTTATATGAGATATTTGGTTTGCATGTAAACTCATTTCCATTGCCTAACTTTATTGAAGATCATTGTCATGTTTGACCCTCTCCCTTGGTGTTAGTTTAACTTAATATAAATCTCATTTTTGTTTATTGTTCTATCCATCCTATCTCTTTGACCTAGCTTAATTGGTGGTGGTGTTGATAGTGTTTATGTCGTCTCCGTGGTTCGACCCTCTACTTACCACTAAACTTGTTTAGTGTAGGTGTAGGTTTATAAATATTGTTTGGTTGAGGGTAGTTAGTCCAACGACCTAATTATCCTTCACCAAAATGGCGCCGTTGCCGGGGACGGCTTCCATTATTGTTGTATTACCTTATTGAGTCTAGGTCTTTGCGAATATTTTCTTTTCTTTTTGTTTATTTTTTTTTTGTTTAAAAAAAAAAAAGGAAAAAAAAAGGGGAAATTCCAAAAATATTTGAGCTTTCTTATTTGGTTGCTATTTGTTTTGCCTCATTGAGTCATGGATCAATTTGTCCAAAATGAAATGTCATGTCCTTCTTTGCCTCAATTTGAATATGAGCCCTTTTGGGTATACTTTAATAGGTTTGAAGACTTCTCTAATTACCTTGGTTGTACTTTATGGGAGTCTTGTGAGATAATTTATTGGGGTTTGAATGAGTACACTAGGGGGGTGGTTGAAAACATATTTAATGGTGAATTTCGAGCCACATCTTCGGATGAGGCTTGGGATTTCTATTTGTGGTTTGCTCGGGATAGCAATGAGCAAGATAATTATGATAATTGTCGTGATTTTTCTAACTCTTGCATAAACTCTAATGATGATTCTTATGTTCCCCATGATGATCCCTTGATGCATGATGGCAACCCTTCCCTTTTGTATGCTAATTGTGATGAGATGCATCCCAATGTTGATAATGTTCATGATATTTTTCAATGTTCATCAATTATATGCATGAATTCTAATGATGCTTCACACACCCCAAATTCTCAAATGCATAATTCTTCATCTTCCTTTCCTTTTTCATACACGATTCCTAATGAGTTCCCCTATGTGTCTAATGAGCCTTTTCGTGAGGGTAATTCAGTGGGGAGATCGAAGGAAGAAGAGTGTATGGAGATGCTTAAGGAGTTTATGAGAAAACAAGATGAAGAGAGGAATGAAAGGGAATCTTGGATTAAAATGATGGAAAGTAAAATTTCCCAACTAGCCTCATCCCAAGAGGATGCCTTTCCTTCTTCTCCCTCCTCCCATTTGAGTGAGCCTAAGGGTAATCAAGAGAGTGAGACAACTCATTTGGAATTTGAGAATGTGATTGAGGATGATGATTTTGAAAGTTATGGAGGGAGTATGGATGGTGAGATTTTTCATGACTTCGTGAATACCAACCCCTTCACCCAATTTGAGCCTCAAAACTCTTCGCAACCCATTGACGATACAAAATTGATGCAATTAAACATTGATTTGAGGTTGCTTAGAGAAAAGTTTGGTTTAGGTGATGATGAGATACCGATGTTCATTCATGGTGACTTGGGGAATGTTAACAATGATAATCATGCTCTTGTTGAGAGTGAAATATCCCAATTGGTGATTGAGAATACATCGAAAATCTTTGAGGGTATTGAAGATGAGTTGGAAGAGAAAGCTTGTGATTCAATGCTAGGTGGTGTAATTGAGGTGGTGAGTGCGATCCCAATTCAAACCCCTTCAACTTACATCCCTTTTTCAAGGAAGTTTAGCAATATTCCTTCTTTTCCCATCTCACTACCATATTTTCTCAAAAATAAACCAATTGAGGAGCCCCTTGCCTCTCTATACCACCATGACCTTACTTTTGATTTCAATGATGAGCTTTCACCTTCCAAAATGCAACTAAATGAGTTTGTTCCCTCTTTTTCTTTTTCTTATTTTAATTTTTCTTTTGATTTTTCTTTTGATTCTTTTGATTTTTCTTTTCCCCCTCCCCTCAAGCATAGAGTTTCTTTCAACTTTGTGCTTGCTTGTCATATGAGCATCGTATATGCTCTATTTCTTGAAATGTTTTCCGATGCGTATGACAAGCTTTTGCGTTCTTTGTCCGGTTATTTACTAATAAGGTCAATCTTGGACCTTAAACAAGACTTTCTCGGGAAGTAACCCGTGTTTATATTGCTTTTAATTTTCTTTTATATCTTTTAATTTTGTTTTCCTCTTGTTTATCTTTGTATATAGGTACTTGATGTCTATACTTTTGCTCATGACCTTGGATCGGGAACCATAAGAAGAAACAAACCAAGGAATGCTTGTGATTGGAAGTTGAAGCACCAAAGAAGAGTAATTAGATGGAAATGATGAAAATGAGTTCATTTGCGGGTTTCACACCCACCTATCATTTGGTTCACTCTTTCCATTTTCTTTTTTTTTTATTGCTTTACCTTCTTATTTGCATGTGGTTTGAAAGATATATGTTTGTGGTTTTGTTGTTTCCTTCTTCCCTTTCTTGGTCTCTTGATTGCTTGATTTACCCCCTCCATACATACCAAGGTTTATTTTTGACTTTGCTTATTCTATATTTGGATGGCCATGAGTGCCTTATTGACTTGACTTTTGGTATGCATGGCTTTGTCGTTGATCATGCTCTCTTCTAGCGCAATTTGTATATACATTCTCAAGTTGTTCTCGTTTTGTGAATATTTGTTTGTATAACGTCTTTTCCTTTGAAAACAAGGCAAGTTTGCATATGTGTTTTGATCCGTTCTTGTTTTGGTCTTACTACTTTGAACTTGTGTCCTTGAATGTTTTCCTTCCTAATTGGTAATGGTATGCACGGTTTGAGAGTGTTTTGGGTTGAGTTAAACATATTTTAATGCTAAGGTAGCGGTTTTAAGAACTTTGGGATACTTGTAGCCTTAATCCATGGTTGTGGTAAGACGGTGTCGCTCTCCATGGTGGATATGAACCCCTTAGGTCGGTAATTGCTATACAAATCCCGTGTGAGGTTTATTTGTTCTAGCCTTCATCAACTTTGTTGAGTGGCATATTTGGATCCTTGGTTATGCATTTTCAAATCCAGAGTTTGACTTCTATCTACCCGAGATCGTGACCGAACCCTTTAAGGGAGGACATAGGCATTTTTCATTTTCTTATCCTTCTTTTTGTTTTGTTACAAAATTGGTTTTCTTTTAAATTTGCCCCTCTTGCTAACCCTTTGAGCCTATTTCCCTTTCTTGATTTTGAGCCACATTACAAACCGAATGACCTTTTGTTCCCCTAAACCTTTTGTTTATGTGAAGCATGTTGGTTTGAGAATTGTTTTGTGTTGATTTTGAACGCAAATGAGAAAGTTGTAGTTCTTTGGTCAAGCAAGTGAGTAAACTGTGTTTCTATTCAGTGAAATAAGAGCAAATGCTTATGAAAATCCGTCCTTACTCAAATAAGGTAAGGACCAAAAAAAAAAAAAAAAAAAAAAAAAAAAAAAAAAATTCATATCCCTCGTGTTTGAGCATTGAGGACAATGCTCCGTTCAAGTGTGGGGGAGTCCTGTTTCTTAGTCTTGTTAGTGTGTGTTTATTGAATAAGTGTGGGGGAATACCACCAAATTTTTAAATTTTTCAAAATTTTTCCCACCTTACACCCCAAGCATACCCTTACAACCAATAAAAGACCTTTAGACCCTATAGAGTTTAGTCTTTATCGATGGAGGAAGATAGTTGTCAAGCTTATAGAGAGAGAGTGCATAGCCAAGACGTCGGGATAACCTTCTCATCGTTTTCATTTCTTTATCTTTTTCCGGTTCCTTCGAGGAACCATGAGAAGCCCACCTAATGGTTGACTTGAAGCTAGTGGAGAGAACGCGGCTAGCTAGTTTGGGATGAAAGGTGAATTGTACGGCTCTTAGTTCTCTATGCTTAGCTTAGTCTATGTTTCTTTCAACCCTAAACATCTTGGAACGTGCATACCCTTATTTGTTTAGAAAGTTGTGCATTCATTGGTGCTTGTTTCGTTCCAAAAAGTCCACCAAGAACGTCTTGTTTTTGTGTTTATTTTATTTGTCTATGCATTGCCTTGTTTGTGTTTCTTTATGTGTAGAGTTATGGGTTAAACTCTTTGGAAACCCTTACGAGAGCACACTCGTCCTCATAGGCGACTTTGAGGTTTAAATGGCTTGTTGTTTACGCTAAAAACAACCGTGATTCCTACGAAAGTGAGTTAGTGTATATTCTTTTTCACCCCTCTCCTTTTAGTGTTATTAGATCCTTTTTCTTTCTTTTTGTTTCTGCTTCTGTTCTTGCTTGAGGACAAGCAAGAGGCAAGTGTGGGGGAATTTGATAAGTGGCATTTATGCCACTATTTAGATCCTCTAATCGCGGTATTTTTCTACGTTTGTCCCTTGTTTGTACCCCTTTTGCTCCGTTTCTCCCTTTATTATGTTTTTGTGCTTTTCCTCGTGTTTTGTAGGCTTTTGGAGTTGATTTTAATAGAATGAAGAGCTTGGAGAATTGGAGTTCATTTGAAGAGCTACAAAGGAAGTTAAGGAGCAAGCAAGCAAGGCCATGCGGACAACGCGGGTCGCGCTTTCAGAATGGCGCGGGCGCGCCAAGCCAAGCGCGGGCGTGCCTAACATTGGGGTTGAAAATATTGAAGGAGGCAGAATGTAGGCGCGATTTGGGCGCGGCTTAGGCGCGGGCGCGCCTAAGATAGGCGCGGGCGCTCCTAAGATAGGCGCGGGCGCTCAAGGGCCTGAACTCCGAAACTAACCTTTGTTCACTCTTTTAGCCATAACTTTTTATCTACAAATTGGATTGAGGTGATTCAAGTTGCATTGGAAACTAGACTTAAAGAGCTTTCCAACGGTAGGTTGCACGCCCATAGAAGACTCCTAGAACAGAAGTTATGGCCGTTTGAAAATGAATGTCGCTGTCAGGCCAATCCCAGTGCGCGGGCGCGCAGGCAAATATCGCGGGCGCGCACGAGCAGCTACGGGTCTTTTAAACGCTTCTTCCTCTCCTCTTTTTATAAGTTTGGATGGTGGGTTTCTTTGGGGTTTTATCTCTCCTCTTTGAGGGGTTAAACCCTAACATCTCTCCATCAATCTTCACATAAATTAGGCTTAGATTTAGTTTTAATCTTTGTTTTTATACTTTGCAATGTAGATTAAGAGTAATTTAGGGTATTTTAGAGAGAGAAAGTGAAGAGCTTCAATGGTGGATTGAAGAAGATGAAGATGCAAAGTGACATTGTTTTGGATTCCTTTTCAATACTTCAATGAGCATTCTAAACTCTATCTCATTTATTGTTCTTTCTTAATTTCTTGCTTGATTAGAGTAGTTGTTTAGTTTAATTGCTTCTCTTTGTTCTTCTTGTTGGGTTTTGTGTTAGTTGTTCATGATTAGTGAGTAATTCCCTTTACTAAGGGATTGGTGATAGCATGTGGTGAATCTTGAATGTATTAGGCTAGACAAATGTTGGTTATATGTGATTAAATATACCTTGTAACCATGTTTTACTAATTACTCCATGTGAATGGCCAATCATGTGTTGTAATTGGGTGGATTGAACTAAGTTATGACGATAGTGTAACTTAGGGATATCCATTAGGTGATCGATTCTATGCAAAAACCTTAACTTTCATAGCTTATGACGATAGTATGAGCATGTGTTAAGTTGGGAAAGCCTTTGACCCCGATAAGTGGTTAGATGGTATTGTTGGTATTGCCTTATATGAGATATTTGGTTTGCATGTAAACTCATTTCCATTGCCTAACTTTATTGAAGATCATTGTCATGTTTGACCCTCTCCCTTGGTGTTAGTTTAACTTAATATAAATCTCATTTTTGTTTATTGTTCTATCCATCCTATCTCTTTGACCTAGTTTAATTGGTGGTGGTGTTGATAGTGTTTATGTCGTCTCCGTGGTTCGACCCTCTACTTACCACTAAACTTGTTTAGTGTAGGTGTAGGTTTATAAATATTGTTTGGTTGAGGGTAGTTAGTCCAACGACCTAATTATCCTTCACCATTGACCGCTCTAGTAAATAATATTGCAACGAACGCAAGAGCTTTTCAAATGCACTACTACTCATTTCGTAAGATAAGAAGTAGGGAAATGACAGGAAGAGGACATGCAACAAGATTATTGCATGCAAGTGAGGAGGGATATGCCAAAACAAAGAAGAAAAATTAGAAGAAAAATCAAGAAAATAAGAAAAAGAAGAAGAAGAAGAAGAAGAAGAAGAAAAAGAATAAAAAGGCAAAACCTCCTCAAAATCTTTTTGGGTGGAAAAATCACCCTTTTTCTCAATAATTGATGAGAGAAGGGCTTGAATATCACTAATAGAAGGAGGGTTCCCAATAGGCTCTTTGACAAAAGTAGGGAGGGAGGGACATAGGATAGTAGGGAATATGGTTAAATCTTCTTGAAAAAGGGACATGAGAAAAGGGAATAGGAGCAATGGTCTCACCTATGAACTCTTCCTCACCACCATTCCTCAAATCACCAATAAGAGCATAGAAATCAATCATAGAGTCCTCAAAAGAAGAACACTCATGATCTCCATCTCCCTCAAACATCCAACCTCCAAGAGAAACCACATCTTCCTCTCTATCACAACGATGAACAAAAACTCCCTCAACATCCTCAAAGCCTAAAGTCTCAAAACCATGCATGAAAGGATAAATGTTTCTCTCTAACGCATCCCTTTCCCATGAAGCATTGCCAATGAACACTCTCAAAAGATAATGATTTTTCGTTACACCTTCAATGAACACATTAGTCATAACCTCAAAGGAGTCCAAATACTCATAGATAGAAGGGTCGCAAACATGCAAGGTAGACTCATCAAGATGAGGAAGGGGGTTGGAATCTACACAATCAACATTTTCTTCATTCTCAACTCCTCCAACCATCATCTAAGGGACTCTCAATATCTCTTGGTTGCTCAAATTCATCATCATCCTCCTCATGAAATCCCTCATCCAATATTGAAGATGGCTCACTCACATCCTCACCAAGGGAAGCTCTCAAAGGGGGTGAATAAGGGGAAGGAGGGCGCTCAAGCTCAAAAGGGGAATGAAAAGGATCAAAATCCTTAAAAATCCTCTCACCACACGAAAATCTACTCTCACCTTTACACCCTTGGCCCATATCATCCTCAAAAGCACTCTGACACTATAAGTGAGGTGCCTCGCATCCATTTCCAACAACCCTAACACTCATCACTTGGGCAAGTCTCACTTTTCCCACTTTTTGTTCCTCTTGAAGCTCTTGGACTTGTTGGGTGAGATATGGTATTTGGGCAAGAATTTGGATATCAATGTTATGGGGTTGAGGTTCATGATCAAAATAAAATTGCATATCATCAAAATTAGCACAAACCTTATCACAATGAGCATATAGGGGGGAGGGGTCAACATGCACAATAGGTTCTTCATAAGGAGCATTAGGCACATCAAGGGAGTTCATGTAAAAACTAGAAAAAATTTCAATATTTGCATCAAGACTAGAAACATGAGAATCCCTATCACAAGTATCCCTAGCAAACCAAACGAAGAAATTCCAAGCATCATCCAAGGACAAAGCACAAAATTCACCATTAAACATACTTTTTACCATACCCCTAGTATACTCATTCATACCCCAATAAGCTATATTTCACAAGCTTCCTAAAGAGAACACCCATGAAAATTAAGGAAACCATCTAGTCTTTGAAAGTAAGCATAGAAGGGTTCATCATCAAATTGAGGAAAAGATAAGCATGCCATTTTTTTTTTCTTTTCTTTTTTTTTACACAAAGCAAAGAAAAGCAAACAAAAATAAAAACTATACACAAGAACCTAGCTAATCTAATCAGCACAAACTAATGAACGCCTTAGTCCCTGGCAACGACGCCCAAAATTTGATCGGGGGACAATAGGTCGTATCTACTATCCTAGATCAAATCAACAATTTATATTCCTAAACTAATTCTATCAAGTTCACACTAGATAGTGGCAAGCTAGGGTCGAACTACATAGACTAAGTGTATTAATTTTAGGTAATTAGACTAGTAGGAAGGTTGTGAGATAGTGAGAGATGTTAGGTTTCGTAGAGTCCGACTCTACGCGGAAGAAGAAACCCACCCAAGACCCGCACACTAATTAAAGCGTTTAAGCATGCAATCACAAATTAAATAACAATTAAGAGAGAGAAGGAAAAGACATTCTTACCCTTGGCACGTGCTTCACTTGAATCTCGAGCTCTTACTTCAAAACTCGAACCCCGCAAATGCGAAGGTCTCCGACAGCTCGTACCCACGAACCCGACTCGAACGGTCCAAGTCCTGAAGGTTAGTCGGGACCCGACCAATAAAAACTAGAGTTTTACGAACTTAAGGTTTTCTCGCTTTTCTAAGGAGATGCCTTTTTAGTTCCACTCAAGTGTTCTTCCCAAATACCAAAACCTTGGTAATTATAAGGAAATGAACCTTGAATTCCCATTCTCAATCAATGTGGGAGATTTGCAATTTTCCCATTTTATTTTAATTAAAACAAAAATCAAATTGCAATTCAATCAATAAGTTACAAGTGGCACAAGGAGGATGAGAGATAAGGTGAGGACCATTTCCAGGGGGGTAACCATAGCCTTGCTCCCCAAGGCAAAGCTCATACCCTTGGTCCCCACAAGCAAACCGACCCTCCTTTCCAAGTGGCTAGCTGGCAGCCTGCCTTGGCTGCCAGCTGTCGCCTAACACTAAGGTGGGCAGCCTGGCCAGCCAACCAGCACACACGCACACAACCCGCATGCATGCGCAACCAGCCAGCACAAGGCCAGCTAGCACGCGATGCTTCGCTGCTGCTTGGTGCGTGGTGCTGGGCGCTGCTATGCGAGGCAAACGCACACACACGCACATAGCCAACATGCATGCGCAGCCAGCCTGCACAAGACCAGTAAGCACGCAATGCATTGCTGCTGCTTGGTGCGTGGTGCTGGGCGCTGCTATGCGAGGCACACGCACGCATGGTGCGTAGCGATGCCTGGCACAGCTAGCACGCATGGTGCGTGGCTGCGATAGCTAGGCACCAGCACACCAGCAAGCATGCAATTGCTGCGATGCTTGTGAGCAGTGCTAAGCCATGCTTTGCGCCAGCGCCTAGCATGCTAGCAAGCCCTAGCCTTGCGATGGTTGGGCGTATGGCATGCTAGCACACACGCAAGGCTGCGATGCTTGCGGTGGCTAGCTAGCATGCATGGGCCTAGCATGCCTAGCATTGCGAGGGGTCTTTTGTAGCCTAGCACCCACATGGCTAGGCCAATGTGAGGCTACAGCTAGGCTCGAACTTGTAACTTGATTGATTTCACGTCTTGTCAAATTCCAAATTCGACTCGACTTGCGACGCTCAGTCTCGACGCTCTAAGCTCGATATCCGACGTCTTTGTTCGTAAAAATATGACGACTCATCAAATCCTTCGGATTGATTCATCGTCTCGGATCGGTTATTCGATTGGGTTCGACCTGAATGGTTCAGTCAAGATTATGCTGTATATTAATTGTACATTAATATTACTGATCTAAAGCGGCCTCCACCTAGGCATTTCGATCACTTGACCTTACTGAAGAATTAGCTTTCTAATAATTCTGAACCCTCTACCGGAATAATACACTTGTTGGAAGGACACCATTCCTTTCAATCTCCCACTTGTCCTTCCGGACAAGTGTGCAATTTGTGTATAGCCCTTTTCCTATGTCGCTTAATGTCTCTTCATGAACTATAAGGTAAGATTCTTCGTCATCCTTATTACATCCAGAAGTGTTTCTCGATTCCCGAGTTTGACTGTCAATAAACAAATGATTTCTAAAATCCATTTGAGCACGGCCATGCATTTTCACAGTATCACTCTTCAAGAGGCCTTGTAAACAGCAAAGACATGTTCCCTATTGTTAATAAGGGGACATTCCCAGTCTTGTACTTTAAGCTTCCCTTACTAAAGGACCTAGTCGCCTGAGTGTTTCCGTTATAATCCCCAGTTACGGCAGACGTTTGACAACATCAAAACGACTAGTACTCAAACAAGAGAATTTGCAATACTCATGGTTGAGGAAAAAGGTTCCGATAGCTATAATGAGAAATATACTTATGACGATTTGATATCTCTTAAAGTATTCTCATAGGTCTATCCGATATAGTTCCAAACTAGTACCTGTTCACATGATTTATGACTATAATGTCCTTGTAGCACAAGAAACGGTGCTATTAATCATACTACACACTAATCTCAAGTGGTCATTAATCGTCCATCGTTTAAATGACCTCGATTAGGGATAATTTTTGATTTAAATATTCAATGTTCACTTAACAGGTGTTTCTTTATCCAAGACATGGTGTTGATACCTTGTTTTGAATATTCTTAGAAATCGAATGGACTCATTATTTAATTCTAAACCATAATTAAATAGATATGGAGTAATCATAAATTTGCAGAAAATTTAATTGCTCCAAAATTGAATGGTTCAGCATAGTGTTTTACATTAAGACATCGAGTTTAATTAAAACATCTACACAGGGAAATCAAAGCCAATCTCCAATATGCTTGATTCCCATTGCCTTAACGTGCTTGTTGTGCTTCACTTGAGACAAAGGTTTATGTAACACTCCCTAATCTCCCTCTACGTAGATTGTAGAAAAATACGTATAAATACCGTAGAGATAGACTTGGGCGTATTACCGCCGCGTATAACGCAAGGCTTATACAAAATACTTTTGTAGCGGAAAACTTTATTCTTTATTAAATAACCATAGTAAAAATTCGTTCATAATTCGTGACACAAAAATGACTCAAACTTTTCCTAGCTAGGTGAAATTCCCGTGGACTCCCGTATGCATCCATCAATTTTCACCTGAAACATTCACCATTTTACCATGAATGATAAATAGGGCAAAGTCAAAACAAAAGCACGTATTAGCAAAATATGCTAAGTAAGTCATGTGTAAGATAAGTAAAACATAATTTAAATCATTTACGTTTAATTAATAAAGAAATACCAATGCCGTATTCAAATAGAACTTTTCCAATCCAATTCTTTTAATACAAATTAAAACTCAATCGATACATTCCAGACCAATTCCTCACTAAGTGTGCACACCCCCCAAGTGGTTTACTTTATAATCAAAGGCCGAACTTGAGGAAAGACTAGGTCATGCAAAGTCCATAGTCTTCTCTAATCCATTCCCTAAGTGGGATTCAACATATCGATTGATTTATTTAAAAACTCTTCTTTAAAAATCCACAACAAAATTGCAAATCATTTCCAATAATTTCCAATCACAATTTAAGGCCCTTTTTAATTTAAATCCAAATCATTTAATTCAATCCGACATAATTTCATAATTTAATACGGAACATAATATCATAAATTCATACGGAACATAAAACATGATTTCATACGGAATAAAATATGATTTGATACGGAACATAATAATTTATAGTTTCATAAAAAAATCATAGTTTCATACGGAACATAAATTATAGTTTCATACGGAATGTACACAAATATAATTTCATACGGAATAAATTATAATTTCATACGATCATAAAATGTAGTTTCATAATCAACTTTCGAAGGTATCAAACCACATAACCTACCTTGATCAATCACGAGCGATTCACAACTACTTCTCTAAATCAGGAACACCCTACACATAATTATAACCTTAGTTAATATAAGGCTATCAAATAAACACAACAACTTAATTAAACTACCATATATGTGCATGAATTAATTATCATTATATAAAATAATTTTCTGTTTATAAATTTAAATAGTTTTTCTGTTTTTATAAAATTAATTTGTATAAGAAATAATATTTAGGAAAATGATTAGTAATATAAATAAGATTGGTTGTGGCCGGCTAGGGTGGCGGCTGCTGGTGATTGCCGGCAGAAGGTGGTCAGCGGAGGTGGTGGCCGCCGGTGGTGGTGGCCGGAAAATTTAAGGGGAAGGAGAGGAGAAAACCATGAGAACAAGGGGGAATAAGAAGAGAATTTTTGAGGTTTTTGGTGTGATTTTTGGGGTGTATGAAAGGGGTATTTATAGGTGTTTAGGGGATGGGTTTATGGCATTTTAGGGTTTACAAATTATGGAAGTTTTTAAGAAATAGAAATTAAGGTTTTTAAATATATGGAAGGCT
The DNA here is from genome assembly GCF_001683475.1 of Chenopodium quinoa. Lineage (NCBI taxonomy): Eukaryota > Viridiplantae > Streptophyta > Magnoliopsida > Caryophyllales > Amaranthaceae > Chenopodium > Chenopodium quinoa. Next base: position 1,088,054 of record NW_018742359.1, read on the forward strand.
ATAATATTTATTTGATCATGAAATTCCATTTGGTAGTTATTAAGCTTAGAGTGCAAGTATGACATAGAATCAAATAATTTTAGGTTTAAGAATGGAAGTAAAGAAATTTAAAGGATTTTATTTTTAATAAAATAATTTAAAATCTTTGTAGAAAAACCATGAATGGCCGAAAATATTGAGCAAAATATTACTCAATATTTTCGGACCTATTATGTTAGTTTAGGGATTTTATAAAATAATTTATTTGTCAAAAATTAAAGATTTAATAATTTTATAGGGTATTTGGAAGAATAAAATCAATTTTTTTCTTGCTAGATTATTAGGGTGGCCAAATTTGGACTATACTAAGGTATAAAAATCAGATTTTTATTATATAAAGTTTAAAATATTATTTGATAAATGTTGGAAATCATTTTATTTCATAAAAATAATTAATTTAGAAAACAATTAATAAAGATCAGATTTTTAATGTATAAAATCCGAAAATGTGTTTCATTAGTTTAGGAATTGATTTTATTTTATGAAAATACTTTTACTTAGAGTAAAATCAGATTTTTAATTGTAAAAATTCGAAAATGATATTTATTTGTTTTAGGAAATTAATTTTATTTCATGAAAATAATTAGTTTAGCAAGATATTAAGTAAAATTGGATTTTATTGGAAAATTCCGAAAATATGTTTACAAAAATCAGATTTTTATATTCGAAAATGCCTCTAATTTTATTAATTAATATAGTTTTGTTTTATTATTTATTTAATCAAAATACTATTTATAAAATTTTTAGTTTATCCATTTAATTAAAATAAATGATTTAGGCGCCAAAATTCAAATATCATTTTGGCTCCAAAACTGAGATACTGTTAAGTTAGAAAATACGTCGAAAATACGAGGCTAAATACTCTTTAGTTTAGAAAATACCTTTCAAAAATACGGGGTATTACAGTCTACCCCCCTTAAAAGAAGTTTCGACCCGAAACTATGCGGAGTGATGAGGAAAGTAAAAAGAATTTCTTCTTTGAAAATAGTTTTTAGTTAATTAATTTCATGCACATGTTAAACATTCTAACTAGACACAACCTATTGCTAACTTAGAAGGTTGGGAATAGTTGCGCGCGAAACTCTATCGCATTCTACCCCCCTTAAAAGAGTTACGCCCCCATAACTCGACTACTAACCTCCAGAAGCAGATCTGGGTAGCGTTTCCGCATCTCGGCTTCAGCTTCCCACGTTGCTTCCTCAACCCTGCGATTGGTCCATAACACTTTTACAATTCTCACATCTTTGTTTCTTGTGCTCCTGACTTTAGTATCCAAGATTTTGACAGGTCTTTCTTCATAAGTCAGATTTTCGTCCATTACTATGTTCTCGGGTTGTAGTATGTGAGTCGCATCAGGTATATACTTCCGGAGTTGGCTCACATGAAATACGTTATGGACCTTTTCCAGCTTACTGGGTAAGTTCAACCTGTATGCCACCTTTTCGATCCGTTGGGTAATTTCGTATGGTATGATGTACTTTGGACTCAATTTTCCTCTTTTCCCAAATCTCATAACCCCTTTCATTGGTGACACTTTCAAAAACACTTTCTCTCCTACTTGATATTCTTCTTCTCTTCTCTTTGAATCAGCATAGCTTCTTTGCCTATCTTGGGCTGCTTTCATCTTTTCTTGTATCAATTTGACTTGTTTAACCATGTCTTCAATCATATCTGGTCCAAGTACCATCGTTTCACTGATATCACTCCAACAGACTGGGCTTCTACATTTCCTCCCGTATAGGGCTTCGAATGGTGCCATCTCAATACTTGCATGGTAACTATTGTTGTAGGAGAACTCAATCAAATCCAGGTGGTCTTCCCACAACCCTTGATATTCCATTACACATGCCCTCAACATATCTTTCAATGTTTGGATGGTCCTCTCGGTCTGTCCGTCAGTGGCAAGGTGGAACGCCGTGCTCATTAGTAGTTTCGTCCCCATTGCTTTTTACACACTTTGCCAAAAGTTGGATAGGAATCTCGAATCCCTGTCTGAAACAATGTCACTTGGCACCCCATGGTACTTGACTACATACTTAACATAGGCTTTTCCCAATTGCTCCATGGACCAAGTATTTTTCATGGGTATAAAGACCGCTGTTTTCGTTAATCGATCCACAATTACCCAAATGGTGTCATTTCCTGTCCGAGTTTTGGGTAATGCCCCAACAAAATCCATAGAGATGGAATCCCACTTCCAACTAGGCACTTCTAATGATTGGACCTTCCCTTGTGGTCTGCGATGTTCAATCTTTACTTTCTGACATGTCAAACATTTAGCCACAAATTCTGCAACCTCTCTTTTCATATTGGGCCACCAAAACATTTTCTTCATGTCCTTATACAATTTGTCCCCTCCGGGATGCATTGAATAAGGAGAACTATGAGCTTCTTCCATCAACCTTTGTTTGATGTCTCCACAGTGCTGTGGGACGCACCATCTTCCCGTAAAGCGAAGTCCACCATCTTTATCAATGATGCAATCCGATACCTGCCCCTCACTCATTTTCTCTTTTATATTTTTCAACTTTTCATCCTCCGACTGATTGTTCTTAATTTCCTCGAAAATCGACGGTCGAATTATCAAAAGGTTCAACATCCGACTGACTTCTCCTTGCTCTACCACCTCCAGACTCATCTTTTGGAACTCGATACATAGTTGGTCCCGCAATATCATCGCATATATCGAGTGTCTTGACTTCCTACTTAAGGCGTCGGCCACTACATTAGCCTTACCCTCATGGTACTAGATTAGCAGCTCATAATCCTTGATGAATTCTAACCACCTTCTTTGTCTATTGTTCAACTCCTTTTGAGTGAAGATATATTTTAGGCTCTTGTGATTGGTGAAAATTTTACAAGTCACTCCATACAAGTAATGCCTCCAAATCTTCAAAGCAAACACTATGGCAGCAAGTTCTGAATCATGCGTTGGGTAGTTCTGCTCATATGTCTTCAACTGTCTTGAGGCATAAGAAATAACTCTTCTAGCTTGCATCAAAATACATCCTAACCCAAACTTTGACGCATCGCTGTACACTTCATACTCCTTGCTTTCATCAGGTAATGCTTACACAGGGGCTGTTGTCAATTTTTCTTTTAGGGTTTGAAATGCTTCTTCACACTCAGGGGACCAAATGAACTTACATTCCTTTTTCATCAAGTTGGTCATCGGTCTTGCTATTTTCGAAAAGTCCTTTATAAACCTTCGATAATACTCGGCCAATCCCAGGAAACTCCTCACCTCCGACACATTCTTTGGGGTTGGCCATTCCTGTACGGCTTGGACCTTAGCTGGGTCAACCGAGACTCCTTCCTTAGAGAATACATGCCCCAAAAAGGCGACTTCCTCTAACCAGAACTCACACTTAGAGAGTTTGGCATATAACTGATGCTCCCTTAACAACTGCAACATTTTCCTCAAATGGTCTTCATGGTCCTTCTTAATACTCGAGTAAACCAGAATTGTCATCAATAAATACCACTACAAACTTGTCCAAATAGGGTCGGAAGATTCGATGCATCAGATCCATGAACACTGCCGGCGCGTTTGTCAACCCAAACGGCATTACTGTGAACTTATAATGGCCATAACGGGTCCTGAACGCGGTCTTAGGAATATCTTGCTCTGCAATCCTTAACTGGTGATAACCCGATCTCAAATCTATTTTTGAGAATGTTCCTACTCCCTTTAACTAGTCAAACAAATCATCGATCCGGGGTAGTGGGTATTTTTTCTTTACAGTGACATTATTCAACTCACGGTAATCAAGACATAACCGTAAACTCCCATCCTTTTTCTTCACAAACAGTATTTGAGCTCCCCAGGGTGAGGAACTGGGTCTAATGTATCCCTTTTCAAGAAAATCTTCCGATTGGGCCTTTAGCTCTTTCATTTCAGCTGGGGCCATTCTGTATGGAGCCTTGGAAATAGGTCCAGTTCCAACAACCAGGTCAATCGTGAATTCCAAATCTCTTTCTGGTGGCATGCCTTGTATTTCATCGGGAAATACATCGGGAAATTCTTCCACGATAGGTAATTTTGTATCGCTTTTCCCTTCTTCACCCCTTATCTCTTGGAGGCTACACATGAATAACGGATACCCTTTCTTGAGGCACTTCTGAAGTTATAATGCCGAAATAATCCTTATTCCTTGACTTTTCCCTTCCTTTCTATAAGTCACTCTGGTCTTTGCTGGGCCGTAGAGCGTGACTTTTTGTGCTGAACAATCTATCTGGGCTTTGTACTTTCCCAACCAGTCCATTCCCACAATCACATCGAGATCTTTGAGATCGAACTCAATTAGGTCCGATGGAAACTCTACTTCTGAAATAGTTAGGGGTATATTCCTAAAAAGTCTAGAACACTCCCTAACTTCCCCCGTTGGAATAGCTATATCCAAGGAGACTGACTCTGGACTTTCTAACTGGAGACATTCTATTACTGTCTTAGAAATAAAAGAGTGCGATGCACCCAAATCAAATAAAACTTTTACAGATAAAGAACGTATAAGAAAAGTGCCAATTACCACATTACTGGAAGTCTCAGCTTTACGGCTATTCATTACGAAAATCCGTCCCTTAGAAGTGTTTCCACCATTGCTGATTCCAGTGTTCTGGGCAGGTCCACTAGTTTGTGGGGGTTTTGGGGGATTCCGTCCATCCTGAACCGTTACATTCTTCAAATCTGCTTCCTTCTTGAAAAACTCGTACTCTCGGTGTCCCAATTTTTGGCAGTATCGACATGTCACTTTATTGCCTGCACAGTCCTTCCCCGGGTGATCCTTCTCACATCTCTTACAGAAGTAACTTCTCTTATTTCTCTCCTTGTTCTCTCTATTCTCACTACCATGGTTTGAACTTCTCCGAAAATTCCCCTTAAAGTCCCTCTTATCCCCATGATTCCCATTCCCAAAAATCGCTTGGTTCTTGGGCCTCTTATCGCTCCCTTGGGGTTGATCATTGGACTTTCTTTTCTCCCCAGACATGCTCCCTAGCTCTCTTACCTTGATTCCATACAAATGGGCGGCTCGGCCATACACCTCATCTAGACTCTCAAAGTTTTCCCCACCCAGTTTTCCTTGCTGATTCCAAGTTAACCCCTGCTCGAACCTTTGAGCTTTAATAGCCTCTGTTGGTACTACTTCCGGTGCAAACCTCATCAACTCTATGAACTTAGAATAGTACTCACTCACAGTCATAGTTCCCATCCTTAAGTTAGTGAACTCCAAACATTTCTGTTTCCTCAAATGATCAGGATAGAACTTTTTCCTCAAAGCTACCTTGAAATCCTCCCAGCCAAAATTAGGGTCTACCATCAATTCTTCTTTCTTTTGGGTCCACCATAAGTCAGCTTCTTCTTTTAAGTAGTATACAACATTATTAACCTTCATATTGTCTGGACAGTTGATTGCATCAAACAACTTATCAAATTCTCGGATCCAGTTTTCAAGACTAGCTGGGTCCTCTTTTCCTAAGAAAAAGGGTGGTTTGGCTGTAGCTACTCCCTTGAATACTTCACCAAAAGTATCCCCCTTTCCTGAACCCTTCCCTTGGTTTGCTACTTGGGTAATGTTTTTAGCATTATCGGTTAGTTTCTTAAGGACCTTGCCCATATTGGAACCAACTTTCTTATTCTTTAACTTTAAAGACATATTTTCCTGATATTCTCATTTGAGAGAAAGAAGAAAGAAAAAAAAATTAAAATTTATTCATATTCATAAACATAGAAGAAATCAAGAAAATACTTTATTATTATTAATTAATATTCGAGTACACTTTATTATGCATATAATTTATTGAAACAATCATAACATAAATCATTTATTTAATCCCTCCTCTTCTACTAGGTCGAACTCTTGATCTTCATTGTTAGCCTTCTTGTTACCATTGGGCTCCTTCAAGTAGGTTGGTACATAGTCACTGTAGTTTGGGGTTTGGCCTGACTTTGGATTTGGGTTTCCTCGAGGGTTTGGGTTGTTGGGTTGTGGAGGAGGTGAAGAGTTGGAGCTAGAAGATGATGAGAGGTCATGAACTCTAGGCCTTTTTAGAATTCGGGCTTTTGTTTGAGGTTTTGGATTTCACGTGGTATAGGTACATTGTACTGGGAAAAGTGGGAAGGATGAGGGTAGTTCTTACGCCGTCCAAGTGGTGGAATGGATTCATCATCAGAAGAGTCAATGTCACCCTCATACTTTGGGTAAGAGAAAGGAAGTTCAGCATTTCGATAGCGGAGTTGGTCAACCTCTCTTAATGTGTGGTGAGGAGTAAGTTTGGGTGGCTTGAGGGACTTCCTCTTAGGTTCATAGTTACGCTCCAAATAGTGTAGGTCATTCTTAAAATGTGTCAAGGTGGCTAGCCATTTCCCTTCATGGTGATGTCTCTCATTCCAAAGCCCATCCTCCTTAATCACATCCCCATACTTCTCAAATAGAGGGTAGTACTTTTTAAGCTTGGGTAAGTGGGCTAATGCTAAAAGAACTAGCCAAAGAGGTTGGGTGAAGACTTCAAGATTATACTTCTCATAGTAGTGTAGAGCTAAAACTGTTATTCCAGTCACAAAGTCGCTAACACTGATTGCATCAGTTTTCAAGTAGTGAATGTTAAAGTACTTCTTCCTAATATCATCCAACATCTGTTTAGAAAACAATAATTCAATAAGTATTCATATAAACATAACAATGTTCACAAACATATAAGTTTAACATATATGGGCCACATATATACCCAAAGATCAGGTCCATGGACTTCTTCAAAAATTCATATTACACTTAACTTACATGCACACATAGTTTTTGAAAAAAAATTTCAATTCATTTTCTTTTGAAATTAATAATGTACTTGACTCATAATATAGGATGGTCGAGCCCGCGTCTCCCAGGTAAGTTACCCACAGCGTTGGGGAGAGCCTTGCCGAGACAGAGAGGCGTACCCATTATAGGCCTCGTTATGAGAACCCGAGCATCCTTTTCTCAATCCTCTTTCCAAAGAAGAAAATAGGTTTTTTTTTTTTTTTTTTTTTTTTTTTTTTTTTTTTTTTTTTTTTTTTTTTTTTTTATAACGCGAAACTCTATCCTATATGCCCAACTTAAGTCTACCCATCTAATTTATTTATTTCAAATTTTAATCTTGTTTTAAGACCCGACAAACTGATACCACTTTGTAACACCCCCCAATCTCCCTCTACGTAGATTGTAGAAAAATACGTATAAATACCGTAGAGATAGACTTGGGCGTATTACCGCCGCGTATAACGCAAGGCTTATACAAATTACTTTTGCAGCGAAAAACTTTATTCTTTATAAAATAACCATAGTAAAAATTTGTTCATAATTCGTGACACAAAAATGACTCAAACTTTTCCTAGCTAGGTGAAATTCCCGTGGACTCCCGTATGCATCAATCAATTTTCACCTGAAACATTCACCTGTTTACCATGAATGATAAACAGGGCAAAGTCAAAACAAAAGCACGTATTAGCAAAATATGCTAAGTAAGTCATGTGTAAGATAAGTAAAACGTAATTTAAATCATTTACGTTTAATTAATAAAGAAATACCAATGCCGTATTCAAATAGAACTTTTCCAATCCAATTCTTTTAATACAAATTAAAACTCAATCGTTTTATTCCAAACCAATTCCTCACTAAGTGTGCACACCCCCCAAGTGGTTTACTTTATAATCAAAGGCCAAACTTGAGGAAAGACTAGGTCATGCAAAGTCCATAGTCTTCTCTAATCCATTCCCTAAGTGGGATTCAACATATCGATTGATTTATTTAAAACTCTTCTTTAAAAATCCACAACAAACTTGCAAATCATTTCCAATAATTTCCAATCACAATTTAAGGCCCTTTTTAATTTAAATCCAAATCATTTAATTCAATCCGACATAATTTCATAATTTAATACGGAACATAATATCATAAATTCATACGGAACACAAAACATGATTTCATACGGAATAAAATATGATTTGATACGGAACATAATAATTTATAGTTTCATAATAAATCATAGTTTCATACGGAACATAAATTATAGTTTCATACGGAATGTACACAAATATAATTTCATACAGAATAAATTATAATTTCATACGATCATAAATTGTAGTTTCATAATCAACTTTCGAAGGTATCAAACCACATAACGTACCTTGATCAATCACGAGCGATTCACAACTACTTTTCTAAATCACGAACACCCTACACATAATTATAACCTTAGTTAATATAAGGCTATCAAATAAACACAACAACTTAATTAAACTACCCTATATGTGCATGAATTAATTTTCATTACATAAAATAATTTTCTGTTTATAAATTTAAGGAATTTTTCTGTTTTTATAAAATTAATTTGTATAAGAAATAATATTTAGGAAAATGATTAGTAATATAAATAAGATTAAGAGAAGGAAGGATTGAAGGATGGTGGAGGAACCAATGCAAGGAAGGAGCAAGAGTGGTTGTGGCCGGCTGGGGTGGCGGCTGCTGGTGGTTGCCGACAGCAGGTGGTCAGCGGAGGTGGTGGCCGCCGGTGGTGGTGGCCGGAAAATTTGAGGGGAAGGAGAGGAGAAAACCGTGAGAACAAGGGGGAAGAAGAAGAGAATTCTTGAGGTTTTTGGTGTGATTTTTGGGGTGTATGAAAGGGGTATTTATAGGTGTTTAGGGGATGGGTTTATGGCATTTTAGGGTTTATAAATTATGGAAGTTTTTGAGAAATAGAAATTAAGGTTTTTAAATATATGGAAGGCTATAATATTTATTTGATCATGAAATTCTGTTTGGTAGTTTGTAAGCTTGGAGTGCAAGTATGACATAGAATTAAATAATTTTAGGTTTAAGAATGGAAGTAAAGGAATTTAAAGGATTTTATTTTTAATAAAATAATTTAAAATCTTTGTAGAAAACCCATGAATGGCCGAAAATATTGAGCAAAATATTACTCAATATTTTCGGACCTATTATGTTAGTTTAGGGATTTTATAAAATAAATTATTTGTCAAAAATTAAAGATTTAATAAGTTTATAGGTATTTGGAAGAATAAAATCAATTTTTTTCTTGCTAGATTATTAGGGTGGCCGAATTTGGACTATACTAAGGTATAAAAATCAGATTTTTATTATATAAAGTTTAAAATATTATTTGATAATTTTTGGAAATCATTTTATTTCATAAAAATAATTAATTTAGCAAAAATTTAATAAAAATCAGATTTTTAATGTATAAAATCCGAAAATGTGTTTCATTAGCTTAGGAATTGATTTTATTTTATGAAAATACTTTTACTTAGAGTAAAATCAGATTTTTAATTGTAAAAATTCGAAAATGATATTTATTTAGTTTTAGGAAATTAATTTTATTTCATGAAAATAATTAGTTTAGCAAGATATTAAGTAAAATTGGATTTTATTGGAAAAATCCGAAAATATGTTTACAAAAATCAGATTTTTATATTCGAAAATGCCTCTAATTTTATTAATTAATATAGTTTTGTTTTATTATTTATTTAATCAAAATGCTATTTATAAAATTTTTAGTTTATCCATTTAATTAAAATAAAGGATTTAGGCGCCAAAATTCAAATATCATTTTGGCCCAAAACTGAGATACTCTTAAGTTAGAAAATACGTCGAAAATATGAGGCTAAATACTCTTTAATTTAGAAAATACCTTTCATAAATACGGGGTATTACAGTTTAGTCAGAGGATCTGCTACATTGTCGTCTGTTCCAATGTACAAATTCTGATTTCACCCTCGGATTTCCATTCCCTTATCATGTGAAATCGCTGCTTGACATGTTTGACCTTCTGGTGTTCCCTTGACTCCCTGGCCTAAGCAATAACTCCATTGTCATCACAATAGAGGTCTATTGGACCCTTAATTGAGGGTACAACACCAAGTTCACCAATGAACTTACGAATCCAAACTTCCTCCTTAGCTGCTTTCGAAGCTGCCAAGTATTCGGCTTCAGTTGTAGATACTGCAGTGGTGCTCTTCTTAGCACTCTTCCAACTAAGCGCTCCTCCATTAAGGCATAATATGTACCCCAACTGCGACTTGGAGTCGTCTTTGTCAGTCTGGAAGCTCGCGTCAGTATAACCTTCAACAACCAAATCATTACAACCACCATAGACTAGGAATTTATCCTTTTTCCTTTTCAGGCACTTTAGGATATTCTTGGCCGCAATCTAATGCGACTCTCCTAGGTCTGATTGGTATCGGCTCGTAGCACTCAAGGCATACGATACATCCGGCCTAGTACATATCATGGCATGCATGATCGATCCAATAAGAGAAGCATATGGAATCTAACTCATTCTCTCTTGCTCATCAGGTGGCTGTGGACACTGGTTCTTGCTGAGAGTTATGCCATGGGACATAGGTAGGTGCCCTCACTTGGCCCCTTCCATGTTGAATCGTGCCAGCACCTTATCTATATAAGTACTTTAGCTCAATCCAATCATCCTCTTAGATCTATCCCTATAGATCTTGATCCCCAATATGTACCATGCCTCTCCCAAGTCCTTCATTAAAAAGCACTTTCCCAGCCAGCCCTTTACGGACTATAACAGTTTAGTGCTGTTTCCAATGAGTAATATGTCATTGACATATAAGACTAGGAATGCGATGCCACTCCCACTGACCTTCTTTTAGACACAAGATTCATCTAGATTCTTGATAAAACTAAACTTGCTAATGGCTTCATCGAATCGCAGATTCCCACTTCTGCTTGCTTGCTTTTGTCCATAAATGGACTTCTTAAGCTTACATACCTTCTCGGCATTGCTTGGATCAATAAAGCTTACATCCATTTGCCATATTTCATAATCGTAATACGCAACAATCGCTAGGATGATCCAGACAGACTTAAGCATTGCAACTAGTGAAAAGGTTTCATTGTAATCAACTCCGTGAATTTGCCTGTAACCTTTTGCCACCAGTCTAGATTTGTATATAGATAAATTTCCATCTTTGCCTGCTTTCAATTTGAAAATCCATTTGCAACCGATAGGTGTGTAACCTTCGGGCAAATTAACCAAGTCCCAGACTTGATTTTCAGACATGGAGTCCATCTTGGATTTCATGGCCTCTTGCCATTTAGCAGCGTCGGGGCTCGTCATAGCTTGTTTATATGTCGCTGGCTTATCTCCATCCATAACTAGGATGCCTTGATCTTCGGTTAAGAAAATACCAAGGTATCTGTCTGGTTGACATCTTGGCCGTTGCGACCTACGCAAGGTAATAGGTTTAGCATTGGCATTGTCGGTTTGACTCTGACCAATGTCAACAGCTGCTTCTAAAGCACTTTGATTGTCAGTTTTGTCATGTTGACTTTGTTGCTCTACCTCTCGAACTTCGTTGAGTTCTATTTTCCTCCCACTTGTCATTTTGGAAAGGTGTTCCTTCTCCAAAAAGACACCATCACGAGCAATAAACACTTTGTTCTTGGATTTATTGTAAAAGTAATACCCCTTGGTTTCTTTTGGGTAATCCACAAAAAACACTTGTTAGATTTTGGGTGAAGTTTGTCAGAAATTAATCTCTTGACATATGCTTCGTAACCCCAAATCTTAAGAAAAGATTACCTTGGAGGTTTCTTCGTCCATAATTCATATGGAGTCTCTTCGACAGCTTTTGACGGAGCGCGGTCTAGGGTTAGTGCCGTAGTTAGAAGTGCGTGTCCCCAGAAAGAGATAGGAAGTTCATTAAGACCCATCATTGATCGAACCATGTCTAACAAGGTTCGATTCCTCCGTTTGGATACTCCGTTCCATTGTGGAGTTCCGAGAGGTGTTCACTCTGAAAGAATATAATTTTCTTTCAAGTGATCGTCAAATTCATGGCTCAAATATTCGCCACCTCGATCCGATCGAAGTGCTTTTATTTTCTTGCCAAGTTGATTTTCAACTTCACTCTGAAATTCTTTGAATTTCTCAAAAGATTCAGATTTGTTTGACATAAGGTAGACATAACCATATCTACTATTGTCGTCGGCGAAGGTAATGAAATATCGATAACCTTGCCTTGCGGGTGTACTCATTGGTCCACATATATCCGTATGTATTAGACCCAATGAGTCACTTTCCCTTTCTCACAACTTGGAGAATGGCTGCTTTATCATCTTGCTTAATAGACATCCTCCGCAATTTTCAAACGACTTCAAGTCGAATGAGTCAAGAACACCTTCTTAAAGAAGCTTCTTGATGCGTTTCACGTTAATGTGGCCAAGACGACAATGCCACAAGTGGATTTGATTCGACTCGATGGTCTTAGCCTTTTTGGCGATATCATAAATTTGTATAAACATATGCAATTTTATAGAACATATAAACAAGACATTTTAACAAAACAACCATTAATTATGTCTTGTGATCAAAATAACTTGGTGTCCAACACCATAGATCAAAAGCATGTTTAAAAGCATAAGAAACAACCATTGTTTAATTACATGTCATAGAAAAAATAAATGTGCCTACAAGCATGATCAAAAGACCATCTTTGTCGTCCGCTTGTTGATGCACATGGTATCCAATACCCTCTCACTTGTGATGCCTTCTCACTTGGTTCCTGAAAAGGAAACATAAAGTGAGTTATGCATGGTACCCAATACCTATGAATAGCTTTAAACACAAGTGTTTAATGAAGATACCTTAGGTAGATGCCACATTCCTCTCCTCCTCCTCCTCCTCCTCTGGGAAGAGCTTGTATTCCCTCTTGTAGTGGCCTTGCCCACCACAATAGCAGCTCCGCATCCTTGCCTTGTTCTTCATCTCCCTCTTCCTTGCACTCAAGGGCCTCTTGGTCACTCCATAGGCGGTGGTTCGGCTAAGTAGTTACACCACCTCTTTTAAAGAGCGTGTCTCCTTTCCTGCAGCTATATGCACTCTAAGTGCATCATAGCCCGAGTGGAGTGAAGCAAGTAAGATATGCCCCGCCATCTCATCCTCCAATGAGGTTCCGAGAAGCTGTATGCGTTTGAAGAGCCTAGTCATTCCAAGCACATGAGTTCGGAGGGGCATGCCGGGTCACAATTTGGTATTGCAGACCCTTGACCAAAGCCGGCGCCTTTCCTTAGCAAGATAACCCACATCTGGTGGCTTTATCTTCATGTTTCATAGTGACCTAGTCAAATCAAACACGAGTCCATCATAGTTGCCATTGTCACTCTTGGTGACTCTTATATTGACAACATCCTCCAATGATTTGAGGAAAATATCCGGAAAATAGAAGGAGAGCTTTTCCTTCCAATCTTTCGGGATGGAATTAGCCATTAGATGTGTGACTTTCTTGCAATCGAAAGACCATATATCATGAGCCTCATCGCTCATGATTCCCTTAGAAAAGAAGATTGGAATGGGAGTACCAAGAGTGTACTTCAACGAACAATTCTGAAGAGTTTTCTAGAGTTCCTCCTCCCATTCCTTGAAGTTAACGAGGTTATGGCTAAAAGCCAACTTGACGGGGAGTTCTAGGCACATAGAGTTGTTGTTTAAGTTACTTCCAGACATGTTTCCACAATAGAAAGAATTTGAAATGAAAAACCATTTATAAACCAATAAGTTTGAATTTTAAATCGTTCATGCAAATTTTCAATCTTATTGAGCATTTTATCCACGCATTGACATTAGTCACTTTTAGGCGAGAATTAAATGATTCCAAGATCCCAAAAATCAAAAAGTGATTAAGCATGCTTTGGCTTGTCTTAACACTTAATATTTTAGGGTAAGCAGTCTAATTGCTAATAGCTCCATGCTACTCTTGGTTCGATAAAACGTCGCATCTAATGCTTCCTTGACATTTTATCTCCATTGCCACGACATCTAAGGACTCCTTACCGATATCGTTGAGCTTAACCAAGACAACTTGTATACCCAGTATACCTTACGTTCCTAGAGAGGTAGTGATGCCTCGATTTGGCATAGCCCATCACATACGCGCATTAGTTCGGTAAGTGTTGTTCTTGGAATGGAATATTTTAGCTCAATATTTTAGGGACTTAGGGTTTCTATGTTGGTTGATTTAAGTGAACTCAATTAATCATCGCAACATTTGAAATCCTAAATATGCACCTAACATATAATTCAAATATAAACAACAATTATATATAGAAAACATGAAATAAGATGCATTTGGCAACTAGCATGACCCCTTGAAATCTTCAAATCTTCAAGAATCTTCATCTTGGCTCGTCTTCATAGAAACGCCGTCTTGTGACATCTTTTCCAAAATAAAATTACTAGCTACTACGACTTGGATTAATCTAAATATTAAGGTAAAAAAATACGCAACGGTACGCAGACCGTATTTAGATTTACAAAAATACATAACGGGTTGCAGTCCGTATTTACTATCCTAATCGAGCTCCAATAGTTGCCGATTTCACAGAAACAATATATCTTCCATTCATCCATTCACTATATGTGAATGGCCCATGCATTTTACAACAAAAAACAAGTACTGCATAACGCGCGCGAATTAGTAACTAACTTAGGTGGTTAATCCAATTAATGCGCCTAGTTAAAACTAGTCAAAGTTGTTTAACATTTTATGTGATTAAGACGCAATTAGTTCATGCAATTAACGAAGCTCCCACTAAATTCCGCATCCAACTTAATTAATCCAATTAATTAAGCCGGTTAACCCAAATTTTGTCAAAAATTAAAATTTTGCAATAATCGGAAAGACCGAGGCCTAGCTTCGTAAAATAATTAAATAAATTAAAACGGCAAATTTTGCAAAACACATAGCCCACGCATCAAAAAAAGTCAGCCTACTCTAGACCGAGTGCCTAACATCCTAGCCATGGGGCTAGGCTTGCTAGGCACCAAAGCTATGGCTGGGGGGTTGCTTGGGTGCAAGTAGCATGCCTAGCATGGCATTGCTGCGCCTGCTCGCACCAGCATGCATCGCAGCATGCTGCGCATGCTAGCATGCGTGCTGGCAGGTGTGGCTGGGCCTGCTTGGGGCTCGCTGCCTTGCTGACCAGCAGCATTGCGAGCATCCTAGCAGCCACGCACCATAAGCCACAAGCATGTCCCTTGCGCACTCCTAGCCTTTCCACACAGCCGCAACGCTTTGAGGTGGGAGCACCACCATGCGCACCAAGGCAGCCACATGTGGGCTGCGTGAGCAGGCCGGCTAGCCTTAGTGGCGTTGGGGTGATTTTACCTCGATTTGCGTGCTATTATTTCGGGGTTTTGAATCCCGATATGTGTGTGACATAAAATTAATTCTAAATTTATTTTAGAATCAATTTAGAGCAAAATGAAAAATTAAAATAAGTGCAACTTAATTAAATTCAATTTAAATAGTGCACAAGCCTAAATTATTCAAGAACCATTCTTTAAATAAATTTAGGTCTATCTTGATGCTTCAAAAATTGAAGGGCTACACTCATAATTAATTTAATCAAATGTAAATTAATAATGAGATTTGACAAAATTAAAGGGGTTGAAAAATTAAACCATTTCATCCAATGAAAAATTTCCTAACAACTTGTGTAAAATTGAAAAATTTATATCTTCCAATTTGAAGATTAATCAAATTCAATCACAAGTTTTGAACTTTAAGGACTTTAATCAACACAAAAATGTTTAAATCAAAAAATTAGTTCAACATGGAATTTAGCAATCAAAATTCCAACCAAATAAACAATTAAAGATTGGATCTTTGATATTTTAGGGGCTTCAAAATTGCAAGTTCAACATAAACATTCACACTTAAAACAATTTATTTGCAACAATGTGAAAAATTCAACTTGATGTGAAAAATGAACACACCAAAATAAGCATCAATTATGACTTCATAAACATGCTTAATGAGGTTTATAATTGCAGTAGATTAGGGATGCAACCATACATTAATCTACCTTCAACATGCAATAATTAATCAAGGTTAAAATATTTAAAAAATTTCGTCAAAAACGAAAAATCCTCGAAAAACATATTTCTAGGTGGATTTTGGCTTTTGGACAATCCTAAAAGAGACAAAAACGATTTAGAACATCGATTCCACCAAAAAATCACTATTTTAAGCCGAAATCTGGGTTCGTCAGCCAAAATTAGAAAAAATACGAGATTAAGACTAATTAAAACGAGATTCTAATCAAATTAGAAAGCACAACCTGAAATTTAAATTCATTTTAAATCACCTTAATTAATTATTAGTCACAATAATTAAAGTGAGCGCGGCTCCGATACCGCTGTTGGGTTTCGTAGAGTCCGACTCTACGCGGAAGAAGAAACCCACCTAAGACCGGCTCACTAATTAAAGCGACTAAGCATGAAATCATAAATTAAACAACAATTAAGAGAGAGAAGGAAAAGACATTCTTACCCTTGGCGCGTGCTTCGCTGGAATCCCGAGCTCTTACTTCAAAACTCGAACCCCGCAAATGCGAAGGTCTCCGACGGCTCGTACCCACGAACCCGACCCGAACGGTCCAAGTCCTGAAGGTTAGGGAACCATAGCCTTGCTCCCCAAGGCAAAGCTCACACCAATAAAGTTTAAAGTTTTATGAACTTATGGTTTTCTCGCTTTTCTAAGGAGATGCCTTTTTAGTTCTACTCAAGTGTTCTTCCCAAATCCCAAAACCTTGGTATTTATAGGGAAATGAACCTTGAATTCCCATTCTCAACCAATGTGGAAGTTTTGCAATTTTCCCATTTTATTTTAATTAAAACAAAATAAAATTGCAATTCAATCAATAAGTTACAAGTGGCACAATGAGGACGAGAGATTAGGTGAGGACCATTTCCAGGGGGGGGGGAACCATAGCCTTGCTCCCCAAGGCAAAGCTCACACCCTTGGTCCCCACAAATAAACCGGCCCTCCTCTCCAAGTGGCTGGCTAGCAGCCTGCCTTGGCTGCCAAGGCTTCCAGCTTGCGCCTAGCACCAAGGCTGGGCAGCCTGGCCAGCCAACCAGCACACATGCACACAGCCCGCATGCATGCACAGCCCGCCAGCACAAGGCTAGCTAGTACGCGATGTTTCGCTGCTGCTTGGTGCGTGGTGCTGGGCGCTGCTATACGAGGCACACGCACAAACATGCGCAGCAAGCCAACACAAAGCCAGCCAGCACGCAATGCCTCGCGGCTGCTTGGTGCGTGGTGCTAAGCGCTGCTATGCGAGGCACACGCACGCATGGTGCGTAGCGATGCCTCGCACAGCTAGAACGCATGGTGCATGGCTGCAATAGCGAGGCACCAGTATGAAAGGAATGGTGTCCTTCCAACAAGTGTATTATTCCGATAGAGGGTTCAGAATTATTACAGAGCTAATTCTTCAGTAAGGTCAAGTGATCGGAATGCCTAGGTGGAGGCCGCTTCCGATCAGTAATATTAAGGTATAATTAATATTACAGCTTAATCTTAATTGAACCCTTCGGGTCGAACCCAATCGAACAACCGATCCGAGACGACGAATTGTGAAGTTTTCTTGTTTGAGAACTTGTCTCTTTGATGTTGCCTAACGTTTGCCGTAACTAGGGATCATAACGGGAACACTCGGGAGAATAGGTCCTCTTAGTAAGAGAAACTTACAATGCAAGATTGGGAATGTCCCCCTATCAACAATAGGGAATATGTCTTTGTTGTTTACAAGGCCGCTCGAAGAGCGAGACTGTGAAAATGCATGGCCGTGCTCAGATGGATTTTAGAAATCATCTGCTTATTGACAGTTGAACTCGGAGATCGAGAAACACTTCGGAACGTAATAAGGAGGACGATGAATCTTACCTTATAGTTCACGAAGAGACATTAAGCGACATAGGAAATAGGCTATACACTATATGCACACTTGTCCGGAAGGACAAGTGGGAGATTGAAAGGTGGTGTCCTTCCAACAAGTGTATTATTCCGATAGAGGGTTCAGAATTATTACAGAGCTAATTCTTCAGTAAGGTCAAGTGATCGGAATGCCTAGGTGGAGGCCGCTTCTAATCAGTAATATTAAGGTATAATTAATATTTCAGCTTAATCTTAACTGAACCCTTCGGGTCGAACCCAATCGAACAACCGATCCGAGACGACGAATTAATCCGAAGGATTTAATGAGTCGACAGAGTTTTACGATTACAAACGTCGGATATCGAGCCTAGGGCGTCAAAACCGAGCGTCGGAAAATCACAAGCGACAAGTACGAGCATAGCCGTAGCTAGGCTAGGCTAGCTCATCGCAAGCTTAGGCGCACCATGTGTTTGCTAGGCACACCATGATGTGTTAGGCGAGGCAGGAGTGCCTTGGCGAGGCATGAGTGCCAAGGCGCCATCGTAGCCCTAGCATCATGCCTAGGCGCCATCGGAGCCCTAGCATCATGCCTAGGCGCCATCGCAGCCCTAGCACCACGTACAGCACCATCGTAGTGCTAGGCACGTACGTGTGTGCGTGTGGGTGTGCACTATCGCCCAGCACCAAGCCAAGCATGCGTGGCTCGCTAGCAGCACGCATGCTAGGCCTTGCGTGCGTGAGGGGCTGGCAGTCATGGTTGTGCGTAGCATGCGAGTGTGTGCGAGGCAATGCGTGGGAATGCTAGGGCCAGCACCAGCATAACGTGCTAGTAGTGCCTAGCACTAGCACGCACCAGCGCCAAGCATCGCCCAACACCAGCACACACTGCCTGGTTGGGGATGCAAGGCTGCTGGCTAATGCTAGTGGCAGCCCGCACATCCCTCCTTGAGGCGGTTTGTGTGTGGTTGTGGGGACCAAGCAAAGACTTGGGGAGCAAGGCTATGGTCCCCCCCACCTAACCTTGGACATCACTCATTAGCATGTAATTGTGCCACTTATGGCGTTGTGATTGATTAAATTATTTATTTAATTTGGAATTAAATAAATTGTTGAATTTACCAACTCTCCCACATTGATGGGAGATTGGAAATCAAGGGTCCATTTCCCTATAAATACCAAAGGCATGGGTATTGGGAAAAATAACCTTTAGTGGAATTAAAAGGCAACTCTTGATTTGAGTAAACCTTGATTCGTAAAACTCATAGTTTCATTTGTCTGGGTCTCAACTAACCTCCGAGACATAGGACGCTCGGGTCGGGTTCGAGGGTACGATCCCGTTGGAGAACTCGTATTTTCGGGGTTCAAGTAAGAGCTCATAGTTGAGCTAAGCACGCGTCAAAGGTATAATCTTTTATCCTTAATTATGTTTTAATTATGTTTTGCTTATTAATTGCATTTATTATGGGGCGGATCTTGGCGGGTTTCTTTCCGCGTAGTGTGGGTCACTACGAAACCCTACAGCGGTATCGGAGCCACGCTCCTTTTAATTTTTGCATTTATTAATTAATTAAGGTGTTTTAAAGTAAGATTTACTTTTTGGTTTTGCTTTTCAAATTAGATTAGAAGCTCGTTTTAATTAATTTTAAAACTCGTACTTTTTATCGATTTGGCTATCAAACCCAGATTTTGGCTCAAAAATAGTGATTTTTGGGTGGAATCGACATTCTGAAACAAAATAAACCTTCTTCGAGAACTGTCTAGAAGCCAAATTCGAACAAGAAACCCATGTTTTTGGGGTTTTTTTGTTTTTCAACGAAAATTTTAAATCTTTTTAAGCCTTGATTAATGCAAGAATTACAAGGTTAGATTAAATGCATTATTGCATCCCTAATCTACTGCTATTTTAATTATCCTTAAGCATAATTATGGAGTTTTAATTAGTGCTTGAGTTAATTGCCATTTTTCACACAAACTTGATTTTTCACAATTATGCAAACAAATTGCATTAATGTGTGCATGTTTGATGTGAATGTGTAATTTTAAGTTCCCAAGTATGTTAAAGTTCTAATCTTTAAAGGTTTAAATGATCGGAACACTAACCCTAAATTCCATATTGAACAAAATTTGGATTTCTCAGTTTGGTTGATTAAAATCCATGAAGTTCAAATACTTGTGAGTAAAATTTTGATTAATCTTCATATTGGAAGATGTAATCTTGTTATTTTACACAAGTATGAAAGTTGGAAAATTTTTATCATTAGATGGTTAATTTATTTTTCCAACTCCCATTTGTCAAATCCATTACTAATTTGCATATTAGCTAAATTAATTATGGATATAGCTCATTCAATTTTAAGCATAAAGAAAGACCTAATAATTGTTTCAAAATAATTTTTTGAATAAGTTAGACTTATTTTATTTTAATTTTTCCTCAAATTGATTCTAAAATAAAATTTAGAATTAATTTATGCCACACATAAATCGGGATCAAAATCCCAAGTAAACTGCACGCAAATTGATGCAAAACCGCAAGCGTCACCAAGGCTAGCCGGGCTGCCTAGCAGCCCACATGTAGGCTGCCTATGGTGCGCGCATGGCTGAGCATCAATGTTGCGTGACTGTGTGGCGAGGGGTGCTAAGGTGCTGGGCTTGGGCAGTAGCGTTGGCTGCTGGCTGCTTGGGGCGCTGCTGGGCAGCGTGGTAGCAAGCACCAGCCAGCCCCCACTTGCTGGCAAGCGCCAGCATGCGAGCAGGCATGCGTGGTGCTGGCTAGCGTAGTGTGTTGTGCTGGGCGCAGCATGCTAGCACCAAGCGCCATCACAGCCCTTGATGCTGCTAGTGTTGTGTGGCGTAGGATGCTGGCAAGCTTGTGCTCCTGCTGGGCAGCGAGGCAGCAAGCCCCAGCTAGCCAGCCCACTGCTGCTTAGCAGCCATGGTGCGCAATGCACCATGCTTGGGTGGGGCTAGTTTGCTTAATTTTTGAGCTATGTAATTTTGCGAAAATTTTTTCCGTTTTAAATTATTTATGTAATTATTTTAACGAGGTTAGACCTTGATTTTTCCGGCTTTTGCAAAATTTTGATTTTGACAAATTATGGGTTATGCCGACTTAATTAATCGGATTAATTAAGTATGGATGCGGAATTTAGTGGGAGCTTAGTTGATTGAGCACTTTTCTTTTAGAAATAATGGATTAAAAAACTTTGACTAGTTTTAATTAGGCGCGTTAATCGGATTAACCACCTAAGTTAGTTACTAGTTTTGCGTGTTTAATTGTGTATTTCGTAAAATGCAAGGGCCATTAACAAATAGTGAATGGGAGAATGAAAGATTGTTTTCAAAACAGGATATTGAAAATGGCAACTAGTGGGGCCCGACTAGGATAGAAAATACGGACTGCGTTCTGTTATGTATTTTTGTAAATCTAAATACGGTCTGCGAACCGTTAAGTATTTTTGTACTTTAGATTAATCTTAGTCGTACTAGCTAGTTATTTTATTTTGGCCAAGATGTCTCAAGACGACGTTTCAATGAAGACGAGCCAAGATGAAGACCCATGGAAATTGAAGATTTCAAGGGGTTATGCTAGTTGCCAAATGCATCAATTTATGCTTTATATATATTATTGTTATATGTGAATGTTAGATGCATGTCTAGGATTTCATATGTTGCGACGATTAGTTAAGTTCACTTAAATCAAACCAACATAGAAACCCTAGTTCCCTTAAAATATTGAGCTAAAAATTTGCCGCTCCAAAAACAACACTTACCGAACTAATGCGCGTATGTGATGGGCTACGCCAAAGAGAGGCATCACTACTTCCCTAGGAACGTAAGGTATACTAGGTATACGAGTTGTCTTGGTTAAGCTCAACGATATCTGTAAGGAGTCCTTAAATGTAGTGGCAAAAGAGATAAAATGTCAAGGATGCATTAGATGCGACATTTTATCAAACCGAGAGTAGCTTGGAGCTATTAGCAATTGGATTGCTTACCTTAAGATATTTAATGATTAAGACAAGCCAAAGCATGCTTAACCAATTCTTGATCTTTGGGTTCTCGGAATCATTTTATTCTCGCCTAAGAGGGACAATTTAATAATGCGTGGATAAAATGCTCAATAAGATTGAAAATTTGCATGAACGCTTTTAAATTTCAACTTATTGGCTTATGAATGGTTTTTCATTTCAAATTCTTTCAATTGTAGAACAATGTCTGCAAGTAACTCAAATAACAACCAATTCTCTTTACGCTCAATTCTCGACAAGGAGAAGTTGAGCGGGCCAAACTTTCTTGATTGGCAAAGAAATTTGCGCATTGTACTAATACAAGAGCAAAAGGAATATGTCCTTGATGAGGAAATGCCTGACGCTCCAAATGAGGAGGTCACTCAGGCTGCCCTTAACCGATGGCAAAGTTCCAATCGCGATGTCAAATGCATCATGTTGGCCACTATGTCTCCGGACCTTCAACAGACTTTATTTGAAAAGGAGACGACTTTTGAGATCATTTCTGAGCTTCAGAATATGTTTCAAGAGAAGGCCCAATATGAAAGGTTCGAAACCCACAGGCAGATCCTTGAGAGCAAGCTCAAGAAAGGAGAGCCAGTCAGCCCGCATGTCCTCAAAATGATTGGACTATTTGAGAAAATGGAAAGGCTTGATGCTGGGTATTCAACTGAGATGGCAATTGACATCATTCTCCACTTGCTTCATAAAGGCTATGATCAGTTCAAGATGAACTATAATATGCATAGCATGGAGAAACCCTCACCGAGCTTCATGGTATGTTGAAGAAAGCCGAGCAAACCCTCAAGGATGAGGGAAAGCATGACATGCTCATGGTGAGGAAGGGCAAGCCATTCAAATGCCCGGGCAAGAAGAAGAGCTTTAATGGGAAAAAGAGAAATTTTCCGCCTAAGTCAAACACTGCCAAGGGCAGCAAGGACAAGAAGATAGCCTCTTCCAAGTCCGATTTCGAATGTTTCTACTGCAAGAATAAGGGACATTGGAAACGGGACAACCTCAAATTCAAGGAAGATAAGAACGACACCGTTGCTTCTTCGTCAGGTATTTTTGTTATAGACTTAAACTTCGCTAGCAAAACATCATGGGTATTAGATACCGGATGTGGCTCACACCTTTGTTCCAATGCTCAGGGACTAAGAATAAATAGGAGGCTAGACAAGGGAGAGGTCGAGCTTCGGGTCGGCAATGGAGCAAGAATGCCTGCCGTGTCCGTTGGAACTCTCAGTTTGTCATTGCGCTCTGGGCTTATTTTAGAACTTGACAATTGTTATCATGTTCCTAGAGTTACCAAAAACATTATTTCAATATCGGCGTTGGAAGCCAAAGGTTTTGAATTTCGAATTAAGAACAATAGTTGTTCATTTTATTTCGTGAATGTTTTATATGGTAAGGCATATTAAGAAAATGGTCTTTATGTGCTTTCTCTTGACAAACAAGTTTATAACATTGCTGATACCGCCAAAAAGGCTAAGACCATTGAGTCGAATCAAAACCTACTTGTGGCATTGTCGTCTTGGCTATATTAACATCAAACACATCAAGAAACTTCTACAAGAAGGTGTTCTTGAATCATTCGAATTGGAGTCGTTTGAAAATTGCGAAGGATGTCTATTAGGCAAGATGATAAAACAACCATTCTCTAAATTGGGAGAAAGGGCACGTGACTTATTAGGTCTAATACACACGGATTTATGTGGACCAATGAGTACACCCGCAAGACAAGGTTACCGATATTTCATCACCTTCACCGACGATTTTAGTAGATATGGCTATATCTACTTAATGTCGAATAAATCTGAATCCTTTGACAAATTCAAATAATTTCAGAAAGAAGTTGAAAATCAACTTGGCAAGAAAATTAAAGCACTTCGATCGGATCGAGGTGGTGAATATTTGAGCCATGAATTCGACGATCACTTGAAAGAAAATGGTATTCTTTTAGAGTTGACACCTCCCGGAACTCATCAATGGAACGGAGTGTCCGAACGGAGGAATCGAACCTTGTTAGACATGGTTCGATCAATGATGGGTCTTAGTGAACTTCCTATCTCTTTCTGGGGACATGCACTACAAACCGCGACACTAACACTGAACCGCGCTCCGTCAAAAGCTGTTGAAAAGACTCCATATGAATTATGGACTATGAAACCTCCTAGGTTGTCTTTTCTCAAGATTTGGGGATGCGAAGCATATGTCAAGCGATTAATTTCGGACAAACTTCACCCAAAATCGGATAAGTGTTTCTTTGTGGGATATCAAAAAGAAACTAAAGGGTATTACTTCTACATTAAATCCGAGAACAAAGTGTTTGTTGCTTGTGATGGTGTCTTTTTGGAGAAGGAACACCTTTCCAAAATGACAAGTGGGAGGAAAATCAAACTCGACGAAGTTCGAGAGGACGAGCAACAATGTCAACCTGATAAAACTAACAATCTAAGAGCTTTGGAAGCAGCTGGGAAGATTGGTCAGAATCAAACAGACAATGTAAATGCTTAACCTATTACCCTTCGTCAGTCGCAACGGTAAAGATCTCAACCAGAAAGATACCTTGGTATTGTCTTAACCGATGATCAATACATCCTAGTCATGGATGGAGATGAGCCAGCGACATACAAACAAGCTATGACGAGCCCCGACTCTGCTAAATGGCAAGAAGCCATGAAATCCGAGATGGACTCCATGTCTGAAAATCAAGTCTAGGACTTGGTGAATTTGCCCGAGGGTTACACACCCATTGGTTGCGAATGGATCTTCAAATTGAAGACAGACAAGGATGGAAATGTATCGATATACAAGGCTAGACTGTGGCAAAGGTTATAGACAAATCCACGGGATTGACTATGATGAAACCTTTTCACCGGTTGCAATGCTAAAGTCTGTCTGGATTATTCTAGCGATTGCTGCATATTACGATTATGAAATATGACAAATGGATGTCAAAACCGCCTTCCTAAATGGGATTTTGGAAGTAACTGTGTACATGACACAGCCAGAAGGTTTTGTCGATCCGAGCAACGTTGGAAAGGTTTGCAAGCTTGATAGATCTATATCCGGAGGAACCGGAATCCCCTGAAGAATAACTGAAGGCATTTCCGATCCAGACGCTCCGGATGGATCCATCATATTGAGTTGCGGGGAGTTGTCTGACAACCTTCCCAGTGAAAGTTTCTCGGTTCCAAGAGAAAGGAAGGGGCAAAGATAGACTTTCCACAGTAAGCGGAGATCCTTGTTAGTAGGGAAGATAACCCTCCACAGCTGTGGAAAGAAGAAGAAAGACGAAAGTACTCTAGCTTCGCCCCTTTCCTTATTGAAGGTTTGATTGAAGTCCATTTATGGACTAAAGCAAGCAAGCAGGAGTTGGAATCTGCGATTTGATGAAGCTATCAGTAAGTTTGGTTTTAAAGAATCCAAATGAATCTTGTGTATACAATAAGGTCAGTGTGAGTGACATCGCATTCCTAGTCCTATATGTCGATGACATACTGCTCATTTGAAACAACACAAAATTACTTGAGTCCGTAGAGGGTTGGTTAGGAAAGTGCTTTTCAATGAAGGACTTAGGAGAGGCACAGTACATATTAGGCATCAAGATCTATAGGGATAGATCTAAGAGGATGATTGGATTGAGCCAGAGTACTTACATTGATAAGGTACTGGCACGATTAAACATGGAGAATGCCAAGAGAGGGCATCTACCCATGTCCCATGGCGTAACTCTCAGCAAGAAACAGTGTCCACAGACACTTGTTGAGCGAGAGAGAATGGATTAGGTTCCATATGTTTCGCTAATTAGGTCGATCATGTATGCCATGATATGTACCAAGCCAGATGTCTTGTATGTCTTGAGTGCTACGAGTCGATACCAATCAAAACTAGGAGAGGCGCATAGGACTGCGGCCAAGCATATCCTGAAGTACCTGAAAAGGAACAAGGGTAAATTCCTGGTTTATGGGGGCCATAAAGACCTGGTTGTTGAAGGTTACACCGATGCTAGCTTCCTGACTGACAGAGACGACCTCAAGTCACAGTCAGGGTACATATTTTGTCTAAATGGAGGAACATTTAGCGGGAAGAGTGCCAAGCAGAGCACAACTGCAGACTCTACAACTGAAGCCGAATACTTGGCTGCTTCGGAAGCTTCTAAGGAGGTTGTTTGGATTCGTAAGTTCGTCAGTGAACTTGGTGTTGTACCCTCCATCAAGGGTCCGATAGATCTCTACTGTGACAACAATAGAGCTATCGCTCAGGCCAGGGAACCAAGAGAGCACCAGAAGGTCAAACACGTCAAAAGGCGATTTCACATGATAAGGGAATGGAAATCCGAAGGTGAAATCAGAATTTGCAAGATCGGCACGGATGATAATGTGGCCGATCCTTTGACTAATCCTCTGCCTCAAGTGAAACACAACAAGCACATTGAGGCAATGGGAATCAAGCACGTTGAAGACTAGCTTTGAAAAATTCCCTGTACATGTGTTTTAATTAAACTGGTTGTTTTAATGTAAGACACTGTATTGAAACCATTCATTAATGGAGTAATCAATTTTGTGCAAAATTATTTTCACTCCATTGCTATTTAATTGTGGTTTAGAATTAAATAATAAGTCCATTCGATTTATGGAAATATTCAAAACAGGGTATCAAGACCATGTCTTGGATAAAGAAACACCTGTTAAGTAAACGTTGAATATTTAAATAAAAAATTATCCCTAATCGAGGTTATCTAACTGATGGACGATTGATGGCCACCAGAGATTAGTGTGTAGTATGATTTACAGCACTATTTCTTGTGCTGCAAGAACATGATGGTCATAAATCATTTGCACAGGTGTTAGTTTGGAACTACACTAGATCGACCTATAAGAGTACTTTAAGAGATTCAAAATTGTCATAAGTACATTTCTCATTATAGCTATCGGAACTCGTTTCTTCGACCATAAGCATTTTGAAGTTTTCTTGTTTGAGAACTAGTCTCTTTGATGTTGCTTAATGTCTGCCGTAACTGGGGATCATAACGGGAACACTCGGAAGATTAGGTCCTCTTAGTAAGTGAAACTTACAATGCAAGACTGGGAATGTCCCCCTATCAACAATAGGGAATATGTCTTTGTTGTTTACAAGGCTGCTCGAAGAGCGAGACTGTGAAAATGCATGGTCGTGCTCAGATGGATTTTAAAAATCATCTGCTTATTGACAGTTGAACTCGGAGATCGAGAAACACTTTTGAACGTAATAAGGATGACGATGAATCTTACCTTATAGTTCACAAAGAGACATTAAGCGACATAGGAAATGAGCTATACACTATATGCACACTTGTCTAGAAGGAAAAGTGGGAGATTGAAAGGTGGTGTCCTTCCAACAAGTGTATTATTCCGATAGAGGGTTCAGAAATATTACAGAGCTAATTCTTCAGTAAGGTCAAGTGATCGGAATGCCTAGGTGGAGGCCGCTTCCGATCAGTAATATTAAGGAATAATTAATATTTCAGCTTAATCTTAACTGAACCCTTCGGGTCGAACCCAATCGAACAACCGATCCGAGACGACGATTTAATCCGAAGGATTTACTGAGTCGACGGAGTTTTACGAATACAGATGTCGGATGTCGAGCCTAGGGCGTCGAAACTGAGCGTCGCAAAATCACAAGCGACAAGTTCGAGCATAGCCGTAGCTAGGCTAGGCTAGCTCATCGCAAGCTTAGGCGTACCATGTGTGTGCTAGGCGCACCATGGTGTGTTAGGCAAGGCATGAGTGCATAGGCGACATCGCAGCCCTAGCATCATGCCTAGGCGCCATCGCAGCTCTAACATCATGCCTAGGCGCCATCGCAGCCCTAGCATCTTGCTTAGGCGCCATCGCAGCCCTAACATCATGCCTAGGCGCCATCGCAGCCCTAACATCATGCCTAGGCGCCATCGCAGCCCTAACACACGCACATCACCATCATAGTGCTAGGCACGTACGTGTGTGCGTGTGCGTGTGCACCATCGCCCAGCACTAAGCCCAGCATGCGTGGCTCGCTAGCAGCACGCATGCTAGGCCTTGCGTGCGTGAGGGGCTGGCAGGCATGGCTATGCGTAGCATGCGAGTGTGTGCGAGGCAATGTGTGGGAATACTAGGGCTAGCGCTAGCATAACGTGCTAGCAGTGCCTAGCATTAGCACGCACCAGCGCCAAGCATTGCCCAACACCAGCACGCACTGCCTGGTTGGGGATGCAAGGCTGCTGGCTAGTGCTAGCCGGCAGCCCGCACATCCCTCCTTGAGGCGGTTGGTGTGTGGTTGTAGGGACCAAGCAAATCCTTGGGGAGCAAGGCTATGGTCCCCCCAACCTAACCTTTGACATCACTCATTAGCATGTAATTATGCCACTTGTCGCGTTGTGATTTATTTAATTATTTATTTAATTTGGAATTAAATAAATTATTGAATTTACTAACTCTCCCACATTGATGGGAGATTGGAAATCAAGGGTCCATTTCCCTATAAATACCAAAGGCATGGGTATTGGGAAAAATAACCTTGAGTGGAATTAAAAGGCAACTCTCAATTTGAGTAAACCTTGATTCGTAAAACTCATAGTTTTATTTGTCTGGGTCTCGACTAACCTTCGAGACTTAGGAAGCTCGGGTCGGGTTCGAGGGTACGATCCCGTTGGAGACCTCGTATTTTCGGGGTTCAAGTAAGAGCTCATAGTGGAGCGAAGCACGCGTCAAAGGTATAATCTTTTATCCTTAATTATGTTTTAATTATGTTGTGCTTGTTAATTGCATTTATTATGGGGGCGGGTCTTGGCGGGTTTCTTTCCGCGTAGTGTGGGTCACAACGAAACCCTACACAGCACGACAACAAGCATGCAATGACTATGATGCTTACGAGCAGTGCTAGGCCATGCTTTGCGCTAGTGCCCAGCATGCTAGCAAGCCCTAGCCTTGCTATGGCTAGGCACATTGGATGCTAGTACACACGCAAGGCTGCGATGCTTGCGGTGGCTAGCTAGCATGCATGGTCCTATCACGCCTAGCATGCTAGGCTTGCGGCTAGCATTGCGAGGGAGTCTTGCCTAGCCTAGCACCCACATGGCTAGGCCAATGTGAGGCTACGGCTAGGCTCGAACTTGTAGCCTGATTGATTTCAAGTCACGTCAAATTCCAAATTTGACTTGACTTGCGACGCTCGGTCTCGACTCTCTAAGCTCGATATCCGACGTCTTTTTCTGTAAAACTTTGACGACTCATCAAATCCTTCGGATTGATTCATCGTCTCGGAACGGTTGTTCGATTGGGTTCGACCCGAAGGGTTTAGTCAAGATTAAGCTGTAATATTAATTGTACATTAATATTACTAATCAGAAGCGGCCTCCACCTAGGCATTCCGATCACTTGACCTTACTGAAAAATTATCTTTCTAATAATCTTGAACCCTCTACTGGAATAATACACTTGTTTGAAGGACACCATTCCTTTCAAGAGAAACATCTAAAACACTACTGAAAGCAATTAACAAGATATTAGGGAAAGGGAAATCCGATTACATTAATGAATTCAATAACAAGTCGCAATTAGATGATCATGATCTTAATTAGGAACCATTAAATCACTCAACTCATTCCTGCGCAATTAAGCATGCTAATTATCTTACTAAGCTAATTCACTCCCGCGCAACTAGCCTAGCAAAGGTATGGAAGAATCTAGACTCTCAATCAACTCACTTCCGCACAATTGATTGAAAGCACAATTAAGAACCAAGAATCAATTAGCTAAAAAGATTCTAGTGAATGTAAGCGTTATCCAAACACAATAATCAAGAATCAATTGCATACTAATCACAACCAATCACTCAATTCATCAACATAACCTTCATCCATTTCCATAGAACTAAATCTAAGCAAAGATAATGAAGGAAAACATGGAAAACAAGGTAAACCTAGAATTAAAGCAAGAACCAAAAAAGTAACTAATTAACTACTCTAATAAACAATGAAATAAGCAAAAACAAGAATTAACAAAGCAATAAAGGTGAGAGAAAGTTAGAAAAGATCGTTGAATAGATGAGAAGAGAATCCATAAAATTGCTTCTTCAAGCTCTTAAATCTCCATTGAAATCCAAGCTTTGTCTTGATGTTTTGCTAGCGAAGTTTAAGTGTATAACAAAAATACCTAATGAAGAAGCAATGGTGTCGTTCTTCTTATCTTTCTTGAATATGAGGTAATCCCTCTTCCGATGTCCCTTCTTCTTGCACTAGAAACATTCGGAATTGTATTTAGGAGAGGCTACCTTCTTGTCCTTGCCACTTTTAGCAGCACTTGACTTAGGCGGAAATTTCTTCTTCTTTTTCCCTTTAAAGCTTCTCTCCTTTCCCGAGCGCTTAAATGGCTTGCCCTTTCTCACCATGAGCATGTCATGCTTTCCCTTATCTTTGAGGGTATTCGGTGAGAGTTTTCTCCATGTGGTGCATATTATAGTTCATCTTGAACTAATCATAGCCTTTGTACAGCGAGTGGAAAATGATGTCAATTCCCATCTCAGTCGAATACCCAGCATCGAGCCTTTTCATGTTCTCAAACAATCCAATCATTTTAAGAACATGCGGGCTGACTAACTCTCCTTTCTTGAGCTTGCTCTTATAGATCTGCATGTGGGTTTCGAACCTTTCAGTTCGAGCCTACTCTTAAAACATATTCTGATGTTCAGAAATGAACTTCAAAGCCGTCTCCTTTTTAAAGAAAGTCTTTCGAAGGTCCGGAGACATAGTGGTAAACATAGTGCACTTGACATGTCGATTAACACTTTGCCATCGGTTAAGGGCAGCTTGGGTGACCTCCTCATTGGGAGTGTCGGGCATTTCCCCATCAAGGACGTATTCCTTTTGCTCTTGCATGAGAACAATACGCAAATTCCTTGCCATTCAAGAAAATTTGGCCCACTCAACTTCTCCTTGTCGAGAATTGAGCGTAATGAAAACTAGTTGTTTGAGTTACTTGCAGACATGTTTATACAATTGAAAGAATTTGAAATGAAAAACCATTTATAAACCAATAAGATTGAAATTTAAAGCGTTCATGCAAATTTTCATTCTTATTGAGCATTTTATCCACGCATTAACATTAGTCTCTTTTAGTCGAGAATAAATTGATTCCAAGATCCCAAAAATCAAAAGGTGATTAAGCATGCTTTGGCTTGTCTTAACACTTAATATTTTAGGGTAAGAAATCCAATTGCTAATAGCCCTAAGCTACTCTTGGTTCGATAAAATGTCGCATCTAATGCTTCCTTGACATTTTATCTCCATTTCCACGACGTCTAAGGACTCCTTACTGATATCGTTGAGCTTAACCAAGACAACTTGTATACCTAGTATACTTTATGTTCCTAGGGAGGTAGTGATGCCTCGCTTTGGCGTAGCCCATCACATACGCGCATTAGTTCGGTAAGTGTTGTTCTTGGAATGGCATATTTTAGCTCAATATTTCAGGGACCTAGGGTTTCTTTGTTGGTTGATTTAAGTGAACTCAATTAATCATCGCAACATTTGAAATCCTAAATATCCACCTAACATATCATTCACATATATAAGAACAATTATATATAGAAAACAAGAAATAAGATGCATTTGGCAACTAGCATGACCCATTGAAATTTTAAGATGTTCAAGAGTCTTCATCTTGGCTCGTCTTCATAGAAACGCTGTCTTGAGACATCTTTGCCAAAATAAAATTACTAGCTACTACGACTAGGATTGATCGAAATATTAAGGTACAAAAATACGCAACGGTACGCAGACCGTATTTAGATTTACAAAAATAAATAACGGATCACAGTCCGTATTTACTATCCTAATCGGGCCCCACTAGTTGCCATTTTCACAAAACCTGTGAAAACAATATATCTTCCATTCATCCATTAACTATATGTGAATGGCCCATGCATTTTACAATAAAAAAACAAGTAACAATGCATAACGCGCGCGAACTAGTAACTAACTTAGGTGGTTAATCCAGTTAACGCGCCTAATTAAAACTAGTCAAAGTTGTTTAACATTTTATGTGATTAAGACACAATTAGTTCATGAAATTAACGAAGCTCCCACTAAATTCCGCATCCAACTTAATTAATCCAATTAATTAAGCCGGTTCAACCCAAATTTTGTCAAAATCAAATATATTTTTTTTTCCAAAAGCCGGAAAAACAGAGGCCTAGCCTTGTAAAATAATTAAATAAATTAAAACAGAAAAATTTTGCAAAACACATAGCCCACGCATCGAAAAATCAGCCTACTCTAGACCGAGTGCCTAACATCCTAGCCATGGGGCTTGGCTTGCTAGGCACCAAAGCTACAGGTGGGGGGTTGCTTGGGCGCAGGCAGCATGCCTAGCATAGTATTGTTAGAACTTGTGTAAAATTAAAGGGGTTGTAAAATTAAACCCTTTCATCCAAGAAAAATTTCCCAACAACAACTTGTGTAAAATTGAAAAAATTCAAAATTCAAAATTCAATATGAAGATTAATCAAAATTCAATCACAAGTTTTGACCTTTAAGGGCTTTAATCAACACAAAAACGATTAAATCCAAAAATTAGTTCAACATGGAATTTAGCAATCAAACTTCCAACCAAATAAACAATTAAAGATTGAATACTTGAAATTTTAGGGGCTTCAAAATTGCAAGTTCACCATACACATTCACACTTGAATCAATTTATTTGTAACAATGTGAAAAATGAACACACCAAATTAAGCACCAATTATGACTTCATAAACATGCTTAATGAGGTTTATAATTGCAATAGATTAAGGAAGCAACCATACATTTAATCTACCTTCAACAAGTAACAATTAATCATGGTTAAAAGATTTAAAATTTTTCGTCAAAAACGAAAAAAACACTCGAAAAACATATTTCTGGGTGGATTTTGGGTTCTGGACATTCTATAGGGTCAAAAAAAATTTAGAACATCGATTCCACCCAAATATCACTATTTTTTAGTCGAAATCTGGGTTTGTCAACCAAAATTAGAAAAAATACGAGATTAAAACTAATTAAAATGAGCTTTTAATCCAATTAGAAAGCACAACCAGAAATTTAAATCAATTTTAAATCACCTTAATTAATTATTAGTCACAATAATTAAAGTGAGCGCGGCTCTAATACCATTGTTGCGTTTCGTAGAGTCTGACTCTACGCGAAAGAAGAAAACCACCCAAAACCCACACATTAATTAAAGTGACTAAGCATGCAATCACAAATTAAACAACAATTAAGAGAGAGAAGGAAAAGACATTCTTATCCTTGGCGCGTGCTTCGCTTGAATCCCGAGCTCTTACTTCAAAACTCGAACCCCGCTAATGCAAATGTCTCAGATGGCTCGTACCCACGAACCCGACCCGAACGGTTCAAGTCCTGATGCGGAAGCATTCAAGGTTTCCTTTCTTAGTCCGTTTCTTTAATGTTTCTTAGATTATATTTTGGCTTACAAGTTTTTACCTTTCACTTGAAAGGGTTTTTCTTGTTTTAAGCGTTAGGATTTCTATTTTGATTAGGAATTGTTTTGGTCTAGTGAGTTCCTATTTCAATTAGGACTTGTCTTTAGCAAAAGAGAGTTCCTATTTGAATTAGGACTTGTTTTTAGCAAAGTAAATTCCTAAGTGGATTAGGACTTGACTTTGGTTTTTAGGCGTGTTTAGGAGTTTTAGGAGGATTGAATAACCTAATCTAAGTTGAATTAAACTTAGTTAGTTTAGTCATATCCGAATTAGGAACTTGAGGATCAAGTTTAGGTTTTCTTAGGTTTTCCAGGTCAAATGGGATTCTAATTCAATTAGGATTAGTCTTCTAATTTGATTAGGTTTAGGATTAGTTTTGAGCCTATAAAAAAAGGTTGTAAACTTCGAATTATACAATTTTTTTTTTTTGATTAAAGCTTTATTGCTTGTTAATTTGGAACGTTTCTTTCCAAGTTTTCTTTGTGTTTGACGAGTGAAGTTAAACATAAAAACCCTTAGATTAGGCGAGTGAAACCTGATTTAAGAGAGGTTAGATTAATTAGTGAGTGAAGCTAATTCAAACTATCCTAAAAAAAACCCTTAAATCACGAGATTAAGGTGAGTGAAGCCTTGAAATCAGATTTAGAACCCTTAGGCGAAAACAAACGAGTGAAGCTTGTTTAAACCTTAGACAAACGAATCAAGAAACGCATCAAGTCCCGATGGTTAGTCAGGACCAGACCAATAAAAACTAGAGTTTTATGAACTTAAGGTTTTCTGGCTTTTCTAAGGAGATGCCTTTTTTAGTTTTACTCAAGTGTTCTTCCTAAATCCCAAAACCTTGGTATTTATAGGGAAATGAACCTTGAATTCCCATTCTTAATCAATGTGGGAAATTTGCGATTTTCCCATTTTATTTTAATTAAAACAAAAATAAAATTGCAATCCAATTAATAAGCTACATGTGGCACAAGGCGGATGAGAGATTAGGTGAGGACCATTTCCAAGAGGGGAGACCATAGCCTTGCTCCCCAAGGCAAAGCCCACACCCTAGATCCCCACAAGCAAACCGACCCTCCTCTCCAAGGCAAAGCTGGCGCCTAGCACCAAGGCTGGGCAGCCTGGCCAGTATACCAGCACACACGCACATAGCCCGCATGCATGCGCAGCCAGCCAGCACGCAATGCTTCGCTGCTGCTTGGTGCGTGGTGCTGGGCGCTGCTATGCGTGGCACACGCACAAACACGCACACAACCATCATGCATGCACAACCAGCCAGCATAAGGCCAGCCAGCACGCAATGCCTTGCTGCTGCTTGCTCGCTGCTATGCGAGGCTCACGCACGCATGGTGCGTAGCGATGCCTGGCACAGCTAGCACGCATGGTGCGTGGCTGTGATAACTAGGCACCAGCACACCATCAAGCATGCAATGGCTATGATTCTTGCGAGTAGTGCTAGGCCATGCTTTGCGCCAGCGCCTAGAATGCTAGCAAGCCCTGGCCTTGCGATGGCTGGGCGCATGGCGTGCTAGCACACACGCAAGGCTGCAATGCTTGCTATGGCTAGCCAGCATGCATGGGCCTAGTACACCTAGCATGCTAGGCTTGCGGCTAGCATTGCGAGGGGTCTTGCATAGCCTTGCACCCACATGGCTAGGCCAATGTGAGGCTACGGCTAGGATCCAACTTGTAACTTGATTGATTTCACGTGTCGTCAATTTCCAAATTCGACTTGACTTGCTACGCTCGGTCACGACGCTCTAAGCTCGATATCCGACGTCTTTGTGCGTAAAACATTGACGCCTCATCAAATCCTTCGTATTGATTCATCGTCTCGGATCAGTTGATCGATTGGGTTCGACCCCAAGGGTTCAGTCAAGAATAAGCTGTAATATTAATTGTACATTAATATTACTGATCGAAAGCGGCCTCCACCTAGGCATTTCGATCATTGTACCTTACTGAATAATTAGCTTTCTAATAATTTTGAACCCTCTACCAGAATAATACACTTGTTGGAAGAAAACCTTTCCTTTCAGAGCTATATAAGAAGGTGTCGAAGAGCAAGCATCCAACCTATCAAGGAGAGCCTGATGTAACTATACTTGAAAACTGGTTCAGGGAGTTTGAGAAACTATTTGGGGCAGTAGGGTGTCTGGACAAGTAGGTAGTGCTTCCCATTACCTCAGGGGTGAAGCTGACCTTTAGTGGAAGAAAAATGAAGATATCATTAAGCCATTACCTGGATTTAATTGGACTATGTTTTAGGAGAAGGTCACGGACAAGTTTTTCCCTAACTTCTAACAGAGACAAATGAAAGGAATGGTTTTCTTCCAATAAGTGTATTATTCGGATAGAGGGTTCAGAATTATTATAGAGCCAATTCTTCAGTAAGGTCAAGTGATTGGAATGCCTAGGTGGTGGCCGCTTCCGATCAGTAATATTAAGGTACAATTAATATTACAGCTTAATCTTAACTGAACCCTTCGGGTCGAACCCAATCGAATAACTGATCCGAGATGACGAATTAATCTAAAGGATTTGATGAGTCGTCGGAGTTTTACGAACACAGATGTCGGATATCAAGCCTAAGGTGTCGAAACTGAGCGTCGCAAAATCAGAAGCAACAAGTATGATCATAGCCATAGCATCACATTGGCCTAGCCATGTGAGTGCTAGGCTAGGCTAGTTCATCGCAAGCTTACAATGCTAGGCGTGCTAGGTGCTTGAGCTTATGCTAGCAAGCCATGTGGACAAGCATCGCAAGGTTAGGCCTTGCTTGCATGCTAGGCGCTGGCGCTAGGCAAGGCCTAGCATCACTCATCGCACCATCGCAGCACATAGCACAACACTAGGCACCATCGCCATGTGCGTGTGCATCGCTAGCACAGCACCAAGCAATAGCGTGCTTGTGCGTGTGGCTAGCAAGGCAGTTCCCAGCATGCGTGACTCGCTAGCAGCACGCATGCTTGCAATGCGCATGTGCGAGAAACCGGGGCCAGCACTACGCATTAGCCAGCAAGGCTATGCGTGTATGTGTGCGTTGGCTAGGCAGCAGCACTACGCTAGCAGCGCCCAGTGCCCAGCAA
The DNA here is from genome assembly GCF_001683475.1 of Chenopodium quinoa. NCBI lineage: Eukaryota > Viridiplantae > Streptophyta > Magnoliopsida > Caryophyllales > Amaranthaceae > Chenopodium > Chenopodium quinoa. The sequence goes on from NW_018742359.1 coordinate 1,124,431, forward strand.
CCCAGCAGCACGCAGCACGCATATGTTGGGCGTGCTGGCAGTGCGTGCTGGCACCTCAAGCTGGCTGGTGTGCTGGCGTGCTAGCTGGCAGCCAGCCCAGCTGCCCTTTGTGAGTGGCGGTTTAGGAGAGGTGGGGACCAAGGCCACAAGGCTTCCCTTGGGGAGCAAGGCAATGGTCCGCCCATGGGATATGGTCCTCACCTGACCCATTCTCCCCTCTTGCCACTTGTTGTTATGTGATTGCATTTGCTTAATAATTTATTTTAGAATTAAATAAATTAGTGCATTTGCACATGATCCCACATTGATCATGAAATGGGATTCAAGTCCCCAGTCTCTGTAAATACCCCTTGGTTGGGATTTTGAGAATACACAACTTGAGTAGAACACAAAAGGTATCTCCAATAGTTTAGAAAGCCTTATGTTCGTAAAACTCCCTTGTTATTTGATTGGGTCCCGACTAACCTTCGGGACTTGGATCGCTCGGGTCGAGGTTCGTGGGTACGAGCTGTCGGAGACCTTGCGATTGCGAGGTTCAAGTAAGAGCTCTTTTAGTGAGCGAAGCACGCGTCTAGGGTATAATTCCTTCTCCCTTTTTCTCTTAATTATGTATTGATTATGTTTTGCATGCTCTAATTGCTTTAGTTATCGGGGTGGGTCTTGGAGGGTTTCCTTCCGCGTAGAGTGGGTTTCTACAAAACCCTACAGAGGTATCGGAGCCGCGCTCCATTTAATTATTGCAATTATTTATTAATTAAGGTATTTTAAAGTAGATTTAAATTCTGGTTTTGCTTTTCTAATTAGATTACAAGTACGTTTTTAAAATAGTTTTAATCTCGTATTTTTCGGTTTTTGGTCTGGGAACTCGGATTTTGGCTCAAAAATAGTGTTTTTTGAGTCGAATCGACGTTTTAAATCATTTCGTCGAAATTTTTTGAGGATTGTCCAGAAGCCAAATTCGAACCAGAAACCTATTTTTTGAGGGTTTTTTCGTTTTCAACGAAATTTTTAAATCTTTTATGCCTTGATTAATGCAAGCATGTCAAGGGTAGATTAAATGCATTATTGCATCCCTAATCTACTGCAATTTAAATATCTTTTAAGCATGATTATGGAGTTATAATGTGTGCTTAAGTTGATATGTTCTTTTTCACATAAACTTGTTTTTCATAATTATGCAAATAAATTGCATTAATAAATGAATGTTTATGGTGAATGTGTAATGTTAAAGTTCCTAGCATGTTAAAGATCCAATCTTTAAATATTTAAATGGTTGGAATCTTGACTCTAAATTCCATGTTGAACTAATTTTGGATTTTTCATATTTGGTTGATTAAAATCCTTAAAGTTCAATTGCTTGTGATTATTTTTTATTAATCTTCATATTAGAAGATGTAATCTTGTTATTTTACACAAGTATAAAAGTTGGAAAATTTTTCATTGGATGATTAGTTTATTTTTCCAACTTCCTATTTGTCAAAATCCATTATTAATTTGCATATTGGTTAAATTAATTATGGACATAGCCTTTTCAATTTTAAGCATTAAGAAAGACCTAAAATATTCCAAGGTAATTTTGGAAATTTAGGCTTGTGCACCATTAAAATTTAATTGAATTAAGTTGGACTTATTTTATTTTCATTTTGCCTTAAATTAATTCTAAAATAAATTTAGATTAAATTTACGTCACAAGTATATCGGGATTAAAATCCCGAGAAAAATGCACGTAAATCGAGGCAAAAACCCCAAGTGCGACCAAGGCTAGCCGGGCTGCCCACGCAGCCCGCATGTGGCTGCCTATGGTGTGCACAGGGTTGTGCCTTCATGTTGCGCTGCTGTGTGGCGAAGGATGCAAGGGCGCTGATGCGTGGACAATAGGCCAAGGCTGCTGGAACGCTTGGGTATGCTGCTGGGCAGCATGGCAGTGAGCCCCAGCCAGCCCGCCACTTGCTGGCAGGCGCCAGCATGCGTAGCATGCAAGGCAGGCTGCTGGTGCTAGCAGCGTAGCATGCTATGCTAGGCGCTGCATGCTAGCACCACGCACCAAGCACACCCCATGGGCTGCCTAGCAGCCATGGCGCGCAACCCACAAGGATACGAGTGGGCTGTTTTTGCTTAATTTCGGGCTATGTGTTTTTCGAAATTTTTGCCGTTTTAAAATATATATGTAAATATTTTAACGAGGTTGGACCTCGATTTTTCCGGCTCATGCAAAATTTTTTATTTTGACAAATTTGGGTTAACCGGCTTAATTAATTGAATTGCTTAAGTTGGATGCGGAATTTAGTGGGAGCTTAGCTAATTACGTGAACAAATTGCACCTTAGTAATACATAATTTATTAAACAACTTTGACTAGTTTTAATTAGGCGCGTTAATCGAATTAACCGCCTAAGTTAGTTACTAGTTTTGCGTGTTTACTTGTTTTATCTCGTAAAATGCATGGGTCATTCACAAATAGTGAATGGGTGAATGAAAGATTGTTTCAAAACAAGTTTTGAGAAAATGGCAACTAGTGGGACCCGACTAGGATAGAAAATACGGACTGCGTTCCATTACGTATTTTTGTAAATCTAAATACGGTCTGCGTATCGTTAAGTATTTTTGTACTTTAGTTTAATGTTAGTCGTAGTAGCTAGTAATTTTATTTTAGCAAAGATGTCTCAAGACGGCGTTTCAATGAAGACCCTTGAAGATTTGAAGATTTCAAGGGGTCATGCTAGTTGCCAAATACATCAATCTTATGCCTTATATATATTGTTGCATTGTTATGTTCATATATATATTGTGAATGATAGATGCATGTTTAGGATTTCGATATGTTGTGATGATTAGTTAAGTTTACTTATATCAACCAACATAGAAACCCTAGCTCCTTAAAAATATTGAGCTAAAATTTTTCGTTACAAGAACAACACTTACCGAACCAATGCGCGCACGTGATGGGCTACGCCAAAGTGAGGCATCACTACTTCCCTAGGAACGTAAGGTATACTAGGTATACGAGTTGGTCATGGTTAAGCTCAACGATATCAGTAAGGAGTCCTTAGATGTCGTGGCAAAAGAGATAATATGTCAAGAAATCATTAGGTGCGACATTTTATCAAACCGAGAGTAGCTTAGAGCTATTAGCAATTGGATTGCTTACCTTAAGATATTTGATGTTAAGATAAGAAAAAGCATGCTTAATCATTTCATGATCTTTAGGATCTCGGAATCATTTTACTCTCGCCTAAAAGGGACAAAATTATTAATGCGTGGATAAAATGCTCAATAAGATTGAAAATTTGCATGAACGCTTTTAAATTTCAAACTTATTGATTGTATGTGGTTTTTCATTTCAAATTCTTTCAATTGTAGAACAATGTCTGCAAGTAACTTAAACAACAACCAATTCTCTTTACGCTCAATTCTCAACAAGGAGAAGTTGAGCGGGCTAAATTTTCTTGATTGGCAAAGAAATTTGCGTATTGTACTTATGCAAGAGCAAAAGTAATACGTCTTTGATGAGGAAATGCCCGACACTCCCAATGAGGAGGTCAAATGTATCATGCTGGCCACTATGTCTCCAGAACTTCAAAAGATTTTATTTGAAAAGGAGACGGCTTTTGAGATCATTTCTGGGTTGCAGAATATGTTCCAAGAGCAGGCCCGAACTGAAAGGTTCGAAACCCACAGGCAGATCCTTGAGAGTAAGCTCAAGAAAGGAGAGTTAGTCAACTCGCATGTCCTTAAAATGATTGGATTATTTGAGAACATGGAAAGGCTTGATGCTGGGTATTCAACCGAGATGGCAATTGACATCATTCTCCACTCGCTTCACAAAGGCTATGATCAGTTCAAGATGAACTATAATATGCATAGCATGGAGAAAACCCTCACTGAGCTTCATGGTATGTTGAAGCAAGCTGAGCAAACCCTCAAGGATAAGGGCAAGCATGACATGCTCATGGTGAGGAAGAGCAAGCCAATCATGTGTCCGGGCAAGAAGAAAAGCTTTAAAGGAAAACGAAAGAATTTTCCGCCTAAGTCAAGCACTGCCAAGAGCAGCAAGGATAAGAAGGTAGCTTCTTCCAAATCCGACTTCGAATGTTTTTACTGCAAGAAGAAGGAACATTGGAAACGGGATTGCCTCAAGTTCAAGGAAGATAAGGAGAACGACAACGTTACTTCTTCATCAGGTATTTTTGTTATAGACTTAAACTTCGCTAGCAAAACATCATGGGTATTAGATACCGGATCTGGCTCACACCTTTGTACCAATGTTCAGGGACTAAGGATAAATAAGAGGCTAGAGAAGGGAGAAGTCGAGCTTCGGGTCGGCAATGGAGCAAGGATTTATGCCGTCTTCGTTAGAACTCTCAGTTTGTCTTTGCCCTCTAGGCTTATTTTAGAACTTGACAATTGTTATCATGTTCCTAGAGTTACCAAAAATATTATTTCAATTTCGGCGTTGGACGCCAAAGGTTTTGAATTTTGAATTATGAACAATAGTTGTTCATTTTATTTCGTTAATGTTTTATATGGTAAGGCATATTCAGAAAATGGTCTTTATGTGCTTTCTCTTGACAAACAAGTTTATAACATTAATAATACCGCCAAAAGGGCTAAGACCATCGAGTCGAATCAAACCTACTTGTGGCATTGTCATCTTGGCCATATTAATGTCAAACGCATCAAGAAACTTCTACAAAGAGGTGTTCTTGATTCATTCGACTTGGAGTCGTTTGAAAATTGCGAAGGATGCCTATAAGGCAAGATGATAAAACAGCCGTTCTCCAAGTTGGGAGAAAGGGCAAGTGACTTATTAGGTCTAATACACACCCATGTATGTGGACCAATGAGTACACCTGCAAGACAAGGTTACCGATATTTCATTACTTTCACCTAAGATTTTAGTAGATATAGGTATGTCTACCTAATGTCGAATTTGAATCTTTTGAGAAATTCAAAGAATTTCAGAGAGAAGTTGAGGTGGCGAATATTTGAGCCATGAATCCGACGATTAAAGCACTTCGATCGGATTGAGGTGACGAATATTTGAGCCATGAATTCCTTAATGGAACGGAGTGTCCGAACGGAAGAATCAAACCTTGTTAGACATGGTTCGATCAATGATGGGTCTTAGTGAACTTTCTATCTCTTTCTGGGGACATGCGCTACAAACCGCGACACTTACACTGAACCGAGCTCCGTCAAAAGCTGTTGAAAAAACTCCATATGAATTATGGACTAAGAAACCTCCTAGGTTGTCTTTTCTCAAGATTTGGGGATGCAAAGCTTATGTCAAACGATTAATTTCGGACAAACTTCACCCCAAATCAGACAAGTGTTTCTTTGTTGGATACCCAAAAGAAACCAAAGGGTATTACTTCTATAATAAATCCGAGAACAAATTGTTTGTTGCTCGTGATGGTGTCTTTTTGGAGAAGGAACACTTTTCCAAAATGACAAGTGGGAGGAAAATCGAACTCGACGAAGTTTGAGAGGACGAGAAACAATGTCATCCTGATAAAACTGACAATCTAAGTGCTTTGGAAGCTGCTGAGAAGATTGGTCAGAATCAAACAGACAATGTAAATGATCAGCCCATTACCCTTCGTAGGTCGCAATGGCCAATGATTAGGACATCCTAGTTATGGATGGTGATGAGCCAGTGACATACAAACAAGATTTAACAAGCCCTGACTCTACTAAATGGTAAGAGGCCATGAAATCCGAGATGGATTCCATGTCTAAAACTCAAGTCTGGGACTTGGTGAATTTGCCCGAGGGTTACACACCCATCGGTTGTAAATGGATCTTCAAATTGAAGACAGACAAAGATGGACATGTATCAAAGGTTATAGACAAATCCACGGGATTGACTTTGATGAAGCCTTTTCACAAGTTGCAATGCTAAAGTCTGTCCGCATTATCCTAGTGATTGCTACATATTTCGATTATGAAAAATGGCAGATGGATGTCAAAACAACCTTCCTGAATGGGATTTTGGAAGAAACTGTGTATATAACACAGCCAGAAGGTTTTGTTGATGCAAGCAACGCTGGAAAGGTATGCAAGCTTAAGAAGTCCATTTATGGACTGAAGCAGGCAAGCAGAAGTTGGAATCTGCAATTTGATGAAGCCATCAGCAAGTTTGGTTTTATCAAGAATCTAGATGAGTCTTTTGTCTATAAGAAGGTCAGTGGGAGTGACATCGCATTCCTAGTCCTATATGTCGATGACATACTGCTCATTGGAAAGAGCACAAAATTACTAAAGTTCGTAAAGGGCTGGTTGGGAAAGTGCTTTTCAATGAAGGTAGCATTTCTAAGTTTACGCAAAGTTCTCTAAGTATGAGTTTTGGTTCAAGAAAGTAGCATTTCTAGGTCATTTTATGTCCAAAGATGGGGTAGAAGTAGATCCAGCAAAGATCGAGGCAGTGAAAGGTTGGCCTACGCCAAAAAAAGTGTCTGACGTTAGGAGTTTCTTAGGTTTAGCAGGGTATTATAGGCGTTTTATGAAAGATTTCTCGAAGATTGCTAAGCCTATGACCTCTCTAATGACGAAGGACAAGAAGTTTGAGTGGGATGACAAGTGTGAGGAAACATTCCAACTCTTGAAACAAAAGCTAATCACAACGCTAGTGCTAACACTAGCTGACGATAGTGGAATTTATGATGTATATAGTTACGCATCCAAGAATGGTCTAGGATGTGTACTTATGCAAAATGGGAAGGTGACTGCGTATGCATCAAGACTGTTATAGACTCATGAAGTAAAATACCCTACTCATGACTTAGATCTAGCTGCAACCATTTTTGCGCTAAAGATTTGGAGGCACTACTTGTATGGAGTGAAATGTAGGATTTATACAGACCATAAGAGTTTGGATTACAGTTTCACTCAAAGGGATTTAAACTCACGCCAAAGGAGATGGTTATAGTATACGACAGATTACAACTTAGACATACAATATCATGAGGGGAAAGCAAATGTAGTCGCACATGCTCTAAGTCGTAAAACCAGTCATGGACTGAATACTTTGATAGTGGCTAATGAGTTATGTAGAGAAATAAGGAAAATGAATCTAGAAATGGTATAATGGGGAAAGCCAAAAGGCATACTTGCGAACCTAAGTATTCAACCAACAATATTTGATGAGATAAGGGAAACTCAAGCAGGAGATGTAAAGTAGGATAGGATTCGTTAGAAAATAAAGCAAGGAGAAGCTACGAATTTCAAAATTCATGAAGATGGGAGTTTAAGGTTCAAGGGTCGTTGGTGTGTACCACAAAAATGTGAGGAGTTAAAGAGAAAGTTGATGGAAGAAAGCCACAATACACTATATTCAATACACCTAGGAGGGGACAAGCTATATAAAGACCTGTAAAAGATGTATTGGTGGCCCCGAATGAAGAATGAGGTTGCGGAATTTGTGGCAAAGTGTCTAACTTGTCAGAAAGTGAAGATAGAACACAAAAGACTACAAGGAAATGTGCAATCATTGGAAATTCCTAGATGGAAATGGGATTGTATTTCAATGGATTTTGTGACTTGCCTCCCAAAGTCAAAGAGTAGACATGACACCATTTGGGTAGTGGTGGATACACTTACAAAATCTGCAGTGTTTATACCAATGAAGGAGACTTGGAAGATGGAGCAACTTGCAAAAGCATACATAAAAAATGTGGTTAGATTACATGGACTTCCAAAAGATATTATGTCTGACAGAGTTTCTAGGTTTCTTTCAAGGTTCTAGAAGAGTGTGCAGGAAAACTTTGGTACAACACCTAAGATGAGTATAACATTTCACCCTGCCACAGATGGGCAAAATGAGAGAACTATCCATACCCTGGAAGACATGTTCAGGGCTTGTGTTATACATTTCCAAGGGGGATGGGAAGATTTCTTAGACTTAATTGAATTTTCCTATAATAATAACTACCATGCAAGCATTGGCATGGCGCCATTTGAGGCATTATATGGAAGGAAGTGTCGCAGTCTGATCTGTTGGAACGACATAAGTTAAACAAAGATTTTAGGGCCTCAAATGATCGACGATAGAGTAAAGCAGGTAAGGGAGATTCAAGTTAAGATTTAAGCGGCGCAAGATCGCCAAAAGAGCTACGGGACTTGAAGCGTAGAGAGGAGGAATTTGAGGTCGGTAACAAAGTATTGTAAAAGGTGTCACCAATGAAAGGTGTAATGAGATTTGGAAAGAAAGGAAAGCTTAGCCCAAAGTATATTAGTCCATATGAAGTATTGCAAAGGATAGGTAAAGTAGCTTATAAGTTGGCCTTACCTATGGAGCTAAGTAAAGTGCATGATGTATTTCATGTATCTCAGTTAAGAAGGTATATCCCTGATAAGTTACATGTGCTACATCCCGAAACCATTGAGTTAGATCAAAGCTTAACTTATGAGGAACGACCGATCAAGATCCTTGACAGAAAGTGCGTAGTACACGCAATAAGGAAGTTAAGATTGTTAAAATGCTATGGTCTAACCAAGAGTATGAAGAAGCAACTTGGGAAGCTTTGGATGAGATGAAAAAGAAATATCCCGAGTTGTTTAAGGTATGGTGAGTTATAGGGACGTAACTTGTTTTCTTTAAGGGGATAGAATGCGGTAGAATTTCGCGCTATTCCCTATGTTTTCAATCATTTTTGGTGCTTTTTACACATTTTTAACGGTTATTTTGAGTAATTTTGATTTCAAAGAGACATTAAAGGCAAAATTATGACAAAATAGTACAACAATATTATACAAAGTGAGGAAATTTTTTGAAATTTGTTACCCAAGTTTCGGGCAAAACTTCTTTTAAGGGGGGTAGAATGTAATACCCCATATTTTTATATTTACTTAAATAAGTATTTCTTAAAGTATTTAAATAATTCAAATGGAATTATTTATGGTGTTTCATTAATTTAAATAGAATTATTTTTATTAGAAGTTTATTTTTAATTATTTAACAATCTTGAAAATATTTTATCTCATGATTTGGAAACTTTTGGGCATATTATTTTATAAAAGGAAATTTTAAAGTCAACGAGTTTTTAAGGAAAGTCAAGATACTAGTTTGAATAGGAAAGGGATCATTAAGGGTAGTAAAGGAAATTTTAAGTAGGAGAGTTATTGAGAGAGGGTATAAATACCCATCATATGAGTAAAATCAAACTTTGCCCAAGGTAAACTCTCTCTCTCTCCTCTTATTTTCTTTCCCCTTAATTTTTCCCCTTCCCCTTTATTTATATTTTTGTTTTATCACCACCCACACACACTACCGCCGTCCGGCCACCACCACAACCACCACCGGCCGGCTGCCACCACCAACGAGCGACAGCAGCACCAGCACCAACCAGCAGGCGCGGCAGCAGCCTTGCCGTGGTAATGCTGTGCGGCACCTTAAAAAAATAAGAAATTTTTTCTTTTGAATTTCAAATCAATCCTTACATAATCTAAGTATTGTTTTTGGGTTTTGTGATAATTTTTATGATATTTGATAATAAGTATTTTGTTTAAAAATTTTCAGATTTGGTTTTGAATTAAAAAGCCCAAAATTACAAACCCTAGGTTTCTAAGATTATGAAAAATGATGGAAATTGTTTATGGGTGATTTAAATTATTGAAATAAGTGTTTTAAAACAAAATTACATCAATTTTAAATGATTTAATAAAGCTGGAATTTTTATATATAAGCTATAATTATGTTTCTTGAATAGATTTTTAATTACCCATTAATTGGGAATAAAAGTAAGGGTTTTAAATTAAATTTTAGCTTATTTTAAAGGATTTATGAGTGATTAAAGGAGTGTATATATTGCTGGAAATTTGTGTTGAATAGGTATTAATGCCTCGTTGTAATTTTGGTTTGTAGGAGGTTTCCAAGTGAGTGATTTTATTTAGTCTTGGCGACTTTGAGAACATATTCAAGGTATGTTCGCGTACTTGGTAATTATTTGAATATGTAGAAGCATGATAGGCTTTGATAAACTAATTCCAAGTAGTATCATGATAATTGTTGGTTGGAATTTGTTGTATGATTGATTTTGGTGAATGATTATGATGTATGAATTATTTATGATGATTTGGTGATTGGCATTAAATATGTTGGCATGTTGGATATGAACCAATACTTTTATTATTATCATGATGGAAGGCATGTTAATTAAACGAAATGTTTAATTTGGTTTGTAATATGAAAAAGAAATTTTATTATGGTTCATATAATCTTTTATTCATGCTATAAGCATGAGGAAGGAGCTATTTAAGTGTCTAGACTAGTAGAAAAACAGAAATGAGCACCGCAAAATGCGCACCGATTTTCAAAAACCAGTGAAAAAAAATAGGTGGGATTGGGGAAAGATTAATCGCACCAGTTCAAACAAACCGGTGCGAAAATGAGTTGATCGCACCGGTTCGGTTTGAACCGGTGCGAATGCTCTTGTAAAAAAAATAAAATCGGGCCTTTATTTTCTTTCTTTCTCTTTCCTCCATCTCTTTCCCTTTCCTTTTCTCTCTCCTTCGATCTCCTTCTCCACCGCTGGCCACCTTCCCCCTCTTATAGTACGCTGCCATCACCGTTCTCGTGAAATTGCGTAGAAATGCTTCTTAGGAGCTCGGTATTCAGGTATTTCTTGCTACATCTTTCTAATAATTACGAACCCTCTATCGGAATAATACACTAGTTCGAAGGACACCATTCTTTTCAATCTCCTACTTGTCCTTTCGGACAAGTGTGCTGTTAGTGTAAAGCCTATTTCCTATGTCACTTAATATCTCTTCATGAACTATAAGGTAAGATTCTTTGTCATCCTTATTACGTCCAGAAATAAACAGATGATTTCTAAAATTCATCTGAGCACAACCATGCATTTTCATAGTCTTGCTCTTCGTGAGGCCTTGTAAACGACAAGGACATGTTCCCTATTGTTATGAGGGGGACATTCCCAGTCTTGCATTGTTAGCTTCTCTTACTAAGAGGAACTAGCCGTCCGAGTGCTGCCATTATAATCCCCATTTACGGTAGACATTTGACAACATCAAAACGGACTAGAACTCAAACAAGAGAACTTAAAATACTCATGGTCGAGGAAAGAGGTTCGAATAGCTATAATGAGCGATATACTTATGACGATTGTCATATCTCTTAAAGTATTCTCATAGGTCGAACTAGTATAGTTCCAAACTAATACCTGTGTAAATGATTTATGACAATCATGTCCTTGTAGCACAAGAAACGGTGCATTAAATCATACTACACACTAATCTCACGCGGTCATTAGTCGTCCAACTTTCAAATGACCATGATTAGGGATGATTTCGACATGATATTAAACGTTCATTTACTAGGTGTTTCTTTATTTAAGACATGACCTTGATACCCTATTTTGATTGTTCAAATCGAATGGACACATTATTTAATTCTAAACCACGATAAATAGAAATGGAATAATAATTTACAGAACAATTAAATTACTCCATAAATGAATGGTTTTAATATGGTGTTTTACATTAAGATCTCCACAACTTAATTTAAACACACGAATAGGGAATTCAAAGCTAATCTCCAATGTGCTTGATTCCCATTGCCTTAACGTTCTTGTTGTGCTTCACTTGAGGCAAAGGTTGGAAAGGAATGGTGTCCTTCCAACAAGTGTATTATTCTGATAGAGGGTTCAAAATTATTAGAGAGCTAATTCTTAAGTGAGGTGAAGTGATCGGAATGCCTAGGTGGAGGCCGCTTCCGATCAGTAATATTACAGCTTAATCTTGACTAAACCCTTCAGGTCAAACCGAATCGTATAACCGATCCGAGACGATGAATCTATCCTAAGGATTAGATGAGTCATCAGAGTATTACGAACAAAGACGTCGGATATCAAGCAGAGCGTCGAGATTGAGCGACGCAAGTTGATTCGAATTTAGAATTCGAAAAGACGTGAAATCAAACAAGCAACAAGTTCGAGCCTAGCCGTAGCCTTGCATTGGCCTAGCCATGTGAGTGCTAGGCGAGGCCTAGCCATGTGAGTGCTAGGCGAGGCGAGGTCCGAGCCTATGCGTGCCTAGCATCCCCTACAACACGCACATCGCATGGCACAAGCATGGCAAGATGCGTGCATGCGTGTGGTGTGGCTATGCATGGATGGGTGTGTTAGCGTAGCAGCACTGTCCATCGCAGCATGCTAGGCCACGCACCAAGCCCATTGCTAGCTCGCAAGCATCGCAAGGCCAACAACATGATTGGCTTGCTGGGCCTTGCTATCGCAAGCAACGCAGGCATGGTGCCTTGCGTGCTTGCTAGCATGCTAGAGCCTGGCGCCTAGCTCATCCCAGCCACGCACCAACCAGCAGCGTGCTTGCTAGCATGCTAGGGCCTGGCGCCTAGCTCATCGCAGCCATGCACCAGCGAGCAGCGTACTGGGCATGCTGGGCTAAGTGTGTGCGTTAGCAAGCAGCAGCCTCGCACAGCAGCGCCTAGCAGCACGCACCAAGCAGCAGCGATGCATGCGTGCTTGCTGGCTGTGCGCTTGCTGGCTACGCATGTGTTTCAAGCTGGCTGTCGATGTGCTATGCGCCAGCTGGCAGCCTTGGCAGCCAAGGTAAGCTAGCAGCCAGCCAAGTGGGGTTGACAACCGGTCAAGGTGGGGACCAATGTTTGGTCTTTTGCTTTTGGGGAGCAAGGTGGGTTTGTCCCCTCCCTTGGTGGTCCTCAACTTCTCCCTCTCCTACCATTTCCATTTGTAGCTCGTTGATTGAATTGTAATTTTATTGCGTTTTGATTAAAATAAAATAGAGGAAATTGTAAATCTCCTGCATTGATTGAGTATGGGAAATCAAGGTTCATTTCCCTATAAATACCCAAGTTATGTGTTTTGGGAAGAATACTTGAGTGGAACTAAAAAGGCATCTCCTTAGTAAAGTGAGAAAACCTAAAGTTCGTAATACTCTAAGTTTTTATTTGGTCAAGTCCCGACTAACCTTCGAGACTAAGACAGTTCGTGTCGGGTTCATGGGTACGAGCCATTGGAGACCTTCTCACTTGCGAGGTTTAGCTTTTGAAGTAGGAGCTCAGGTTCGAGCGAAGCACGCGTCAAGGGTAAGAACGTCTTTTCTCTTTCTCTCTTTTATGTTGTTAATTATGTGATAAAATATTTAGTTGCTTTAATTGGTAAGCGGGTCATGGGCGAGGATCTCTTCCGCGTAGAGTCGAACTCTACGAAACCCAATAGTGGTATCAGAGCCGCACTCATTTTAATTTTTGTAACTAATAATTAATTGAGGTGATTTAAAATGGATTTAAATTCTGGTTTTGCTTTCTAGTTAGATTAGAAAGTCGTTTTAATTAGTTTAATCTCGTATTTTTCTAATTTTGGCCTACGAACCCAGATTTCGACTCAACAGTAGTAATTTTTAGGTGGAATCGATGTTCTAAATCGTTTTTTATTCTCTTGGGGGTTGTCCAGAAGAAAAAATCCAACCATAAGCATGTTTTTCGAGGGGTTTTTTCGTTTTTAACGAAAAAATTTTAATCTTTAAACCTTGATTAATTATGGGTTGTTAAAGGTAGATTAAATATATGGTTGTATCAATAATCTGCTGCAATTATAAACCTTATTAAGAATGTTTATGAAATCGTAATTGGTGCTTAATTTGGTGAGTTCATTTTTCACATAAACTTGAAACTTTCACATTTTTGCAAATAAATTGCTTCAAGTGTGAATATTTATGGTGAACTTGTAATTTTGAAGTCCCTAATATTTCAAAGATCCAATCATTAATTGTTTATTTGGTTGGAATTTTGATTGCTAAATTCCATGTTGAACTAATTTTTGGATTTAATCATTTTTAAGTTGATTAAAGTCCTGAAAGTTCAAAACTTGTTATTGAAATTTAATTAATCTTCATATTGGAAGATTTAATTTTTCAATTATACATAAGTTATTGTTGGAAATTTTTCATTGGATGAAAGGGTTTATTTTTTCACTCCCTTAATTTTATCAAATCTCATTATTAATTTATATTTGATTAAATTAATTATGAGTGTAGCCCTTCAATTTTGTAGCATCATGATAGACCTAAATTGTTTTTAAAGAATGGTTCTTGAATAATTTAGGCTTGTGCACTAATAAAATTGAATTTAATTAAGTTGGACTTATTTTATTTTTCATTTTGCTCTAAATTGATTCTAAAATAAATTTAGAATTAATTTTATGTCACACATATGTCAGGATTAAAATCCCGAAATAATAGCACGCAAACCGAGGTAAAATCACCTAAGCGCCACTAAGGCTAGCCGGATTGCTCACGTAGCCCACATGTGACTTCCTTGGTGCGCATGGAGGTGTTATCATCTCGAAATGGATGGCGGTCTAGGAGTGCACAAGGGGCGTGCTTGATGCTTGTGGTGCGTGGCTGCTGAAGATGCCCGCAAGTGCTGCTGGGCAGCAAGGCAACGAGCCCCAGCAGGCCCAGCCACACCTGCCAGCACGCATGCTAGCATGCGAAGCTTGCTGCGATGCGTGCTGGAGCCAGCAGGCTTAGCGTGCCTTGCTAGGCAGGATACCTGTGCCCAAGCCCACCCCAGCCGCATCTATAGTGCCTAGCAATCCCAGCCCCATGGCTAGGATGCTAGGCACTCGGTTTAGAATAGGCTGATTTTACGATGCATAGGCCATGTGTTTTGCGAAATTTTGCTGTTTTAATTGTTTTACTTATTTATTTTAAACAAGGCTAGGCCTCATTTCCTCTGACACTTGGAAAAAAAAATTAATTTTGACAAAATTTGGGTTGACCGGCTTAATTAATTGGATTAATTAAATTGGATGCGGAATTTAGTGGGAGCTTCGTTAATCACATCAACTAATTGCGTCTTAATCACATAAATTATGTAACAACTTTGACTAGTTTTAATTAGGCGCGTTAATTGGATGAATGGACCATTGCATTGTTACTTACTAGTTTGCGCGTGTTATGCATTGTTACTTGTTTATCGTTGTAAATTGCATAGGCCATTAACATATAGTGAATGGATGAATGGAATGTGAATATTGTTCACAGGTTTTGTAAAAATGGCAACTAGTGAGGCTCGACTAGGATAGTAAATACGGGCTGCAATCCATTATGTATTTTTGTAAATCTAAATACGATTTGCGTACCGTTGTGTATTTTTGTACCTTAATATTTAGATTAATCCTAGTCGTAGTAGCTAGTAATTGCATATTTGGCGGAGATGTCTCAAGACAGCGTTTCTACGAAGATGAGCCAAGATGGTGCATCGAAGACCCTTGAAGATTTGAAGATTTCAAGGGGTCATGCTAGTTGCCAAATGCATCTTATGCTTATGATTTATATACATATTGTGTTTATATATGATTGAATTGTATGATAGATGCATGTTTAGGGTTTCAAATGTTACGGTGATTAATTAAGTTAACTTAAATCAACTAACATAAAAACCCTATGTCCCTAAAAATATTGAGCCAAATTTGCCATTCCAAGAACGACACTTACCGAACTAATGCGCGTGGTGATGGACTACGCCAAAGCGAGGCATCACCGCTTCCCTAGGAACGCAAGGTATACTAGGTATACATGTCGTCTTGGTTAAGCTTAAGGATATTGGTAAGGAGTCCTTAGATTTCGTTGCAATGGAGATAAAATGTCAAGGAAGCATTAGATGCGACGTTTTTTCGAACCAAGAGTAGCTTGGAGCTGTTAGCAATTGGATTGCTTACCCTAAAATATTAAGTGTTAATGCGTGGATAAAATGCTCAATAAGATTAAAAATTTGCATGAACGCTTTTAATTTCAAACTTATTGGTTTATGAATGGTTTTTCATATCAAATTCTTTCAATTGTTGAAACATGTCTGCAAATAACTCAAACAACCAGTTTTCATTATGCTCAATTCTCGACAAGAAGAAGTTAAGTGGGCCAAATTTTCTTGATCAGCAAAGGAACTTGCGTATTGTTCTCATGCAGGAGCAAAAGTTATACGTCCTTGATGAGGAAATGCCCGACACTCCCAATGAGGAGGTCACCCAGGCTGCCCTTAACCGATGGAAAATTGCCAGTTGGGATGTCTAGTACATCATGTAGGCCACTATGTCTCCGGACCTTCAAACGACTTTCTTTGAAAAGGAGACGACTTTTGAGATCATTTCTGAACATCAGAATATGTTTCAAGAGCAGGCCCGAACTGAAAGGTTCGAAACCCACAGGCAGATCCTTGAGAGCAAGCTCAAGAAAGGAGAGCCACTCAGCCTACATGTTCTTAAAATGATTAGATTATTTGAGAACATGGAAAGGCTTGATGCTGGATATTCGACCGAGATGGAAATTGACATCATTCTCCACTCGCTGCACAAAGGTTATGATCTGTTCAAGATGAACTATAATATGCACAGCATGGAGAAAACTCTCACCGAGCTTCATGGTATGTTGAAGCTGGCCGAGAAAACCCTTAAGGATGAGGGAAAGCATGACATGCTCATGGTGAGAAAGGGCAAGCCATTTAAGCGCTCAGGCAAGAAGAGAATCTTTAAAGGGAAAAAGAAGAAGAATTTTCCGCCTAAGTCAAGTGCTGCTAAGAGTGGGAAGGACAAGAAGGTAGCCTCTTCCAAATCCGATTCCGAATGTTTCTATTGCAAGAAGAAGGGACATTGGAAGCGGGATTGCCTCAAATTCAAGGAAGATAAGAATAACGACACTGTTGCGTCTTTTTCAGGTATTTTTGTTATAGACTTAAACTTTGCTAGCAAAACTTTGTTATACCGGATGTGGCTCACACCTTTGTTCCAATGCTTAGGGACTAACGATAAATAGGAGGCTAGAGAAGGGAGAGGTCGAGCTTCGGGTCATGAGTGGAGCAACGATGTCTGCTGTATCCGTTGGAACTCTGAGTTTGTCTTTGCCCTCTTGGCTTATTTTAGAACTGCACAATTGCTATCATATTCCTAGAGTTACCAAAAACATTATTTCAATTTCGGCGTTGGACGCCAAAGGTTTTGTATTTTGAATTACGAACAATAGTTGTTTATTTTATTTCGATAATGTTTTATATGGTAAAGCATATTCAAAAAATGGTCTTTATGTGCTTTCTCTAAACAAACAAGTTTTTAACATTGATGATACCGCTAAAAGGGCTACACCATCGAGTCGAATCAAACCTACTTATGGCATTGTCGTCTTGGCCACATTAACATCAAACGCATCAAGAAACTTCTTCAAGAAAGTGTTCTTGACTCATTCGACTTGGAGTCGTTTGAAAATTGCGAAGGATGTCTATTAGGCAAGATGATAAAGCAGCCATTCTCCAAATTGGGAGAAAGGGCAAGTGACTTATTGGGTATACTACATAAGGATGTGTTTCGGGGTTTTCTGATGTCCTGCGGGAGAGTTACAATTCCGAGACTGGAACCGGACGCCTGTACCTGCAAAACAACGGAGACTCCTTGTGGTGGGAGCTCCGCCTCCAACGATCAAGTTAGTACTTGTTTAAGGAGTAATTAATGCGGAAATTAAAGTGATTGGGTCTCTCTAGGTGAGAGTGTTTAATGTAGGTAATCTGCTTTTTTAGCGTGATCAGCCTGTTAATCATGTCATCTCCCTTAATGAGGATTAAGGGAGGTATTTCTAAACTTGGGAAACGTGCCAATCCTAGGTTTAGGTTAACCTAGGGCTTATTGGGCTTCCCTCGGAAGTTGGGCCTAGGTGGCCGGTTTCTCCATTAGGCATGGAGTATGCCACGTGTCATGACATAATAGGTCCAAGGTGGACGAATAAGCGTGTGCCACGTGGCAAGCCCTGACAGTTCCAACTGGGGGACACTTGGCAGGACCTGATTGGCCCACGTGGCGCATTCCGATTGGTGGGAGCAAAATCCCCTAATCATTTGCCCCTCACAGGTGGCACGTGACTGATCACGTGTTACCTGTGACAGGTGTCGCACTATAACAGGCGACGGCCTGCTACAGGTGTCACTCGGCGAAAGGCCGAGAGATTCTCCCGCCCAAATTATGAATTCTGGAAGTGACCCTTCGGACCCCTGAACTTGCTCTGACATTTTGCTCTTTCTGCCTACCGCCTGCTCTGACAAGCCGAATGCAAAGGATTTTCAGAACTTCATCAATCGTCACTCGTTCAGGTAACCGTCGGTTCTCTTACTCTTAATTTTCTCTTTACTTTATTCTTTTTTGAAATGGCACCACGGAAGCACACGACACGACCTAGGTTAGTGATCAGCCGGTCACCGGGGACGGCTGAATCTAGGACTAGGAGTGCCGCCTGCCCTTTTCTGGACCCATCTTTGCCCTTTATACAATGTCCGACTGTATCTGTGTCTATGCAGAGCATGATGGCCAGAACAAAAAAGACTGCCACGATCTCAAATTCAGACGGCTCCTCCCACAGGGTGCCGATTAGTGAAACACCTGACCAGGCACCAGATGCGGAAGTGAAACAAAGCGACTTGAAAGCCAGCAGTTCTGAGGGAGGAGTAAAAGTGACCCCTTCCCTTTTTACAGTTGACAATTCTTCATTCTCTCCTGCTCCTTTTAAAGGAGAGGAGGCAGGCCCCTCCGGGAGAGGGGAGGAGTCGTCCTCTTCGGACTCGTCAGAGGACGATTCCGAGTCTAGCTCTTCTGGCCATGCTTCTTTGGACACAGAAGAGAAAAAAAGTCGCCTGCAAGAGGCGAGGCTTTCTCACGCATTTGAGAAGGGGGACGATTGGGCAGAGCCATCCGCCTCTTACCGAGAGCAAAATACCCCCTACTACTGCACGGTACCTCGGGGCCGGATCACGACCATGCAAGAGAAAGTGGAGAGCTTTATCGCAAACAACACAATGGGCCCCGGCTTTTTAGTGTTTGTGCCGGATCCAGAAGACACATTCGTCTGGCCGGCTGGTACCAGTTATGATAGCGCCTGCTTTGGCTGCTACGAGGCGGCCATCAAGGCTGGGCTGCGCTTCCCACTACATCCGGCTGTTCAGCGGATCTTGGATGGGTATGAGTTGGGGTTATGGCAGTTAGCCCCGAACTCCTGGGTCAACGTACTCGGCTATGTGGCCGGGTGCGAACTGCACGGGGTGGAGACGAGCTTCGAGGCTTTCTCCCACATGAACTACCTCAGCCGGACCCCTAAGGCAGGCGGTACCGGCTGGTATCAATTGACGAGCCACAAGGGCTACCTCATTACGAGAGGTAAAGCAAACAAATGGAAGGACTGGCGGAGCACCTTCCTCATCATTGAGAGTTCAGACACAGAGCTGAACAAGCGCTTCAACAGGTGGAACAGGAATCCGCCCCTTCTTGCAGGCGGCCGCAGCATGCTGCCTGTTCCCCCCAAGGCTAAGAAAGAGATCCTAGATAAAGGACTCTTCAAAGTAGAGGCGAAGGTGAACTCTACTTCAGGGGTACGAGAGCAAGTACCCCTGCACTGCGTCCCGAGCTTCAAATGGCTCTACGACGAGTACTTTTTGGCCGCCTGTGGCCTCAGCAGTCGGTGCTCAAGAGGTAGCCGGCCTGTCGAATACTCTGTTGTTCCATGCATTTCTTGTTATGACTTATTAACTTTGCTATTTGTTTTTGCAGCGGACGCTATGAGCAAAATTACCGCCTCCAAGACTGCGGCGGTCATGTTGCGGGCCTCCATGCAACAGTCTTCAACCGACTCTTTTTGGAGTTGTGTTTATGCATATACTGACTTCTTCTTTTTTAGACGGGCGCTCCAAGAGCTTCTTCTTCCCAACAGCCGGACCCCAAGGCCCGGAGGACGACTGTTGCGAGCTCTCCTGGTTCTGCCAGGAAACATGCGGCGGCTGAGAAACAGCCGACCACTTCTTCTAAAACTCCATCTGGGCCACCTAGAAGTATGAAATTGTCCTTGTAAATTTTAGACTTGCTCCCTTCTTTACTAGGTCTAATCCGTTTGTTTATGCTTGATGCAGCTGGACCTCAAGAGCCTGAATTGGTCGAGGTGGCCAAGTCTATGATCAAGGCCGTTCCTCCAGCTGAAAGGGAGGCGGTCAGGGGTGTTGGCACCCTTGACCTAGACGGGATTGCAGGGGTCCTTGTTGAGGTATACTTAGCATATTTTTGAGTATTTGAATTCCAGGATGCCTGTTTTCTTTTTGTTTGGAAACTGACGCTTGTTCCCCTTTTTACTTAAACCCTGCTCCGAGTGAACGGCCTTCGCAAGCCGCTTGACCGGAAGAACAAAGAGGTAAAGGCTGCAAAAGCTATGGCCGCCTCTGACTGTGATAAGGCAATGTTTCAAATTGCCCAAAATGAAGTTCTGACCATTGATATTCTTTATTATCAGGCGCAGGCTACCGCCGCTATCCGGGCTCAGTTAGAGGCGGCCCAGAAGAGGAATAGCGAGCTGGAGGCGACCATCAACAGCCTCAAGGCCGAGCTGAGACCTCTTCGCCAAAAGATGTCCTCAAAAGAAACCTTGGAGAAATCCTTGGCGAGCGTAAAGGTACGCCTGGTGACCTAGGAGAAGAGTCTTACTCAGGAGCTCTCGGAAAAGGCCGAGCAAGAAAAGAAAGAGCTGGTCCGGGAGATGATGGAAGACTCTACTCAAATCCAGCGCATGACTTGGGGCCGCTTCTTCCCTAATGCTGACTTTGCCTCATGGGAAAAAACGTACCGCCAGTGTTCTGATAGATATAATCAAGAGATCATGGCGGCTGCTGAAGAAGAGGCGTTGGAGGACGCGTTGGAGGAGGAGGAGCAGCCGGGTAGTGGCGCTTGTACCGCTTGGGGGTAATGCATCAAAGAAGGATGCAGCTGAAGCCGAGTCCAGCAAGAAGAGTGCTGACCAGGCGGCAGCTGCTGATATTGTAGATCTGCCCCCTTCTTAAGCTTTATGTCTTCTTTCCACGGCCTGCGTGCCGTTTTTTTGTATTTACCCGGCCAGGGGGCCGAGGCTCTGAATATTTTGCCGGTCTTTAATGACCGGCTTCTTTTTAATGAATATTTTTGTTTTGCTTCAAATTTGTTCAAGTATTGAATATTCTGATATCCAATTGTACACTATACCGACTGTTTTACATGGCCGATAGTTGCAGACAGGTAAGGATAGTTAGTCACGCCGCCTATGCCCCTGGACGACTGGTTGTCTGTTTCCAGGCTAGACGATCAGTCGGCCATTTATCCAATCGGTATTCGAACCATTTTAAAGACTGGATCCCCTTTAGGCAGGCGGTCCTGTCATTTGTAAAATTAACCAAGTAGGAAAGTGGTTTGACCAAGTAAACATGATTGTTACCTAGTCGCCAAGTAACTGAGTAGTAGAGGTATCAAGCGGTTGGAACCGGTTGTTCCCCTTTATTCGCCAATGTTTGGTGGCTTTTAACTCATAGGTTGTTAACCTAGCAGGAGTAGTGGTTGAGAGCCCCTGTTTGCTAAAAACAGGCGGACGACTCATACCTTTTAGGCTCCATACTAAGTTTGAGAGAGTGACTATGAGTTAACTTTGGTGTTACTCAGTCGCTGTCACTCCTGCTTGAGTAGTAAAGGTATTAGGCGGGGGAGGCCGGCTGATCCTTTTGATTCGCCAATGTTTGTTGGCTATTAACTCAAGAGGTACCCCCTGCATTTATCCCAAGTAATACAGGCGGTCATCTGACTCAGATGTCAACTGCTACCACTGGTTTTGTTAGTGATAGAGTTATCCTTGTCTCAAAAACGGCTACGTGGTTGCCCTTGGGGACAGTCGTATAGGTGCCGTGTAATTAGTTTATAGAGCAATGTTCCACCCAAAAGGGAACTGCTCTCTGCGACAAATTTCATCCGGAGGGATGCCGCCAGACGCCTGCTATGATGTTGGGACAGGTCGTATTAGTATTGAAGATTGGATCAGTTGGCTTGGCGCCTGGTCTGATCATTCGGCATGTGGCCTTGGTTAGTTCTTGGTGAACGTAGGTGCTAAGTAAGAGGAGGGTAGCCGCCTGTTTAGGTACAGGGTCGGCCAGGCCCTAATCATTTTTAGCTAAGTATAAGGGGGGTGGCCGTGTGTTTGGAACCAGTCGGCCCTCTTTTATGGAGAGTAGCCGACTATATGTCCAGACGGCATGCCCCTATGGTGAGTAAAATACTCAACGGAGAGTAGCCGACTGTAAAGGTACAGACGACATGCCCCTCTGAAGTAAGAATAAAATACTCAATGGAGAGTAGCCGACTGTAAAGGTACAGACGACATGCCCCTCTGAAAGAGAAACTCAATGGAGAGTAGCCGACTGTAAAGGTACAGACGGTATGCCCCTCTGAAGATAGAGTAAAATACTCAATGGAGAGTAGCCGACTGTAAAGGTACAGACGGCATGCCCCTCTGAAATAGAGTAAAATACTCAATGGAGAGTAGCCGACTGTAAAGGTACAGACGGCATGCCCCTCTGAAGAGAAAATTAAACATGGAGAGTAGCCGACTGTTTGTTAGTAGGCGTGCCCCTCTTAGTACAAAATTGAATATTAAGTACGCAAACTTTTATTAAGTAGCCCTTGACTATTTACATCATTCAAAAGAAATATTTCTTAAGATTATCTACATTCCAAGTTCGAGGCAACGGTTGTCCGTCTGGTGTTCCCAGACGGTAGGTACCGTCCCTGACCTCTTCACAGATTCGGTAGGGTCCTTCCCAGTTGGGAGTTAGTTTGCCAGACTCATTAGCCCTACCAACTGCTTCCATTTTTCTAAGTACAAAGTCCCCCACTTTGAGTGGACGCCCGTGTACTTTTTTGTTGTATGATCTAGTCATTCTCAGGCGGTAAATTTCATGGCGCAAGACAGCATTGCCCCTCCTTTCAGGAAGTGAGTCTAATGTCAGGCGCATGGCTTCCCAGTTTGCCTCTTCGTCATATAGCATTACTCGAAGAGTCGGCTCGCAGTGTTCTATTGGAAGAACAGCTTCCGCACCATAAGTTAGGAGGAATGGAGTTTCTCCAGTCGCCCGTTTTTCAGTCGTCCTAATGGCCCAGAGAACATGTGGTAATTCATCCACCCATAGGCCGCCTGCATGTTCAATCTTTTTCTTGAGACCGTCTGAGATGATTTTATTAAAGGCTTCTACCTAGCCGTTTGCTTGTGGACGGCCGACAGATGCAAAGTAGTGTGAAATTCCTTGGTCACCCAACCAGCTTTTGAGAACAGGCGTCTCAAATTGGGGACCATTATCAAAAACCATAGATATGGGAACCCCAAACCGAGTGATGACATTTTTCCAAATGAATGAAATTACATCCTTTGTCTTGATTCCCTTTACAGCCTCCGCCTCTACCCATTTAGTGAAGTAGTCGACGGCAACAAGTATGTACCTCCTTCCGCCTGTAGCAGGCGTATATGGACCCAGAATATCCATGCCCCACTTAGCAAACGGTAGTGGGCTATGAATGGTAGTGAGGTCAGTAGCCGGACGGTGAATTAGTTTGCCAAACCTTTGGCACTTGTCACATTTTTTCACCATCACCATTGCATCTGCTTCTAAAGTAGGCCAAAAGTAGCCCTGCCGCCTTGCCCGTTGAGCAAGCGTCCTACCGCCTATATGGGAAGCACAGTAACCAGAGTGAAGATCGTCTAGAATCTCTCGTCCCTTTTCTGGAGTAACACACTTTAAAAAGGGTTGAAGGTACCCCCTTTTGTGAAGTTCTCCCTTTATTATTTCAAAACTGGTTGCTTGTTTTTTCAGTGCTGCCGCCTGATGATGATCATCCGGCAGGGAACCGTTTGTCAGATATGCCCTGATTGGATCCATCCAGGTTGAGCTTCTGTCTAGGATTCCAATAGGGTCTTCCTCGATGCTTCTCTTCTCCATTACTTCCCATAAAACAGTTCGAGGAGTATCACAGGAGGCTGATGATGCTAATTTTGAGAGTGCATCCGCCTGCTTGTTTTCTGATCTCGGCACTTGGATCAGATAGAAATCCTCAAGGGAGCCGACTGCTTGTCGGACCGCCTGTAAATACTTGATCATGGCCGGATGGGTTGCTTTGTATTCGCCATTGTACTGACTCACTATCAATTGTGAATCGGAACAGGCGTCTATTTTTCTTGCCCCTGCCGCCTTGCACATGCGGATTCCGGCTAGTAAAGCTTCATATTCTGCCTCATTGTTTGAGGCCTGAAAACTGAAGCGTAGAGCATACTCGTACCTGTCGCCCTCTGGCGACTGACATATGACGCCTGCTCCACAACCATTTGAAGTAGAGCTTCCGTCCACATATACCTTCCAGACTTGGTTTGTAACTTGAGAGTCAGGAGGACGAGTCATCTCAACAATAAAGTCAGCAAAGGCTTGCCCCTTCACTGCTTTTCAAGGCTCGAAAGTAACTTCGAGGCTCTGAATTTCTATGGCCCATTTGATCATTCGGCCTGACGACTCCATGATGGTCAGTGGCCGCTTGATAGGTTGGTCTGTATACACGACGACTGCATGTGCCAAAAAGTAGGGCTTCAATTTTTTAACAGCCATGAAGAGTGCAAGACCAAATTTCTCCACTAAGGGATACCTCAACTCGACATTTTTCAGTACATGACTAACAAAGTAGACCGGGAGCTGACAGCGGTCTCTTTCAGCAAGGAGAACAGCGCTCAACGCATGATAAGAGACGGCCAGGTACATGTAGAGTACTTCTTTGGGCAAAGGGCTGACCAGCCTCGGTAAGGAATGCAAGTGAACTTTCAATTTCTGGAAGGCGGCCTCAGCATCCGGCCCCCATTCAAACCTTGCCTTTTTCTTAATTGCCTGGAAAAAGTATAGGCATTTGTCGCCTGATCGGCTTAGAAATCTTCCCAAGGCCGCCAGACAACCTGTTAACTTCTGAACCTCTCGGATGGTACAAGGCGACTGCATGTCAATGACCGCCTACACCTTCTCAGGGTTCGCCTCTATTCCTCTCTGATTGATAAGGAATCCGAGAAATTTCCCAGACTCAACTCCAAATACACATTTCTTGGGATTGAGCATGACATGGTGCCGCCTGAGTGTGGCGAAAGTTTCTCGAAGGTCCGACAGATGATCTATCTGAAGCTTAGTCTTGACAATCATATCATCAATGTATGCCTCGACGTTTCTCCCAATCTGATCAAAGAACACAGTGTTTATCATTCGCTGGAAGGTAGCCGGGGCATTCTTAAGACCAAACGGCATGACCGTGTAACAGTATAACCCTTGATCAGTGACGAAGGCCGTCTTCTCCTGATCTTTCTTCCATAAAGGAATTTGATGGAAACCAGAGTAGGCGTCCATAAATCTCATCAAAGCATGGCCGGCTGTTGAGTCGACCAGGTTATCAATTTTAGGCAGAGGGTAACTGTCTTTGGGGCACGCCTTGTTTAAGTCTGTGTAGTCTACACACATTCGCCAGGTGCCATTCGGCTTTTTTAACAAGCACCACATTTGCAACCCAGTCTGGGAAGTAACATTGCCGAATGAACCCTGCATCAAGTAATTTTTTAACTTCGGCGGCTGCCGCCTGACTTCTTTCTTCGCCATGGTTCCGCTTCTTCTGCCTTACCGGCTTCTTTTTTGGATCCACGGCCAGTTTATGTACCGCCAGATCAGGACTAATGCCTGGCATTTCATGGACTTCGAATGCAAAGATGTCTTTGTATTCTTTCAATAGTTTGTGAAAGTCGTCACCTAGGACTCTCAGAGCAGTCGTCCCAACTTTGACTATTCGGTCAGGACGCGAGTCGTCTAGGATCAGGTCCGTATGCTCACCAGCCGACTGAGGGCGGAATTCATCCGACCGCTCCTCTGCCAATGATTGCTATTTTCTGTCTTTTCGTACGGCCCCTGTCTGGGATGCCTTTCTCTTCTTGCCGCCTGCTTTTTGAACAGGCGCACTCTCCTTGACATTGTCAAGGTCTAGTTTTCCACCACTCGACCCAGTGGCAATAACAGTGGGCTTGACATCCGAGAGACAGCACTCATGGACCATCCTCTGATCTCCCCTTAGGGACCCGACTGTTCCATTATCCCTCTCAAACTTGAGCAACATAAGAGATGGGATTATAACAGCCTTGGAATTATTCAGGGTTGGTCGTCCCAGAATCATGTTGTAGGCCGAGAGTTCTTTTACTACCAGGAACCGGACTACCATGTGTTGTCCTTCCCCTCTTTCGCCCAGGCGGATGAGTAAATCCACTCGTCCCACTGGGTGGACTCCTCCTCCTCCAAACCCTACTAATGGGTGGGAGGCCGGATGTATGCAATCAGTCTGATATTTTAGTTTTGACAGACATTTGCTACTGATGAGATCTGAGGAGCTTCCGGTATCTATGAGGATTCGGCCAACTCTCTGGTTGGCCACTTTACATTCAATAACGATAGGGTCGTCATGCGGCCCTCTTACCCCGTCCTAGATCTTCTTCAATGATGACAATCTCAGGAAATGAATATTTGGTGGGCCGTTCTTGGTGAACGGAATTTACATCTAACCGCCTGATATTGTCTTTGTTGCCCCTAATAGTGGGGCCGCCTCCTGAGAAGCCGCCTGCAATGGTGTAGACGACTACATCATCTGTATCGGAGCTGTCGGCCTGTTGATTCTTTTTGGCCGACTGCTTTTTCGAGGAAGTGTTCCCCGTAGATTTCTTGACATAAGTGTCAAGATCACCTTGCTCATCCAGGCGGTCCAGATACCGCATGAGACTTATGCAATCATTGGTGTTATGACCAACATCTTCATGATAAGCACATAATTTTTCTTGGTTCCGGTTGTTTGCAGAACCCTTCATGGGGACCGGCTTCTCAATTGAGATCTGTCCCTTGATTTCCTTTAGGATAAATTGGCTATCCTTGTTGAACGCATACTTTGGGGAGTATGGTTTGAATTCTTTTTTCTTTTTCTGGGCCGGCTGTTTAGAGGAATCAGCCGCCCAGACCTCTTTCACTTCTCGTCTTTGTTGGACGAGTGCTTCTGTCGTCCTTCTCTTTTGTCGGACCTTTTCGTTTCGATCCCCACAGACGGCGCCAAATGTTTCGGGGTTTTCTGATGTCCCGCGGGAGAGTTACAATTCCGAGACTGGAACCGGACGCCTGTACCTGCAAAACAACGGAGACTCCTTGTGGTGGGAGCTCCGCCTCCAACGATCAAGTTAGTACTTGTTTAAGGAGTAATTAATGCGGAAATTAAAGTGATTGGGTCTCTCTAGGTGAGAGTGTTTAATGTAGGTAATCTGCTTTTTTAGCGTGATCAGCCTGTTAATCATGTCATCTCCCTTAATGAGGATTAAGGGAGGTATTTATAACCTTGGGAAACGTGCCAATCCTAGGTTTAGGTTATCCCAGGGCTGATTGGGCTTCCCTCGGAAGTTGGGCCTAGGTGGCCGGTTTCTCCATTAGGCATGGAGTATGCCACGTGTCATGACATAATAGGTCCAAGGTGGACGAATAAGCGTGTGCCACGTGGCAAGCCCTGGCAGTTCCAACTGGGGGACACTTGGCAGGACATGATTGGCCCACGTGGCGCATTCCGATTGGTGGGAGGAAAATCCCCTAATCAGGATGTATGTGGACCAATGAGTACACCCGCAAGGCATGGTTATAGATATTTCATTACCCTCACTAACGACTATAGTAGATATGGTTATGTCTACCTTGTCGTACAAATATGAATCTTTTGAGAAATTCAAAGAGTTTCAGAGTGAAGATGAAAATCAATATAGCAAGAAAATCAAAGCACTTCGATCGGATCAAGGTGACGAGTATTTGAGCCATGAATTCGACGATCACTTGAAAGAAAATGGTACTCTTTCAGAGTTGACACCTCTCGGAACTCTACAATGGAACGAAGTGTCCGAACGGAGGAATCGAATCCTGTTAGACATGGTTCAATCAATGATGGGTCTTAGTTCAACTTCCTATCTCTTTCTAGGGACACGTACCTCTAACCGCGGCACTAACTCTGAACCGTGGTCCGTCAAAAGCTGTCGAAAAGACTGCATATGAATTATGGGCGAAGAAACCTCCGTGGTTGTCTTTTCTTAAGATTTGGGGTTGTGAGGCATATGTCAAGAGATTAATTTCTGACAAACTTCACCAAAAATCTGACAAGTGTTTCTTTGTGAGCTACCCAAAAGAAACCAAGGGGTATTACTTCTACAACAAATCCGAGAACGAAGTGTTTGTTTCTCGTAATGGTGTCTTTTTGGAGAAGGAACACCTTTCCAAAATGACAAGTGGGAAGAAAATCGAACTCGACGAAGTTCGAGTGGTCGAGAAACAAAGTCAACCTGACAAAACTGACAATCAAAGTTCTTTAGGAGTAGCTAATGACATTGGTCAGAGTCAAACCGACAATGTAAATGCTTAACCTATTGTCAAATGCGTAAGTCGCAACGGCCAAGATCTCAACTAGATACCTTGGTATTGTCTTAACCGAACATCAAGACATCCTAGTTATTGATGGAGATGAGCCAGCGACATACAAACAAGCTATGATGAGCCCTGACTCTGCAAAATGGCAAGAGGCCATGAAATTCGAGATAGACTCCTTGTCTGAAAATCAAGTTTGGGACTTGGTTAATTTGCCCGAAGGTTATACACCTATCGGTTGCAAATGTATTTTCAAGTTGAAAACAGACAAAGATGGAAAAATGTATCTATATACAAAGCTAGACTTGTGGCAAAAGGTTACTGGCAAATTCACGGAGTTGATTATGATGAAACTTTTTCGCCATTCGCAATTCTTAAGTCCGTTCGGATTATCCTAGCGATTGATGCATATTACGATTATGAAATATGGCAAATGGAAGTCAAAACCGCCTTTCTGAATGGGATTTTGAAAGAAACTGTGTATATGACACAGCCGGAAGGTTTTGTTTATTTAAGCAATGCTGGGAAGTCAATTTATGTACTAATGCAGGCAAGCAGAAGTTTGAATCCGCGATTCAATGAAGCCATTAGTAAGTTTGATTTTATCAAGAATCTAGATGAGTCTTGTGTTTACAAAAAGGTCAGTGGGAGTGACATCGCATTCCAAGTCTTATATGTCGATGACATATTACTCATTGAAAACAGCACTAATTTGTTAGAGTCCGTAAATGGATGGCTTGGGAAGTGCTTTTCAATGAAGGACTTAGGAGAGGCACAATACATATTCGACATCAAGATCTATAGGGATAGATCTAAGAGGATGATTGGATTGAGCCAAAGTACTTAAATTGGTAAGGTACTGGCACGATAAAACATGGAAGAGGCCAAGAGAGGGCACCTACCTATATCCCATGGCATAACTCTCAGCAAGAAGCAGTGTCCACAGACACCTAATGAGCGAGAGAGGATGAGTCAGATTCCATATGCTTCGCTTATTGGATCGATCATGTATGCCATGATATCTACCAGACCGGATGTATCGTATCCTTAGAGTGCTACGAGCCAATACCAATCAGACCTAGGAGAGGCGCATTGGACTGCGGCCAATAATATCCTGAAGTACCTGAAAAGGAACAAGGATAAGTTCCCGGTCTATGGTGGCTGTAATGATTTGGTTGTTGAAGGTTATACTAACGCGAGCTTCTAGACTGATAGAGACGGCTCCAAGTCGCAGTCAGGGTACATATTCTGCCTAAATGGAGGAGCGTTTAGTTGGAAGAGTGCTAAGAAAAGCAACACTGTAGATTCTACAACTTAAGCCGAATATTTGGAAGCTTTGGAAGAACCTAAGGAGGCAGTTTGAATTGGTAAGTTCATTGGCGAAGTTGGTGTTGTACCCGTCATTAAGGGTCTAGTAGACCTCTATTTTGATAACAATGGAGCTATTTCTCAGGCGAGGGAGCCAAGGGAACATCAGAAGGTCACACATGTCAAGCGGCGATTTCACGTAATAAGGGAATGGAAATCCGAGGCTGAAATCAGAATTTGTAAGATTGAAACGGACGACAATGTAGCCGATCCACTGACTAAACCTTTGTCTCAAGATAAGCACAACAAGCACGTTGAGGCAACGGGACTCAAGCATATTGGAGATTGGCTTTGATTTCCCTGTATAGGTGTTTTAATTAAACTTGATGTCTTAATGTAAAACACTATGTTGAACCATTCAATTTTGGAGCAATTAAAATTTCTGCAAATTTATGATTACTCCACATCTATTTAGATGTGGTTTAGAATTAAATAAACAGTCCATTCAATTTCTGAGAATATTGAAAACAGGGTATCAAACCATGTCGTGGATAAAGAAAAATCTGTTAAGTGAACATTAGATATTTTAATCGAAAAATATCCCTAATCGAGGTCATTTAAACGATGGACGATTAATGACCACTTGAGATTAGTGTGTAGTATGATTTATAGCACGTTTCATGTGCTACAAGGACATGATAATCATAAATCATTTGCATATGTGCTAGTTCGAAACTATACCGGATAGACCTATGAGAATACTTTAAGAGATAATAAATCGTCATAAGTATATTTCTCATTATAGCTATCGAAACCTTTTTCCTCGACCATGAGTATTGCAAGTTCTCTTGTTTGAGTACTAGTAATTTTGATGTCGTCAAACGTCTGCCGTAAATGGGGATTATAACAGCAACACTCAGGCGACTAGGTCCACTTACTAAGGGAAGCTTACAATACATGACTGGGAATGTCCCTCTATTAACAATAGGGAATATGTCTTTGTTGTTTACAAGGCTTCTCGAAGAGCGACACTGTGAAAATGCATGGCCGTACTCAGATGGATTTTAGAAATCTTTTGTTTATTGACATTCAGGTTCGGGAATGGAGAAACACTTCTGGACGTAAAAAGGATGACGAAGAATCTTACCTTATAGTTCATGAAGAGACATTAAGCGACATAGATAAAGGGCTATACACTAACTGCACACTTGTTGGAAAAGACAAGTGGGAGATTGAAAGGAATGGTGTCCTTCCAACAAGTGTATTATTATGATAGAGGGTTCAGAATTATTAGAGAGCTAATTTTTCAGAGACGTCAATTTATCGGAATACCTAGGTGGAGGCTGCTTTCGATCAGTAATATTAATTTACAATTAATATTAAAGCTTATTCTTGAGTGAACCCTTCGGGTCAAACCTAATCGAAAAATCGATCTGAGACGAAGAATCAATCTGAAGAATTAAATGAGTTATCAGAGTATTAGGAACAAAGACGTCGGATATCTAGCTTAGAGCGACAAGAACGAGCGTCACAAGTCGAGTCGAATTTAGGATTCGACGAGACGTGAAATCAAACAAGCAACAAGTTCGAGCCTAGTTGTATCCTCGCATTGGCCTAGCCATGGGAGTGCTAGTCTAGGCGAGGTCCCAACCTTTGCGTGCCTAGCATCCCCTAGCACACGCACATCGCATGGCACAAGCATCGCAAGATGCGTGCATGCGTGTGGTGTGGCTATGCATGGATGGGCGTGTTAGCATAGCAGCACTGGCCATCGCAGCATGCAAGGCCACGCACCAAGCCCATCGCTAGCTCGCAAGCATCGCAAGGCTAGCAGCATACTAGGCTTGCTAGGCCTTGCTATCGCAAGCAACGTAGGCATGGTGCCTTGAGTGCTTGCTAGCGTGCTTGGGCCTGGCGCCTAGCTCATCGCAGCCACGCATATCGCACAGCACCACGCACCAACAAGAAGCGTGCTAGGCATGCTTGGCTATGCGTGGGTATTAGGAAGCAGCAGCCTCGCACAACAGCGCCTAGCAGCACGCACCAAGCAGCAGCGATGCGTGCGTGCTTGCTGGTGATGTGCTAGCACACTGGCTGGGCTGCCCAGCCTTGGTGCTAGGCACCAGCTGGGAACCTTGGCATCTAAGGCAAGCTACCGACCAGCCATGTGGCATTGACAACCGATCAAGGTGGGGACCAATGGTTGGTGTTTTGGCTTAGGGAGCAAGGTGGCTTGGTCCCCTCCCTTGGTGGTCCTCACCTTCTCCCTCTCCTCCCATTGCCACTTTTAACTTGTTGATTGAATTGCAATTATATTTTGTTTTGATTAAATAAAATAGAGGAAATTGTAAATCTCCCACATTGATTGAAAATGAGAAATCAAGATTCATTTCCCTATAAATGCTCAAGTTTTGGGTTTTGGGAAGAACACTTGAGTTGAACTAAAAAGGCGTCTCCTTAGTAAAGTGAGAAAACCATAAGTTCGTAATACTCTAAGTTTTTATTTGGTCAAGTCTCGACTAACCTTCGGGACTAAGACCGTTCGGGTCGGGTTCGTGGGTACTGTTAGAGACCGTCCCGCTTGCGAGGTTTAGCTTTTGAAGGAAAAGCTCGGGTTCGAGCGAAGCACGCGTCAAGGGTAAAAACGTATTTTCTCTTTCTCTCTTTTATGTAGTTAATTATGTGATTTAATATTTCGTTGCCTTAATTAGTGAGCAGGTCTTGTGCGGGTTTTTCTTCCGCGTAGAGTCGGACTCTACGAAACTCTATAAAGTTTTGTGAGTGATGGGCTACATTGTCGTCTGTTCCAATCTTGGAAATTCTGATTTCACCCTCGGATTTTCATTCCCTTATCATGTGAAATCGCCTCATGACATGTTTGACTTTCTGATGCTCTCTTGGCTCCCTGGCCTAAGCAATATCCCCACTATTATCACAGTAGAGGTCTATTGGTCCCTTTTTTGAGGGGACAACACCAAGTTCACCAATTAACTTACAAATCCAAACTCCCTCCTTAGCTGCTTCCGAAGCTGCCAAGTATTCGGCTTCTGTTGTAGAATCTGCATTGGTGTTTTACTTAGCACTCTTCCAACTAAACGCTCCTCCATTGAGACATAACACGTATCCTAATTGTGACTTGAAGTCGTCTCTATTAGTCTGGAAGCTGTAGGGTTTCGTAGTGACCCACACTACGTGGAATGAAACCCGCCAAGACCCGCCCCCATAATAAATGTAATTAACAAGCAAAACATAATTTAAAGCATAAGAAAGGATAAAAGATTATACCTTTGACGCGTGCTTCGCTCAACTATGAGCACTTACTTGAACCCCGATAGTGCAAGGTCTACGACGGGAACGTACCCTCGAACCCAACCCGATCGTCCTAAGCCTCAAAGGTTAGTCGAGGCCCGGACAAAATAAACTAGAGTTTTACGAATTTCAAGGTATGCTCAACAATGGAGTTTCCTTTACTTTTCAACTCAAGTGTGTTCTTTCCTAAATACCCATGCCTTGGTATTTATAGGGAAATGAACCCCTGATTTTCATTCCCCAACAAATGTGGGAGAATGAGTAATTTTGATAATTAATTTAATTCCAAATTAAATTAATAATCAAATCAATCACAATGCAACAAGTGTCAAGGGGGGAGAGAGAGTTAAGTGAGGACCAAGAGAAGGTGGGGGGACCATTGCCTTGCTCCCCAAGGCTTTGCCCAAGCCTTGGTCCCCACCCCTCACAAAACCAGCACAAGGCATTTGGGTGAGCTTGCTGCTTGCTTTGCTAGCCAGCTAGCACAGCCACCCTAGCATGCCCAGCTGGCACGCACAACACGCATCCCCAAGCCCTCCCAACAGTTGCGTGCTGCTAGCGAGCCACGCCTTTTGCTGGCGCTGGGCGTTGCTGCCTGGCCATCACACAACACACACAGCCTTGCTGGCTGGGTGCGTAGAGCTGCTGGGCTGCTGGGCCTAGGCCACGCACATGCATAGCGTGCTGCTTGGTGCTGCCATGCGAAGGCTAGCACACAAGCCAGCAGGTATGCTGCTGCGATGTAAGGCAAGCATGCATGCCAGCACTCAATGCTAGCGATGGTGCTTCCATGCTAGGCACGCACGCATGCCAGCACCTATTGCTAGCGATGGTGCGCCTAGCATACCTAGTGTGTCTAGGCTTGCGCCTAGCCATACTAGGTGCATGCTAGCTCGAGCTAGCCTAGCATCCACATGGTTAGACCAATGTGATGCTACGGCTATGTTCGTACTTGTTGCTTATGATTTTGCGACGCTCGGCCTCGACGCCCTAGGCTCGATATTCGACGTCTGTGTTCATAAAACTCCGACGACTCATTAAATATTTCGGATTAAGTCGTCGTCTCGGATCGATTGTTCGATTGGGTTCGACCGGAAGGGTTCAGTTAAGATTAAGCTATAATATTAACTATACCTTAATATTACTGATCGGAAGCGGCCTCCACCTAGGCATTCCGATCACTTGACCTTACTGAAGAATTAGCTTTGTAATAATTCTGAACCCTCTATCAGAATAATACACTTATTGGAAGGACACCATTCCTTTCAATCTCCCACTTGTCTAGCCCATTTCCTATGTCGCTTAATGTCTCTTCGTGAACTATAAGGTAAGATTCATCGTCATTCTTTTTACTTTCAGAAATGTTTCTCGATCTCCGAGTCCGACTGTCAATAAGCAGATGATTTCTAAAATCCATCTTCGAGCGACCTTGTAAACAACAAAGACATGTTCCCTATTGTTAATAGGGGGATATACCAAGTCTTGCATTGTAAGCTTCTCTTATTAAGAGGACCTAATCTCTTGAGTGGTCCCGTTATGATCCACAGTTACGGCAAACGCTAGGCAACATCAAAGAGACTAGAACTCAAACAAGAAAACTTCACAATACTCATGGTCGAGGAAACGAGTTCCGATAGCTATGATGAGAAATGTACTTATGACAATTTCGAATCTCTTAAAGCACTCTCATAGGTCGATCCAGTGCAGTTCCAAACTAGCACCTGTTCAAATGATTTATGACCATCATGTCCTCGAAGCACAAAAAACGGTGCTGTAAATCATACTGCACACTAATCTCTGGTGGTCATCAATCGTCCATCAGTTTAGACGACCTTGATAAGGGATAATTTTCGATTTAAATATTCAATGTTCACTTAACAAGTGTTTATTTATCCTAGACATGGTCTTGATACCCTGTTTTGAATATTTCCATAAATCGAATGGACTCATTATTTAATTCTAAACCACAATTAAATAGCAATGGAGTGAAAAATAATTTTGCATAAAAATTAATTACTCCATAAATGAATGGTTTCAATACAGTGTCTTACATCAAAACAACAAGTTTAATTAAAACACATGTACAGGGAGTTTCAATGCTAGTCTCCAACGTGCTTAATTCCCATTTCCTCAATGTGCTTGTTGTGTTTCACTTGAGGAAGAGGTTTAGTCAAAGGATCAGCCACATTATCATCCGTGCCGATCTTGCAAATTCTGATTTCACCTTTGGATTTCCATTCCCTTATCATGTGAAAACGCCTTTGGATATGTTTGACCTTTTGGTGCTCTCTTGGCTCTCTAGCCTGAACGATAGCTCCATTATTGTGATAGTGGAGATCTATCGGACCCTTGATGGAGGGTACAACACCAAGTTTACTGATGAACTTGCGAATCAAAACAGCTTCCTTAGCGGCTTCTGAAGCAGCCAAATATTCGACTTCAGTTGTAGAATCTGCAGTGGTGCTCTGCTTGGCACTCTTCCAGCTAAACGCTCCTCCATTCATACAGAATATGTATCCTAACTGTGACTTGAGGTCATCTCTTTCAGTCTGGAAGCTAGCGTCAGTGTAACCATCAACAACCAGGTCTTTATGGCCACTATAAACGAGGAATTTATCCTTGCTCCTTTTCAGGTACTTCAGGATATCCTTGGCAGCAGTCCAATGCGCCTCTCCAGGGTTTGATTGGTATCGGCTCGTAGCACTCAAGGCGTGCGATACATCTGGCCTGGTACATATCATGGCATACATGATCGACCCAATTAGCGAAGCATATGGAATCTGATCCATTCTCTCTCGCTCAACAGGTGTCTGTGGAAACCGTTTCTTGCTGAGAGTTACGCCATGGGACATGGGTAGATGCCCTCTCTTAGCATTCTCCATGTTGAATCGTGCCAGTATTTTATCAATGTAAGTACTCTGGCTCAATTCAATCATCCTCTTAGATCTATCCCTGTAGATCTTGATGCCTAATATGTAATGTGCCTCTCCTAAGTCCTTCATTGAAAAGCACTTTCCCAACCAGCCCTTTGCGGACTCCAGTAATTTTGTGTTGTTTCCAATGAGCAGTATGTCATCGACATATAGGACCAGGAATGCGATGTCACTCCCACTGACCTTCTTGTATACACAAGATTCATCTGGATTCTTGATAAAACCAAACTTGCTGATGGCTTCATCAAGTCGCAGATTCCAACTCTTGCTGGCTTGCTTTAGTTCATAAATGGACTTCTTGAGCTTCCAAACCTTTCCAACGTTTCTCGAATCAAAAAAACCTTCTGGGTGTGTCATGTACACAGTTTCTTCCAAAATCCCATTTAGGAAGGAGGTTTTGACATCCATTTTGCCATATTTCAATCGTAATATGCAGCAATCGCTAGAATAATCCAGACAGACTTTAGCATTGCAACCGGTGAAAAAGTTTCATCATAGTCAATCCCGTGGACTTGTATATAACCTTTTGCCACTAGTCTAGCCTTGTATATCGATACATTTCCATCCTTGTTTGTCTTCAATTTGAAGATCCATTTGCAACCAATGGGTGTGTAACCCTCGGGCAAATTCACCAAGTCCCAGACTTGATTTTCAGACATGGAGTCCATCTAAGATTTCATGGCCTCTTGCCATTTAGCAGAGTCGGGGCTCATCATAGCTTGATTGTATGTCGCTGGCTCATCTCCATCCATAACTAGAATGTCTTGATCATCGGTTAAGACAATACCAAGGTATCTCTCTGGTTGAGATCTTTGCCGTTGCAACCTATAGCTACGAAGGGTAATAGATTGAGCATTTACATTGTCTGTTTGATTCTGACCAATCATCTCAGCTGCTTCCAAAGCACTTAGATTGTCACTTAGATTTTCCTCCCACTTGTCATTTTGGAAAGGTGTTCCTTCTCCAAAAAGACACCATCACGAGCAACAAACACTTTATTCTTGGATTTATTGTAGATGTAATACCCTTTGGTTTCTTTTGGATATCCTACAAAGAAACACTTATCCGATTTGGGGTGAAGTTTGTCCGAAATTAATCGATTGACATATTCTTCGCATCCCCAAATCTTAAGAAAAGACAACGTAGGAGGTTTCTTAGTCCATAATTCATATGGAGTCTTTTCAACAGCTTTTGACGGAGCTCGGTTCAGTGTTAGTGCCGCGGTTTGTAGCGCATGTCCCCTGAAAGAGATAGGAAGTTCACTAAGACCCATCTTTGATCAAACCATGTCTAACAAGGTTTGATTCCTCCGTTCGGACACTCCGTTCCATTGAGGAGTTCCGGGAGGCGTCAACTGTAAAAGAATACCATTTTCTTTCAAGTGATCGTCGAATTCATGGCTCAAATATTCGCCACCTCGATCCGATCAAAGTGCTTTAATTTTCTTGCCAAGTTGATTTTCAACTTCTTTCTGAAATTCTTTGAATTTGTCAAAGGATTCAGATTTATTCGACATTAAGTATATATAGCCATATCTACTAAAATCTCGTCGGCGAAAGTGATGAAATATCAGTAACCCTGTCTTGCGGGTGTACTCATTGGTCCACATACATCCGTGTGTATTAGACCTAATAAGTCACTTGCCGAATGGTGTCCTTCCAACAAGTGTATTACTCCGATAGAGGGTTCAGAATTATCGGAAAGCTAATTCTTTAGTAAGGTTAAGTGATTGGAATGTCTAGGTGGAGGCTGCTTCCGATCGGTAATATTAATGTACAATTAATAATACAGCTTAATCTTGATTGAACCCTTCGGGTCAAACCCAATCGAACAACCGATCCAATACGACGAATCAATCCGAAGGATTTCATGAGTCGTCGGAGTTTTACGAACAAAGACGTCGGATATCGAGCTTAGAGCGTCGAGATCGAGCGTCGCAAGTCGAGTCGAATTTGGATTTTGACGAGACGGGAAAAATCAACAAGCAACAAGTTCGAGCGTAGCCGTAGCATCACATTGGCCTAGCCAAGTGGACGTTAGGCTAGCTCGAGCTAGCATGCACTATGCGTGCTAGGTGCACCATGTGTTTGCTAGGCGCACCATGTGTGTGCTAGGCGCACCATGTGTGTGCTAGGCGCACCGTGCATGCTAGGCGCATCTTGTGTGCTAGGCGCACAGCACACCATTGAAAAGCTGGGAGCTTGCGTGTGTGTGTGTGCGTCGCTAGCTCTAGGCGCATAGCAGCACCATGCATGCTTGTGTGCGTGCATACGCATAGCACAACACTATCGCATGGCTAGGCAAGTGCGTGTGCGTGCGTGCCATTGCAGCAGCAGCAAGCAGTGAGCAGCAGCTAGCAGCCTCGCACCAGCAGCATGCAGCTAGCAGCGAGGGCCTCGCCCAGCGCCCAGCAGCCAGCATCATGCGTGGCTCGCTAGCAGCACGCATGTGCTAGTTGTGCTGGCTGGTGCGCGTGATGGGTGCTAGCTGTGCATGCTAGTAGTGCATGTTGGCCAGCTAGGCTGGCAGCCAGCTCCTCCCTTTGCTTGGTGGCGGTTTGTGAGAGGAGGGGTCCAATGCTTGGAGCAAAGCTTTGGGGAGCAAGGCAATGGTCCCCCTCCATTGGTGGTCCACACCTAACCTCTACTCACCATGTGACACTTGTTGATTATCTATTGCTTGTCATTTTATGATTGAAATAAAAATTCTCCCACATTGGTGGGAGAATGGAAAATCAAGTAGCATTCCCTTATAAATACCTAAGTGTTGGGCATACGGGAAGACACTTGAGTAGAACTCAATGAGGCATCTCCCATTAGGTGAGAAAACCTCTAAGTTCGTAAAACTCCAGTTTTTATTTGGTCGGGTCCCGACTAACCTTCGAGAGTTGGACTGTTCGTGTCGGGTTCGTGGGTACGAGCCGTTAGAAGCGGTCATGATTGTGACGCTCGAGCTTTCGAAGTAAGAGCTCGATTTGCGAGCGAAGCATGCGTCGAGGGTAAGAATGTCTTTTCTCCTTCTCTCTTTATGTTGTTAATTATGTAATTAAATATTTAGTTGCTTTAATTAGTGAGCGGGTCTTAGGTGGGTTTCCCTTCCGCATAGCGTTGGACGCTACGAAACCTAATAGCGGTATCGGAGCCGCGCTCACTTTAATTATTGTGACTAATAATTAATTAAGGTGATTTAAAATGGATTTAAATTTCTGGTTATGCTTTCTAATTAGATTAGAAGCTCGTTTTAATTATTTTTAATCTCATATTTTTATAATTTTGGCTGATGAACCCAAATTTCGACTTAAAAATAGTGATTTTTGGGTGGAATCAACGTTCTAAACCGTTTCTGAACATTTTAGGAATGTCCAGAAGCCAAAATCCACCCATAAATATGTTTTTCGAGGGGTTTTTCGTTTTTGACGAAATTTTTTAAATCTTTTAGCCTTGATTAATTATTCCATGATGAAGGTAGATTAAATGTATGGTTGCATCCCTAATCTACTGCAATTATAAACCTCATTAAGCATGTTTATTAAGTCACTATTGGTGCTTAATTTGGTGTGTTCACTTTTCACATAAACTTGTATTTTTCACATTATTGCAAATAAATTGCTTTGAGTGTGAATGTTTATGGTGAACTTGCAATTTTGAAGAGCTCTAAAAATTTCAAAGATCCAATCTTTAATTGTTTATTTGGTAGGAACTTTGATTGCTAAATTCCATGTTGAATTAAATTTTGGATTTAATCATTTTTGTGTTGATTAAAGTCCTTAAAGTTCAAAACTTATGATTGAATTTTGATCAATCTTCATATTGGAAGATGTAATTTTTCAATTTTACACAAGTTATTGTTGCAAAAAAATTTCATTGGATGAAAGGGTTTAATTTTCCAAACCCCTTAATTTTGTCAAATCTCATTATTAATTTACATTTGATTAAATTAATCATGAGTGTAGCCCTTCAATTTTGAAGCATCAAGATAGACCTAAATTAATTTAAAGAATGGTTCTTGAATAATTTAGGCTTGTGCACTATTTAAATTGAATTTAATTAAGTTGGACTTGTTTTAATTTCATTTTTCCCTAAATTGATTCTAAAATTAATTTATAATTAATTTTATATCACACGAATATCGGGAATAAAATCCTGAAATAATAGCACGCAAATCGAGGTAAAATCACCCAACCGCCACCAAGGCTAGCCAGGCTGCTCACGCAACCCACATGTGGCTGCCTTGGCGCGCATGGTGGTGATCCCACCTCGAAGCATTGTGGCTGTGTGGCAAGGGTAGTAGTGCGCAAGAGTATGCTTGTGGCTTGTGGTGCGTGGCTACTGGGATGCTCGCATGGCTGCTGGGTAGCAAGGCAGGGAGCCCCAAGCAAGCCCAGCCACACCAGCCTGCACGCATGCTAGCATGCGCAGCATGCTGCGATGCGTGCTTGTGTTGGCAAGCGCAGCAATGCCTTGCTGGGCATGCTGCCAGCGCCCAAGTAGCCCTAGTCGTAGCCTTGGTGCCTAGCAAGCCTAACCCATGGATAGGATGCTAGGCACTTGGTTAAGAGTAGGCTGATTTTATCAATGCATGGGCTATGCTAGGCCTCAATTTTTCCGGCTCTTGCAAAATTTTAATTTTGACAAAATTTGGATTAAACGGCTTAATTAATTAGATTAATTATGTTGGATGCGGAATTTAGTGGGAGTTTCGTTAATTACATGATATAATTGCGTCTTAATCACATAAAAAGTTTAACAACTTTGACTAGTATTAATTAGGCGCGTTAATCGGATTAACCACCTAAGTTAGTTACTAGTTTATGCGTGTTGTGCATTGTTACTTGTTTTTCGTTGTAAAATGCATGGGCCATTCACATATAGTTAATGGATGATGGAAGATATATTGTTTCACAGGTTTCGTGAGAATGGCAACTAGTGGGGCCCGATTGGGATAGTAAATATGGACTGTGATCTGTTTTGTATTTTTGTAAATCTAAATACGGTCTGCGTACCGTTGAGTATTTTTGTATCTTAATATCTAGATTGATCCTAGTCGTAGTAGCTAGTAATTTTATTTTGGCAAAGATGTCTCAAGACGGCGTTTCGATGAAGACGAGCCAAGATGAAGGCCCTTGAAGATTTGAAGATTTCAAGGGGTCATGCTAGCTGTCAAATGCATCTATCTTATGCTTTATATATATTGTTATGCTTATATATATATATATTTGAATGCTAGATGCATGTTTAAGATTTCAAATGTTGCGATGATTAATTAAGTTCACTTAAATGAACCAACATAGAAACCCTAGGTCCTTTAAAATATTGAGCTAAAATTTGCCGTTCCAAGAACAACACTTACCGAACTAATGCGCGTATATGATGGGCTACGCCAAAGCGAGGCATCACTACTTCCCTAGGAACGTAAGGTATACTAGGTATACAAGTTGTCTTGGTTAAGCTCAATAATATCAGTAAGGAGTCCATAGATGTCGTGGCAATGGAGATAAAACGTCAAGGAAGCATTAGATACGACGTTTTATCGAACCAAGAGTAGCTTGAAGCTATTAGCAATTGGATTGCTTACCTAAGATATTAAGTGTTAAGACAAGCTAAAGCATGCTTAATCACTTTATGATTTTTGGGATCTTGGAATCGTCTTATTCTCGCCTAAAAGGGATAATTTTTCAATGCGTGGATAAGACGCATAATAAGATTGAAAATTTACATGTATGCTTTGAATTTCAAAATTATTATGATCTTGATAAATGGTTAAACTTTGCACTTATATATTAGTAGAATTCTTAATCAAATTATATTGTTTCCATTGATTGGTAAAAGAAATCTTTCGAGAATGGTTCTCGAAGAAAGAAAAGGTCACTTCTAAGATACAACTTCTCATAAACGACTAAAGTCCGAAAGGACGGTTGGATATCATGTTTTCAAAATAATAGGTAGTTTTGACAAACATGAAATATTGAGTTGAAAAAACTAAAAAATTGTCAATAGTTGACAAACCAACATATCTTTTCACTTCATACGCTTATGAGTAAGACTCATTGATGAAGTAATTCAGGTACGAATTAGTTGAAAAGTGAAAGAAATGGTGTCCTTCCAACAAGTGTATTCTTCCGATACACGGTTCAGAATTATTACGGAGCTAATTCTTTAGTAAGGTCAAGTGATCGGAATGCCTAGGTGGAGGCCGCTTCCGATCAGTAATATCAATGTACAATTGATGTTACAGCTTAATCTTAACTGAACCCTTCGCGTCAAACCCAATCGAACCACCGATCCGAAACGACGAATTAATCCGAAAAGGATTTAATGAGTCAGCAGAGTTTTACGAATACAGACGTCGGAAATCGAGCCTAGGGCATCGAGACCAAGCGTCGCAAAATCACAAGTGACAAGTACGAGTGTAGCCGTAGCACCACAATGGTCTAACCTTGTGGATGCTAGGCTAGTTCGGGCTAGCATGCACCTAGCATGGCTAGGCGCACCATCGTAGCCTAGGCGCGCCATGGCAACCTATCGCAGCCCTAGCATCATGCCTAGGCGCTATCGCAGCCCTAGCATGATGCCTAGGCACCATCGTTGCCATCGCAGGCACTAGGCGCACCTTGGGCACTATCGCAGCCTATCTCAAGTGATATGCGCACCATAGCACACTATCGCAGCCCAGCAGCCTCGCACCATCGCAACACCCTAGCAACACGCACGGCACCATCGTAGTGCTAGGCACATGCGTGTGTGCATGTGCGTGTGCACCGTCGCCCAGCAGCACGGAGTTGTGTGTGCTTGCGTGCGTGGCTTCGCATGGCAGCACCAAGCACAACGAGCTAGCAAGCAGCACTGGCCTTGCGTGTGTGTAGGCACCATCGCAGGCCACGCACAAAGCACAGCGCACCTATGCGTGTGCATATGCGAGTGCTAGTGCGTATCTGGTCTTGGTTTGCGCAACTATGCGAGAGGCAATGCCCAACATGCGTGGCTCGCTAGCAGCACGCATGATGGGTGCGCATATGTGTATGGGTGCGATAGGGAGTGCTAGGCAGCCAGCAGCGCCTAGCGCCTAGCTAGCAGGCAGCATCGTCTGGCTAGCTAGCGAGCAGCAGCGCTGGGCGTGCTGTGCATGCGAGGGAGCAACTAGGCAACCTTGTGCTAGCTGGCTGGGCTGGCTGGCAGTGCTAGCTGGCACGCTAGTTGGCTGCCAACACAGCAGCCCTTAGTGGCAGTTTTGTGAGGAAAATGGGGACCAAGGCTTAGAGCCATGCCTTGGGGAGAAAGGCAATGGTCCCCCCAAAGGTTTATGGTCCTCACCTAACTCTACCCTGTTGCCAATTGTTGCCTTGTGATTGCTTTTGCTTAATTATTTATTTTGGAAATAAATAAATTATTGCATTTGCACATGATCTCACATTGATCATGAAAAGGGGGTTTAAGTCCCCATTCTCTATAAATACCCACTTGGTTGGGATTTTGAGGATACAACCTTGAGTGGAATTAAAAAGGCAACTCTAAGTAAGAGTAAATATTTGATTCGTAAAACTCATACTCCCTCCGCCCACGGTTATCTGCAACAATTGCCCAAAATGGATGCTTCTATTATCTGCAACAATTTATATTCTTTCCTTTTTTGGTAAAATATCAGCAACAAATTTATAATATTACCCTTACTTAAAAATTAAAACATAGATTACATATCCTTAATGAAATAAAGTAAACTCCTAATAATCTACCCCCCCTTAATGAATCCCTCCAGAATTAAAACCCCCTCATCTCCCCTATCCAACTCCCAACCACCCCATTCATTGAAGTTGGTTCAATCTTCATTAAAGCTCTTCCCAGATTTAATGCTGTAATCTGGATATCTCCAGATTTTTTCCATAAAACCTGTTCGTCTTCTTTTTTTTTCCCTCATCTGTGTGACCCCTTCTCTCTCCTCTCTTGCAATACTTGTTCTTCACTTTCTCCGACTGAAACCCTAGTCCCCTACATCTTAAGATCTGCTCCAAATTATGAGCAACCACAAAGATCTGCGTGAGTCCCCTAAACAACAAACTCCTGAAAGTGATGATGTCCCTTCCTTCGCTCGGTACAAATTGCAAAGAGGATCTAGGTTGTTAAAGTCCGTCCGTCGCTGCTCAGCCTCTTTTCCTAGTTTCAGCCATGGCAAAAGAGGGGCGAAACTTGTAGAGTATATCTCGAGTGATGACTCAGCGGAGGAGGGTA
Source organism: Chenopodium quinoa (assembly GCF_001683475.1). Taxonomy (NCBI): domain Eukaryota; kingdom Viridiplantae; phylum Streptophyta; class Magnoliopsida; order Caryophyllales; family Amaranthaceae; genus Chenopodium; species Chenopodium quinoa. Next base: position 1,168,511 of record NW_018742359.1, read on the forward strand.
CGACGATTTACAGAGAGAAGAGGGATGTGTTGGTCGTTCCTTACTCTCCACAAGGTTCTAGTACAAATCTCCCTAAAAACGGGGTGAAGAAGGAACCTATGGTGGTTATTGAGGTTCCCTCTTCACCAGGGGAGGTGACGAGGGTGTTCGCTGACCCTCCAACTATTAGGGCCACCCCTGGCTCCGGCAGTGGGAGGAAGAGGGCCAGATCTGTCTTCAGCGTCGATTGCTCTGACTGGGACCCTGACTACATGTCCCATTTACGGGACAAGTACCCTCATGACTTCCCCCCCTCCAATTGATGCTGCAGCGTAACTTCTAAACCCTAATTTTGATTTCTGTTGTTAGTTGGTATCTGTTTGGCATGATAAAATTGTTGATGTGGGTGTTCAGTGTGATTGTTTGATTCCCTTGTTAACTATGTTGTTGGATTATACTCATTGCATGTGTTTGGTTCTAAATTTGTTTAAGTTCTTGGTCTGTGAAACAACGTTTGTTGTTCACAGATCTTTGGATTTGTTGATGCTTTCTGGTGGAAGTTTTTATGTAGGTGAGTTTGTTGTTGTGGTTGGTTTTGATATGTGAGTGTGAGTCCTTTGAAGAGAAGCCTGCCGGATTATGTTAGTTTCCTGTGTTTGATTTTAATGTTGGATAACTATGTTGTTTGTGAAAGGGTGTTTGTTTGGCACAGATCTATGGATTTGTTAATGTTTTTTGGTGAAAGTTATTATGTTGGTGAGTTTCTTGTTGTTGTTGGTTTTGATATGATGGTTTCTGGTGGTTGAATTGTGTTTTGGTAAGTATGTTGTTGATGGTCTGTGGTGAATATTCTGTGTTGGATTTTGATTAAGTTTGTGGTTAGTCCATGGCCAAGGGAATGAAAATTGATGAATGATGAGTCTGTGGTTGTTTTTGTGGAGTCCCATTTCAATGTTGCCTTATTTTGCTTGCAAGTCAGTGCCTCTGTGTTTGTGATTGAGTCCCCAAAAAAGGATGTTTCTTGTGCATGAATTCCAAATGATGAAGGGACTCACTTTGAGCATGCTTTGTGGGTTAGTATTGCTCCAACAAGTGCATTTTAAACCTTGTTGTTTGAGGTAACAACCTACACATAGCAACTGAAAAAAAAAACATCCTTGATGGAATTCATACTTGAATATCCATTCAGCCCATTCATTGAGTTGCACACAAAAACCTTCATTTTCACATCCATTACACAGAATCTTTCACTACATGGCTGCCTAAAGACAAGATATTTAATGTACCAAAATACACATAACCAAATCATAATAAGCATTTAAATAAAAACGGATGCTTACATTACACAAAAAACTGTTGTGAGCTCATATTTGGTTAGGTGTGGAAGTCATGTTGTCTTTGAAAGCTAGTGTTGTGCCTAGTCTGCATCAACCTCTGTATCAAAGTACTCTTCATGTTGTTGATGAAAAGGAATCAAAAGTGTGTTGAGGTGTTTGACTGCTTCTTCAATGAGTTCCTTCTCAACATCCGGAAATTCTGGCGGTAGGCCTAAACTGTCCAACTTTTTCTTCCCCATGTGAGGTGGATTGAAATTGTTTCCACCTTCCTTTTCTAGAATCATTATCATAACACTTTGCAAAGTGATCCATGAATACTTGTTGCATATTGGATCACACCATTCATAGGCCTCAAACACCTTTTCAATTAACTCTTCAATCGTTCTTGGAAATGACTGGTATTGCAAGGATTGTATGACCTTGAACAATCCCAGATCCAGTACATTAAGATCTGGAGTCTGTGTAGGTTGAAAAACCAGTTGTATGTTGAACCCATTTGCTGTACATGTTGCCTTGAACTCTTCATCCCTTGGAATTTGATGTGGTCTGGCATTGTCCCATTGGATGAATATATCCTTAGGCAAACTAGGGTGCCATTGCCTGTGTATTGCTGGGATGATGTTAGTTAACAACATTTTTCTGATTTCTTCTCTGGTTACACTCTGCATAGCCTTTGTTTCAAGAGTCCCTGCATCTCTGTTTTTGCTTTTCTTCTTAGCCAATTGCTGGTAGGTGAATGGAAAAATTCCATACTTACCATCATGTAGCATGTTTCCAGCTAAGTCATATAATGGTTTCCCAATCATTGCCATGAACATTGCTTTAATGGGTTTTCTTCCATTGGCAAGAGGTATAACTGCCTTGTCTCTGGGTTAACCGTTGCCAATCGATTAAATTTTTGAAAAAAATAAATAAATAAAAGGGGCAGATTTGGCAACGGTTAACCGTTGCCAATTTTAAAAAAAAAACCGGGTTTTTGAATACATACAGCTACCGTGCAAACGTTCTTCTTTCACTCCAAAAACGCGCGCCTTCCCCCTCCCCAAACCATTCCTCCATTGAAGCTTCCATTGAAGGGTCCATTGAAGCTTTTGCCTCCTCACGCACGCACTCAGCTCTTCCTTTCTACCTCCCTCCATATACGCTTGCATTATTGAAGTATGTATCAGCTCCTCCATTGTTATAGCGCTCCTCATTGCTAGGTAAGTCGTAATAGCGCTCCTCCATTGTTATGGTTTTTGAGGAATTGGTCTATAATTAATATTGACAAGTTTCTTGTAATTGCTAGGGTTTGTCAATAATTGCTACTTAACTCCTCCATTTATACGCGCAAGGCTCAGCTCCCCCTCCATTGAATGCATAAGGCTCCCCCTCCACAAATGTAAGGCCTTTTTTAGTTGTTATTGTTACTGTTTATAAGCTGAGTACAAGCTACATTTACCTATATTTCTAAATTGTTATGAGAACTTTATTTATCATCACTAATAAAGTTGAGAATTTTATTTTGTTTATAGAATAATTTAGTCCTTTTTATTTAAGAGAACAAAGTTGAGAGTTTAGGGTTTAGGGTTTGAATATACTTTTCTTTATGAGTTGCTTCTCACTATATATATGCGTGTTTCAGGCTAAGAAATGGGTGTCAAGGGCTTCTAGGGTAAGATCATCAATTTGGAGAGTGGGCGGAAAACATCCTGGTATCTTACTCTCACTGTCCTTGTTCTTGCTCACTAATATAATTCTTATCTTTTCCCTTAATCTGGTTTTCTATTTGTGTTCTATATAGGTTACACTGAATAAGATTATCAAGAATTTTTGGGCGAAGCATAGACCTTGGCATTGACCTTATATTTGAGAGTGTTGAAGGTATATATATATATAACTTTATGTGCTTTAAATAAGTTGTTGGTTGCACATTTTTGTGGAGATGGTGTGTGATATAACTTTAGTGCATCTTCTATCATGATGTAAGATTAATACATTGTTTTTTACCGTTCAAGGCTTTCTCATTAGGAGAAAGTCTTGAATAGTCCCCGGTTGGGACTGTTCTTGAACGTTTACTCTCACTTAGGTGGTGAATGTATGTCAGTTATTTCGATTTTAAGGAACATCTTGGCTTAGAATTTCCTCGATCACCATGTTCTCTGGGTACATATGTGGGTAAGTAATTACCTACGTCGTGTACTTGGAGAACTGGGGGGAAATGCTGTCGGATTTTCCTTAAAATTGGAAATCTGATATACATTCACTAGTGAGAGTAAACGTTCAAGGATGGGTTAGGTTGGAGTGATAAGGACCCTTTGGAAGCATATATGAATTTTTGTATTTATATGAATGTTATATGCATGTTGTGTGTTTGAATTTGATTTGTATATATAATAGATGTAGCAATTATACATTATTCGTAATATGTTGCCATGTTTAGAGACAATTTACTTAATGGAGATGGATCGTAGATGGATGTATGGTAGATGTGATACATTGGAATTCTTTAATGGGGTTTAAGAGTTTTGCGAGACGGCTTCATCTTATCAGCGGAGAATGGGTTTCGAGTGCCTCTATTGTCCTTGTGTTGATTGTAATAATGTGAAGGTGGTCAATAGTGTTGATATCATTAGAGATCATGTAGTTTGTCGTGGGTTTAGGGTTAAATATCATGTGTGGATTTAGCATGGTGAAGAAGGAGAGTACAGTGGGGATGTTATTGGGTATGATGTGCATGATGATAGAAGCAATGATATCCGTGTGGACGAGGAATTCAAGAATGATGAACATATTGTTGATGATGGTGCTGAGGAGGGATTTGAGGATGATCATATGGATGAGGTTGAGGATGAAGGGGTGGATGAGATGATGCGTGGTTTTGAAGGTGATGTGTTTGAGTCATTATCGGAGGCTTCTAAAAAGCCTTTGTATCATGGGTGCAAAAAATACTCCAAACTATCAGCCGTGCTAATTCTTTTTAACATTAAGTCGAAGCATGGGTGGACGGACAATAGTTTTACTTCCTTGTTTAGCGTGTTAAGTGAGATGTTGCCCGATGGGAATGAAATTCCTAAGTCTTACTATTACGCTAAGAAGCTCATGTGTCCATTTGGTTTGGAGTATAAGAAGATACATGCATGTCCTAATGATTGTAATCTTTACCGAAATGAATATGAAGAATTGGAGGAGTGTCCAAGCTGCAAGAAGTCGCGCTACAAGCGCAAGAGTTGCAATGCTGGTACGAAGGGACCTCCTGCTAAGGTGTTGTGGTATCTTCCCATAATTCCAAGGTTTAAATGTTTGTTCTCTTTACCAAAAGACGCTAAAAACTTGAGGTGGCATGTAGAGGGAAAAAAGAAAAACAGAATGCTGAAGCACCCAGCCGACTCCCCGCAATGGAAGAACCTTGATATGAAGTTTGGGGAATTTGGTGATGCAGTCAGAAATTTAAGGCTTAGTTTGTGCACGGACGGGATGAATCCATTTGGCATTCTTAGTACCCAGCACAGCACATGGCTAGTACTTTTAGTGATCTACAATTTGCCTCCTTGGTTGTGCATGAAACAGAAATATGTAATGTTTTCACTCTTGATATCGGGGCGAAGGAAACCTGGAAACGACATAGATGTGTATCTTGCGCCATTGGTTAATGATTTGAGAAAGATGTGGGACGAAGGGGTTTCCGTGTTTGATGCTCATAAGAATGAGATGTTCACATTGCGTGCAACTCTTATGTGGACAGTTAATGATTTTCCTGCATATGGGAACTTTTCTAGGTATAAGAATAAAGGGAAAAAGGCATGTCCCATTTGTATTGATGATACGCCAAGCAGACGCCTTGATCATTCTTTCAAACATGTGTATTTGAGGACAAGAAGGTTGCTCAGGCGCGATCACCCGTACCGTCGGCAGAAAAAGGCTTTCGATGGGACGGTGGAAGAGGGGACTGCTCCTAGGCCACTGACTGGTGAGGAGGTTTACGCTCGGGTTAAGGGTATACGAACAGTATTTGGGAAATCTGAAAAAGCGGCGGAATCAGTTGCTCTCTTTAAAGAAGAATCAAACTTTTGGTTGCTCCGGTACTAGAAAGAACATGACGTTAGGCACTGTCTTGATGTAATGCATATAGAGAAGAATGTGTGTGACGCTCTTGTGGGAACGCTGATAAATATTCAAAACAAGACAAAGGACGGAAAGGGTGCACGTTTAGATTTGGAAAAGATGGGATGCGTCCAGAATTGTGGGTTTGGCAAAGGGTTAGTAAGGGAAAGGAACAGGAAAAGGAAAAAGAAATGGGTTCGAAAAAGGGAAAGGGGAAGATCAAGGGAAAGGGAAAGGCCGCGGATGCGTCGAAGAAGAAAAATGAGGGAAAAGCCAAAGAGGGGAAGGCCTATTTACCTCCGGCTTGCTACACATTGTCAAGGGTAGAAAAACGGATGTTTTGTGAATGTCTGTATGGCATTAAGGTTCCATCAGGGTACGCATCTAACATGAAAAGATTTGTATCCTTAAATGGAGAATTGAAGCTAACAAGTATGAAATCCCATGATTGTCATGTTCTAATGCAAGTTTTTCTACCAATTGCAATACGTGGTATTTTGCCAAAGCACGTGAGGGAAGCTATTACAAGCCTCTGTTCGTTTTTCAATACAATATGTAGCAAAGTGCTTGATCCTTTTACACTTGATGCTTTACAGGCGGATGTGGTTGTGACTTTTTGCAAATTTGAGATGTACTTCCCGCCCTCATTTTTCGACATAATGGTGCATTTAATTCTTCATTTGGTGCGTGAGATTAAGTTGTGCGGTCCAGTGTTCATGAGGTGGTGCTATCCTTTTGAAAGACACATGGGTACATTGCAAGATAAAGTTAGGAATCGGGCTCACCCGGAAGGAAGTATGATTCAAGGGACCGTGGCCGAGGAGATTGGTAATTTTGTGGCCGACTATGTAGCCGTTGCTGAACCTATTGGTATTCCTACTTCTCGACATGAAGGTAGACTTGATGGTCATGGCACAATCGGGTCGAAACGAATGTCACCTGATCGAGTGAAGTTCTTACAAGCACACCTTTATGTGTTGCACCATGTTGCAGATGTTCACCAATATTTAGACAATCACATGGCTAGTTTGCGTGATGAGTTTCCGTCGAAAGGTGAAAGGGCACTGATGCAGTTGCACAATAAGAAGTTTGTGAGTTGGTTTCGTGATCGAGTGATGGGTGGAATGGATGAGAGTGTCACAGCTACAGTAAGGTGGCTTGCTTATGGTCCCAGGGATGATGTTCGCTCATTTGAGGGATATGACATAAATGGGTACACATTTTGGACTCAGCGTCAAGATTTGAAATCATCCTCGACCCAAAACAGTGGTGTAACAGTTGAGGCATCGTCAAGGGAGTTTGCAAGTGCTAAGGATAAATCACCCGTTGATGCAGAGTTGTCATACTACGGTCGAATTCAAGAAATATGGGAGCTTGATTATTGTGACTTCACGATTGCTCTTTTCCGGTGTAAGTGGGTTGATAATATCAGGCGTAACGTCAAATTTGATGAATTTACTCTTGTAGATCTTGGCAACCTGAATGATAGTGCGGAACCATTCATCCTTGCATCTCAAACTAAGCAGGTGTTTTACGTATCTGACCCTGCCGACTCAAAATGGTCTATTGTGCTAGCCGGCAAAAGAAGAATCCTTGGCGTTGGAAATGTCGAGGATGAGGAAGAATATGATGCCTTTGATGACTCGGCACCTTTCACTGTTCCTAGACCTGCTGTGCCAAATGAGATAGACGACCAAGCCAATTACATGAGATCAGACCACGATGAAGGAATATTAGATTAAGGTACTGTATATATTCTGTTAGTTTGAATTGCATGCGTAGAAAGAATTAAAATATCACATTTTAGGTGAAAATGAATGAAAGTGTTGAATTACTTGCCCATTTTTCTTATATTCTTTTAAATGAATAAAGTAACTTGCATCACCATTTTCTATGTTTATTTGTATTATAATTCAACAGCTTATATATGATTATAAGTTTACCTTACAATTCAGCAGCTAATAACGTGTTATGTTTGTAATGACAGGTTTTAACATCTAATGGCGGACGATCAATACCGTGTTCGAGTTGAGGATGTTGAATCTAATGATGATGATTCATCTAATGATGGGGACCAGCTGTATGATGTGAACAAAGAACCTGATTTGGGTGAGCCAGAAGATCAGGCGCAAGATGTATTGGAGAGAATGATAGATGAGTTTGAAATTGCAACTGAGCAAGCGCCTCCAATCGATAATGCCATTATGGAGCCGTTTCGTGAGGATCAAAGTGGAGGGGGGTGCAGGCACCAGCGAAGAAAAAGCAGAGTGGTCCGACGACAGCTTTCAAGAAACCTGTCGGTCCTATGGTCTTGGAGTATGACAGGGTAGGGCAACCCTTAGGTAAATGGCGTCGTCATTATGCTGGTCAAGTTGGGATTTGTGCGCGCAAAATCTCCATTACGCTTCGTATGAGCGACGTACCTACAAGCTTGATTGACACGTTTTGGAATGATACCAGGGTAAGTTTTATGGAATCCACATTATTTATAAACAATTTCAATTTATTGTTATGTTATGGTCAAACTAATAATGTTTGTTATTTGTGCTTGCAGAGTCTATTTAACATTCCAAATGAGTACGTCAAGCGAAGGGTTTTTGAATCCTTACTTGCAGCAAGATTTAGAAGCTTCAAGTGTAACTTAGTTCGTCGGTTTATCACAAAGAAACTTGTGAGGAAACCAAAGAACAAGAAAGGAGGTGGCAGTGATGATGTCATCGATGAAGAGAAACTCCCATGGCATATATGGCCTAGCATATCGAAGGATGATTGGGAAGCTTTCGTTCTTCAAAAATGTAAAAAAGAAGAAATTGTAAGTTTAAAGAACTCTGATGAAAATTGTGTTGTAATTTATCGTATTTTTTATTAGAAATGAAACTAACATGTCTTTTTATGTAGGAAATAAGGGAGCAGAAATCCAAGAATGCATTGCAAAAGCAATACCACCATCATATGGGAGCAATGACGTATGATGAATGGAGGGATACGTGGGTGAGTGAAGGAGTATACCCCACTGCGCTTCTAGGGTCCTCCACAGCGCCGTTTGACTCCACGACCAGTAATTTGGTGAGTCGTGCTGGGGATTTCTTTTGCTCTATGCATTCGCGGGACAAGAAAACCGGAAAATGGTCCATCAAGGCTCCGGAAACCAAAGAAATGACATATAAGCTAGTAAGCAACTATGAACTAGTGAACTACATTATTCATTTGCATGTATATCACTTTATATAAACACTTACTTCATGTTGCCATTTTCTTTTTGCTACAGCTTGAGTATACTGGAGAGCTTGTTGAAGGAAAGCTCTTCCCGACGGTAAAGAAGGACCCCTTCACCTTGGCTATGGGAAAGCCCTACCATCTAGGCTGGGTATTAGGTGCTGGGGGGAGCTTGCTAGGATGGGAGAAGGTAATGGGTCCTGAATATACCAAATCTGGAAGATCCCGAGCAAGTGTGAACTCGCCACAGAACTTCGATGCCACAGTGGCATCAATTAAAGAACAAGTGCGCAATGAGATGCGCGAAGAGTTCAATGCATGGGCGAAGCAAATGAATTTGCCGACCTTGCCCTTTTCCTCGACAACAACGGCCGACTCAAGTAGCCACCCACGAAGAGAAGGAGAACAGGAGATAAATGCACGCGAGGAGGTACATGATTAGAATTCAACTCTATAAGTTTTGATATGTTGAGTTACGTGGGTACGGTTCTAATTAATGTTTCACTAACAATACACTATTGCACATTGGTACTCCTTCACATGCGAACTCAAGGGGGCTTGATACTTCGACACCTCATCACTTTCCTATTCTACAGGTGATTTTTTACTTACTTGTTTGGATAATGATATTGGTTTTTAGATTGTGTTGTGAAATGGTTAAGTTGGCTGTGAAATGGTGTTTCTTCGCTGTGTTGTGTTGTTGGTGTTGCTTTGTTGATGTGATGTGTTGTTGTTGTTGTTGTTTGCTCTTCCTTCTCCTTCTCCTCATTCTCCTCCTCCTCCTCCTTCTCTTTCTTCTCCTTCTCCTTCTCCTTCTCATTCTCTTTCTCATTAGGCATCACGCGAGGAGGCTGCAGCTGCACTGCAGCAGCTGTGCAGCCTCCTCACTGTCCACACGCTTCCCTTCCCGCCCGGTTTTGTTTTTTTTTTTCACTCGTTTTGGGTTTTTTTTTTCTTTTTTTTTGCACCTAAGATACTTAGTTATTAATATTTATGGCTTGAAACAACATAAAAAAGTAATTTCACAAGTTTTAGGTTCATTTAAAGTGTTTACGGTTCAAAATGGGCAAAATGAGTTCTAACTCGCCCATTTTTCATGATTTTAGCTCAATGCTAGAATTAACTCCTATATTAAACCTAAGATACTTAGTTATGAATATTTATGGCTTGAAACAATATAAAAAAAGCAAATTTACAAGTTTTAGGTTCATTTAGAGTATTTACGGTTCAAAATGGCCTAAATAAGTTCTAACTTGCCCATTTTTCATGATTTTTGCTCAATGCTTGAATTAACTCCTATATTACACCTAAGATACTTAGTTATGAATATTTATGGCTTGAAACAACATAAAAAAAGCAAATTTACAAGTTTTAGGTTCATTTAGAGTATTTACGGTTCAAAATGGCCTAAATGAGTTCTAACTTGCCCATTTTTCATGATTTTAGCTCAATGCTTGAATTAACTCCTATATTACACCTAAGATACTTAGTTATGAATATTTAAATAAAGTATCTTCCTAATTGGTGCAGGAAGAGACCCGTTGTGAACTTCTTCACCTGGGCGAATCATATGATGGACCTTTGAATGTTGTTGCCTATGGTAGTGCACAACCGGCCAAACAAGGTACGGTCCATCTTCGACCTCTTCTGCCTGAGCATTATTCTGTCGGGATCCATTCTGTGGTTCCCGAGTTCGAGGACATCTTAATACATGTGCCCGTGGAGGAGGATGAGTTCACTACACTCTGGGCACCAAAAGGTAGTTTTGTGTAATTGCCATCTGCTTGGATACGATTGATGAACCAGGTAATTAAGATTTAGATTTCACGCTTTAATCTTTTCTTCCCAAGATTTGGATGGAAATCCTTTCTAACCATTTGTGTGATTTGTCTTATTAGCCATCGAGGAAAAGTCAAACTCCAAAGAAGAGGGAGGAGGGGCCAAAGAACAGGAGTGAACATGGCTCGGTGAGTGGAAAAGCGTCATTAGAAATAATATTCTATATTGGATTTTTTATTGCGTTTGCTGTCAAATTACCGATCGATGAAGAGCCCTTCACGAGGTTCAGCTACGCAAGCTACTTCATTAGTTGAAGACACGGTGCTTCAATCGCTATCTCAGGAGTTAGCTTATTTGCACAACCGTGTTTGCGTGTTGCCTAATGACAGCCCCATCCAAATCCAACTTCCTAAGGAAATGTTCCACTACGATGATGATGCAACGGCATGGCTATTCAAAGAAGATGTGAAGGAATTTCTAAGTGGTACAATGCTTAACATTTCCCTCATTCAAATATCCATGAAGTAATTCAACTGGTACTCAATTTATGTTATTCAGTTTAGTGGTGTTTGTCGTTTGGTTTTCGATTAACATTGTGTTATCATGCATGCAGAGCACTCCAGGAGCAAATATGGGAGCTTGAATCTCCTTGTCAAGTTGATGTCCACTGCTAGAATCTTAGGCAACTCTGCTAACGTGTTGTACTGTGCTGAACGGGGTATCAGGCAATCAGTGAGTGCGGGAGACAAGTTTATATTCGTCCCATACTATGAGGAGTACGTCTGATTATGCTAGTCAAGTTCATTTGTTTTCCCAGTTTATTTGTTGTAATAGGCTAACTATTGATTTGTTTGTCTCGTTGACAAGCGCACATTAGGGCGCGCTTTAAGGCATATAAATGGGTGATTTTGGATGTATTTAGGCCCGTTTTGGTCGTTTATTGCCTTGTTACACTCGTTTCCTTCATATTACGTGCTTCACGGGTTTCGGTCTGTTTTTGGTGTGTTAACAGGTATAGTTGACCAAGTAATGTCGAGTCTCGAACAATTGGTACGTAATCAGCCTATTATCGATCCTAGTCCACCAAGATAAGGCTTTGATGCGGTTCTCAAGGCCTTGAAAGGCAAGTTAAGTAGCAGGCAAGGCAGAACAGTTCACAAATATGACACCTGTTCACTATTTTGCTCACAACTTTTGGTATACAAATGATAATGGAGTGATTCTAATTGCATTCAAAAGTAGACTTGAAGAGCTTTCCAACGATATATTGCACGCCTCAAACAGAGATCTGGATAAGAAGTTGTGACTGTTTTAAGAAGACCAAAGTGCCTGCAACCTTCCTGCCTATGCTGCACGGCCGTGCCAGATTCAGCACGGCCGTGCCAGATTCAGCACGGCCGTGCCAGATTCAGCACGGCCGTGCCAAGCCAATTTCCATGCCCGTGCCAGTGCCAGATTCAGCACGGCCATGCCAGATTCAGCACGGCCGTGCCAGGCATTAGCACGGCCGTGCCAGATTCAGCACGACCGTGCCAGGCATTAGCACGGCCGTGCCAGATTCAGCACGGCCGTGCCAGGCATTAGCACGGCCGTGCCAAATTCAGCACGGCCGTGCCATAATTGAAGATATTGCGGATCAGCTACTTCCATGCTTGCACGGCCGTGCCACTTCCAGCACGGCCGTGCCGATTCACGAAGGGCAGCCAGCGATTTACTTTCCGATTTAAAACATATATATATAGCCCGATTGTAAGGGTTAAGACAGTTTTTTAGAGATAGTTTTGAGAGCCTTTGTAGAGAGTTATTGGAGAACGTTCTTAGTATTAGAGATTCATTAGTTTTCTTAGAGATATTTCTAGAGATTTTAGTTTTCTTGGATTGATTTGAAGCAAGATTTGCGAAGATTCTTTGTATTATTCATTTACGACGGATATCAAAGTTCTGATCTTTTTCATTGATTCGCATCAATACAATTGGTATTATTCATTCTTGTTTATTAATCAAGCTTTATTATTCCTTAATCAGAATTCATGTTTATATCTATTATGCTTTTGGAATTCATTATTTCTTTGATTATGAATATGTGTGAGTAGTCTCCTAGCTAGGGTTTCGGGATGAAACCCGGCCTAGGTAATCTATGTAATTGAGGATTGATTTTGATAAACGGATTGTGATTAAATTGATTATATGCGATTGCATGTTAATTCATTATAATAGGAGTAGCTAACCTAGAATCTTGAATTTGATTGCATGATATTCTTGATTTGAATAAGAGATTGTGAATTGAGTATTTCATTATTGAATGTGGTTTGATTAAGCATGAGAAATCCAAGCTTAGTATTGCCCGTTGTCTTCCTATCACATGATATTGATCAGACTTATAGTCTTTGCATATCCCGTTTGTCTCTGTGATTCCTTGTTGCTTAGTTACCAATGGTTAGGCGGATTCCCGTTCTCCCTAGTGTCTTAGTTTATTGATTTATTCCATCTTATTAGTAGTATTTTAGAACACCATTTTCCATTGATTTCGAACTAGCTTAGGTTTAAGATTCATTTGCAATTACTCTCGTTCCTCGTGGACCGAACCTTTATTTGCCATTGTACTTGGTTATAGGGTGTTCGTATAAGTATTGTAGCGACCGATTTAACCCTCGTCACTCGTGTGTAGTTATTGTGATTTGTGCTTCCAGTAACACAATCTTCTACTTTGATTCTGCTCAGTTACCTCAAGTAAGAAAGTGCCTCGTGAGGTCCATACTGCAAAAGTAAGCATCTAGTTTGTTTCACTTCTTGTTATTCATTTTCATATCTTAACTCATATGTATTGATTATACTAGTCAAATTTGAACTTATTACTTTGATTTTTTGTAGTACCATGAAGAAGATAAATCCTCGATCTCCTCGAGGTCCTACATGGAAAGCACCCAAGGTAATTTACCCATGATGTTGTGGTTTTCTTACTTTACAATGCTTAAGATGTTGCTTATTTTCTATGCATTTTGATTCATGTGCTTTTTTCCTCATGCTAGTGCGCACAACAGGAAAACGGAGTTGACTGTGGCCTATACGTGATGAGATTCATGTATGACATAGTGATGAGTCATTGTACAGACACACGTCAGCTTGAAGAGGTATGCCATTTTGGTTGAAATTGCGTCCCAAAACCACTTACTTGATCTTTTCTTGTAATCTCAAGCATTAGGCACCTATAACTAAGTGATTATGACATGTTTTAACTAGTTATAATATCAATAGACAAGAAATATAGAAAAAAGCATCCTACTAGCAAAAATGGCCTTACTTGAGCCATTTTGGTTGAAATTGCGTCCCAAAACCACTAACTTGCTCTTTTCTTGTAATCTCAAGCATTATTCACATTTGACTAAGTGATAATGACATGTTTTAACTATTTATAAGTTCAATAGACAAGAAATATAGAAAAAAGGAATCCTACTAGCCAAAATGGCCTTACGTGAGCCATTTTAGTTTAAATTACGTCCCAAAACCACTTACTTGCTCTTTTCTTGTAAAATCAAGCATTAGTCACATTTAACTAAGTGATAATGACATGTTTTAACTAGTTATGAGTTCAATAGACAAGAATTATAGAAAATAGGCATCATAGTAGCCAAAATGGCCTTACTTGAGCCATTTTGGTTGAAATTGCGTCCCAAAACCACTTACTTGCTCTTTTCTTTTAATCTCAAGCATTAGGCATCTATAACTAAGTAATTATGACATGTTTTAACTATTTATGAGTTCAATAGAAAAGAATTATAGTAAATAGGCATCCTAGTAGCCAAAATGGCGTTACTTGAGCCATTTTGGTTAATTGCGTCCCAAAAACCACTTACTTGCTCTTTTCTTGTAATATCAAGAATTAGGCACCTATAACTAAGTGATTATGACATGTTTTAAATATTTATAATATCAATAGACAAGAAATATAGAAAAAAGGCATCCTACTAGCCAAAATGGCCTTACTTGAGCCATTTTGGTTGAAATTGCGTCCCAAAACCACTAACTCGCTCTTTTCTTGTAATCTCAAGCATTATTCACATTTAACTAAGTGATAATGACATGTTTTAACTAGTTATAAGTTCAATAGACAAGAAATATAGAAAAAAGGAATCCTACTAGTCAAAATGGCCTTACTTGAGCCATTTTGGTTGAAATTGCGTCCCAAAACCACTTACTTGCTCTTTTCTTGTAATATCAAGCATTAGTCACATTTAACTATGTGATAATGACATGTTTTACCTGGTTATGAGTTCAATAGACAAGAATTATAGAAAATAGGAATCCTACTAGCCAAAATGGCCTTACTTGAGCCATTTTGGTTGAAATTACGTCCCAAAACCACTTACTTGCTCTTTTCTTGTAATATCAAGCATTAGTCACATTTAACTAAGTGATAATGACATGTTTTAACTAGTTATGAGTTCAATAGACAAGAATTATAGAAAATAGGCATCATAGTAGCCAAAATGGCCTTACTTGAGCCATTTTGGTTGAAAATAAGTCCCAAAACCTCTTACTTGCTCTTTTCTTGTAATCTCAAGCATTAGTCACATTTAACTGAGTGATAATGACATGTTTTAACTAGTTATGAGTTCAATAGACAAGATTTATAGAAAATAGGCATCATAGTAGCCAAAATGGCCTTACTTGAGCCATTTTGGTTGAAATTGCGTCCCAAAACCACTTACTTGCTCTTTTCTTGTAATCTCAAGCATTAGGAACCTATAACCTAGTGATTATGACATGTTTTATATAGTTATGAGTTCAATAGACAAGAATTAAAGAAAATAGGCGTCATAGTAGCCAAATTGGCCTTACTTGAGCCATTTTGGATGAAATTGCGTCCCAAAACCTCTGACTTGCTCTTTTCTTGTAATCTCAAGCATTAGTCACATTTAACTAACCCCAATTATTATTAATTCACTTTTACTAACTCACGTTTTGTGTATTCTATGTTTTGCAAGGGGCAAACGGGACAGCCATACACGAGCGAGGAACTCTATGTAATTCGGGAGATGTTGGCGACCTACATCACATTTAATTTTTAAATATCGTGAAACATTTTTGTACTATATCATCTCTTCGTCAATCCTTGCCTTAGCTTACTAATTATGTACTATACATGAAACATTTTTCTAATTTATATCATCTCTTGCGATTGTTATTATTAATTATTTATGTTTTGTTATTAATAATACTAATTATTGTTACTATTATCATAATAATTATTATTATTATTACTATTATAATATTAATAATTATTATTATTATTATTAATATTATAATAATAATAATAATTATTATTATTAATATTATAATAATAATAATAATTATTATTATTATTATTAATATTAATAATATTGCAGCAAAAAAAAAAATTATTAGTGCAGCCAAAAAAAAAATAAAAAACAGAATACAGGTCAATGGCAACGGTTAACCGTTGCCAATATTTTTTTTAAAAAAAAAAAAAAAAAAAAGCGCGCCATTGTATTTGACAACGGTTAACCGTTGCCAACTCAAGTAATTGGCAACGATTAACCTTTGCCAATTATTTTTAAAAACCAAAAAAAAGGGCGCCATGGTCAATGGCAACGGTTAACCGTTGGCAATTGCTTGAGTTGGCAACGGTTTTGAACCGTTGCAAATTATTTTGAGATTTGGCAACCCTCAAATACGCAACGGTTCAAAACCGTTGCCTTTGGGGGGGGGGGGGTTGGAACCGTTGCCAATTTGCTCTTTTCGTGTAGTGTAATTAATGGAATTTTGGAAGAAACTGTGTGTATGACACAGCCAGAAGGTTTTGTCGATCAAGGCAACGCTGGAAAGGTTTGCAAGCTAAAGAAGTCCATTTATGGACTAAAGCAAGCCAGCAGAAGTTGGAATCTGCGATTTGATGAAGCCATTAGCAAGTTTGGCTTTATCAAGAATCCAGACGAATCTTGTGTATACAAGAAGGTCAGTGGGAGTGATATTTCATTCCTAGTCCTGTATGTCGATGACATACTTCTCATTGGAAACAGCACAAAATTGTTGGAGTCTGTAAAGGGCTGGTTGGGAAAGTGCTTTTCAATGAAGGACTTAGGAGAGGCATAATACATATTGGGCATCAAGATCTACAGGGATAGATCTAAGAGGATGATTTGATTAAGCCAGAGTACTTACATTGATAAGGTACTGGCTCGATTCCACATGGAGAATGCCAAAAGAGGGCATTTACCCATGTCCCATGGCATAACTCTCATCAAGAAATAGTGTCCACAGACACCTGTTGAGCGAGAAAGAATGAAATCAGATCCCATATACTTCGCTAATCGGATCGATCATGTATGCCATGATATGTACAAGGCCAGATGTATCTTATGCCCTGAGTGCAACGAGTCGATACCAATCGAACCCAAGAGAGGCGCATTGGACTGCGGCCAAGAACATCCTTAAGTACCTGAAAAGGAACAAGGATAAATTCCTGGTGTATGATGGCCACAAAGAACTGGTTGTTGAAGGTTACACCGACGCTAGCTTCCAGACTGACAGAGACGACTTCAAGTCACAGTTGGGGTACATATTCTATCTGAATGGAGGAGCGTTAAGCTGGAAGAGTGCCAAGCAGAGCACCACTGTAGACTCTACAACTGAAGCCGAGTACTTGGCCGCTTCAGATGCTGCCAAGGAAGTTGTTTGGATTCACAATTTCATTAGCGAACTTGGTGTTGTACCCTCAATTAAGGGGCCGATAGACCTCTATTGTGATAACAATGGAGCTATCGCTTAGGCCAGGGAGCCGAGAGAGCACCAGAAGGTCAAACACGTGCAAAGACGATTTCACATGATAAGGGAATGGAAATCCGAAGGTGAAATTAGAATTTGTAAGATCGGCACAGATGACAATGTAGCAGATCCTTTGACTAAACCGCTGCCTCAAGTTAAACACAACAAGCACATTGAGGCGATGGGAATCAAGCATGTTGGAGACTGGCTTTGAAATTCCCTATATATGTGTTTTAATTAAATAGGATATTTAATGTAAGACACTGTATTAAAACCATTCATTAATGGAGTAATTAATTTTTGTGCAAAATTATTATTCACTCCATTACTATTTAATTGTGGTTTAGAATTAAATAATGAGTCCATTCGATTTACGGAAATATTCAAAATAGGGTATCAAGACCATGTCTTGGATAAAGAAACACCTGTTAAGTGAACATTGAATATTTAAATCAAAAATTGTCCCTAATCGAGGTCATCTAACAGATGGACGATTGATGACCACCATAGATTAGTGTGTAGTATGATTTACAACACCGTTTCTTGTGCTGCCAGGACATGACGGTCACAAATCATTTGCATAGGCACAGTTTGGAACTGTACTGGATAAGACCTATGAGAATACTTTAAGAAATTTTAAATTTTGTCATCAGTACATTTCTCATTATGACTATCGGAACTTGTTTCCTCCGACCATGAGTATTGTGAAGTTTTCTTGTTTGAGTACTAGACTCTTTGATGTTTCCTAACGTCTGCCGTAACTGGGGATCATAACGGGAACACTCAGGAGACTATGTCCTCTTAGTAAGAGGAACTTACAATACAAGACTGGGAATGTCCCCCTACTAACAATAGGGAAAATGTTTTGTTGTTTATAAGGCCGCTCGAAGAGCGAGACTGTCAAAATGCATGGCCATGCTCAGATGGATTTTAGAAATAATCTGCTTATTGACAGTCGAACTCGAAGATCGAGAAACACTTCTGAACGTAATAAGGATGACAAAGAATCTTACCTTATAGTTCACGAAGAAACATTAAGTGACATAGGAAATGGGCTATACACTGTATGCACACTTGTCCGGAAGGACAAGTGGGAGATTGAAAGGAATGGTGTCCTTCCAACAAGTGTATTCTTCCGACAGAGGGTTCAGAATTATTACGGAATTAATTCTTCAGTAAGGTCAAGTGATCGGAATGCCTAGGTGGAGGCCACTTCCGATAAGTAATATCAATGTACAATTGATGTTACAACTTAATCTTAACTGAACCCTTCGGGTCGAACCCAATCGAACTACCGATCCAAGACGACGAATTAATTCGAAAGGATTTAATGAGTTAGCAGAGTTTTACGAATACAGACGTCAAAACTCGAGCCTAAGGCATCGAGACTGAGCGTCGCAAAATCACAAGCGACAAGTACGAGTGTAGCCATAGCACCACAATGGTCTTACCATGTGGATGCTAGGCTAGTTCGAGCTAGCATGCACCTAGCATGGCTAGGCGCAAGCCTAAGCACACTAGGTGTGCTAGGCGCACCATCGCAGCCTAGGCGTGCACATGGCAGCCTATCGCAAAGCACCACAAGCCCCAGGCAGCCCATCGCAGCTAGCAGCGTGCTAGCCTGGGCGCCTGGGTGCGCATGGCAAGCTATCGCAAGCGCCACAAGCACCAGGCAGCCCATCGCATCTAGCAGCGTCCTAGCCTGAGTGCCTGGGTACGCAAGGCAGGCTATCGCAGCATCCTAGTACCACGCACAACACCATCGTAGTGCTAGGCACATGCGTGTGTGCGTGTGCGTGTGCACCGTCACCCAGCAGCACGGAGCTGTGTGCTTGTGTGCGTGCCTTCGCATGGCGGCACCTAGCACAGCGAGCTAGCAAGCAGCACTGGCCTTGCGTGTGTAGGCACCATCGCAGGCCACGCACCAAGCACAGCGCACCTATGTGTGTGCATGCCTCGCACCAAGCATAGCAGTGCTAGGCATTGGCTGATGCGTGTGCGAGCGTTGCGTTGTGCATGGTGCGTAGTGTGCTGCGTGCGTGGAGCGTAGGATGATGCGAGGGAAGGGCCATCATGCGTGGCTCGCTAGCAGCACGCATGCTGGCTGTGCTAGCAATGGCGCGCAAGGAAAGAGTGGGTGCTAGCCTTTGCGTGGGCTGCTGGGGGCCAGTGCCAACACTATGTTCGAGCAGCGCCCAACGCCGGCACACAAGCACCAGCACCAGCCCAGCAGCAGCACGCACTGGCTGGCTGGCTGGGTTCTAGGCAGCAAGGCAGTGCTAGCTGGCAGCCCTAGCTGGCACGCTAGCTGGCAGCCAGCTAGCCTCCCTTGACGTGGTTTTGTGCAAGGTTGTGGGGACCAAATCAAGGCCTTGTGGAGCAAGGCATATGGTCCCCCACCTAACCTTAGCCACCACTCTCTTGCATGAGAACATGCCACTTGTCGCAATATGATTAACTTGATTATTTATTTAATTTGGAAATTAAATAAATGATTGATTTTTAACACTCCTACACTGGTGGAGGATGAAAAACCAAGGGTTCATTTCCTTATAAATACCATGCTTAGGTATTGGGAAATGAACAATCTTGAGTAGAATTAAAAAGGCAACTCTAAGTAAGAGTAAACCTTTGATTCGTAAAACACATAGTTATTTTGTCCGGGTCTTGACTAACCTTCAAGACTTAGGACGCTCGGGTTGGGTCGAGGGTACGATCCGTCGGAGATCTCGTGTTTTCGGGATTTTGAAGTAAGAGCTCTTTGGGAGCGAAGCACGCGACAAAGGTATAATTCTTGTTCTTAATCTTGTTTGATTAAGTTTCATATGCTTGTTAATTGTTTTATGTAAGGGGCGGGTCTTGGTGGGTTTCCTTCTGCATAGTGTCGGGTCACTACGAAACCCTACAGGTAAGTTAGCTTAGCCTTTGTGTAATGTACGTCAAAGCTAAGCTAAGATCTTCGAATCCACAACTTATTTTATCCAGTTCCTTTTAAAGGGAAAATAAATTGAAAACATTGGATCAAGACAATAAATTAGCCAAGAGATTTTTGTAATTTGAGATAACTCTGCAATAGCACATGCCTAAAGATGAAAACCTGGTTGTTATTGAACTACTAGAAGTCAAGAACAGATGAATGGCACTTCAATTGTGATTAAAAACAAATCCCAGACTGAAGAATATGTTACTCGAGTCCTTGAGGTATCCTTTAAACTAGAAGTACGGAAATGAAAGAGCAAGGAATAAGTTCAGCAATAGAAGTTTAGACACGAATAATCACATGATAGCCAAAGAAATAACCCCAAAAATCTAAACCATACACACATGCCATGAGTTGAAATTTCTATCAGGTAACGTAGTTTTTCAGATCACCATCAGCAGCACTAGAAATTACATCTTAAATTAAATATAAATTGAAAGCAAAGGCAAGCTTAATTTTCCAGTACCTTAAAATTATAGATGTTACTACTGTGAGGCTTCTAGTTGCATGAGTTCTTAGCACCATAATATGAGCAAACAATTGCATTTGAAGGTCATGTATCTGCTAGTACGATATATCAGAACATTGCACATTTATTCTATAATAATAACTTTAAGATAGTAAAAATATCATTGTTTTAATTTCATCTGAAAAACATCTAAAAAGGTAAATTTGTAACAATCAAGTTAAATACATAGAAAAGGTATCTACAACTACAAGAGCATCACCTCTTCTTTAAGAAAACGGAGGATACACGTTTAGATCAATATGTGGAAAATCACCTCTTCGCTTGTAGATATGTTGAAATCACTTTAATTCCAGCCTTTTGAGCTTCATTATCACACTTGACAAGAGCATCTTCCAAGAACAAAACTGATGGATCGAGAAAAATTCTCGGAAGAGACAAAAGCACAAGAATGATTATAGTCAATCAAATAAGTATAAACATCTTGAATAGCTGTACACTGTGATTCCCAAGGAAGTTCCCTAAGGTTAGAGAAGAACCGTTTTCTAATATCATTAATGCTAGAGTAGAATTGAAATTTTTGAAATTCAACATTAATCGACTTCTTAATAGAGCCAAAACTGTGCTCAAGCTTAGCATGTTACATATTACTGTAACTGCTATCAAGAGATCCAAGGGGTAAGTTGCTCATAATTTTGACTCACTAGATGAGTTAATCGCTGATCTTTCAGGGGATCCATGGGTTTTAGAATCTGGATTTGCCAAATATTCAGCTAGTCCATCAATCTGCAACCATTGAACAAATTAGATTCAATTAAGCCTTTTCAATTAAAATTATTTGCTTATTAAATTGCAATAAAAATCCATTCCACAAATTTAATTTAACTTTTATCAGGTATTAACTTCATTTCTAGCAAGCTGAACAATCCAATATCAACTTATTACCTATAATAGCTCCGAATTCCAATTATAATGACATATTTTCATTCATACACTAACAATATACAAAGAAACGACATCGTATAAAAGCCTAAATTTAAAAATTAGTCTTTCTGCATTCATTAGGTTACGCATAAAATGTATGCAACTCACCGGAACATCAAACATCAGAATTCATTTGATTCAAACCATAAATAAAACTACCAATTTCATAAACAGTTTAAAACAAGACTCTAGCCAGCATATTCAAATCAGATTTCATGATACCAAACACCAAAAATAGGAAAAATTAACACATTCATAAGCACAAACAAAGAGCCCCACTAATGACTGAACTTAAATAAAATAACTAATTTAATAGATCTCTAATTCAAATCGGTCACAAAACTAATTCAATAAAAAAAACCCACAAAACTGATCACGATAGATCTTCATATATCTAAAGAAAATGATATGCATGCTTAAGAAATTGGCCGATAAAAAATGAAATGAAAACCCAGATGAGAGTTTTAAACCCTAATATCTTAGTAAATGACAGAAATTGATCGAAATTATAGAAATTAAAAAATCGATAAATACTTTAATTAGGAGAGTAACATAGAGTGAAAGATCGAGCAAGATGAAGAAACCTCGAGAAAGAAGAAGTGTAGACTGCTGATATTAGTTTGCCTCTTTTGTTCAACAACATCAATTTAATCACTACCAACTCCAGCCTCCAATTATTGCAGCATCAGTGTAATTCAAAACCCTAGAAATCATAGAGAGGTGATTGGATAGATTGATATTTAGAGGTATAACAAGGGCGATAAACCCTAGAAAACAATTGATAGGGTAAAGGAGGCTAGAGGAGAGAGCACGAAAAGAAAAGGGGAGAGAGAATCTGTGAGCGGCGGCGGTTGCGGTTGCGGCTGCGGCTTCGGCTGAAGGTTTGGTTGAGGAGAGAGAAGAGAGAGAATGGAAATGAAAAAAGAACGGCAAAAACAATGAAATAGGGAAAGAAGAAGAAGGGCAGGCCGATGATTTTTAAAATTTCGCACCAGTTTGAACCGGTGCTAAAACACTAAGTTCGCACCGGTTTGGTTTGAACTGGTGCGAAATCCCTTTCTCCCTTTTTTTTTTGTTTTTTAATTCGCACCGGTTTAATAAGAACCGGTGTGAAAAGTCTTTTTCCCAATCCCGCCCATTTCTTTTACCACCGGTTTTCAAGAACAGGTGCGAAAAGTGCGGTGCCTATTTCATTTTTTCTAGTAGTGTTCAGACGAACCATCTTACAGATCTCTGAGAAACATTTGCCCCACTCAGGCGGCACCAGGTCAAGCTCAACCCCAAGAAGTGCGTTTTTGGTGTTGAGTCCGGGAAGTTCCTTAGATTTCTGATTGATCAAAGGGGGATAGAGGCCAATCCAGAGAAAATACAGGCAGTCATATACGTGCAGTCGCCCCGCACTGTTAAGGAAGTTTAAAAATTAATAGGTTGTCTGGCAGCATTGGGGAGATTCCTCAGTCGGTCAGGTGATAAGTGCCTCTATTTCTTCAAAGCAATCAAGAAGAAGACTTGACGAGGGTTAAATCGGTCGCTACAATCTAACTCTCAATCAAACAATACTTATACGAACACCCTATAACCAAGTACAATGACAAATAAAGGTTCGGTCCACGAGGAACGAGAGTAATTTCAAATCAATCTTAAACCTAAGCTAGTTCGAAATCAATGGAAAATGGTGTTCTAAAATACTACTAATAAGATGGGATAAACAAGATAAACTAAGACACTAGGGAAGACGGGAATTCACCAAACCATCGGTAACTACGCAACAAGGAATCACAGAGACAAACGGGATATGAAAAGACTATATGTCTGATCAATATCATGAGGTAGGAAGACAACGGGCAATATTAAGCTTGGATTTCTCATGCACTTAACATTACTCGATACATAATCAAACCACATTCAACAATGAAATACTCAATTCACAATCTCTTGTTCAAATCAAGGATATCATGCAATCAAATTCAAGATTCTAGGTTCGCTACTCCTATTATAATGAATTAACATGCAATCGCATATAATCAATTTAATCACAATCCGTTTATCAAAATCAATCCTCAATTACATAGGTTACCTAGGCCGGGTTTCATCCCGAAACCCTAGCTAGGAGACTACTCACACATATTCATTATCAAAGCAATAATGAATTCCAAAAGCATAATAGATATAAACATGAATTCTGATTAAGGAATAATAAAGCTTGATTAATAAACAAGAATGAATAATACCAATTGTATTGATGCGAATCAATGGAAAAGTTCAGAACTTTGATATCCGTCGTCAATGAATAACACAAAGATCTTCACAAATCTTGCTTCAAATCAATCCAAGAAAACTAAAATCGCTAGAAATATCTCTAAAAAACTAATGAATCTCTAATACTAAGAACGTTCTCCAATAACTCTCTACAAAGGCTCTCAAAAACTATCTCTAAAACTGTCTGACAAATCCTCTTAAAGTCGGGCCTTATATACGTCTTCTAATTCAGAGAAGTCAAGCGCGCAGTTAACCATGGATCAGCACGGTCGTGCTGTATTTGGCACGGCCGTGCTAACTTGTCGGTAGGTAAACCGGATTTCTTCTTCAATTTGGCACGGTCGTGCTATATATGGTACGACCGTGCAGCTTCCTGGCACGACCGTGCTAAAAATGACACGGCCGTGCTGAATATGCTCTAGCACGGGGCTCATACTGAAGCTGACACGGGAACGGGCAACATCTGGCACAGCCGTGCTAATGGCCTGCACGGCCGTGCTGGTGCGTGGATACTGACACGGCCGTGCTATTGGCTTGTACGGCCGTGCTGCCTTGCCTGGGGTTGCTTGCTTATAGGCCAGCACGGGTGTGCCTATGGTAACACGGCCGTGCTGCCTGTGCTATGTAATCAAGGCTAGCTCGGTTACGCATCAAGGGCTCGAGATCCGATTAAACTCGGTTGATATTACCTCAAAACACATCAAAAACAGACCGAAACCCGTGAAGCATGTAATATGAAGGAAACGAGTGTAACAAGGCAATAAACGACCAAAACGGACCTAAATACATCCAAAATCACCCATTTATATGCCTTAAAGCGCGCCCTAATGTGCGCTTATCAAAACCCCCCAAGCTACACTTTTGCTAGTCCTCGAGCAAAAACCAAGGGAAACACACACAAGATCAAATAAACTATGCCATTGCGAACAAATCAAATTAAGCACGGAATGAAATCAATGGATCCTACTTAGAACAACCATGCACGGAATGAAAACTCACTCAAACAAGCAACGAGACAACAATCCAAGATATCGTTGATCAAATGCGAACAAGACCTAAACCAAGCATAGAGAACAAAGAAATCATGCTTCCCTCTAAACCCAACCAAACCGGCCACGTCCTCCCCTTTTGCTTCAAATCACCACCCTAATTGGCCCCTCGTGATTCCTCGAAGGAACCGGAAAAAGTGATGTTTTGAGGAATTAACAAAGGTATCCCGACATCTCGATTACGCATAATCTTTCCATAGGGTTGAAAGGTATCTCCCTCCACCGTTTGTGAACCAAACACCTCTAAAGTCTAAGGGTCTTAAAGGGTTGTAATGTATTGGCAATGGGTAAGGTAGGTGAAAACAATTTAAAAAGTGCGGTTAATTCCTAAATGAAGCGCAAGAATCACAATTCTCAAAAACAATAATTCAAAAGATGTAATTCACTTTCCACAATCTCATTGATTCACATTCTTACTCATCCCAAATTATCCATATAATACACACTCAAATGACCTCTTTCAAACTTCAAAACTTTATTTATGTGTCCATGCCTTTTTCACAATTCGGACGGCTTTTCCCTTCTTCTTTTTTTTCCTTTTAAATTCTGTTTTTTTCTCTTTTTTTTTCTTTTTTTTATTGATGGCAAAATGACTTTCACATTACATATTTACAATTCGGCTCACTTTCACACCTGCTCAAACCAACTATCAAACTTTATTTCTTGATTAGTAAACAATAAGCTCAACTTACCTATCTAGGTAAACGCTTCACAACTAAGGGTTGGTAATACATTGGCCATCCGGTTTGTAACACGGTTAACCAAGAATAGAATTAAAGCTCAACATGGTTAGCAAGTAAGATGATGTAAAAAGAAAATCAATTTGTAACAAAACAAAAGGAACAAAATAAGAAAAATGAAAAAGGTGCCCTCTTCCTCCCTTAAAAGTGTCAAGTCGGTCTCGGGAGCTACTAGTCAACACAAAGATCGAAAAAAGCGTAATCAAGGATCCAAATATGCCACTCAACGAGAATGATGAAGGCTAGAACAAATAAACCTCACGGGATCTAACAAATAAAGCAACTACCAATCAAGGGGGTCAAATCCACAATCGGGAAGCGACTCCATCTTACCACAGCCCAAAGGCATAGAGTTTCACATGACAAAAGTGTTCTATTTCTACCCTTCGCCTAGACTCGTCCACATTGATCAACAATAGACTCGAACTGTGTATTCATCACTGGCTTAAGTGGAAATAGACATTCCATACACATTCACTCACATTTCGAATCCAACATGAACAATATTCCAAAATTTTGCAATTAGACAAGTTTATTATGATCCAAAAACATAGGAAAAGACTACAAGGCATATCATATAAGCTAAACCACACATCCTCATAGCAGAAGCTTTTCCTATCTAACACGAACATATGTACAACTAAGCCAACTGAAAAAGCTGAAAGGCACATAACGAGGCATAAAAATCACATAAAATCCCAATCGACAAACAAGTGATCGAATGATATCAACATCAACGATCCCAGGTTCCTTAGAACCGATCAAACATCCTCGAACCATTCAACTTCTTCCTAAACTAAACTATCCTAAGCACACAAAAAAAAGAAAAGATCTCACCAAATTTGCTTCTCGGGAGCTCCAATTAACGGCCATAGCATCGTTCTTCAAACTCATGTCGCGTCTCGAATGTTCCCAACCTGCAAAAAGGAAAGACATACTAGCAAACAAGTTAAGGTTAGTCTAGGAAAGCAGTAATTTTTTTTTTTTTTTTTTAATAATACCAAAAGAAAAAAAAATCCAAATCCCTAAATACAAGTAAGACCCCCCCCCAAGCTAGAATCAAACATTGTCCTCAATGTTTATACATCAAGGACTTACAATAGTACGGAGAGGGAGGTAACTAAAGGGAAAGGGAAAGAGATCACGAGCTAGGCCCGCCCAGGCCATAAGGGAAACGGGAGGCCATATCATCAACACTCCTCTTCAGGTCTCTGAAGGCGGAGGTCATATCCTCGTTCGACCGGTGCAAATCCGCTACCTCGAGCCTCAAATCTTCCATTCCTTGGCGGAGCCAAGCGAAGTCTTGCGCCGGGATCTGCTGGGCCGCATCTGGGCCACCCTCCTCGTCATCATCATCATCATTAGCATCATCACCTCCTTGGCCCCCGTGGGCCTGCTCATCCCCCTAGTGAGGCTGGGGACTGCGGTCTACATACTCTGTGCCGCCGTCCTCGTGCCAGGCGAAGTCGGGGTCGAAGATCCATTTGTCCTTGTTGTAAACCACCGTCCTCTCCGGATCAGGCAAGTAGGCGTATGGCTTTCCTGCTACGAGCCACAAATAGCAATCCGGATGGGATGTCCCTTCAAGCCACTGCATGGCTCTCAAGGTGCGCATATCAAGCCTCGTAGTTCCTGGGATAGCCTGCAATTCAGAAAAATCAATCCCATTATATTGCGCAAGAATGGTGATCATGCCACCGATAGTAATATCACCCCTACCCCGGGCTACACCGTCGAGGTGGTCTAGTAACCACGCTCCCATGTCTAGACGCCCGTCCCCACGGGTGAGGTGCCAAATAAACTGTAACTCCCTAATGGAGACTACACCCGAACTATCTCCTCTAGCAAAGATAGTAGAGGAGAAGGTCCTGTGGGACAACCGAAAGGCGGGATTGACGATGGAAGTCGCCTTATCCCTACGGGGATCTCTATCCATCTTCCCCGTGATTTGCCGCCAAAACAACCCGGAGTTGTAGTGTTTTGAGTGGCCATCCTTAGGACCATATTTCAGGTCGGATGTCCACCCAAAGGCGGCATTAACTTGGGCCACCGACATTTGAATGGTGCCCGAGTTCATTAGTTGAAAGGACATGTACCGGGGTGAGTTATTCTCATCCCGATGCACGTACAAAGAAGACAAAAATTCGAGGGTAAGCCTCTTGTAAGTGAGAGCATGCATGGTAAGGAAAGAATCAAAGTTGGTAAATGAAAATAGTTGAACCATGTCGCTTTCGATCCCTAGAGCCCGAGCGGCTAAAGGGTCGTAGAACTTGGTAGGCCGGATCGGTCGGTGGGATAATCCTACAAATTTGTCCAAAAAGGACAGGTTATTAAAAACAATACCCATGGTGTCCACTGTGGGTGGAACCATGGATGAGGATGCATCGTCCCGACCCGGCCTCCTAGTCGATGTCTTTGTTCTAGGCATGTTTGATTCAAGAAATTAAGCACAATATACCAATTAACAAGCAAGAAACTATCTTAGCATGCAATGTACTACCCTAACACTACTAGCTCACCCAAACTTGCAACAATAAAGCACAATTCAACACAAATATTCAATAAAACTAATGAAATTGGACAAAAATTGCGAAAATCAATGAGTTTAAGAACGAATTCACCGAGGAATCCACGAAGTGGAGTTGTGGCGAGCTCAGAGAGGGCCGAATTTTGCGTCCAATAACTTGAAAAATGCTCCAATGCAAGGAGGATGCCGAAATCTTGAAAGAAGAATATGGGGAATTAGGGTTTGATTTGAGGAATTGGGGGAGGAAGTTGGGGGTTTGAGTTAGTTTAGAGAGAAAAAAGGGTAGGAAAGAGTGTTAGAGAGTTGGGGAATAATGAGAGAGTTTGAGTGAAATTGTGTTTAAAAACACGAAAAACTATCCGGAACCCGCGCTGCACGGCTGTGCTAAAACTGGCACAGCCGTGCTGAGGTTTGGCACGGCCGTGTTGGCTTGCAGGCTTTTTGCGAAATTGAATTTTAGATGGCACGGCCGTGCTAGAATTAGCACGGCCGTGCTATTACTTGACACGGTCGTGCTGAAAATGGCACGGCCGTGCTAGAATGTCACTAGGTTTTTGGATGGTTTTGAGGTTTGGCACGGCCGTGCAGATTTTGGCACGGCCGTGCTGGATTCTGGCACGGCCGTGCTGTATGATGGCACGGCCGTGCTGTCTGGTGCAGTCTGCAGGTGTTCTTTTCCTTCAAGGCACGCATCACTCTCTTAATTCAGACTTCTAACCAATCTTCTACCTGCACAAAAACACACAAGAGCACACAAAACTCACACAAATTAGGAGCTAAACCAACTACAAAACAAAACAAAAGAAACTACTCTAGTAAAAGCAAGAAAATCGGGTTGCCTCCTGGAAGCGCTAAGTTTAACGTCGATAGCTTGACGTGGTCACATTCAACTCTTGTGACAGCATTTGAACACATCTATCACACCAACATGGGCTCCCTCATAGTATGTCTTCAACCTTTGCCCATTAACCACGAAGGATTGCAACCCACTAGAATCATAAAGCTCAACCGCACCGGAAGGAAAACATCTTTAACAGTGAATGGACCCCTCCATCTTGACATCAACTTACCGGGGAAGAGCTTCATCCTAGAGTTATATAAGAGGACTTTGTCACCAAAATTGAACACCTTCCGCTCTATCTTCCGGTCATGGAACTCCTTAGATCGGGACTTGTATAGGTTCGCACTGTCATATGCGTCCATCCGAAGCTCCTCCAATTCATGAAGGTCCAACATCCGTTGCTCTCCCGCGCTTGCTAGATCAAAATTTATCTTCTTGATAGCCCATTGAGCGCGGTGCTCTAGTTCGACCGGGAGGTGACATGCTTTCCCGTAGACCAAGCGGTATGGGGTGGTGCCTATTGGGGTCTTGAAAGCAGTTCGGTATGCCCAAAGTGCATCATCAAGCTTATCGGACCAATCTTTCCTATTCTTCGCCACTGTCTTCTCAAGGATGGACTTTATCTGTCGATTGGAGACTTCCGCTTGCCCACTAGATTGAGGGTGATAGGTTTTCCCAAACCTTTGATGTACTCCATTCTTTCGAAGCATCCTTTGAAAGGCCCATGCACAAAGTGTGACCCGTTGTCACTTATAACCGCCCTAGGAACTCCGAACCTTGGAAATATAATCTTCTTGAAAAGTTTCTCCACCACCTTGTGATCATTTGTAGGGGAGGCAATTGCTTCCATCCACTTAGACACGTAATCCACAGCCACAAGTATGTATTGGTTCCCACGGGAGGAAGGGAAGGGTCCCATGAAGTCAATGCCCCACACATCAAAGATCTCAAGTTCAAGTATGGGTTTTTGAGGAATTTCATTCTTCTTGGAAATGTTTCCATTCCGTTGGCAAGCATCGCAAGTCTTCACAAATGCCCACGCGTCCCTAAAGATATGGGGCCACCATAGCCCACATTGCAAAACCTTTTGGGCTGTTTTATTAGCCCCCATGTGACCTCCGCAAGGGTCGGAGTGGCACATTTTCAGCACACTATGAACTTCTTCCTCCGGAACGCACCTTCTTAGGAGACCATCTACACCTCTCTTGAACAAAATTGGATCATCCCATATGTAATGCCTTGCGTCTCTCCTAATCTTCTTCCGTTGGTTCTTGGAGTAATCGGGGGGAAACTCCTCATAAGCCAAGTAGTTTACCATATCCGCAAACCATGGTAGAATCTTCTCCTTGAGGAGGTATAAAACATCATCCTTCAACTCATCACAAATGGGCAGCCCATCATCTTCTTGTGGCTCCCTCTCCATGCGCGAAAGGTGATCCGCAACCACATTCTCGGCTCCCTTCTTGTCCCGGATCTCCACATGAAATTGTTGTAAAGAGAGGACCCATCGGAGGAGGCGTGGATTGGATTCCTTCTTCGAAATTAGGTACTTGATGGCTGCATGGTCGGTATAAACAATCGTTTTGGAACCAATGAGGTAGTCCCAAAATTTCTCAAATGCATGAACAATGGCTAGGAACTCTTTCTCTGTAGTGGTGTAGTTCCTTTGTGCTTCATTTAAGGTCTTGGACATGTAGTAGATCACGTGAAGCCTCTTCTAAACTCGTTGCCCAAGAACACCTCCAATAGCCGTATCACTAGCATCGCACATCAACTCAAAAGGTAAATCCCACCGTGGTCCTTGCACAATCGGTGCCGAAATCAAAGCTTTCTTAAGTGTGTTAAAAGCTTGTAGGCACTCTTTGTCGAACTTCAAGTCGACTTCCTTTTGCAATAAGGCATTCAAAGGCTTGGCTATAAGAGAGAAATCTTTTATGAATCGCCGATAGAACCCCGCATGCCCTAGGAATTGTCTTACCCCTTTTGCATTGACCGGTGGTGGTAGCTTTGCTATAACTTCAACCTTTGCTTTCTCCACCTCTATGCCTGCATTTGAGATGTTGTGACCGAGGACAATACCTTCTTCAACCATGAAGTGACACTTCTCCCAGTTCAGGACTAAATTCACTCTCTCACACCGTTGTAGGCACTTCCCCAAGTTCACTAGGCAATCATCAAAGGAGGCTCCTCCAACAAAAAATTCGTCCATGAAAACCTCCATCTCGGCCTCCAACATGTCCCCAAAAATGCTCATCATACACCGTTGAAAGGTGCCCGGTGCATTGCAAAGTCCAAAAGGCATTCTCCTGTAGGCAAAAGTACCATATGGACAAGTAAAAGTCGTCTTCTCTTGGTCATCCGGGTTTATAGGTATTTGGAAAAACCCCGAATAACCGTCAAGAAAGCGATAATACTTGTGCCTAGTTAGTCTTTCGAGCATTTGATAAATAAAAGGGAGGGGAAA